>NW_026138151.1:2617628-3272036 GCF_025592945.1 Manacus candei | reverse complement strand
CAATAACGGTCTCAAATTAAAGGTCAGAAAATCCGTGTTTTTCCCGGGACCCGCGGGAACTTCAAGCTTTTTTCACCTGCCGAGATCTTCCCCGTCTCTTCTTTATTTCCACCCTTACAACGAATCCGTAAGCGTCCGTGGCTCCCGTTAGTTGAACCCCTACGAATCGCCATTGTTTCTGCAGCAGCATCGCCCCCAGCGAGGCAGCGCCGGCCTTTCCCTGCGGGTCCGCGGGGTTCCCCTCCCGGGGTTCCCGTCCCGGGCCGCCCGTGGAGCCCGCCCGGGGCTCCTTCGCGGGGCTGTTGGCGCGGGAGTGTGCGGGGACACCGCGCGTGCGGCTGCGTGAGGAGTGTGTGGAGTGCGGGGCTGTGTGCGGAGTGCGGGGCTGTGTGCGGAGTGTGCGGAGTGTGCGGAGTGCGGGACTGTGTGCGGCTGTGTGCGGAGTGTGCGGAGTGTGCGGAGTGCGGGGCTGTGTGCGGAGTGTGCGGAGTGTGCGGAGTGCGGGGCTGTGTGCGGCTGTGTGCGGAGTGTGCGGAGTGTGCGGAGTGCGGGGCTGTGTGCGGAGTGTGCGGAGTGTGCGGAGTGCGGGGCTGTGTGCGGCTGTGTGCGGAGTGTGCGGAGTGTGCGGAGTGCGGGGCTGTGTGCGGAGTGCGGGGCTGTGTGCGGAGTGCGGGGCTGTGTGCGGAGTGTGCGGAGTGTGCGGAGTGCGGGGCTGTGTGCGGCTGTATGCGGAGTGTGCGGAGTGCGGGGCTGTGTGCGGCTGTATGCGGAGTGTGCGGAGTGCGGGGCTGTGTGCGGAGTGTGCGGAGTGTGCGGAGTGCGGGGCTGTGTGCGGAGTGCGGGGCTGTGTGCGGAGTGCGGGGCTGTGTGCGGCTGTGCGCGGAGTGTGCGGCTGTGTGCGGAGTGCGGGGCGGCCCCGGCCCCGCATCGCTGCCGTTGCCCCCCTGAGTTATTTGCTGCCCCAGGGCCCGGCGGGCAGCGGGGCTGCCGTGCCGAGGCCGAGCCGGGCCGTGCGGGGCCGGCCCAGCTCCCCTGCAGAGCCTACACCCCCCCCGCAGCCCGGGCCCGCCGGGGGCCCGCCGGGGTACAGGGGCTGGGGGGCGGGAGGGACGGCGGGGCCGGGCAAGGGCCGCGGGAGCGGGCAGAAAGGAGGGATCGCGGGAGGGACGAGAGGAGAGATGCCGGCGGAGGGGTGAGTGCGAAGGGCGGACGGAGGGAAGGCGGCGGGCCGTGGGGCGCAGGGAGAGCCCCTCGGGACCGCGGTGCTCCTGCAGCACAGCCTGGGCTCGGAGTGCGCGGGGAGCCCGTGGCTCGGTGCGGACACGGCCAGGGCACCGGTGCGGAGCGCGACTGTCCGTGCCCGGGAGCTCCAGGCCGGGCCCGTGAGGAGCGGTGCGGACCCAGAGACCCCTGCGAGGGAGGACGAGGGCAGCAGCCAGCGGTGTCCGCCCCCGCCTCGCCTCAGAGGTCTGGGGGATTGCGGGGTGTCAGGCCTAAGCAGGGGAGGAGGCTGCGCGGGGGAAGCCTCGCCGGGGCCGGGGTAGGTGGTGGAGCGGCGGGGGACGCGGCAATGCTCGGCTCCGGGACCGCCCCGGGACTTGGGGGCTGCCGTCGTGGGGGACGCGCGAGTCGCTGCCACGCGTTGCTTTACTCGGTGCCGCCACGGCCTTTTGCGCCGCCGGGCTCGAGCGTTTCGGGGCGAAGCAGATGCGTGACCGCGGAGGATGAGGGGAAAGGGGGAGAGGTGTCCCTGCCCTTCTTTCCCGTCGAGCTCTTGGCGTTTTCGCATCGCGGAGATGTTTCTGGCGGAGGGGCGGCAGGACATCCCCCACCTCTCCTCCCACCTGCTCCGGCAAGGTGTGAGCGGCGAGGTGCAGAACCTCCGGGCTCGATGCAGACACACGCCCCGGCCCCTGGACGAGAGCAGAGCCGGGGGCAGAGCAGCATGGCTAGCGGCGGGGTTAGCAACTCCTCATGCGGAGTGCTTTGCAGCTCCATGCGGAGCGGCCGGGGAACGGGACAGGCGTTCGCGGGGCTGGGCGAGACGCCTGCTAAACGTGACCTCTGGGTTTAGGCCCTTTTTGGGGGTGCAGGAAAGGGGACGACCCCGCTCCACTCCTTCGGTGGGTTCTGTCGCTGCGGTGTTCCCGTCGCGGGGCAGCCGGGACTGGTTCCCCCCTCCATCGTCTCAGCTCCGCCCGGCGACGCTCACGCGTGATGGAACCCCGCGCGGGCTGCGAGGCCGGGCACGGGATATGGGAACGGGGCGGCGGGATCTTCTCTCAGGGATTTGGGGTTTCGGGGCTGCAGCTCTGCGGTTGGACCGGGACCCGCTCCGCTGCCGCCCGGGGAACAACGATTCCCGGCGGATCCCCTGTTCCCGGTAGACAGCACTCAGCCCTGACCCCGCCGGCCAGGTGGACAGGCCGAGGGGCCGGTCCGCACCCGGGCTGTCCCCGACGTGGCGCCGCTTACAGCTGGAGCTTTACGGAAGGAGCAGGGAAGGAGAAAGGGATAAACGTGGGAAACGGTGAGGGCAGTCAAGGGATGGACAGTAACCCCGAGCTCTCCGACTCTGCTGGGGCGTTGGATTCGTGTCTTTTCTTAATTTCCAGGGGAGAATATTTTCTTTGTTTCTGGGGCACACCTCGGGGAAGGGGATCGCATCAGCCCTTGAGTTCCTGGAGGCGGCTTGGAGTTCGCACGCGTGGCTCCTCGCTTTCCTCCGGTATTGCCCGGGGTGCCCAAACGAAATCCCTTCCCCTCCCCCTTGTATTGCCGCCAGGTGAGCAGCGCGGGTCAGCACCGGGACACTCTTTTCCGTGGCGTGTCCCTGAGCTCGGGACAGAAGCTGCCCCGGCCGGGAGCCGCGCTGCCAGCAGCAGCAGCAGGGAAACACAACACCGATCGTGTCACGCTCTGCCCTTATGCCGTTAGTTGCAGGAACATATGCTCAAATATGTAAGAGTAGTCTAGATTTTTCTCTGCAAATATTTTTACCACATCCAAAGATAATATTTCAACAGAAGAATCAAGCCCCGCAGGCTACAGACAGGGCAGCTATATATAACCCGCTTGCTCACTCCGGCTCTCCGCGCATCGCTCGGGTTATGCAACCCCCATCGCGGTGGTAGCCACCGGCGCGCCCCACGGCTCCGCCCGCCCCGTCGGGGCATTTCCCCGGCACCTCGGTGCAGCCACCCGCCCGGACGGACCGGCACCGGGGCTCGGACCGGGACTGGTGCTGGTACCGGGGCCGGGCCGGGGCCGGCGCGTCGCCTTGCCCCGCGCCGATGCAGAGGAAGGGCCCGGGGGACGCCGCGGCGCTCCGAGGGGCCGGTACCGGGTGGTGAGTAGCGCCTCGCCCTCCTCGGGGCAGGGACGGGAGCGGGCCGGGCCCCGGCCCAGCCGGGCCGTGCAGGTGCTGCCGGCGGAGCGGGCTCTCGGGCCGGGCTGGGCAGGAGCTCGCCTGCAGCCCCGATCGTCGCTTTCTGTTTTCTCCGCTTTTTTTGGCGAAGGAAATGCTCGAACGCCGACGGGTGTTTTGAGGGTTTGGTGAGCCGGGGCTGGGGGATCTCATCCCACTCCGGCGAAGCGGCCGGCGGTACCTGCGCCCTCAGCGCACCCCGACGTGCCCACACCCCGCCTACTGCGGCGGCTCGGACTGCGAGTCCCCGAGGCCACTGAGCCCCCGGGGCCGCTCGCAGCCCCGCGGTGGATGCGAGCTGGAGGAAGGGAGCAATCCCTTCTCTCGGTGCCGGACATCCGCAGCGCGACGCCGGGCTCGGTTCGGCTCGGCTCTTCCCTTCCCGTCGGCCGGCTCCCGGAGCCGTGATTGACACCGCCGGCCCCTCCGCCCGCCCCGCAGCACATCCCATCCCTCCCCGGCGGCCGCTCGCCGTGCCCGGGAGGCGGGGAAGGGCCTCCCCAGCCCTTTGACACCGTCTCGGCCGGAGTTTCACTTCGCTTTCGCCGCCGCCGCCGCCACTTCTGCAGGCAAACACCCCCGGCTTCCATGTGACGCCTCCCAGCCACTGAATGGGGGAAAGCGCCTATGAGGGAGACACTTACCCTACGTGCAGGAGAAAAGGAGGGGACGGGGAGGCAGAAGCAGGAGGTGGTGGTTGGGGGAAGGGAAGAGAGAAAATAAATTAATAAATCGCAGGGAACGAACTTGGGGGGGAGAGAAATTGAGACCCCGGGAAAGAAGTTTATTTGTCGCCCTCCGGTCCCCTCTCGCTGCAGAGCTTGGTCCGCCGTTGCGGTGCTCGGCGTTGGCTACAAAGGGCCCCAGGGAAGTTTCTTGCTCCCCAGCGCCCTTCCCGGGGGTGACAGAGGGTTTGGGTTGTTTCGGTGTTGGATTTTTTTTTAAGTTTCCCTTCCCCCCCCCCCGTCTGGAAGGAGGGGGGTCTCATTCGCACCTCCCTGGATGGTGCCGTAGAAAGGAGGGGAGTGAGGGGGTGGGAGGGGGGGCTCGTGGTGGGAGGCTGCCGCGGCTGCTGCTCCTGCATTGGTGTCTCCCCTATGGACGAAAACAGCCCTCTGTCTCCCAAGGCAAATGCTTTCAGTATCGCCTCTCTGATTTCAGTCGCCGCCGCCGCCGAGCAAGCAGGGAAGGGAGCGCTGGAGGAGCGCCGCGGCGGCCGCAGCTCGCCCGCCCGCCCCGGCTGCCGCCCGCAAAAGATGCACTTCAGCACTGTCACCAGGGACATGGAAGGTGAGCGCCGCGCTCGGCCCCGCAGGGTGCGGGGACGGCACCAGCGGCCGCCGCGTGTCGGAGGGTTTTCGGGCGGCCCGGGCCGGCAGCCGTGCCGGGGGCAGCGCACAGGACGCGGCCTGCCTGCGGGGCCGCTCGGAGGGGGCTTTGCCGCTCCCCCCGGTGCGCCTGGGCCCCTGCAGTCCTCCTTAGAGGGTTGGGCTCTGTCCGTGGCCCGGTGGTAGCTTTCGACGGCCCCGCCGCTGGGACCCGCATCTTCTCGGAGGTGCTGGAGCATCCTCCGACAGCGCCGGCCGTGCCCGGGGCAGCGGCAGGCCGGGGCTCGGCTCCCGAGGGCTCTGCAGACCCTGTCTGGCCTGGGGGCTGCTTGGGAAATAAAGTAAGAGACCCCCGGGACCTCGAGGAGCCTTTCAGCACCGGAGGGGATCCGAAGGAGCGGGCCGTTCGCCGGGCCGGCCTGTCAAACGCCGCAGGCCCCGCTCGGGCCGAGGGCTGCGTGGCCGGGGCTGTCCCGGCGCTCCTCGGCACGGGCCCGGAGCTTTGCTCTGGTCCCGATCCGCTCCCCCTCTCTCACCCGGGGATGGAAGGAATGGGGGATTGCCAAACCAGATCCGCCTTCCCCTGTCAGCCGTGGCCCCAGAGCGAGGGACGTTACCTGCAGCAGCGTAGCTACACGGAAATAAGAACCGGTTTCTTTCTTTGAGTTCCCCCACTCCTCTTTCTTTTCCCCCTCTTTTTTTTTTGTTTTTGGATAGGGGGGTGACGAAGGGAGTTTGCTTTGCCCCAAGTGGTGTGTGGCGAGGGAGGCCTGCAGAGATAGATAGCACGGGCTTTGCACCGCCGCGGCTCTTGGCAGATCTCTTGGATTTGCAAAGGAAAAAAAATAGAAGAAAAAAAGGAAAAAAAAAAAAAGAAGCCGAGGCAGGCAGGCAGCGGGAGCAGCGAGCTCCCCGCCTGCCCCGGGGGGAGCGAGGCTGGGGCCAAGCAAAGCGGAAAGGGGGAGGCGCCCCGCTGGGCTGGGCGCGGGGCAGGAGAGGAGGCGGAGGGCACCCCGCGGAGCCGGCGCGGAGGCGGGGGCCGCGCGGAGCGGCGCGGAGCTGGGGGGAAAGCGGGAGCCGGAGCGGAGCCCTGACCGCCTGTTTTTGGAATGATTTCAGCTATCTCCAGCCCCTGGCTCACCCAGCTGTCCCATTTTTGCGATGTTGCAGCTTTCACGGCCAACAGCCTGAGCAGCCTGAACGCCTCCGGCGGGTACCACCTCTCCCCCTCCCCGGGGGACCCGTACGGACAGCATGAGCCGCCGCACTACGAGCCCTGCACGGCTCAGCAGCACCCGCACCCGCCGCCCCAGCCCCAGCACGGCTATCCTTTCGGCGGGGCGGCGGCCGGGACCAACCCGCCGCCCCCAGGCCCCGAGCAGCCCGAGGGCGCCGGGGGAGCCGCCGCGGGGCCGGCCGCCGTCTCGGGCTGCTCCGCGGGGGCGGCCGCCGCGGCCAAGGCGCCGGTGAAGAAGAACCCGAAGGTGGCCAACGTGAGCGTCCAGCTGGAGATGAAGGCGCTGTGGGACGAGTTCAACCAGCTGGGCACCGAGATGATCGTCACCAAGGCAGGCAGGTCAGTGCGGAGCTCCCGAGCGGCCCCGGCTCTCCAGCCGCTCCCTCCGGACCCGGGCACTCAGGCCAGCCGGGGCGGCAGGGTCCGGCCGCGGGTGGTTGAATTCGCAGTTTGGGGGAAAACTGAGGCTGCCAAAGGGCGAGTCGCGGAGCGGCCCGGCCCAGCGGTGGCCGTCATTTGATCCTGGCGCTTCTGTCGGGGCGAAATGTGCCGGCTCTTGCGGCCCGAAGGCCTCGAGTGCTGCGGGCAGAACGCGCGGGTGCTGCGGGCTGGCGGCGAAGGCGTGCGGAGGACGGCGGGCAGGGCGCTGGGTTTCACCCCCGCTGGAAAGGGCGCTGTGCTCCTCCGGGCGCCTTCGGCTGCCGGTGATCCCGCACGGGACTTCGATCCATGTTTACGGACGACAGTGTGTGCTGCGCGGGCGGACAGCAGTGGCACGGGGAAAAGACAAATGGAATTCTCGAACGCTGCAATACCTGCTAAATGCATGTTGTAGCACGGGTAGATCTTTTCCTTCCGGCGAGGACGCGAACAGACCCTAATTCTGCACCTTGAACCGTGTTCCAGGGCTGTTGCATTTCCCGATTATCGAGTAACGAGCCCGGCTGAGCCCAGCTCTTCTCGGCCCTGCTCCGGCCGCCGCGGCGCGGTTCCGGGGCCAGGACCCCGCTGCCGGCCGGGGAACAAAGGAAGCGGCCGATGCGATCGCGTTAGAAACGAGCAAAACGTGGGGGGGGAGAGGAGCCCCAATTACGGTTGTTAATTATTGCATTTAATGGAGATCCCCGAGAAACTCCGCGGCTGCGGCGGCTCGGGCAGAGCTGCGGAGCTTTCCCCGCCAGGCTCCGGGCAGAACTGCCTTCTGGGGGAGCGAGCGCATTGTTCGGGCTCTGACTCTTCCCCCGTTTAAAACGATCCGGCGGGGAGGGAGAAAAGAAAACCAAACAAATTAAGGAATCCCCCGGTGCTCGCTCCAGTTGTGCCCGGGGCTGGCTGCGGCGGGATGGCCGGGGGCGCGGGCCGGACTCTGCTCCGAACGGCCCGGTAGGAGCGGTGACCGCCGCCGCGGGCTCCTGCTCTCCCGCCAGCGGTTTTGAGGGTCCCGAAAGTGCAAAAAAAGAAACATATTATCATGCACACAGTCATTTTGGTTTGGGTTTTTTGGTTTGGGTTTTTTTTGTGTGTGTGTGGTTGGATTTTTTGGAGGTTTTTTTGTTGTGTTGTGGTTTTTTTTTTAATTTGCAATTGACTGAAACGGAAGGTGCCCGGTGCAGAAGCAGCCGGTGCCGCGCTGCGGGACCCCGGGCGGCATTTCCCGCAGACGGTGCCTGCCCCGGCGCCGGCCCGCGCGCTGCGCTGTCTCCGGCCGCGGCCCCTGAGCCCGGCGCCGTGCTCGGCCGTGCTTTCCTTTGCGGAAAAGGTCGTTCAGACTCCAGGCAGAGGCTCTCTGCAAACAGGAGCTCTTCGATCTGGCTTTCTTCGCTCTCCCAGAACAGCGGAAGGATTGCAAATACCCCACTTCAAAAGGGCTCGAAAATTAACCAACTCCATTTGAATCAGGGGCTTCTTCCCTGCCTTTCTTCGCTTGTTTTATGGCACCGTCGAATCTCCAGACAGGCGAGTAAAAACAGAAGAAAACGGAGAAAACCAGCAGGAAAAGGCTGAGGGAAGGCGCTGCTAAGCCTGTTCTCTCCCAGCCTCTCTGGGCTGACCCTGCTGTTTGTCTAGATGGGTGTTATCATCTCAGGTTGTTTGTTTTAAAACTAAGTTTTAAAACAAGAAACACCGGAACTGGAGCTAATGGGGCTTTTACACGTTTAAAAATAATAATAACAGAGGGAACGACTGGAAACGTCCTCCAGAGTTTGCTAAAGCGTTACAGGGAGGGAGACGCAGCCGCCCGATCCTGATGCAGCCCGGCAGTGCCGGGCCCGGACTGGAAGAGCTGCGGAGCCAGAGGCGCGCTGCCCCATCGTCCTGCCGGGCGGCCTTTCCTCCGCGGGGAGCAGCGGCACATAACAAAAAAAAAACCGGGAAGACGCACAGCAGGTCCGGCCGTGCGCTCCGAGAACGGGCCGGGGGGGACTCTCGATGTCCGGGTTTGATCGGGTTGTTTGTTTAGGGGATGTTGGGAATTTGGTTTTTCAACGGCTGCAAATCCCCTTCCCGGAATACTGCCCGCTGTCGCTCGCTTGATTTTCTACTCGGTAAAACAAAACCGAAGCCATAACGAGCCCCGACGCCAGGACACATCTTCGGCGTGTCCCGCCGGGGAGCCGCGGGCCGGGCCCTGTCCGCGGTGTGCGCAGATGGAGGAGGGAGAGACGGGCGGGCCGTCCCGGCCCCTGCCCATAGCCCACCGCAGATAGCATTTGTTCCGCAGCCCCTCGAAGGAATCGTGCCCTCCCTGAGCGTGGGATCCGTGTCCCGGCTTAGCATGGGGTCCCCGGGGACCTCCGCAGAGCCGAACGGGGAGGGGCAGCCCCGGGGCTCCCTCTGCCCTGCCCGGGAGCCCTGGGCTCCTTCCCGCTCTCCTTTCACCCCGCAAAGGTGCGGGAACAGGGGCCCGCCTGGGCTCTCACAACGAAGTGGAGCCGGGACGGGATTTTCTGGGAGATCCCTGTTGCTCTCTAGTCCTTGCCCGCCGAAGGGGAGCGTTCGCCCCTCCGTGCTGCGGGAGGTCTCCCGCTGGCCCCGAGGGCCACGGGGCTGCTGTAACCGCTGCTTTCAAACGGGCACAGTTTGGGGGGTACAGAAGCTGCAGAATTGGAAACTCCCATCACCTCGTGTCGTTCTCAGGAGTTTCTAGATGTGCCCCCAAGGGCTGCCCGGGACTCCCGAGGCTCTGTTCCCAGCTCGGGTGTGGGTCCGCAGACAGGGTAGTGCCTTGCATCTGCGTCCAGTCAGGTCAGCTGAAAGGATGGGGAAATCATGGGGAAGAAATTCTTTTCACTAGGGTCTCCCCATCGCAAAGGCAGAGGAGGCACTTGTTCCCCCCCCGGTGTCTGTGTTCCACCGCGGCGGGGCATTCCGGGTGTCCGACACAAACGGTCCTGGAGCCGGCGGGAGAGGCAGGACCGCTCCAGCTCACCCTCTGGGATGCTGCCGAGGGCTGGGGAACACGGCAGCCCCTCTCCTCATGCTGCCCGGGTGCTCTGCGTCTTCCTCCAGCCAGCTGTTCCTGTGAGGGTCCTGTCATCGCAGCCAGGCGGGCATCGGAGCAGAGGGAGGGGAAGGGTACCCATGCCGGCCCCTCAGGGCTCCCCGCTGCTCCTCAGCTGAGCACTTCTCTCTCTCCTCTCTGCCAGGCGCATGTTCCCCACCTTCCAGGTGAAGATATTCGGCATGGACCCTATGGCTGACTACATGCTCCTCATGGACTTCGTTCCCGTAGACGACAAGCGATACCGGCAAGTAACACCCTGCCCGCCCGGGTTCTCAGCGCTGAGGGCTGGTGGGTCACTGCCCACCCGCTGAGGGGTGGTGGGTCACTGCCCACCTGCTGAGGGGTGGTGGGTCACTGCCTGCCCCCTGCCCCTGCCCTCCGGGGTGCGTGTTGGTGCGAGATGAGGAGGAGACGCAGGATGTGGCTGCCCTGGTGTCTCACACCTTTGCAACGAATCCAGGGCTGGGAGCAGCTGTACGGACCCCCCAGGGCCCCCCTGGGCCTTCACACGAGGCCGGCAGGCGGCCGAGGCCAGAGCAGCGCGGGCAGAAGGGCAGGTTTCCACAGGGTGCAGGGCAGGAGCTGCCTTGTCCTGCCCAGAAAAGCTTTCCTTGTTGCACTGCTACACGCCTCCACCCCGCAAGCACACATTACCCCTTGACAAAAATCCTCCCGGTGCTCCTTGAGTGTTGTAGCCTCTCAGTGGGTGTCCCCGGGCTCTGCCATGCTCTCTTGGGAGCCCGCTGGGTGCTTGGGCGAAGAGAGTGGGTTTTGTGCTCTGGAAAGGCATTGGCCACCCGAGCCACAAAACCCTGCCCTTGTTTTCAGTGGCAGAGTAGGAAGGCCTTGGAAACTGGCGACTCACAGGGCAGCGATGCAGTCTGGTTTGGAAGCCCTTTAATTTTTAAGACAGTGAAAGGTGCATTATGTATTTAGCTTCAGATCAGGACGCCGAGCAGGCAGCCCGCATAGGAATCGCAGGGTCCGATATATAAATATTTAGACAGATATCCAAATTCTCAGGGCGTCCTAGAAATGTTTGCTTGTCAAGGGAAGTGGGATATATAACATCCAATTGAGTATATCTTTAAAAAGTAATGTTTCTGCTCAAGTCCAATGGTGTCTAATTCCCCCTGTGCAAACACTGGCTTTTAAAGTAAACACGTGTATAGAAGATTGGTTTCTCTGTTTTAAATGTTACTGTTGAATATGTACTTTGAAAGAATGAAACAAGGCTGCTAAATTCTGGACCTGCTATTAATCTACACACAACCTTCCACTCTTCACTTAAAGCCAGAACATTACTGTATAGAGGGCTCTCTTTCACCCTTTTTTTAGAGGAAGGGAGAGCTTCTGTGGCTTCTCTCTCAAATCTACATGGATAGCTATAAATTTCCTCCATCCCACAGATTTCTCTCACGCCAGTTCCATCGGCAACCTGATAAAATATTCTCTCTCCCCTGCAGCAAGTCTGGCTGCAGAGAAGAGCTCGTTCCCCCCGTGGCCGTAGGATGCAGCAGTGATGGGGAGGCAGCACTTCCCCCTCACTGGGCTGCGGGTGCTGCAGGGGCGTGGGAGGGACCCCCCCGGGCCACGGCTGAGGGTGCCTTCCCTCCCGCAGGTACGCCTTCCACAGCTCCTCCTGGCTGGTGGCCGGCAAAGCCGACCCCGCCACCCCCGGGAGGGTCCATTACCACCCGGACTCCCCGGCCAAAGGGGCGCAGTGGATGAAGCAGATCGTTTCCTTTGATAAGCTCAAACTGACCAACAATTTGCTGGACGACAACGGGCATGTAAGTGTTCCCGGGAGAAGGTGTCCAACACCGGGCTGCAGCGGGGGGATCTCCCCGTGCCGTGATCCCCGTGGGGGATCCCTGCCCGTGCCCCTCATCAGGGCTCCGCGCCCCGACCCCGCCCCAGCCCCGCGACTGCCCCGGGCAGGGGAGCCGGCAGGGCCGGGCTGCGCTCTCCTCTCTCCATGCTCCGCCTGGATCAGTTATTGTCTCCTTGCTCATTTTATCATTCAGATCATTTTGAACTCCATGCACAGATACCAGCCGCGTTTTCACGTGGTCTATGTGGACCCCCGGAAAGACAGCGAGAAATACGCGGAGGAGAACTTCAAAACCTTCGTCTTCGAGGAGACACGTTTCACAGCCGTGACCGCCTACCAGAACCACAGGGTGAGGCAAAAGGGCCGGGGCAGCCGAAAGTGGGGGTTGGGGTCACCCCACAGGTACCGTGGGTGTGGGTGCTCCCGACGCTGGAGGCCGGGCTGTGTGTCCGGGGGCTGTCTGGGGGTACTCCCACCTCCTCCTCCCCATCTGCTAAACCCATTCCGGGGCAGCGCCAGGAACCCGATAGCCGGGGGGCTGTGCAGAGCTGCATCTCTGCATGCCGAGGAAGCGACGTGGGCTCCAGCCCCATCGCCAGCTTCTCCCTGCCCGGGGGACCTCATTACCTATGTAAACCCGAGACTGGGGCTAGTGGGGGAACTACAGGCCTCCTGCTGTGAAATGTCACTCACAATTTGTTTGGATAAATTTGCGATTTTACTACTCTAACTTGTAGCTGTCTGTTCCCCCCCAGAATACAATTATATGTTAAAAACGAAACAAAACACCCCCACCCCAATCTGATGCGGATTTCTAGGCAGCAGTTAATCCAACTGCTCCTTTAAATTGCACCAGTGTGATGTAAGGAGCAGGAATCCCAGCGGCGAGCGCAAATACGATTTCCAGCGGGGACTTTTCCGCACCGCCCCAAGTCCCCGGACCGCTCCAGCCACCTGGCTCCGCGCTGGTGCTGCCGCCCGGGCCGGGGCTGGGTCCCGGAGCTGGGTCCCGGAGCTGTGCCCAAGCAGCCGGCGGCAGTGCCACCCTCTGCAGTGGCTCTGAGCAGACCGACCCGAGGTCTCCCCGCGATGCTGCGGTCCGGCCGCACCTCGCCCCGCAGAGGCCAGAGCAAGGCTGTGCCTTTAAGGGGCTGAGGAGTCCTCCCCGGCTGGCATTTGCCTGATGGCTCCGGACAGCTGCTCTTTCTCTCCTGCTTTCTATCAGTTTGACCTCTAAGGCTGGAACTGTCACTGAGGGGCTTAAAGTTTGTTTTTCAACCCATTCCGGAAACTCACAATCACATACTTTATCCATGGATTTGCTTAAATATAGAAAATGTCCTGCCTTCTCCCCGGCGAATTAAATAAATACATAAGTATGATTTATCCAGTGATTTGTCTTAGCTGCTCCAGTGGTGACCCATATAATGTGGCATTTTCTTACAAGTGCGTTTACTCAGCTTTTGCAGCCAATTCAGGCTGCCTCTCCCTTCACCTTGAACTCATATTAGGTAGCATGTTAGCCCTCATTTTCTAACAGAGAAAGCACACGATTGTGCTCTGTGGCCGAGCACGTCCCGGCTCCACCGGCCACCTGGACCCTCTCTGTTACAGCAGGCACTGCTGAGTCCCCAGGCCTAATCAGGGACACGTGTTCTGTCTGACCGGGGAGCCCCGTGTGCCACTCTGAGACATTTTCCCATTTCTCCTTACAGATCACACAGCTGAAGATTGCCAGCAACCCTTTTGCCAAGGGATTCAGAGACTGTGACCCTGAGGACTGGTAAGGCTGTGCCTTTATTGGCTGTGACTACACCCCACTCCTGTCCCGTTTCACGTGCACCTGCCCAGCTTACATTTGCACAAGGCCTGCAGGGAGTTTGGGAGACACTGTGTGGGGGCCCCATTTGCCAGCTGCAGCTCACAGCAGCAACGTTCCAAGTGTTCTTTCCATTGGACCATTGGCTCTGTGTCACTTCTCCATTTCTTCTTCCAGGCCCAGGAACCACAGGCCAGGGGCTCTTCCTCTCATGAGTGCTTTTGCCAGATCCCGGAATCCAGTCTCTTCCCCGGCCCACCAGAATGGGACAGAGAAAGGTGAGAGCCCCCACTGGCCAGGCCAGCCCGTCACCTGGGCCCTGCTGGCCTGCACGGCCCCCACATGCATGTTCGGGGCCAGCTTTGCTCCTCATGCTGGTGCACAGCCCCACTGCTAACCAGCTTTGCACTGCTGCCCGTTTTTTGAACAAAAATAGCCACCTTCATAGCCTAATTAATTCTTGCTCGGACTACAGCACTGACTGTTGTACTCAAGCAAGTTTGCTGCTTTATAAAATACCACCCTTCGCTTTTAGTGTCCCCTTTTCGACTTTTTGGCAACAAACTCAGCTTTTCAGGCAGGGATGCAGTGCTGGCCATGGGCTCCCCCTCGCATTGCCCTTTTAATGTGCCTCGGCATCACGTTCAGGGCCCACCCGCTCCATTCAGGAGCTGCAGTCAGGTCGAACAGCACCTCTGCCCATTGACTGCTTTTCCATTACCCAGAGCAAACAACTGCAAAGACAACCGAATGCCTTTCTTCCAAAACACACTCCGGGCCTGCAAAATAAAGGGAAGTCTGTATTTATTTAGTGTTACACAATTGCAAAAATGTCAGGCGTGCACCAGCTTGTCAGTCAATTCAGCTCCATTTATCGCAGTCAGAAGGTCCCGTCCCGCCAGCCCCGCTCGCAGCGCCGCCGTTCCCCCCGCTCCTCTCCCCCGCGTGCCGGGATGCTGACGGTGTGTCCCCCGCAGATGCTGCCGAGAGCCGGCGGGACTTCGAGCGGGAGGCGGGCGGGACGGGGCTGCACCAGGCGGAGGCCGCGCACCAGCAGCTCATGTCCCGCGTGCTCAGCCCCGCGCTGCCCGGCGGCCCCGGCGGGCTGGTGCCGCTGTCCGGGCCGGGGGGCGGCCGGCCGAGCCCCCCGCACCACGAACTGCGCCTGGAGCCCGCCGCGTCCGAGCCGCTGCACCACCACCCCTACAAGTACCCGCCGGCCGCCTACGACCACTACCTGGGCGCCAAGAGCCGGCCCGCGCCCTACCCCCTGCCCAGCATCCGCGGGCACGGCTACCACCACCACCACCACCACCACATGAACGCGGCGGCCGCGGCCGCGGCGGCCGCCAACATGTACTCGCCGGCCGGGGCGCCCGCGGGCTACGAGTACGGACCGCGGTAACGGGGCCGCGGGACCGGCCCCGCCACGGACACCGCCCGCCCGCCGCCCTCGCCTCCCGCCCCTCCAGCCACCCGATAGGCCGGCGCCACCTGATTGACAGCTGCAGCGCCCAATCGGCGGCGGCCGGGCCCACGCGGGCCGTGAGGGCGGCGGTGCCGTCGCGGGGTGACCCGCCCGTCGGGGGCCGTGAGGGCGGCGGGGCCGGGGCCGCCATCGCGGAGAGACCGCGGCTGCACTTTGATAAATGAAGCCATATGTCCTTATCTCCCGGCGCCTCCGCCCGCGCCGGGCACCCAGGCCGGGGGCGGCTGGGCAGCGGCGGGAGGGCGGGGAGCGGCTCGTGCCCGGGCGCTCGGCCGCGGGTGTCTGAGGGCGGTGCGGGGGTGCCGCCGGTGCAGAGGTGCCGCGGGGCCGGTCCCTCCCACTGGGCACACCGAGGCCTCGTTCGCGGGTGGCTCAGGTGGTTCTTTGAGGGCAAGGGAACGCTTGGGATCCTCACTGCCAGAACAGATTTCCCACTTCTCCTCCGGCCCTGACCCTCCCGTGAGTTCTGGGGTTCACGGGGGTGCCTTAACCACAACAGCACTTTCTGGAGCTGTTGAGAAGGGCCCGTGGCCAAGAGGACAGCCACGTAGGTGTGTCTTGTTTTCACAACAACAGATGCAAAGGTTTAAAAACCAGCCTGGGGGGGCACCTGCAGGGTTTAGGCTGTGCGTTCTCACCCCCTTCCCAGGCAGCCCCACACTCCTGCCTTCCTGCGGCCTTTCCCGAGCTCTTGATACTCTCCTGTGGAGGTGCCTTTTAGAGGGACTTCAGGGTTTTTTCTCAGTCTGCCTCACCCCTTATATTTGGCTGACCCAAACTGCAGTAATCCCAAAGCACCCGTTCTACACCTACCTGCTTCCTGCATCTCCCCTCTTAATGCTGGTAAGTACTTTTTTCTTCTTCCTTTAATATCCTCCTTCAGTAGTCGTTGGTTGCTGTTGAAGGGATGGCCCTGTTCATCACAGTTTCTCCGGTGATGTGTTTGGAGTAGTTGGTTTCTGTTTTCAGATGCTCACCGAAGGCAGTCCCTTTGTGTTCAGAGAAGGTTTTGAGCAGCTCCTAAGCTGTGTTGGCATACAGTATTATGAACACTTTTCTGATTCTTCTATGTGACTCTATGAAAAGAAGGGGTTTATGTTTTTTTAAAAGTCCTCTATTCACCCATGTTTGTGCATTTTCATTACAAACCCTTTAAAACATGTTCTTTCCCTTGTGCAGGTGGCAGTGTTAATAGCAATGTTTATTTTGTCTCTGGCAGTGGGCTTTGGGCTTCCAAAACTTTTTTGAAGGGTTTAAGAAGGGATACAGGCTACCATTAATATTTTATGTAATTTTTTTTTCTGTTTAAAAAAATATATCTGGATCCATGAAAAAGTCTTGTGCAAGAAATATGTATTTTATTTGACATTTGCAGTGAATTTTGAGGTTCTTAGTGTCTGACTAAACCATAATTAATGTTCTCAGAAAGGTTGATGTCAAATAACCTTGTGCTTATTATTAGTCAGTGGGAAATGGCTCTCGGATGTGCTCTATTGCTTTGCCGCTGTTATTTCAGAGTTTTCACTATGATTTGTTATCTGTAAACTGATTAGTGCCAAAGCTTTGGTCAAACGTTTAATGAAGTTGTTATATTTATTATTTCTTTCAAAGATTATGCAAACACTTTTTTTTCTTAATAGTTGGAGCATAGGAAAAAAAGTGAAGACAACCAAAGAAATCATATCTGCAAACAGTGTAGATACATGTAGATATTTGTAGATATATGTAGATAATCTTATTTCATTTAAATTGAAAAGACATTGGACAGTGACATTTATAAATATTTTTCCTCTTCTTTCTTTCCTTCACTTCTTGTTTGATTATTTGTGTATATTTGTCAGTTTGTCTGCTCTGAAGTATAAACCTCCCCTACAAAATGAGGTCATTTAAATAAGGAGGGATTTTAGTGTGAGCAAACAGTGACTCTCCTGGGTCATTCCTCCCTCCCTGCCGTCCCTGGCTGCCCCAGCTGTGCGTGGTTGTGGTGATCTGTCACCACCCAACAGCTTGCAAGGTTGGGGTTCCCAGGTGGAAACAGATCTGTTTGTTTTGGTAAGCACTGTTTTCTTTAAACACACCGAGAGCAACTCAAGGTGCCAGGACTAAGCTGTGCTCTTACCAAAGGTGGCTCAAGGTCCTTGTCTTGACTGTAGGAATTTTAATTTTCTCTTTGTTGGAAGAGAAGATCACAGATCCTCAACCCACGGCTGTGGGCAGTGGGCCCTTTAGGATCACTGGTCTGTCCTCTGTGCTAAAGATCCACTACAGAAGTCCTGGGGCTGAATGGGAAGGGGGGAACCGGCAGCTGTGTCAAGGCTACAGTCTGAACTATGAAAATGGTACCTCCAGCCTTGCTTTTAGACCATGAACATGCAAGGTCCTTAGGTATATTAGCATGAAACATATTAGCAGTCCATTTCTTCTCATGGTTTAATCCTTAAATCAAGATTCCTTGGGATTTTGACCAGTGTCCCTCCTTCCATTGCTGTGTCCATCTCATGGAAGGAAGTGTTACAGATATGGAAAGCAAAAAGGGTTATTTTTCTATCACAACAAAAAATCCCCTTCAAACAAACACAAACCCCATAACTGCACATTGACCAGTAGAAGCGTTTTGAAAGTCACAGAAAATGTGTAACACTTTAATTTCAGATTGGTCGCCTGTCAGCCAATTAGTGAAAATATAGTCAAGCCTTATCTGTGTATTGCAGGTTCATTTGGCAAATGACTTTGTATGATTTGCTTACATGTCTGGTTAAACTTCACTCAGTACACACTGTCACCAAGGCCCACAGCACATTTTTGGGAAGAAGGCGGCACTATTTCCAGACAATGCTTCCACTTGTGTCACCTCAAGTCACACGGAACACAGTGTTTGAAAGCTGCTGGTAAAACAGGCCCCAGCATGGAGGGCACAAGCACCCTTTGTCTCTTCCAAACAGGACTAGAGAATAAATTAGCCGCGTAGCTCTATTTTCCAGAGGTACACGCTGAGTTTACTGATTGCTCCAGAGGTCTGAAAGCCGCATCACTTAGCTCAGTGGATAAATACAGGATTAGGCTGGTGAAACAAGGGCGGCTTTGGTTTGATCACTTACCCCAAACACAGTTTTCAGAAATGGCTTTTTGCTGTTGTTGGTTTTATTTTTTCCATGCTAGTGGATCTGACTAACCTCAGTGTAGGATAGGAGCATGGGGATGAGACTTGTGTGTGCTTGTGGTGGTCATGCACACTGTTTACACACTTCATGGATATTCACTTCAGTCTTTCCTCCTCTTTGGGGAAATCCCAGAAGTGCTTTGGCTAGAACTGTGAAGGTGGTCCCCAGCAGATCCCTCTCAGCATCCTGGGGTGTTGGCATCTCTTCAGTCAGTCCCAAGCACATGTACACATGGCCATGGCTAGGGGAGTAACTGCTTTGGCTTCCTTTGTGGGACAGTGTGTCTAAGAGTTGCTTGCAGAGTGGAGGATGACTCGAGGACTGCAGTAAGCATAAAAAGGTGTTCTGCAGGCACCAGGCTGCTGGGGCACTGGGGGTCTGCCGTGAGCTAGGGGCTTGCAGTGCACCCCTCCAGAGGAGCTGTGGCTCAGGGCCCCCTCGGCTGGAGTGCTGTCCTTCCCCCGGACAGACCTCCTGCTGTCCAGTGAGTGCATGTCAGCCCGGGGCACTGGATCCCTCACCAAGGGGCAGTCACACCTCCATCTGGACTGGAAGGGATAAGAAGAGCAGGTTCAGTCGTGCTGTGTAATGTTCTGCCAGTGTAAAGTAGCCGCTGGAAGCGAGTTAGGCACCCACAGGTTAGGGTTGGGGTTGGAAGGTGAGCCCTGCTGCCCGGAGGAGTCAGGAGGAGCAAACGCAGCAGTACCTGCAGAGCAGGTTTCAGCACCTTCAGCCGAGGAGCTCCAAAAGCTGCCGTGAGCCCGTCGAACTGGGCTGGAGGGGCCCGAGCGTGTGTGCCACGGCCGTGCTGCTGCTCGGTCTTTGCCCTCGCTCGTGTTCCTGCTGGGCTGCAAGAAAGGCGCTTTCGCTGCAGCACGTCCGGGGCCGCGGGGGCTCCGGGCGGACCCGCGGGGGCTCCGGGCGGACCCGCCGTTCGTGCGGCATTGCCAGTGCAGGTGGGGAGGCCCTGGTGTGCCCCGGTCAGCCGGGGCCCCGCGGGTACCGGGCAGGACTCGCCCCGAGGAGGAGGATGCTGCGCTCGCTGCGGCCCGCCCTGCCTGAAGAGCCGGCTCCCTCCAGAGGGAAGAGCCGGGCATGGCACGCCGTGGGTCCTGCCCGCGCGGAAAACGAGTCCTGGGAGAGCTTTTGCAGAGCTTGCGAATACGCAATCGGAGAGGAAAATATAGATTCGTTTTATAAAGCAAAGAATGGATCTTTGGGGCACGCAGGCATAGTCGAAGAGGGGCAGTAACCTGTGAGTGAGACTCAGCCAGGAATGCTCTTGCTATAAGCTGGTGTTAGGAAGAGTCCAGTCTGCTCGTGTACAGGGCAGTACGTGTGTATGAATGCAACGTTTTTCTAAATGTATGCATTTATTTTCTTCATTTAATTATTCTAATTAAATTAGTCGGTAAGATATTTAATTTACACTGGTGTTTGACACAACTAGATGACAGTGACCGTACCCCAAGATTTCTGTTACTGCCGTTATCATGAGCACAGCACGTGCACATAAAACTGTTACAGTGGGACACCCTGCAGGGACACTGCCTGTGGGAATCTGGCTCATGTATCACAGCTTCACAAATCGCCAAGAATAGTGTCATACTTTTTTTTCCTGCCCGGTATGTTGCGCACACAATCAATGCAAAACCATAGATATACATTAATTTTGAAGAACACAGACATGACACATATACACTGTGTGTGTTTGTGCTCTCTGAAGCCCCACTGTCTGTGTAAAGTACTGTGTGTGTTGCATATGCCAGAAAAAACGCACTCCTTCCCCTCCATTAATAGAAATGACCTATTATAAATTTACCAAAGATACCATAGTTTTATAAATTGGCCACATATGTCTGATATAAATATAATATATTTATTATATCACATTTCATAGCATTTCTGTTTTATGAAATTCAGCCTTGAATTTGTCACATATGTTTTGCATAGATGTGCAATAGTTGGCCAAGTATAGCCGAGTAAAGTATGATAAATGTGTTCTTTCCATATGGGAAATTAAATGTTTTTCCAGATTTTAAAAAAAGCTTATTAAGAGCAGCCTATACAAAACAATTACAATAAATCACTCACTTCTATTTAGGTTAAAATTACAAATTTGAACTAGTAACAAAGTGATTAAGAACAAAAGCCAGAAAAGTCACCTTTAGGACCTAATTGTGTAAGGGGACAGAGCTGCACAGCAGAGTCCTCCTCCCCAGGGCTTGTTGTGGGAACTGACCCGGCGGGTGCTCCCAGGGGCAGGGAAGGACACCTTGGGGCCCACGCTGTGCTGGAAGCTGCCTGCAGCAGGGGGGGCTGCACAGTGCCAGGGACTCAGAGGGACACCCCTGGGCTGGGAACTGCCAACAGGAAGTGAAAACCAGGATAAACGACATGTAACACTTCCAGAAGCACCTTTGTGGGGGGGTGTCTGCAGTGCCAGTTTTGTCAGTGGTTTTAGCTTGCCTGGTGGACAAGGGCTCTGCCTTTGTCTTTGGGTTTTCACCCCTTGCTTCGTGCTCCTGTTGTCCCTCGCTCCGGGGGCAGGTGGTTGGTTCCCCTTGTCCCTTGGTGTTCCAGCCTGGCTGCCCTAGCAGGGCAGGGCTGTGGGGTGAGCTGCAGAGCAGGGCTTTGGGGTGAGCTGTCCCAGCAGAGCAGGGCTGTGGGGTGAGCTGCAGAGCAGGGCTGTGGGGTGAGCTGTCCCAGCAGAGCAGGGCTGTGGGGTGAGCTGCCCCAAGGAAGGGAGTGCAGGGGCTGCAGTGGAGCTGTCCTGTTCCAACCCTCTGAGCAGGGCACAGGGTGGTGAGGGGTGAGTGCAGCAGCCCCTCACTGAGCACTGCCTTACACATTGCTTTTATTTCAGCAAACATAAAGTGAGTCTTTCATTCTGTTCCCTTTCCTGCTTGTTGTCAACTGCTTCAAACCAGATGGGCTCAAGAGATAAAACTATAAAGACTCAATGTCTCAATTTAGCAGGATGCCAGGTCTGCATGCCATCAAAATATCTGAGGCAAAACCATCTGAGCAGACAATTCTTACCCTCTGTTCTGGTGAGAGCAGCCCGGACCCTTTTCCATCAGAGAGACAATGCATCCATGAATCACTGGGATCTCGTATCGGCAGGTTTTGAATTCCCATCAGGACAAATGCCATGGCCACGTTCTCTGCCATGTTTAAAGTTATTCCATAGGCCCAGCACACCCACTTTCTTCTTACCTGGGCCAGGATGTGTTTATAGCAAGCAGTGGGTGCCTGGAAAATGTACTTTGGCTTGCATGGGATGCCAGAGCTATGGAGCAGAATAACAGCCAGCATTTTAGCATCCTCCCTAGATTCCCTGATCTGGACATGGTCAGGATCAGTCAACCCTGCTGCTGGCAGGAAAAGGAGCTCATTGCTGTCCAGAAAGCACCAAAGGGTTTCTATAGCTTTTCACTGCCCTCATTTATGTATCCTGGGAATAAAAACTAGGAGAAAACAACATCTAGCTGTAATCTCAGTGTAATGTAACAGCTTTTTTTCTTCCCTTTTTTTTTTTTATTATTAGAACTTCAATTTGCAACATATAATTGCTAGAATTAATTTTTTTTTCACTGTCATGTCACTCTTCTGTAAGAAGATAGTTAATACTGCTCTGGGATGGTTCTGCAGTGCATGTGGCTGCTTCAGGACCTCAGTCCCTCCCAGTGCTGTCCCCTGTGGCATTGCAGCCTCTGGTGTTATGACTCTTCATAGCAGAGAAATAAGTCCACACTCCTCTGGGTGAACACAGCCTTATTTAGAGGTGTAGGCTGTGTTTTAGAGGATTTCCTATGTTCCAACACCTTTAAAAAGGATGCTGGAGAATTAAAAGCAAATACTTCTGAAACTGAAATGAGCTGGTGTACAAGTTTCAAAAGACAGACCTATCACTGTAGGGTTCCACTATTCCTGCCATCCTTGTCTTTTTCCCATTAGGAATCTGGCCACTGCTGGAGGTGGTTTGCTCCAAGGCCCTTTGTGCTTTCCAGAATCTTCATATCACTGAACTCAGAGGGACGGGTTGCTTCTTTGTTTTGATTTACACCCTCATTCCCCTTTCTCCTCCTCTTCTAATACCAAACTGCAAATTGAATTCCTCTAAGTCAGAATAAAGCAGTGCATAGCACTGCTGACAGGACATGCAGATATTGTTCATACCAATAATCAGGTGAGCAAAACATTCACAGCTAAGAGATTATGTTTTCATTATGTTTTCATTTAATTTGATACTGTGACAGCTGCCAAAATCCCCCAGTATGATCTTAATTCTGGATAGTTTTCTTCATGTTATAAAGGAAACCTCCAGCATGCCCCAGAAGAGTAGGACATGGATAAACACAGTCCAGTTTACTTGGAAAAACTACTCTAGTAGGGGGACCCAGGCTGGAATTTCAGGATGCTGGAGAGCAACAGAACCCCCCATGCCTTCTGCTTCAGTCAGCACTGTCACTGCCTTGGGAGCACAGTGGTGGTGCTTCCACATCCAGCTGTGTGTGTGTCCCAGCACTGCTGGAACAGTGTCTGGTATCCTCCAGGCAGTCCTGTGCCATGTTTTATGTAACGATCCACACCACAGCCACACAGCCAGAAAAGGAAACACATTGATTTAGCGCTCGGTAATCCTTGGTTAATCCCCACTCCTTTGGTTTACATCACTAACATGGCTCCTGCAGTAGTCAGTGTTCTATCTTTGTTCTTGGCAGACTGAATTAAAGGAAAGATTTATTAATTTGTAAGTTGGCTTTGTAGATGCATCTTAAACGTGCTAAAAACAAAAAGCAGTCCAGAAACCAGTATTAACTTAACTATAAAAATCTGCTCTTTTAAACTCAAACCTTTGCAACAATCCAAGTCAAGCTGCAGAGAATAATTTATTGGCTTGCTGAAGCAATTGCATTGCATAAGGCTAAATTTAACAACTGTCTCATTGCAGGCCCCCAGCCTACTTCCTTTTTCACTCATTACTACAAATGCAATTAATCTCCTCTTTCCTTGCTCATCTACACTTAGGACTGCAATGCTTTATGGCTCATGTACTGATAAGAGAAAGGGGTTTAACTAATGGGTTCATTTGCAAATAATGTTAGAGGGTCAGAGATCACCACTCATTCCAGTGGTGATAAATATTCCATGTAATGGCTGCACAAATGCTGGTGTTTGGGATTTATTTCTGTTAGTTTACGAATGCTGGTTGCTTTCTTCCTCTCACAGTGCCAAAGACAGTGATTCTTGGGAGGAAGCCTTTTGTAATAATTTAGCTGTCATCACCTTCACTCCTGAATCCTTTAGACCAGGTACAGGCTAGCCCTGTTCCTTACTGGCAGGTGAGATTCCAGAACTCACTCCAGCAGCTTAAGGTGGCTCTTCACTCACAGCCTTCCTGCTAAGCCAGTCAGCTGAAATCTCGGGTGATAACCATGCTCATGGCACAATTGTAACGAGCTGTAAATTATTTTTTTTTAATTAAAAAAGTTGTTACTTTAATAGATGCAATCAGACAACTGTATTTTACAATTATACTCAGACAACTGTGTTTTACAGTCTATAGCAATATAGACTGTCCTTCCTGTTGGAAATCACTCTTTTTTGGGGAAGTCCAGGTTAGTGCTTTAAGGATATAAAATTTTAGAAGACTCTAATTCACAATCCAACAATGGTATTTAGGCTCAACTCTAAATCAAACTAATGTAGTCTGGTTGTTCATCTCAAGGAAACTATAATGTGAAAGAGAAATCTGTTTATTGGGTGTTTAAATAAAATTAGTAGTGATGTAAAGTGTTAATGAATTAACCGTAATGTGCAAAAGTATGAGCTGGATAGTGCTTTGGTAATGGGAAGTATAAGATGGGTCTGTTCTTGCAAGCAGCTCTGCAACCTGTGTCCTTCCTCTTGAAGCTGATGAAATTCTTTACCTCTGTGTCTGCCTGGTAGTGAGATGCAGTTCATGCCCTCATTTTCAATTTGTACTTGCATGACTAAGTTTATTTTTAACTCTACCTAATCAGACAAATATAAATATTTAACTCCCAGCAAAAGGCAGTGTTAGATGTGGCAGCACATACTCATCTCTAAGAGTATCTTCCAAAGGACCTATTCGTAAATCTAAACATCCCTTATGAGTCTCCACAATGACTTTAGACACCGACATTGACAGTAAATGGCATTGTTTAGGGAAAATAGTATACTCCAGAATTCCTGACTTTCAGGAGGCACGGGGTATTAATCCTTTCTTGCCAGGGGGCTGCCACTGTGCCAGGGCAGAGTGTTTGATCAGCAGTTGTTTGCTGAGTGGCTGTAAGGTGCAGAGGTCTCTGCTCTGGGCCCGAGGGCTCGAGCTGCAGGGGTGGCTGTGAGCCAGCTGTGCCAGGAGCAGGAGCCACGCCTTGGCACCTCAGTGTCCCTGGAGCATCAGGTGCTCCTCACTGGCACTCAGAACAAGGGTGTGCTGAGTGTGGAGCTGCCCCAAGTGCTGCAGGTTTGCATCAGTCAGTCTGGAAACCACCTTCCCCACGCTCTCACTGCGCTCTGTGGCACAGAGCCTTCCTGTCCAAAGGATGAATTACTGCTCTGCCAGGGCCAGGCTCTTCTCATTTCCTGCAGTAACCATTGCCCAAGGTGGGCGAGCCCCAGATTCCTTTCCTGCTGGGTGAGCAGTAACCCTGCAGGCACTGGGCACTGCCCAGCAGTGCAGGCTGGACAGGAACTCTTGCACCCCCCTGGCACCCCCAGGCCAGTGTGGTGTGTCCTGACAGGACACCCCGTGGGAGCTTTGCCAGCTCCCTGGGACGGGTCCCTGGACCACACTCTGCAGTGCTTTCTCTAGTTATTCACTGCATTGTTTCTTTGTCAGTTCTGACTTATTTAAGAGAGGGGGAAAAGAACAAAAGGAAAGGTCTCTTCCAGCAGCAGCTTTGTGGAGATGGCCCCTCATTCCATAGGCTGGAGCCCCGTGTGAAGTGGGAGCAGCTCCTCCTCTGTGTGGGAGGAGATGAGGGGTGGAGGTGGAGCACTTTGTGCAACTCTGTCTGGTAGATGTAATGAACACCATCACCTCCCCTTGACTTGGGATCACTCAAAATTAGACTTTAACTTTCAACTGCAATGTGATCCTCCATGCAGCTACTGAATAGTAAAGAAATAATCAAAGAAATGCATTATTTAAACTGTCATTACACTCCAAAATGTGTAAGGCCACATTTTATTTAGAAAAGCCTGGCAACAGTATCCTGATTCTGTTTTAATGGAAAGAACACCAGGCTGGGTGCTTAAGGCTTTCAGTCCAGCAGTATTCTCTGCCTGCAAAGCACAGCTGGGTAACAGACCCAGACCTTAATTTCCATGTGTGTTTGTCCTGAAATAATTTCTAAAGTCTTTGATGTTGCTGTTCACTGCACTCTTGGTGCCTTTTTCTTTGATTTCCAGGTCTTTATAGTGCAGAAACAATTATTTCCAATAAGTATCAACAGTGCCCAGCCTGGACACAGTTGCCACTGCAGCTTTGTGACCCAATCCAGCAGTACTGTGGCTCTGAACACACGGGGGGGTGTCTAAAATGCCTCAGAAGAATGCAAATGCTGCTTCATGAGTCAAACAAAAAACCCTCCGTGAATGAACTTTATCTTCCACAGCCCTAGAGATGACAAGTTAACGGAGCCATTTGCCCCGTGTGGGTAGGGATTTACCCCAGCACTTGCCCTAAATGTTAATGAGAGCTGTGTGGCTGAATCCCAGACTTGCCATGCTGAAACCTACCCCGAACTCTCCGAGGAGAAGGGTGCTAATTGGATTGCTGAGTTCAAATCCTTCAGCTCGTCGGTCTATGGGAAGGATTTAGCACTGCTCTGGAAAGGGCTTTGCAAAGCTTTGCAGTGCAGTGCAGGGGAAGATTTTTCCCTTTCTTTCTTGTGATTAATTGTGAGGCTTGAGGTGACAGGAGACATAATGAAATTCATAAGTGCCAAAGGCCGTCCCTAGTCACATTCCTGGCTGTTCGTTTAAGTTAGAAACTTGACAGAAGTGTGAACAAATCAAGGTTGTTCTGATAGCCTTTCAGTTACAGGGAAGAAAAAGTAACTGACAATGAGAAACCACTGGAGGTGGTTTAATGGGTATAAATTTTCAAGAAAGAGTGATATTTTGCACTGATTCAAATTCTTGGTTACATAAATGGCTTACAAACAGATGTATTCTGCCCCCACCACAGTTTGAGGGATTCCAGTCCTTTTTCACAAGAGATAATGGCACGTTATTTCAGCAACCTGCCAAAGAAAAGCTGTTGCAAAACCTGTAGCAGAACCCAAAGCAACTTGGTTCTGTCTTTGTTTGTGACTGGCCTTTTTCTGCTTGTTGTGGATTTTAAAAATCCTTCTCTGGAAAACAAAATTTGCAGGTTAAACAGGCAGCATTAGGAATTAACCTGGGACTCTCTCTTCAGCCTGGAGACAGATGCTCCGAGCTCCCTCCATAGCTGAGTTCCGGTGTCAGGAGCGCTGCCCAGTCCCTGCAGGTGTCAGCTCTGGGTGTACAGTGACCAGAGGCTGATGCGCTGGTCCCTGGAGCCGGCTGCCAGCAGCCTCTCCCGGGGGTTCCTGTGCTCCGAGAAGGACACGCAGTGCACAGCTGCTGTGTGATAGTCCAGCACTGCTAAGGGCTTCAGTTTTTTCCAGCCAAAGATCCTGATGCGATGATCCCACCCTGCTGTTGCTAAAATCTTCTTGTCTGGACGGATGGTGATGTCAGATATGCCAGCGTTGACAAGTTCATGTGTTTTGTAAACCTGGGTGAAAAAGTCACAGCTGAGTTCCAGTTGTTCAAAACAGAAGAGAAAGAACCTTTTGGCACCTTAGCAGGTGTAGTGCCCACCCATACACACCCGTGTCACACACACTGTGGAGCTTTTCACCACGGGGGGATGGTGTTTAGGGAGAACAACTGTAGACAGAGATGGAAAACACCTTTACCTTGAGCCTTCCCACCTCCAGCACCATTGTCTAAAAATAAACCCTTTATGTTTTTAGTTTATTTTGCATTGAAATTTATATTCTGTCTCAAGTAAAGCTCTGAGTCAAGGTTTTGAGCACCAGACTACACAGCTGTGCCCTTTTCTTCCAGCTATTCTTGCATGAGCTGCAATGTTCAGAGCTAAGGCCATATATTTTCCCTGCTTCTGCAATATTCCCAGGCTGAGATTTGGAGCTGATGAGTACCTGCTACTCATTTCTACTACTGTGGCCCCCCAGAAAACCCCCAATAAGCTGTTATAGCATCTACCTCAGTCTTGAGAAAGGAATGTTTCCAGGAATTGGGTTACAGTGTCAGGAAATCTGTATTTCTAGTACTCCTTCTCAAGAGACTTTTATTTACACCAAATTCCAAGAAGGGGATTATGACCAAGTTATTGATTTCAATCTTGGGAGCCTTTTGTTGCTGTTTGGAGACTACTGGGGAACAAGTTTCTGAGGGGCACAATTATACTGGAAGGCATTGGGCTTCCTTCAGGAGGCACTGGGGCTGCAGAGGACTTAGCCCTTGGAAAGAAAAGTTTTCACTTCACTGACACAAGTTTCTCTTGAAGCACAGAAAAAAAGCTTAATATAATATGTTTGGTGCTCTCCCCTCAGGTAACTTGTATCAGTGAGCACTCTGGCTCTGAGAGACACACAGTGTGCACCCGTGTGTGTGTGTGTGTGTGTGTGTGTGTGTGTGTGTGTGTGTGTGTGTGTGTGTGTGTGTGTGTGTGTGTGTGTGTGTGTGTGTGTGTGTGTGTGTGTGGAACAGCCCAGCTCTTGTCACAGTGGCAAAGGCACCTGTGGTGTGACCCTGGCCCAGAACCACAGTTATTTATCAGCACAGGTGGAAAGGATGTGTTTGTTTTGTCACTGTCTGTCTACTTAAGCCCGAGTCTGGAGCTGTCTTGTGCTAAAGCCCAATATCCTCCAGTGCCTGTTTTAATACACTGTTGGTGTTTGCTGTTTGTCTCAGGTGGGAGGGGATTGACAAGCACATTCCATGGGAGCAGCTTTCCCCCTTGAAGGACATTCCATGATACACAGTTAGTACAGGATTACAGAGAACAAATTAACTGCAGATAACTTTAACCTTTACACTGGGCATAGAAAACTCCAGAAATGTTGGTCAAAGTTAGTTTCAGATGCAGTTGAACATATTTGGAATCTTACAGACACAAAGCCATAAGCAATTATTTTTCAGCTGTGTAACAACTGCCCTACCTACATACTCAAACAGAAGTGTGTAGTTTGATGAGAAAAAAGGCTAAATGAAACTTGACATGCTTCTTACTTGCTCCACACATCCCTCTTTTAAAGAGAACCTGAAGAATATGTCTCCAACCAATTCAGAAGAGGACAGCAAGTTTTGCTCAAGCCTAATGAGGAGCAGGAGGCTGTATGGGGGCCTTTTTGTGGGGCTGCCACTGTCAAACCTGTGTTTGGTTAGTGCTTGTGTTCCCAGCCCCGCAGGTTAGGCTCATGCAGCACGGCCTCAGTGGAATTTCTGTGGGCCTAAGTGTCCTGGGAAGGAAGGATTTGTTCCTTCCCTCACCAGCCTGGCAGTGCCAGCTGGGCCTTGCTCTGGGACTGTTGGCTAATGGGTGCAGCCAGGCCCAGGTGTGGTGCTGCCATCGTTCCTGGCAGTTCCTGGGCAGGATCCACAGAGCACCAGGGAGACACAGCACTCAGCAAGCCACGGCTTGAACGGGGCCTGGCATGGCCCTGCCCGTGGCTGTGCAGCAGGAGGAACAGGGGGCATTTGTGCATGATCTGCAAACACAGGAGCAAAGCAGCACCTCGCTCAAGGTATATGCAGCCAGGTGAAATCCTAGTGCCAGCATTTGTGCCATCCAGGGACTTACTACACTAAGTCACTAACTACAGTAGTCTAATGCATACCAACATCATTCCCTAACCAGAAAACCAGCTTGTAATTAAGAAAACAAAGAGGTAAAAACAGGTGAGCTGCTTTCAGCCAGTCATGCCCAAGGACACCTGCATCTACACCCAAAGCATGTCTTTAAGCCCTCTGCTTATTAGAAAAATAGCCAAATAGCAGCAGCCTAAGCTTTAGTGTTTGGGGGAAAAGCCTCAGCAACCAAACTAACAAAACTTACATTACATCTTATAGAACTTTTTTCTTGTCATATATAAAGGAGCTTCTGTGGTTATCAGATTTCTTAGTTCTGCTTTGTTTATTCACCTGCAGAAGCTGTTTACCTCCTACATTCTACCACAAACATCATCACATAATTACACTATCTCCTCCAAATCAGAAGGCTCATAACCAATCCCGGCATTTGCTGACAGTGATGATTTCAGCAACTTTCCTGTAGAAGACAATACCCCAAACTTTCCCCATAGCAATAAACTGTGCAGTTACCTTCATCATCTCCTCATTGACACACTGGAACATTGCCACTTCAAACAGAGCTGAGCACCATCATTGCATCATTATTTCTGCACCGGCAGATAGCTCTGCCCGTGTTCACTTATTAAAACCTCTTAGAATAAAAATAATGTGCCACTGAGTGGCTTTCCAGCGTCTACCATTACCTCAGGTACCTGGAATGTCAGGGAAAAAAAAATCCCCATCTGGTTTATATTATTAATGCAATAGTGGAAAAAAACTTAATCTATGTCCTTGACAATCTCTAGTTCTCCTGTGAAAGATGCATTTTGTTAGGGCATTCATACTCGCATGGAGCACAGGAACATTGCTTGGAGCTTATAATACTTGACATTTAAATTTCTTCTGTGAAAAGCTACTATCTCTGTGTGAGCTGCTGAGGGTGTAGCTAATCCTGCATCTCCTGGGAATGTGAATACCTGATGAAAAACAATACCTGGAACATTTCAGGTGAACAACTGCTTTTCCCATGAGTTGTACCTGTAGCCCTCCATTAGGGTTAACTCATAACTGGAATGTGCTGTGAAGAAAAATATTTCCTTTGAATTAGGAAAAAGTTATGCTATAATTAATATGAAGGAATGACCTCCTCTCCAGCACCAGAGTATTTGAAGCTTTAAGAAGGCTGTCTTGGTGTCAGATTCCTGACACCTTGGCCTTAGAGAACTAGTCTCAATACCAAGCTTCTTACTGGGATTGCTCACCTTCCTTCCCCTTCCCTGAGCTAAGGACACCACGTGCAGATGGTGACAGTAGTGGCAGAAAGGCTGGGCAAAGATCACCAAAAAACCCAACAAACCCAAACCATGGCAACTGTGGCCCAGCCTTGTGGCTCAGACCCTGCTGGGCCGGGGCCGTGTCCCCACACTGCCCCACACGCTCTGCCCCAGCAGCTGGCTCTGTGGGGATGCCTTGCAGACTCCACACCTTTGTAGTGACCCCTTGGTGACGAGTCAATGCTGGATGGCCCAGCATGTGCTTTTCTTCCTGTAGCACCATTCAGAAAACAGCACTAACTTGCTGCATTACCTACAAAAATCTCCATAAAAGCTGCAACGTGGCTGGAACAGCCATTACTGTTCTCCCATGAACTGGTGCATCCACAGTTCTCTTCTCCAGGATGGTGTGGGGCACACAGGGTCCTTCCCCTTGTTCATGGGACAACTGCCACTTTAAAGAGGGATGCTTTGGCTGTTTTAATGTTCATGAGCCTTTATTTATGCGCTTCATTTCCACACCTGGGTAAATCCTGCTTCCCCCTTGGCACTGCTGGATCACCTGCTAAGGTTGTCTAGATACCAGCAATGTTTATGGCCATTCACTGAACTGGTGTCTCCTCCTAAACCAGCCTCTCCAGGTGTGTCACTGGGCACAAACTGGTGCACCAACTGCCTGATGTTGTGTCTCTGTGGGGCTCCGTAGGTGCCAAAGGAAGGTGGCTGCCTGAGCCTCTTGTCCTCTTGGTGCCTCTTGGGCTACTCCTACTCTTTTTTCTGTGAAGTATTTCATGGAATACTTCTGTCTTTCCCACAGTGGAAAGAAAGCTCTAGCCATTCAAGCAGAACCTTTGGAAAAGCAATCCTTTGTTTCTCATTTTTGTAACTCATTTATAATGTTTAGGGCATTCCGAGAGCTCGATACTACTAACGTGATAAATGAAGATACAGAGGCAATGGCTTGAGTAATGCTAGGCCTGTGTGCCTGTTGCAACTTTGGTAAAACCAGAAACATGTGAGAGAGGGGTTTTTTTCTTTTTTTTCTAAATCCTCACCATCTTTTGCTAAGTCTGGTCACATAGCACAGACATTCTAACCAGTCTGTGATTAATTAGCTAGAGATCTGCAACAACTCCTCTTCATGACTAAATATTTTTTTAGTCTATCAAACCGTTAGTGCAGAGTGGGATAAATGACACTAGAGGGCCAGTGATGCTGACCTGGAGGTTCTGTTGCTCATTGAGGCTCCAGATGCAAAGCACCTTTTCAGAAGAGCCCGAGATCCCCTTGGTCCTCTCCGAGTCAAAGTCGAGGCTCATCACTGGCTCCTGGTGGCAAATGAGTTGGCTCAAGGCTTTTCCCATTGTCACATTCCAGAGGATCACTGATCCATCTTCATAGCCAGCCAGAAGCAAGGGTTGGGAACCACAGCTGAGCTGATCAAGGAAAAAGTAAAATTGTTTGAGAAGTAAATAGTCTGTTAGGAAAATTACCATCCCGAGGTAGGTTCCAGTCCAAGCACCAAGAGAATAAATGAAAATGCTGACTGGAGTAGAAGTGATAAAGTGTTTAGGAGTGTGAATGTCGAATCCTGAGAGTCCATCCACTTACAGAAGGCACTACTAGGTACTATGAACTTAGGAGGTTTATATCTACAGATTAAATTCTAAATTTTATATATATAATATATATCTAACGTACACACACACATATATACACACAGATATAGAAAATTTTTCTCTGAAAATCCAAACTATTGCCCTCTGCAACAGCCGAAAAGAGGCTGCCTGAAGTTCTCAGGAGCTTTACTTCAGGGTCTGAACTTTGTCTGCACTTCTTAAAGAAAATTCTGCAGAGTAACGGAGTTCCTGTCAAGCCCTGCAGCCCTCGTGGGCACTGACAGAAGTGCCCTGCCAAGGACTGCAGTCCCACACTGCCAGGGGCAGGGTTACACAGGGGGATCCTGTGCTCCAAGGACAACACTGAACACTGAGGCACCAAGGGGTTAATGGGCCCCCAGTCCTACTGTAACCAATTGAAAGCTCTTTTGATTAATGATGTCACAGGCCAAAGGCCACGGCACCCTGGGCAGACACCTAATTTATTTAAGCCTCTGAAATAACTCAAAGAAGGGAACATTACTGGATTACGTGTCACACTTAAGGAAAATATTCATCATTGCTCCAGCCAAAAGACTAATGATCCCGTGAGCAGTGACTGGTTACAAGAGTGAAGATGCAAATCCCCAATGAAAAGCAACTAAAAATGAGGCATCTGTTAATGCCAGTTATTTCTTCAATAGGAGAAGAAACATCAAAATAGACACTGGGACTCTGGCCACCTCGTGTAGGCACATCTAAGAAATGTATCCAATAGGCTGTTCAGATCCTTCCAAACACTGTCTGCTCCCACAGGATTTGTTTGCTTGGTATTCAGTTCAAAACAAAGGTAAAGAACATACAGAATTCATTTTTACCAGTATGACATTATTGACTGAGGTCAAGCTCGCTGGCTGTCAGTGCCATGACACAAACCTGCAGTGGCCCAAGGCTCACTGCCTCATTTATGGTCCACACTGTTCTCCCACTGCTGCTTATTTGTCCTGGGGGGAGTTAAACAGGTCAGGGAACAGCCTCATGTGCTTCCTCACCTTATTCAGCCCAGGGGAGTGGTTGAATGAGGAAAGGATCTCACTGAGCAGGGAAGAACTGTTGCCCCTTAAGAGAAGGGAGCCAAGGGGAAATCCTTGGAAATGTAGGAAATCCCCTACATCATCCTTCTGAAGGGGTCTGTCCACACCTGGGATCTTGCAGGAACCTCCTTCTTTCTTTTCAGACCCCTTTTCCTTTGAAAAGGTAGGGAGCATGCTCTGGCTAGAAAGGCCCACAAAGCAGATCTCTCATAGTGCCCAGAACTGTGAACAATTTTTCTGTCAAATTTTTGATTTACTAAAATAATATAACATCAGAGCAATGAATACATGTCAAATACACGTGAATTAATGTTAACTCATCAGGTATTTGGATCTGCTTTTTCATACCAAGGAAAAGTTAAAAAATTTGAATTAAATGAACATTCCAGATTTTATTTATATTTAATAAATGATAAAACCTTCAAGGCAAAACAAAGTATTTCACAGGTACTTTTAAGTTTAAAAAAAGCCCCGAGTTTAAGCATAAAAAAGCTCCACAATTATTTGTGCTGCTCTTCTGTCACTAGCCAGTGAAATGTGGTATGGAGGGGCAGGGTTGGCTCCTCTCCCTACTCCAAACAGCCCTCATGGAGCTCAGGGCCCTCGTGCAGATGGAGACACAGGTGAGTGCTCAGCATTTCCAGAAATGCCAAGCAAAAATGTTTTTTTTTGTGTTGTGGGTATCTCAGCTTAGATTTGAAAACCAGTAATTTGCAAGTGAGATCTAAGACTGGTCTATTTTAAAAACCAAGTACTGTCTCCTGTGAAATAAAAGTCTCCCACACTGCTTCTTCCTGACTTTGCTAACCACATGAAGTGTAATATTTCAATGAGTACATGAACTTGAGCAATAAAAGCTCTGGAAAGCTCAGGGGAGTTCTCAGGCTGAGACCTCAGCAGGCTCCCCTCACAGCCCTGTTCATCGCAGTTCCAGGGACGGACACTGCTGGAGACGTCTCACCGTGCGTGGCCTGTGCCAGTAGGAAAGTTCAATTATAAATCACTGCTCTTCCTAAGCACAACATCTTGTTGTTGCATTTGGATAAGTGTCAAGGAAGGAAGAAAAGGTGATCTGCTGTCAACTCCACAGGAATAATTGCCACAGTTTATATAAAGTAATAACTCGGCGTTTCCAGTTTCGACATGTATTCTGCTCGCTGAATTATTTTGTTTGCACCATTACGCAACACGATGCCTTCCCCAAGGAGAGCACAAAATTTAAGGGAAGACTGTCCTTACTCCTGCAAATCCTACTCCACCCAATTAGTAATAGCAGGAAGGTGTGAAACGGAAGGGACACTGTATTTAAGAATATAAATCTTCACAAGAAAAAACTTACTGAATGAACTAGTATGTTTAAGGATAGACCTAGAAAAATAGGGGAGAAAGTGCTCAAAACGCCCCAAATAAACAGCTTGAAGCATTTTGATTGCTTAGGGGAAGCCTGCCCTGAGCCTTGGTTGCCTTGTGCTGTGCAGAGCAGTCCCTCGTTCCTGCTGGCTGTTGTGTCCCTGAGCTCAGCCGTGGCTCCCTGGCACACAGGATGGTCCCTGCCTGCAGCCCCAGCTCTCCCTGGCCAGCCACCCCAGCAGAATTCCTTCAGGCCATCCTGGGGCTCTCTCCCTGTCAGCCTCTGTTCCAGCCTGTTCATTCCCTGTGCCCTCACCAACACCAAACAGTCTCTCAGGCAGCCCCTGGCGTGCCCATCCCTGCCCTGCCCAGCCCAGCTGTGTGCAGAGATCCTGCCCAGGAGGGGCTGAGCCCCTGCTCTGCTCTTCTGTGCTGACAGGGTTGCTCAGAGAGCCACCAGTGCCACCACAAACTGAATGCAGAGCATCACTCTGGTACCCCACATGGAATTATTTGCCCTTAAGGGTGTCCTGCTCCCCATGCTTTCAAACCAAGTTGCACACATTTGTAAAAGAGCAGACACGGCTGTGAGACTGTCAGGATTAGCTGTACTTGCCTGGTGCAGTCTAGGAAGTTGTGGTGAGTTCTCAGAGTCAGAATCTGCATGGAATAATTTACCTCTCCCAGTTCCCAGTTCTCTGCTTTATCCCCACTGGCAACAAAATTAAAAACTACATGAAATTAAGACTCTGCACCTGCTCTGTTTCCTAGAGGAACAGCAATATTAATGCATGCAGAAAATATGGCAAGACAGAGGACTTCTTATACAGGCAACAAAATTTTCAACACTGAACATTTTCTCAGTTATCTCCATCTTATTAAAAAATGTCCAGGAGACAGAAAGCCCCATTCATTTCATCGAGCACTGAACACTGACTGCATTTTTAGGAGAAACTTTGTTTAATAAAAGCCTAATCAGCCTATTTAATTTTCCTTCTATTTTTTTCCTAGTCTTTAATTACAGCATGGGACTTGAACAGTGGCCTCTCCTACTTTTGTCTGACATCAGCAAATGAATTCCTCTAGATTTCAGTTGGTTCAGGACTTTGAGTGAAGACACTAAGGCCTCAAACTCTGATTGAGAATGTTTTCTCCTGAAACCAACACAAATGTTGAGATGAGCCTGCAGGAACTACACATTTGGCATCAGCATCGATGGTCCTGCAGACCTGTCACAGTGTGTGGTCAGGGGGTTAAATGGGAATCAGCTTTGCCACCAATTCTTTGGAGATTTAGAGCCAATCACTTCAACTCCTTCCTCCCTCTACTGCCACCTTTTTCTATTACTTGTCATTCGCTGTTGGCAGCCCATAAACATTACTGGCTAAATATTCTGCAAATATGGGTTTTTTTCACTAACTGCTTTTATTTACCTTTTTGCCCAAAGTCAGTACCACCATAAATATTTTGTTCCTGTTGTATGTCTGGAATAGAAATGTTCATAGAGCGCTTCCTCGTCCTGAGGGCATTGAAGTGAATTTAATCTGCCATTAAAATCACAGTTTTCAGGCAACCCAGTCATTTCTCATCATTCTTAATGCAGTGAGAAACCATATCAAACAAGTGGCTTTGGTAAGTCATTCATTTTCCTCTTGATTGATGCAAAAAGTGTATCTATCCTAAGGATATAAAGCTTTCCCCGAGCATTTGCAAATCTTCCATTAAAGCTTGGAAAGCTCTGAAAGTTACATTAAGGATGTTCACAAATCTTTCCCCCCTTTAATAGTATAATTACTTGATTGGTTTGATAATAAATCAAAATCCAAGTGAAGAAAGATTCATGTGCTTCATATAAAATGAATCACAGGGAAAACATTTCACAATTAGCAGGCACTCTTGCCTTACCTGCCATAACTTCAGACACATGGGCATGCCCAGCTTGGCACCCACCTCTGGCTTCAAGGTACAGACTGACGTCTTGGATGGCAGCTCCAAAACCTGAACCTGACATCAGGAAAACAAGAGGAGTTGGTCAGGCTCCAGGTCAAAATTCTGCTCTTAAAAACACAAGTCTTTTAAGGTGATTAAGGTTAGTATAAGCTCCTCCAGTAAAAACTGTCTGCAGGAAGATGAGGAATGCATGCTAAGTTGGAGCTGTAGGGGAATCTCCAGCTCTCTAAAGAAGTGCATTGTTGTAGGAACAGAGCGAGCACATCCTCTTCTCCACTCCTCCAGTTCATCTGCATTACAGTCTTCTTTCCAAACAGTAGATGATATGTGCACACAACAGATAACACTGCAGACTGCTTAAACTGAGAACACAGCCCTGCTTCCTTTCTCCTTTTTCCCTCTCTGTTGCTAATTTTTTGGCTGTGTTCCCCTCTGGACACTTGCATTCTCTGCTCTGTGCTGTTGTGGTAACACAGAAGTAGAGGCAGTGTGTGTATGGCAGGAGGATGTTTTATCTCCTGCCGACTGCACTGACAAAGCCTGGCCCAGACTCACCGGGCTCCCCGGCTGCAGCAGCGTCAGCACACAGGTATTTTTAACACAATGTTGTCTGACCCTGTTCAAAGCAGGCTCAGACAATGCTGTGTTAAACACCTGCTCTCTCTACAGAGCAGCTTCCCCTGTTGCTTGCACTGATGGTAATGAATTACGGATCTAGTGTTTTTCTGGATTTTTTTTTAAACATTGGGCAAGTCATTCCTCTGCCAAGGAAGAAGCTCATTTCCACCTCAGGATGATGGCAGGCAAGATCAGGAGTCTGCCTTTTCTATTTGGCACTGGAAGGTTTTGAGTCTTGACTGACGTGGCAGTGCCTCAGCTCTGGGCTGGTTCTCAAGCCTGGAACTATGAAGAAATAGAAGCTTTGAGTATCAAAACCTTGCTGCCAGAAACATGGCTGTTTCTCAAACACACCCCTAATCACCAAGGTGATCTTTTCTTTTAATTAAATAAACAATGGTCTGCATTATGCTGTAAAATTAAACGACTCAAACCGCTTGGTAAATGAGCACCCGCCGTCCCGGGCCCTTTCGGAACCTCCCGGGGCATCGGAGGAGCTGCTCCACAACCGCGGCTCCGCGGGGAGCCATCAATCACGACCACGGCAGCTGCGATGGTTTCCAATCCCATCCCTTTAGTTCAAAGCCTGCCAGAACATCTTCCTCTTTCTGGAGGCTGTGAGCCAGCCTGCCAGCAGCCAGCTGCTCTCGAGGACTGCGGCACCACACGGCACACACCGCACTCGGCACACACCGCACTCGGCACACACGGCGCTCCCAGAGCCACGGGGCCAGAGCAGGAAACTGTTCCCCACGCTGGAGGAGCAGTGACTACAGCCAAGAGCCATCCAGTCTGCAGCCAAACCTGGAACAGACCAAAGGCTCATCAGCTGGGAATTCTGGTTCTTTGGAGCTACACTCTTAACAAAAGATGCTTTTCTCTTGGCAACTTTCTTGCTATCAACATAATAACCAAGTTAGCCGTGGCAGGAAATGGGCTGTAAATATAAGGATGACCTGCCCTCATCTTGCATCTTTCATCACTGTCTCTCCAAAGGCCTCCTAGGCAAGAGTGAAACTGCAACTGCGACGTAATGAGGAAGGGTAAGTGTGGTGTGATAAATGCACTTCTGCAGGTTAAAAGGAAAAAACCTTCGCTCTGCCTTGACTGAAAACAGATGAACTGGTACGAGGGCCACAGTTGGGCTTGCAAAGGCCAAAGAAAACCCAGCGAGCAAAGCTTTGTGCAGAAGGCAGGCAGGCATGAGCTGCTGCCTGTGCTGGACTGACAGTTCCAGAGGCTGTCTGCATTAAAAGTAACTGAGCCTTAGAAATAAATACTATTTCATATATTTTGACAACTGTAACCTAAAACTTGAAGTGCTGTGTTTATGTTGGTTTTGCTTAATAGAAGAAAGATTTGCCTTTGCCTGAGGTTAATAGTGTTCCTGGGTGGCTAAAACTGGCCACAAGGAAACACACCCTTTTTCTTTTTCACATTAATAAAGCTTTTAACATGTTTCTGGCAAATTGGCAAGAAAAGTGCGTGTAACTCATAATTGGTGATTTAAATGCAATCATGAACAAATAAATGCCTGTTCAGATCTCATTATTTATGGACTGAACCTGCTTTAAGACAAAATTACTCTTTTTTTGGGCACCAGCCAAGCATAAACACTTATTAAGTCTTAATTTTAATCATAAGCTGGAAATGTACTGCGTCTCACAGTGCTGCCTATTTGGAAGGACTGTATATTATGGGAGCTCCTGTGAATTATGGAAACGTGACACGGTTCTAGTGCAAGGGGCACACCCAGAGTGGGACTCTTCTACCTGAGGAGACAGCAAATGATCCTCCCCTGCAGGGCCCAAGCAAACAAATGAGAACAAACCAGGGATGAGTTGTGAGCGAGCCTGGGGTGTCCTGTTTGGGTCAGATGAGTATTTAATTTTTACCGCAGAATGCACTGGTCAGTTTTGTTGAACTGATACATTATTGAGCAAAATGGAGGGAGTTCTTTGTTTGATCAGAACAAGGTATGGCACAGGGTGGTTGTACTTACTGGTGCAGTGGTTGTGTCTGCAGGCTTACTCAGTGCTGTGAAAGGCTGAACAATCTGGCTGTGAGCCAGCAAAGTACTTAAATATGTGCTTAACTTCTGAATAATAAAAGAGTTCATATTTTCTTGCAATACAGGCACTTATTACTTCATGTGTATAAAATATGCAACTTTTAGTTTCAAGACACAGACCAGAAAAGCATCTGAACTTTTATGCTCATCAACAAGTTGTAGTGAGCTACAATATTTCTTTTCATATTTATGCCATTTTTTTGGTATTTTGATGTCAAGTATTTGAAATAATTTCTTTTAATATGATGTCCTCAAAACAGTCCTTTGTAGAAAACAAAGCTATGATTTCTACAAAGCAGAAGTGGAAGTTGCCAACAAAGCTGTCAGTCAGTGAGTGCAGTGCCAGTGGTATTAGATGTGGACATTTCAGTAGGAACTGAAACCGACCCTGCAATTATCTCACACTGAGCAAACCTCTGGCCACTAATCGTAATTCAACTGTTTCCAGTCCCAGGGAAGGAATTAGCCCGGGGTGAAAGGCCCCGATCACGTTACAAATGAGCCCCTCCCCTGCTCAGAGGGGAGCTGAGCACCTCCACCTGATGGCAGACCTGCTGACCAGGAGTTCCCCACAAAGACTCCTGTTCCCAGCATCCAGCAGCACCAGAAGAGTTTTCAGAACTCCTGCATGTGCAGACCAGCAGTCTCTGCAAATACTTAAGTGTCAGACAAACCTCGGGCTGGTGTCCCTGTCATTAGAGCAGGAGTTATAGAATTCAGTCATCTTTGTGGCAGTAAAATTAGTGATTAGAACCCCAAAGATTTCTTGTGCTGCCCTCTCTTGAGCAGAGAATTCGAGAGCTCCCCTCCTGAACGATGTCATTTCAGTAACAAAAGCAACCTCCCAAGCACCAGGAAAAGAGACACGTCCTACCTCCTGCAGGCCTTTGGCTGCCGTGGCCATCAGCCAGCGTCCCTGTGCCAGCTGCACCAGAGAGCACCTGCAGAATCCCACGTGCTCCGTGCAGACAGAGTCCGTCACCGAGGTCCGGCCCTCTGCTAAATCCCACAGGCAGATCCTCTGGTCTCGACCCTGGCTGTGACAGTGACACACATCTGTGAGCTGCAGGTCCCAGAGCCCTCTGCCTGCAGGGCAGCAGCTCAAACTGAGACTGGCCCAGGCAGGAGTGCACTGAGCTCAGTGCAGCTGGGGGCTGTTAATGGGGTCTGTAATTAACGGGGTCCCTTCTGCACAACTGGCCGGGAGGAGGGAGGGCCCGAGAGCCAGACAGACACCCTGCAGTCCCAGCGGGCTGTTGCCATGTGGAGAGAGGCTTGAGTGAGCCCAGTTATGCTATTTATGTGTATGCATGTATTTATAAAGTCTCATGAGCATTTGAACATATTCACAATAAAAAGACATATTAATCAGATCTAATTTAAAAGGAAACAAAAGTATCCAGAGAGCCACATGTGTAACACTCGTTCACCCTAGCAATGAAATGGAAATGTCATGTGTTGACAGCTGAAAGACAAACAGCAAGACAACACAGACGGTGTCAGAGATAAATAAAAAGCTACAGTTATTCAGTGGGCAATGTCCCACAGGCACAGGGAGGGCAGAGAGGGCTGGTGGGACTGCCACGTGTGGAGACAGGACAGGAGAGGGACTGGCAGCAATTAAACACCAAATGTTGAATGCTGTGGCTCAAACACCCCCCTGAGCCCTGAGGTACAAGTGCAGCTCACTCTGACTGGGCACAGCCCTCGGGGGCTCTCCCAGCCCAGGAGCCCAAAGGGCACAGCAGGAATTGCTGCAGGGTTCTGGGATCCCACTGCCTCTGGAACAAGGTACTGCTGTGGAGAAACTTCCAGTCCATAAACTACAGAGCACAGGGCATATGTCCTCATGCTACCCCTGGGCCAAGGAGTCACCAAAAATCCCTTCTCCATGTGTTACTTTAATTAACTGGATCACCTGATGAAGTATGAAACCAAAACAGAGGAGATGTGAATCTGCAGACTGTTGGGACTTCTTCAGTCAATACAGAAACTCCCACCTACTGTTCAGCTGAGTGACAAGCTGACACAACATTTACAGCACTGGGAATACAAACAATGTGGTGCTGCAAGAAATTGTTGTGATTTAGCTTTAGAAGAGAGAAATCTAAAATACAGGTACCTGCTGTCCTAAAATTGCACTGCTATGTGAACTGTTATAACTATACAGCAGAAATAGAGGTATGGAAGAACTCTATAATTATACAAACAATGTTCATTCAATATGATTTTATGGGGAAGAGTGTTGAGAATTGTACCTAGGCAGATAAGAAATATAAATGCTAATGAGTTCCACGTATATTATGAGATGTCTTCTCTAGATAAACATGTCAGAACACCTCCTAATCATACAGACACTTTGGCATCTACTCTAGATCACCTGTCTAATCCAAAATACACAAATCTACCCAACCTTCCCTTGCTAAACAAGAGGATATTTTGCAACAAAGCAAAGGCATGAAACTCAGCATTCTTGCTCATTTTCAGTCTTCCACTCTCCATCTCTGATTCTTCTCTTCTTTCCTTCCCTTTTCTCCCTCCCCTCTATTCACAAACTCTTTATATCAATATTCCCTGAGAACCAGCTGTGAAAGGTTTGTCAACTTCAAATCCAAATGTATTTCCTTTACCCAAACACCGCCCCTGATCTCAGTGCAGTAATAAAGGCACTGTGGATCCCAAGTTGTTGTGATGTCATAACATTCACATAATAAAGAAATAATTTCTATTTCCCCCCCACTTTTCATTCTAGAGTTTCTCTGTATTTTTGTACTTCAGTGCATTTCCACGTGTTGGGGAGACTTTCAGTGACTCCAGAATTACGAGACTTTTTTCCCTTCAGTCGTGTCCATCCCAGAGACAAGAACTATTTCCCTGGTTCTCCTCTGCTTTGCTCACCTGAGGAGTCTGTCTTTACCACCCATTGTCTCCACACAGTAGACAGATTTTCGTCCATGGCCATCCAGTGCTGTGTCCACTCTGTGTGTTTTCAGGTTCCAGACATGGATGAGCCCGTTCTCAGAGCTGGCAATAGGAACAGATGGATTTAGTGTGACCACTGCATTCAGGTGATCAGTCTGATGCTTTTCGTTTTGTTTCCAAAACTGAAGGTGTGTGCACAGACAGCACACCCGTCATTCACAACCACACGTTGCTGTTTTCTCCAGACACACTTTGTCAAAAGAATACACTTGTTTTTAAAAGGAAAGAGCACACTCAGAGCAGCCAGAAATCCTGGTTTCCTTACCCAGAGAACAGAACAGGGAGATCGGGTTCTTGGCCTCCACAGGAGAAGTGCAGAGTGTGGATGGCAGCACTGGTACCTCTGAGCACAAACTGGGGATCTGGAGGTGGCAGAGCCATCCCAGCAATGAACTGTGGGGGTGAGAAGAAGACACAGATATTAGCGAGGGGAAGGCAAAATGAAAGGTAAAGTGAAATGACAACTTTGAATATATTCTGAGCAGGATGTTGCTTTTCCTGGTCCCTTTGCTCTTTGAATTATCATTACTGAATGTTATTTCTGTTTGCCACACAGCTCAGGGTAAAGCATTTCCTCTGAACAGCAGCTGTGAAGCAGTGTCCAGCCTGCTCTTTGCTGCACTGCTCTGTCAGGGAGGTGCTGAGCTGGCCACACGCACACCCCTCATACTCTCGGAAATACAAAATTGGTCACCTGTTCTCCCCGCTGCAAAGGGCAAGAGCCACCCAACACAAGAAACTGGATACCCATAATTTCAGTGGGCAAGCAATTCATCATTCCCTTTAGCCCCTTGGCTAAGTCTTTCCCCTTCCTCCCCATAAAAATACTACTTGTGTGTTTCCCCTCACAACCGTTTCCAGAAAAGCACTGCAGTGAACATATAACTGCAAAGGATTTCTGATGAGACTGGAGTTCTGGTGCACACAAGAATTCCATTACTCTTGAGTGTTTGAATTTTTGGTTCCAAGCACGGTTACAGGAAAAAACAAATGCAGTATTTCACACTCAGTGACTACTGTGTTAAACATTTTATTCCAAGCAGTTTGTATTCCCTAAAGGATCAAAAGGGATGGATACCTTCAGCTTCATGTCATCGGTTCAAAGGTGGTGGGGCTCAGCACAGAACAGGACTGGTGTTTGGGGAAGGAGCTGCCCTGTCCCCTGAGGGAAACACAAAGGACAGCTCCTGATGAGCTCCCAGGGACAGCCCGTGCCATTCCCACAGGCCCAGCCCGTGCCATTCCCACAAACCCAGCCCGTACCATTCCCACAGGCAGCTCTCCCTGCCCTGGCACCCTCGCCAGGTATTTCCAGTCACGGAACACCTGCACAGGCAGCTCTGCACAAGCACCAGAGAAGGATGAGAATGACTTTTCTGTGCTCTGACTTGCTGCAAATGACCCTCCAGACCTGTGCTGGGACAAGGGAACCAGCAGCTTCTTTGACTGGAACTGCAATTTGCAATTCATTGGAAAATGTGTTATAATGTCCATTACAAAAAATATATTCACCATGAAAAGTGTTTACTGCCTTATCTGTGGCATTACTAGCTATGCTTTATGTTTGCTTCTTCATTTCTGACCTGACTTCACACAGAAAAGGTCATCTTTTGCCACTACAGATGTCAACTCTTGTCACTTTTGCCTACTCATGCATATATTACCCCAGATTAGACAAAAATTTTGCTAAATTCAGTAAGGAAGATCAGCAGGTGTTTGTCTGCCTGCTGGCTCACAGCAGAGGGATTGCAGTGAATCAGAGCAGAGACTAGAGCTACAAGTTCCACGTAAAACAGCTCAACTGTTCGTCATCGCCCCTCAGCATCACTTTTGAATCGTGTTCAGTGGATGCACTTGCTGCTGCACCTCATTTGCAGGTCTACCTTGAGTGTTTATAGATCAGTAATCACCATGGTATCTATAGGTCCTAATTAAATGCAATTATCTTTTAGAACTAGTGATGAAACATAATGTGCAGCATAATGTGCAGTTCTCTCTCAATAGCACTGTGTAATTAGGTATGAAAATGATGAGCTCAGTGGGTCCCCTCCGTGTTTTAGGGCCCTGACTCATCTGTTTTATGATGCTGTCGGCTGATCCAGACTCCTGACAGGCATTACACGATGTACAGTTGGCCCCATGGCGAGATCCAGCTCCCGGGTGCCCATCTGTACCCTGCTGTACATGTTACACCTGTACCCTGGGTTACAAACCTGTGAGAGTGAGGATTCTGTGCCCAGGGGTCCCTCTCTGGGCACCCCAGCTGTGTGCTGGTGCCCTCAGCCCCCCTTTGTGGAGCCCTGTCAGTGTGAGGAGCTGGGGCTGGTCCGAGGGTGCAGCACTCCCTGTGCTCAGCACGAGGCAGAGCCGAGCCAGCCCAGGGGCCAGCTGGGATTACAAGGCAGGCTTTTAACAGCCTTTTTCTAATTACCCCCACACAGGTTTCTGCTGACAGACAGCAGTGTGTGCGTGGCTGTGGGAAGGCTTTACCTGGCATCAAGCAGACGCTACTAATGCATGTCTTTACAAGGAGGAGGGTTCAGAACAATCCTCAGACCGGTTACAAGAGAAAAAACCAACTACTGAAAACATACTTCTGAGCTGTAAGCAAATGAAGGGACTTTTTGCTCTTTGGAGCCTGGTTCTTTCCTTACTTTTCTGCTAATCATATATGTGAATCTGGAAATTTGGCTTAATATTAAACCTAATTTTTATTGAGCTTATGACTCCTTATTACTTCCTATCACAATCTGGCAGAGGAATGGCAGTGTGACAGTATTAAGCGTCTCATTTTCCTTCCAGCAAGTGCTGAACTATAAAATTGCATCTGTGCTGTCTTTATCCAGGAGCTTGGACAAGTCACTAAAGACCAGGATTTAATTAAAAGTTCTTAGGTACAGAAAGTCCCATGAGGTTGCAAATAGATGGACATTTAGTGCACCAGTGCTTTAACGACTCCAAGAAAGCATCAGTCTGTTCCTGTTGACACATAGCATCCTCAGAACAATGATATTCAGCCTACCTTCAGCTCAGCAGGTAGCTCGGTCTCTCCCTTACTTCCAGGGATAATGAACTACCTTGTGGTGCACTGATACGAACAGATAATGGTTACACTGTGCTTTGCTGAGCAGACAGCTACAAACGTGCTAAATATGACGATTGTGAGATGGTTAAAGCCTCTGGGTAAATTTTTCAAAAGTGCCTAAGTGATTTAGAAGCCTAAGACTCATTTCCAAATGAATTTTCAATCCTACATCTCTAGGACTTTTTAAAGTTTCACCCCAGGTGTCTGAAAATGAGTTCTCTAATTAGCACAACATTTATTTTCTTGTTAATGCCATCTAGCCTCAGGGAGACCAATCTGTTCTTCTTAACTGAGGATATCTGCAACAAATTTAATTAAATGAATTTGCTTAGTATTTAGTCTGGTCTGAGAGCAAATTCTGGCTCAAGGGCTTGAACAAGCGAAGTGCAACCTACAGAAGAAAGTTCATTTAAAAGCAGGGCTACACTGTATGTTTTAAAAGGGCTACACTGTATGTATGTCCCAGAGATCTCCTCATGCTGTGCCTCCTGCCTCCTGGGAAAGGAGTTCAAAGACACGATTACAGGAATCATTTTCTTATGGCAGTATTTGCTTGCAAGAGGGTGTCCCCTGCAAGAGATGCAACACTCACCATCCCGCTCTTTCTTTTGAAAAGATGTTCCACTTCTTATTTCTTCCAGCCCTCCCTGCCTGTCTCAGCACCCTCCTGCAGGGGCTGAGCCAGCCCTGGGGACACAGACGGGGACAAGGACTGTTACAGGGTGCACAGCCCGGGGCCCCTGCACAGCTCACATTTGCTCCACGAGTGAGGAGGGGAAGCCACGCTTGTCCAAACGAGGGCTTCAATTAGCAAACAGCCAAGTGCACCGTGCACTAAAACCAAAAAGGGTTTGGTCTAAAAAAATGCATCTGCTAAATGCTAGAACAATCAAACTTCCTTCAAACCTACGTTATTTTAGAGAACAATTCTCTACTAATATCCCTCACAAATCTTACTTTGCTTAGGTTGCAATTAGAATAATCCTCAAACCATTTGAATTTCTATGCAGTGGTATTCCAGTATCATCACTTCAGCATTCGATATAAAAAAGTTAAGCTTTTATTTAATGAGAGTCATTTAAAATATGTAAATGTCAAAAGGATTACCTTAGAAAAATCTCTCAGAGAATTAAAAACATTAACAGATTCCCACAGGAAAAATTCCAGCAGAATTCAGCAACTCTCCTGTTCCCACTCCTGTCACTTGTATTTCTATCACACATTGAAGCAAAAACAAATTGCTATTAAAATATCATCCAAACACCCTCCTCCCCCTAACAAACTCCACAGTTCAGTTTGAGATACCAACGGCTCAAGCAAAGACAAGAAAAAAATCCTCTTTTTTTTTTCTTTAGGCTTATTTAGAGTAGTAAAAACTCAGTGGTAAAAGAGCTTTTTCAGGTATAGGAGAAATAAATCTCTCTAGGCATGTCTGGCAAACTGTTTTGGGACTGAAACCAGCAGGTGTGCAGACATAATTACTACTGCAAAATATCCAACACATCCAGGTGTGCTCACAAACAGATATATGAAATCCCTGTTATTTTTTGAAAATTCCTAGTCTACCAGGTGCCACCCTCCCAAAGGAAAACCAGAGCAGAGAATGAGTTCAGGAAGATGTGAATAAATTGTCCTTGCCCCCTTGCAGGCTGTGTGTCTTTTCCCCTCACACAAAAGCCCTTTCCCAGGCTGCAGTCCCGTGCCCCCTGCCCGGCCGGGACGCTCCACGGCACCAGGGCTTTGGGAATGGGGCAGCAGGGCTTTGGGAATGGGCACCAGGGCTTTGGGAATGGGCACCAGGGCTTTGGGAATGGGGTACCAGGGCTTTGGGAATGGGCACCAGGGCTTTGGGAATGGGGTACCAGGGCTTTGGGAATGGGCACCAGGGCTTTGGGAATGGGGTACCAGGGCTTTGGGAATGGGGTACCAGGGCTCTGGGAATGGGGTACCAGGGCTCTGGGAATGGGGTACACGCTGCCACGGCAGAGGAACCCTCCCTCAGGGTAACAGTGCAACACCAACAGCTCTGTGTCTCCCATTCCACTGCAGTCTGCACCGCTCACACCCAGCAGGGATCCCTGCGGGATGAGCCTTCCAAACCCAGCATTCCCACAGCTCCAGCCTCCCACCCCTGCAGACGAGGAGGTTTCACAGCGGTGAAACAGGAACCACTCTCAGCCCAAGCAATTACAGGGCACGTCTAGGAAGTGGAGAACAGCAGTTTAGGGCTACAAGAACCCATTTAATGAGTAGCGTTTCCACACATCATCAAAAGAGATGCCAGACAAATCCACACAAGCTGAACGAGTTAAAGTTCAGCTCATCTGACTGCAAAAGTGAATTTTTGTAGGTTATTGACTACAAATAGTCTCAAAGCAGGTCTATAGGTCGGTAAACTATTCTTCAGACATGCTGTGACAAGTTTTTAAGCCCAGCTTTTGGTTTTGCATGTACAAACCAAAAAATGATAGAACACACTGGAACAGGGAAGTCAGCAATGCAAAGGGATGTTGTGAGACAGCCATCTGAAGAAATCTCCTTGCACCTGAGGTGCAGAGTAACTGAGTGGGCCAAGAAATGCCTTTTGGGGTCCTGTAAGAAGCTACCACATACAAACACTTAGGGAAGAATGAAAATCCCGAAGCCAGGCCCTCCTGCTTTTTGCATTCTTACTGCAGTTGCTCAAAACACACGACATGTCTGTTGTTTGCAAAGACAGAAACGTGCACTGGTAAAAGTAAAAGCAGCAGAGCCTTGATCAAGAGATGTGGGAGCGCTACACAAATAGTTGCAAAGGTCAGAGCCCCAGAATATATGAAAAGTCATTTGTCAGTCAAATAACAATGCAGCTCTCAATTTAAAACTCCCATTTCTATCCTTGGTGCTAAACTGAGATAGAAAATTTATTACATTTCTAGGTTTTATTTAGAGCTAATTAAAAAAATAATTTATTTCAAGTGGAAGCAATCAGTAGAAATCTTTAAATCGGGAAATTGATGTAAAACAGAAATTAGAAGTAGTAGAAATTTTTGATTTAGCCAGTAAATGTACTAATACAGCACCCCTAATTTTCAGAAGGACAACCAAATGCCTTCTTTTAAATTGGTTATTTTTCACATTACTACTTACACCTACCAAAGTAGAGATTAGCACAGTAGAGATGTGTATTTGTGACTTCAAACCCTAAAATAATTATGATAAAAATAACAATAATAATTTTTTAAAAATCACACCAATGGACTGGGAGCCTTCATTAGTGTGCTTGTACTTGCACTAGAAAATACAGTACCCAGACACTGGAGATAGGTTTCTATCTTGCTTGCAAACCTTGCTGGTTAGTGACACGTCCATGTCAGAGGGAATGCAGTGATTTATACGACCTGGTTATACAACCCTGGACGAGCTGAGACCATAAATCTGCTGCCACACAGCCAGCACTGCAGCTGACAAGAGCCCCTCCTCTTACAGGTTGGGAACACCGAGCACTGTCAGAGCTTTCGTTCTAAATACTCACCAAATAATTTCTAATGACTAACGAGGACAGAAAACACTTCGAAAGTCTCCCTTGGAGAAGTGCTGAGAACTTCAAGGGAAGTCAGGACTTCATCCTTTCTCAGGAGATCCCCAAAATTACCCTCTCTCCTGACATTTAGACAACGAATGACGGAAGTTTCCACATTTTAATTGTAATAGTCAATGGACAGATAGCAAACAAAACTGCTTATCAGCAATTGGTGATATGCCAAGAAACCTTCTGGGAGCCGGAAAAGCAAATGACAAATAACCCTCCTGCAACACAACCCATTTAATGATTTCACCCAGGTAATGGCTCCTCCCAGGGTGAGCACCTTCTCTGCCAGCATTCCTTACCTGAGCAAGGCTAAAACACAACACATTACGATTTTAGGGAATGAAGTTTGCAAGAAAAACGTGTATAAATGTCAGTGTGTAACCTTCAGGAATACTGAAACCCCGGGCTGTGTCTCGAGGTCCACTTGCAAATACCTCCATCTGCAAGTTTTAAAAAAAAGTCGCTGCACAACAATTGCTTTCTATATGAAAACACAGATTCAGCATGGGAACAAAACTAAGAACGATTGTAATCATTTGAAAGACACTGAGTTAGCATATGGATCTCATTGCCACTTACACATTTTGGTCACTGAAACAAAAAGCTATTAATCAATATGTAAAAGCCATAAATTAACATAAACATTAATCATTCTAATGCTCCCACTGTGTCGGACTGATAATTTTTTTTCAGTCTTTCATTCTGACATATGTGCCTTCAGCTATCAGCTGGGTGACCTTTTTTAACACAGTTAAACATTTTGGGCATTGCAAATATTACTGAAGTAAACATTTTGGAGACAGCCAAATATCATGGATACACTGAGGCCAAAAATATGGGGTCTGAAAACATGAGAGCCCCTGCCTCTCACGTAATTACACTGGCTCTTAATAAGGGAGCCTAAAACACAGCCTGAAATCCAGCTGAAACAGATGAAATTCTAGGGTTTCATAAACAGGTTCGTTTTGCAGATGAGGGAAAAGACACCCATCTGTTTTACTTTCTGAAACCATTAATTGCTTGGGAAAGTGCAAAGATGTAACTACAGCCAGCCGTGTTTGGAGAAAGGAAGCATAAAGCCCATAGTAGTTCAGCTCTGCAACACACTCTGCATAAAATTATCAGGGGAAAAAAAGATGACAAATGCCCAATCACTTTGAAAAGTTGAAGAATATGAATATACACTTATATAGCACAATGTAAGTGAAAAGAAGTATTTATACAAGTGTGTCTCTGTTCCCTACCAGCAGAACTAACATGAATTTAAGTTTGGGCATGTGATAAATCATTGTAATCTAGCAGAAAATTGATAAGCCAAGGACCATCAAAAGCCTGTTTTGAGCAGCCTGTAGCTCAGCCATGCATAGCAATCTGTCAGCCACGGGGCTCTGTCTGCCCATCCTCCTTAATTAGGGGTGCTGCACGGAGCAGCATCAGCCACAAATCTTGTGGTTCCAAGAGCTAATAATGTCCTCAGATAGCTTGGGCTTCATTAAACGTCCTCCAGACATCTTAGCAGACATTCCAGCAATAATCTTGTTCAGTAACAAACTATTAAAAAGAATTGACAGAGAAGGAATATATCAAGTTGTTACAGCAACTGAAGTTATTTGGGCCAGAATTGTATGTCTGCAATTAAGGATTCTGTAACTCTGAGCAATTAAAATATCACTTTATTTGAAAACTAATTAATTCTAAACACATATTTTTCCCATGACAAACTTTTATGATTGTTTAATTTATTCCATTCTAATTACACTTTAATTAATCTACTCTTGTATAATATTATACTGTTATTCTGGCACTTGCCCAATGCAGACAATAAATTGATTGCAGTTCCGTTGTGCAAGAGCACAAACTGTCATGCCAGTTTCAACACCGTCTTTATTTATTTGTCTGTTCTATTACTTTTCTTTTCCTCCCACAGGGCATAGGAACATGAAACACAACACAAATCATATGACATTTTGTCTTCTACACTTTCTTCTTCAAAGTGTGAAGTATAACAAGAGTTTTTAGTATTAAGGAAAAGTATATGTAATATGATACTACATAATAAAACATAACCTATAGGAAATGAATTTATACTTCTAAAATACATCCCACAATGACTTATCAATTGATTCCTGATGTACAGGACCATGCCCAGAAACGGAGCTGTTTCCATTGACACTGAGGTCTGCTCAGGAGCTGACCTGGTACAGTCACCAATAAGGGAGAAAGAGACCAAAGCCCATTTTCATACTAATCTTAAAACCACATTAATTTCAGTATCTCTCTAAGTTTTACAAGACACTGCATTTTAATTTTGCATCAAGTCACCTTAGATTCAACTAAAACAAAAGTATATAAATTCTTTTCTTACTCTATAAATACTGTATTTGGATTAAACTCTGATAAAAGAAATACATACAAAAATTCTATTGCACACAGAGTTAGCAGTGCTGTATTTTATTTTGCTTTGGCCATACCTGAGGTAAAAATGACTGACGGTCACAGTCAGAAGTGCTCGAGTTTTATTTTTTTAACATGAACGTCCCTGAAATTCGCAGTTCTTGCACATTTGGTGGGAGGAGATACTCAGTAGTGACTCTTTCTGAAGACACAATGAAGCAATCTACTTTTGATGTGCTTTTAAACCCTCAGTTGTGTTCCTGGCTGTACATTGTCTGTGCTTATGAAATACCTGCTCGTGTCCCTGCCTTAGCAAGGGGAGACGCCGTGCAGAGGGAGGCAGTTCAGTTAAACTGCACTGCAAGCTCTGACAGTGCTCCCCAAAATATGGCCTTTTACTAATGATACAGTTGGCATTTCAGAGAGTTAAAAGACAAGTACACATTCATAAAATACATACTCATTAAAAGGGGAAAAAACCACTGCACTTAATTGAACAGGCTACGTCCTTCACCAGCATTGCCGAAGCGGGAGCTACATTTATATCAGAATATTGTACTGTCCTACCCCCTGTGTTTATATTCTCAGCATTTGTCTCAGAACAGTTAAAAAATATACTTTGAAACTGCAAACAGCAAACAGGACAAATTGACATAAACACTGGAGGAATATTAAATAAGAGGGCAATTCCTACTTGTGTCCAGCTCATGTTTTGCATTCCAAAGTCTGGATCTGATCTCCGCCTGCCCAAAGTGCCAGATGATATTGGTGAGACTGCTCACACGAGGGAGGGTTGGCAGGGTTCATGCACCAGGATTTCATAAAGCATTTTCTCTTTGGAAGGTTTCTGCTCCTGTGCAAACACAACACATCTCCAAGAGCAGCATTACTGTGGGTCATTCCCTGTGGATGCAGAACCTGGGGCAGGGACAGTGAGTGACCTCCCGAGGTGGCAGAGGCACAGGACTGGGATTAGGACTCCACTCACTGATCCAGACACAGACAGTCCCTTCCCACAGCCACTGAGCCCCATGGCTGTTCTAAGAAACAAAGCAGTGTGGACAGTCTGCATCAATTCATTAGGTTAAAACTTTAAATCCTTACTCAGGTGAACTCTCGAGCTCAGAAGCAATTGCATTTCAGTAAAGTCTGTCCCATTTGCTACTTGTATTTTACTTTCTCCAAGAACCCCTTCAGTATTAAAAGAAATAGAAGACAGTGTTATGTATATAACTTTTAAATATATGACTCAAAGTTACAGATTATTATTATTTTTATGCTATGAAATATCCCCCAAAATTCAAGCTTAATTACTAATAGTATGTGCCATTTGTCTGGTAGGATGTCTATTCAATACAGCATAAGTATTTGGATAAGCCAAGTTTCTGGAGAGCAGTTTAGTCCAAGAAATCTAAAAGGGATCACTATAACTCCACTGCAAACAGGAATGACATTTACAAGGCAAATATTACCTAAATATCAAATGAAAAAATTAATCTTTATTTTAACACTTAAGACTAAGCTTATACTTTAGACACAACGCATAATTGTTCTTTCATGGCAGTTTGATCACATAAATCTACATCCATTTTACAAAAGCACGTAGGATGCATTAGTTAAATATGCTCATCTCCAAGCATACGAGCATATGCTTACACATTAAACATGTCAAACAGTAAAACTGTTAAAATGTGAGGGATATTTATAAAAAACTGGTTCCACATTTACCAGGTTGAGTACTGATGATGTTTTAATTCCCAGTTTCTGGTCCTGACTGCTTCCTGTGTCTGTGATGCTCGGATCAGTCCCTTCTCTACGTTTTAATGAGTAGCACTAACTATTTAGCAAATGGAGAGAAATAACTCCAAAGCAACAGAACGGAGTTACAGTTTACACATGTAACTTCAGGCTCCACTCCTCTCATCCACAAGAAACTAATCCTGACCAAAAATGTAGTGAAAAATGCAAAACTGTTTCGCCGCATGAATTTGAAACTTTGAACAATTCTGCCGGGCCTGAACTGGAACTGCAGCCTTTGAAGGTGTGCTGAACAGCCCCCATTGTACCAGGCTGCCATGCTGGCAGCAACTGAAGTGCCAGTCTTTCGGCAGATAATCAGATTATGTCATGTTCTGACCAAATTCATTAGGAAAACTTTTACCAACCCATTATCTCAAACCAGAAAATCTAGATCAAAGTATAACCAATTTTACAGCACAGTAAAACTGTTATAAATATTTAAACACTAATTAAAAGGCCTCTTTCGTTAAAAGTAAATAAATAATTGAAAGCTACGTCCTCCTATAAATGCTATCGAGTGCAACCACATTTATCCCATCCTTCTCAGCAAACCAGACTGTGTATGGTGGAGAGCGGGAAGAACAGCTCTCAGGAGGAGTCATTTGAGAAGATGGAGGGTTGTTAGATTTTTAAATCATTGCCTACAGTAAGTCACAGTGAGTGCTCCTTCTGGTGCCGAAGCATCCATCCCTGAATGTCTCTGCTGACTGCATCCCCACTGGACAATGGGATCTCCTTCATGCCCAGGTCCTGGAGGGACACCACATCCAAAGGGAGAGAAAAAATACTTCATAAGGAAATCCTACATCAGTGACTAATTTCTCAGTAAATGCAATTCTATTGTAATATATGGTTTTCTTCCTAAAATATGCATGATCTTGTCTGCTCAAAAGGCCAATAATTAAGTTTGGCAGATTATTTTCTGTGTTTTGATCAGATATGACACCTGTGCAGAACAAGCACCGAAGGCAGAGTACTAAACACTTCCCTTGTCTCCATTTCAGCTGGACAGTAAGAATGGCATAAGGGGGAATCAAAGAATTCATATTAATAGAATTGACAGCAAGGAACCAATCCACAAGCAGAAGCAGCGACAGGACAGTCATCAATATTGATTTCGCATATTTTTCAGTACTACAATCAGATTCTCCATCTGTAACCCAAACTTTAGAAGTATGATAATTTACGGAAAGGAGATTAATTTAGCCATTTTGAGTCAAAGACGTATTTCATAGCTTCATCCCAATCCTGTATATTGTTGGGATCCCTTTCCCCTTTGAAGACTTAGTGAATGATTGAAGCTTCTACTTTCTGAGAAACAGATAACACAAGACTAGTAATCTGACTCTAAGCCACTGGATAAAGGCAGTTTGTTTCCTCTTAGCCCATCTGTCAACACCTCTTCAGTAATTAGTCCTAATTATTACAAAGGGCTAGCCTCCCATTGGCATTATTAAATCAGAAATAGTATCATAGCCAGGTATCTTTCAACGCCTCCCAGGCTGGCGACCTTCGATTTCATTGAATCTTCCATCAGTATCTGCCTTTGGAAGAGCCTCGGCAGTAATTTTAGCATCAGCTTCAAAGATGCAGATCCCACAGTGGAATTCCAGGGATGCATTCATATACACACCCACATCATGTGACAGGAGAGCAAGCAACACAATTGACCTTTGCATTGTTCTCTAAACTCCCGTGATATAAACCACACATTTCTATTTTCCACAATAGAGCTGGGGTTTGCCTGCATGCTTAGAAGTGCTCCTTTGAACTTACTGCTGATAGGAAGAATAGTGAAACCTCGTCTGTAAAGATGAAGGTCAAATCTTTGTTAAGAAAACAATACATGTGAACCTTTTTTCAGATCAAGATAAATTTGCAAGAAGTAAATAGTAACTAAAAATATGCATTAATGTATTTAGGTGTGAAGATTTAAAAGGTTTCTTTTGTTTATTTTTGCCATATAGCTGAAGTACTTCCCCAGAAAAGTGGAAAACAGAAAGGATGATGACATCAAACTCTCACGGAACCAAAGCTCAGTTAGCTGAGGCTTTAGTCAGTTTTAAGCTCTTCCTTTGTGTTAGCATTTATTTAACTGAAACGAGAGAAAAGAAGGTAGTGCTATGAACCAAACTCTCCATTTCTTTTGATGAAAAGCCAGAAGTGTTTCCCAGTTGCACACCTGAGAGCATGAGTGAGCATTTGTTTATGCTGGGTTTCTCAAAACCAGCACAGCATTACCAGTTCCCTCACCCAGGAGCCAGCCCGAGCTGCACCCGTATGCTCTGTGCTCGCGGAAGTGGCCCTGCTAAAAGCTCGTGCACAGAGCATGGGAGCTACACAAATATTCAAAAGTCTCCATGGGAGCAAAGCCCACATTCTCTAATTAAAATAAAGAATGCTTTTGTTGATATGCTTAATGTTACAAAAAAAAATTTAAAACATACAGAAGACAATTTTTTTTACAAGAAAAAACCCAAACACATTTTAAAGAACTTTCCTGTGTCCTATATTAAAGTGAAATAGTGATTCTTTTTACCCCTTCACAGGTCTCTAAATGCTCCAGATGTAATAAAGAGCCAGCTGTTACAGCAGAAGCAGCAGCCTAAAGCCTTAGGGTTTGACTGGGCCATCAGGAGTGGGGAGCACATGGAACAGGGTGCCTGGGGAGGATGCCCCAACCTGCAGGGATGTCACCCCAGCTCTGTGGTGTCACCAAAGCCCAGTGCCTGGAACAGGGACCATGACCCAAACTGTGGGCCCCTGATCCATGGATGTGTTTGGCCCCAAGTCCCTGCTCTGTTCCATTGGCTCAACGTGGCCTATTTGGAAGGAGCACAAAGACATCTCAGTAGCACACAGTACTGGAGCATGGAGAAACTGCTCTGAGCCAGCTCCCTGCAGACTTGTCCTGCATTCCTTCCTGCTGGAGCACTCATGGCACCATACAGCTTCACTGCACCTGGATAGCTTTTCCCTTCTGAGATAACTAAAACTCACTGCCAAGAAAAATAAACATACAAACTTAAAATTCATTTTCCAAGTTGTACGTTTTCCAAATAAATGCCATGTTAGTGACATGCACAGCAACAGGCAGGCATTTGACTATCAGTGGATCAGACTTTAAATACATTAATATTTCAGGTATCAACAATGCAGTATTAACACCCTTGCTACCATTTTTTTCGTTATTATCCTTATGAGAATTCAGTGCAGTAACAATAAAAACCTTTCAAAGTAAAACACTGTATGGTACTGCACTGCAGAAAGAAATGCCCTGCAGGGTCAGACAGCTGGTCCCTCAGGCCTGGCCCCCCATTTCCAACAGTGCCATGCTACTGAGAGAGGCTGTTCAGGGAAAAGACAGAAGCCTGGCTGCTTCTGCAGCCCCTGTCCCCCCCCACCTCCACACCTAATTGCTGCGTTAATGATGGCACAGGGCACTAACTGCACTGTCCATTTGCAGTGCTGCTGCCTATGGAACTGTCTGAGCCCTTTGGAACCTGCTGAGATCCTTGCCTTCTCTGCCTCCCATGGCAAAAAATTCACTACCTGAAATTCCAGAGAATGAAGGAGTATTTTCTTTTCTTTGTTTATAAACCTGATCTCCTACTCTCTCACTGAGTGCCCTCTCGTTCTTACATTGCAAGATTTGGAAGGTAACATTTCACGTTTGGCTTTTTCATCACTGTCGTGATCTTGTAAATATCACTGATAAATAAATATCTGTTTTTCTCTAAGGAGTACCAGACTTCTCAATTCTCCTCGTATGACAGTTGTTCCATTTCCCCAAGTAGTTTCAGTTGTCATTTTCTGCACCATCTCTTACTCCACCTAATCCATCTCAAAAAGCAGAGAACTGAACACAGTGCTTCAAATATGAGCCCCATCAGGTTTTCCTTAGTAGCAAAGTGCCATCCTTGATGGGATAAATCTTCACTACCTCAAAAATCATGTCACCTTCAAGAGAAAAGTTCCTTCTTCCTGCAACAGAGAGAATTCCAGCTAATACACCTGGCACAGGACTATCCTTGTCACCCAACAGTTTGGATTCCTCCTGCAGGGCAGGCCGGCATCTGGCAGTTCTGCACAAGTGCAGAGAGGAAGATGAGGGCCCGTGTTCCCAGTGCAGCCCTTGCAAGAAGAAATGAGATCTGGGCTTCAGGACATGGCTTGCAAACAATCTCTGCAAAGCACATACCCATTTTTAGATACTGCAAATTGAAATGTTTTATATGAGCCCACTTCCGCAGCTTCCTCAGTTCCCACTAAGTCCAAAATACTTACATACATCGATAATTACACAAAGGTAACACCTCTAACCTATCACTGATTTTAAAGAGATTACTGCATAGTGAAGATGTTCACACAGCAACAACAGCTCACTGTTCACTGAGCAACTGATTTTAGCTCTCTCAAAAGACAAAAGTCTTCATAGTACTGCATTTTGTATAAAACAAGATTACAGTTTAACCTGAAAGGTCTTTGGTATGTTCCTTTTTCAAGTCTGCAAGTACTAGTTTCAGGGAAGAAGTCTGTGCCAAAGCATATTATACCTACTATGGCAATAAATTCTTCAGGGATGAGGTTTTACACATAAATTACCTTCATTTGCAGCCTCTGAATGCTCTTCTAAATTTTATGGGATAATATGAATTATGAGCACCCATGTATTTCTTGCAGATATAATGTGAGACAGATTTTTTTCTACTACTTGCAAGATATTATGCAAGTGAGTTGTACTCTACTCTACACCTCTCTCCCCCCACCTGTGGTAACACAGGTCAGTCAATTGCTTAGGAGAAATGTACAGTCTCTATAAAGATATCTATGTATTAATTAGTCTAACTAGGATTAAATGTGAATCACATGGTTAAGTAAAAGGATTAAAAATATTAGAAAGGTTTTTTGTAAACATTATAATATTAAATCTCCTAATCTGTTATTTTTTGGTTTAGTTATTGGTTTGGCAAAATAATTCCTTTTAAATAAATTGTACCTTTAAAGAGCACAATTTATATTTATTTGAAGCTACCATTGTAATCTTTACAAAACTTGGCTGGATTTCAGAGGCTGGGCTTTAGGTATTTTGTTGGTTCTGCTGGATTTTTAAAACCCTTGAGATCTGGGAATGGAATGAGTCTGTTCACTGTTATTATCAGTCTCCAGTAAATACTGTTGGTGATGCACTGGAACTTAAATCCTGTCATTCTTCATATATCTGTTGAACACTGGGTGCCTCGGACTCAGTTCATACACACCACTTGCCTCAGAAGCAAAGTTCTGGGTTTCCCCGGGAGCTCTAATTTCAGGAATCACTAGAAATGTGAACTGGCAAACAGTACCCAGACCCCAATTGTACAAATTGCTCTACCCTCACTATCTGACACAGCTCAGTAGTTTCAAAGGCTTCACGAGAACAGGTCCAGGATCAGTCATTTTTCTGAAAGGACACACTGTTGGTTGGCTGTACTAACCAGCAACTGCAAACAGCACCTACTCCCAGCCATGAAAACCCAGGTGAAGGCAGCAGGAAGGGTGCACGTGGCACGGGAACGCTTGCCCTGTTCCCACAGTGGGCAAAGAAGGCTCATAACAAGATCAGACAAAAGAGAAAACACTGAATCATATTAAAGTAATTACCAGAAAATAAGACTTCTGCAAAATATTTGCAATCAGCTCGCTGGAGCCTTCAGGCTCGGTCTTGCATTGGGCTGCCCGTGGCAGCAGCAGCCCAGGAGGTGCTCCAGGAGGAGCGGCTGACTCAGGCCAGTTCCTCCCCGGCTCCCGCCTCCGGCACGGAGAGCACACGGCCCCTGGCCCGGTGCTGCTCCACCAGACTCCTGGCCCATGCAGTGTACTCCCACCTTACTCCTGGCCCATGCAGTGTACTCCCACGTTACTCCTGGCCCATGCAGTGTACTCCCACGTTACTCCTAACCAGCCTGACCGTACAGAAAGCCATGGCTCTTCTCCCCCTCTGCTTGCCCTACTACTTCTATGACAGAGAGGGAAGGACCAGGAATGCAGACCCCACTGCCTCTCCACCTTTGTCTCTCCTTTCCCATCTCCCCACACCCAAAACTGCTGTCTAAAGCAGCCATATGGGACACATTTACTTCCCACTCCTGCCCTGGGGTGCTACCAGGGCCAGGAATAATCTAGCATGGAGATAGCATCAGCATGAAAGAGAAGACAATCCTAGTTAGGAAGAACATATGCCGGCACTAGATAATGACAACCACATTTAATGGGCACGAGCATGAAGGCATGGATTTCAGAGACTGTCCCCTTACTTTAAAAATGGGGGGGCTATTATAAAAATGCCCAATTACATCATCAGGCACTATACAATATTTATGGTATAAAACCACTATAATTAAATGCTAAGTACAGATTTCAATTATTTAGTAATAAAACAAGTAATAAAATATTTAGTAATAAAACAAGCAAATGCCTTTAAAACATTATTTTCATAGAGAGATCACAGAACACAAAAGGAGCTTAAGAGTGACCTGTCAGGACCTAAGACATCCCATGGTGAGATTTAAGGTGTGAGGATTCTCAGGCTCAGTGTTGCAATTAAGCTGTTTCCCTCCAGATTCACTTTTTTCTGCAAGTTTATAGTGGAGCTGGTATATGGGAAAAGAGGGAATTGCTGCCCTGACTGTGTTAGTTATCACAGCACCTTAAAACTAGACACTGGGGAAAACAAAGGCACATACAGAGACTAAAACTAGTAGAGCTGCGAAGCAGCGAGACAGTTCAATCCACAGGGGCCATGTCTGCACATGCCTCTCCACTGAAGGACCTGGGCTGTGTTCACTAGTGTTGGAAAACCCTGCAATATTACATATAAAAAAAAGAAATTAATTGAAAAAATAGTTTCAAGACATAACCTTTCTTAAGAAATATCATCCAAATCATTGGAAATAAAGGGTATTCCCAGTAGATATTCTCAATAATTTATCTGTCATGGGGGGGAAGACTGCGATATTAAATATTACTAATTCTATTTCAGGGTTAAATGACAGTCCTGGACCAATGGTGACAAAAACATCCAGCAATGCAGCAGGGAAGCCATGGAACAACCAGGTGCTGCCCTGTCCTTAAGCAGGATGCAGCACACACTGTCCTGCCCAGGGACAGGACTCTGCCAGCCAGTGGTGGCTAAGTGGCCATGCCACCTCACCTTCCTTTCTTCTTGGTGTATCTGATGTGACTTAGAGGAAGGACCTCCAGCACAGCTCCAAATCTGCAAGGTTCAAGTGCTGTCAGTGTGCCAGACTCATCCTTACAGGGAAAAATAACAGGTGGATGAGGGGTTCCTAGACTGCCTTCACCTTAGCTGCAATCCTTGCAGAAGTTTGGGATGGATGACACTGAAAAAAATTCTTCATATTTGGCATCACATTAAGAATTTTTCTGTCAAAAATTAGAATGCAGTCCACTTCAATTCATGTTTCTGACAAACTCGTTTTTCTGGGTAGATTTTCAGCTAAACAAAAACTGAGCTGGAAATGTCCAGTTCAAACTGAATGTTCTCTAAACTAAATACAGCTGATTATTCCTTGCTTCCTTACATGCTCCTCCCATACCAAGAACAAAAGACAACTCGTCAAAGAACACATTTTGAAGCAGGAATAATGACCATTCTCAAGCCCACAGCTCCATTTTTATTGCAAATAAACCAATCCTGCAGGTCTTCCACTAGCTCCAGTGCCTGGGAGGGAGTGGGAAGGATGATGTGTTACACTACAATGGAGGAAGTACACAGGCCAACTGGAAAAACGGACTATAAAAAGCTTTTCTTACACAAACACAGGAGGAAGCAACCAACACCCTCAATTGTCGAAGGGAAATGATGGAGGCCTAAACACAGAACTAGAAAAAAAGACGTAAAAAGTCCTGCCTGTTTCACACGTTCCCAGTCCCTCAGATTGGAGAGCCTGGTTCCATAGGGTCAGTGTTGCCCACGGCAGACCTGGCAAATCTCACACACAGAGCACAGATAACTGTGCCAGGCTGGAGACCCTGCTGCAGCTCACACTGAGCATCACCCCTTCCTGGGGCACAGTACTAGGAGCTCTCTCCCTCCCTGAAACCTCCTGCAAGTTGGGTGAGGAACCCCTGGAACCCAGGGTCAGAGTGCCAAAAACAAGCCCCGGTGCTGTGCTGCAGGACAGGGTTGTGCCACCAGGGAAGTCACTCCTGCTCCAAGGGCCTTTCCTGAGCAGCAGCAGCCCCAGCTGCGTGTCAGGAACAGGCCCCAGGGACGTGTTCACCCAGCTCGGAACCAAGGTGGCACCATCTCAAACGTCAGAGAACAGAACAATCAAAGGGTCTAACACAGGGGCAAGCATTCAGAGTACAGCTTCGGAAGGTCAAACAGACCCATCACAGAAGAGAAAACCTATCAGAGCAAACAGCTAAATAGTGGCAGGCCAGAGATGCACCTTCTGCCACGGCAGACTGAGGACAGAGGAGGCAGACAGTGAAGGCGGCTGCACTGGTCACACCTCCTTTGGAGAGACTGTTACCTGGGCCTTCACACTGGGCAAGAGCCAGTGGGGACCAGCCATCTCCGACACAGCATCACACACTGCCATGCCCCAGGGAACAGCCCCACACCCCAGGTACTCTGATCCCCAGCAGCATAAAGCCTCTGAGAGAGATACGACCAAAAGAGAGTTCCCCTGATGATCTACTGCCACTCCAGTAGTCTCATGTTTTTCCATTAAGGTAATTTTCCTTATCCACGAAAATACATTGGCTCATGGCATTTAGCAAAGTCATAACCTTCTAGTTACAGAGCTTGAACTTGTCAACAATTATTTAGTGAGTGTAATGGAGAGAGGTCAGGATGTAGATACATAGGACAGAGATTTTACTAGTCCTTACAAAATCATTCCTTCCCCAGCCAGCCCTGGATGAAAGGACATTAAAAGTAGAGGTTTGGCTATGCAATGAACCTGTAGCTTCAAAGTAATTTCACTTAGAAATTTCTCACATGGTTTTGAATATCTACCATTTATAAATGACTACAAATTAAAGTCATAACACAATATTTGAGTGAAAGCAAATAGCCCACATTCTCTCCTGCCCCAAAACACATCAAGTTGTTTTGGAATTTTTGAAAATAACAGTAATAACATACTAAACACTTGGATGATACAGATCCACCAATCTGGGATAAAACTGCATTCTTCTTCCCCTGCTGCTTACTTAGGGAAGGTGTTAGCATTGCTTTGCCAGAACACAAAGACAGCAACACAGCTTAGCACTTCAAACACCAGCAGTCAACACAACAGAAATCACCCTGCTTTGTCCCTGGTACTAATGCTCAGTGCAAAACAGGATACTGGGTTCTGGAATATGTTTTCTTTATTCTGCAGAAGGCACACAGAGGAGTTCTGTGACGGGCCACTCTCCCTCCTGATTTCAAAGTGAGAAGCCATGGCTTTACAGGGGTCTGCACAGACATGGCTCTGAGCAACCTCCTTCCTAGACAGCTCCGATCCTCCCACATTTATGGATGTGCCCCCTTTATCACTCTGTCTTATTGTCTGGGTGGGTTTGTGGGTGGCTGTTGATTTTTTTCACATTATGTGTGTCCGTGGGTCTCTCCACAACTCACGCTGTGTGAATCAAAATACTTGATGCATCTTGTTTGCAGCTCTACTTCTCCCACCTCCTAACACTGACTAGGACATTTTTTCTCTCAAATAGTCTCACCACTTTCTCATGGTAAAACTGGCACCGTGGACTGCCAACAGATACCTGACAGTTTATTCGTGTGCAGAGCATCATGCAAGTCTGCAATGTGAGTTAAGAAACAATTCTCCTGTTTCTAGCTGTCAAGAATTTCTTTTCTTGATATACAAACTCAAACCCTGATGACAGAAACCTGCAAGCAGAAATTTCCCATCAACTGAACAGGTTGTGCTATGCTTCTGGGTAAGCATTACAATATCTTTTTCGCATCACACCTACTCTACTAAATATACAAAACACTGTGCAAGTGATAGTTTTGTCAGCCACCAGCTAATCAAATGAAAAATTATTAGGCTTAGGAAAATAATAAAAGCAGAAGCCAGCTGTGCGTTGGTTGGATGAAAACCCCAGTGTCTCCCATGTTAGCTCATGTGTGTTTCAATTGCTGGGAAGAAAATAATGGGAGTTTCTCCACCCTTTCTCATGTGAGCCATAAAACAGATTTATTACCTAGGATATATTCTGTGTTTTCTCCTGAGGAAAAAAGAAAGTGGTGGAACAAGTTCATTTTTTTCCCTTCTACAACAAGGATTTTCTTTATAATAAACACAGAGCTTAATTTTGGTATCATATGGCCCTTCTATTTAATGCTCTGGTCACACTTTTTGCCTTTCTAAATCTTGAATTGTTGCATTTTCATTTCAGTGGGGAATCTACAGCTGCTCCAGCTGTGTGAGTGCAAAAAGTCTGTCCTAAGATTCCTATCTGGTATGTTTTAAAGCAAAATCCTTCTCTCCCCTAAATCAAATAAATTTAGCATCTACTGAAAAAACTATAGAATAACTAAAACAAAAGGAAAAGCTAAACATAAGTCTATGTTTCTTTTCAAATAGTTCTTGCTCAGCTTTACCTTACACCCAGCAGCTCCGGGAAACCTCGGCTGCAGATTCAGAGGTTTAGGACAGGGTTGCAGCTCATCTGGGAAGGTTTTCCTGTACAAATAACTATTTTTTGACTGTAACAGTCACCTTCTGACCTTTAAAATAAATCATGAAAGAGAAAATTTGCTGACTAGAAGATTTTTAGCTCCTATGACTCTAATTTGCTCACACTATGATGTTACAGTTCTAAAGACCTTCGCTGGTAAATCCATTTATAAAAAAGGTGATTTCCCCTATAACTTTCACTTTCGAGGTGCAGAAGACACTGATTCATTAAACACTTCTGAATCATGACACAGCCTGGATTCCCCAGTTGAGTGGTCTGGAAACTTTCAAGGCTAAGATATGGTTTTGTAAATGACACCAGTAACACCTCTTCTTTAAGCCAATCTGTTGACTCCAATATCTGTAGCCTGAACATGCTCCACAATCTACCCTTGCTACCTCACACCTATTGTTGATGAGTCACTTCCCTGCAAACCTGACATCTCTCAAAGCTTCAGTTCTTTCAAACCAGCCTGTGATATATGAGCGTTTACACCGAGCCATAAATGCCACTGAGACAATTTCTGCAATGACGAGCTACGCCATCATTAGCTGCATATAATTAAAATGTACCACAGGAAGTGTGTTCATTACAGTTGTGAAATTATTTTTATTGCTTATGAACAGAAAAAAAAATGCATTTTTAATCATAAACTGTGCCAGCACAGAGCTCATAAGGAAACTGGCTTGCTTGGGCAAAAATTGTGCAGGTTTTTTTGTAGATTTGTTTCTTTCTCCTTGTTTTGTGATCGCTTGCACTGCTCCACAGAGACCATTCCTAATTTGAAACCCCTCATTTGTACTACCAAGTATATTCTAGTGCAGTCAAAGTGCATTCCTAGCAAGAGAGTATAAATCCATCCGCACAGATATTTTGGGGACCAAAACACTGCCACGAAACTTGCCTCTGTCCTTTGTACATGTTATACTGTGTTGAGATTCTGAGTGTGGACAAGAGTAAAGTATTGGCATTACAACTCAAAGGAGGAGTCCAGAAAGACAAGATCAGCCTTTTTTTTTAAAAATCATTTACTAAGTTTGTCTTCACAGCCTCAGAAATCTCACTACCATACATCCATAGTCCAACACAGCTGCAACAAAGCAATTTATTAGAGGAGCAACAATAGTAGCTATTTTCCCCAATGAAGACAGTGTGTCACAGAATATAATTTTGAAAAGTCAGAATCTTCAGTGTTAAGTCTCCCGTATGAGCTAATTAGCATTGACTGGTTGACAGTTATTACTGATCCGGTGAAACAGGACATTGTTATTGCAGAGAAACAGAACTCAAAAATAAAATGTATACAAACACAAAGCATAACACAGCCCCATGAACTACGTGACACAGGGCCAAAAAAAGGTGTTTCTTTACAACGTAAGAACATAGATGGGTCAGTAGTTCAGCATTTCTTTGCAAAAAGAAACCCACAGTATTGCAAAGTGGTCAACAGGGTCAGAAAAGGCATAACATAGTTAGGTAACAGGTCTGCTCCCCAACACCTTACAATTCCAACACTGTCATTCTAATGCTTAAAAATAAGTCTCCACAGCAATTAACCAAAATCAGACAATCTATCTGACATTAGAACCTGGCATCTCTTCCAGTGCATGCACCAACATAATTTCCATCTGCACAATCTTTATAACTGATAATGACATACCCAAGCCAGAACAAACAGAGTTAGATTTCCTGATTGCAGGATATTTTTGAAACAAGAAAAAACTAGTTTACCTGTAAAAGCAATAAAAATGTTAATAGAAATCATTAAAGACCAAGAAGTTACTCTGGTACGGTTTTTTAAAATTAGGTAATTTAGTTAAAAATAAAATTTTAAAAAATCTTTGTACTCCCTGTCATTTATGGAGACAAGACAAATTATTAATGAAATGCTTCCCAGTCATGGAGCCCTCCCTAAAAGCCTCACAGAAACGCTACTAAAACTGGGGGTTAATGGAAGGAGCTTCGGAAGAATGATGGGTCACAAAGAGACTGTGCCAAAAAGTGTGGAGAAATGCTCCTCAAAACGATTCCCAGAGAAGTCACACACAGATTTCCACCTTGTGTCGCCTGTTTTTTCCAGAGCACACCCCATGCCTGCTTTTTACCTTGTTCGTTTCAAAACGAAGCTGCTGAATCTGAAACTGGATTATTTCCTACTCTGAAGTGGCATTTAAAGGAGCTGTACGAAGCATGTCCTTACTTTCACACAAAACCGGGGAAGACAAGCACGGCAGCGCGGTGCGGGCCCTGCCTCCGCCGGCCCCACCTGCAACGCCAGGGGGCGACAGCGCGCGAGCCGCCCCCGCCTGGGCACACCCGGGCACACCTGGGCACACCTGGGCACACCTGGGCAGAGCCCGCGTGGGGGGCCAGGAGGGCTCTGAGGGGCCACGAGAGGCTCTGAGGGCTCTGCAGGGCCATGAGGGGCTATGAGGGCCCATGAGGGCTCTGCAGGGCCATGAGGGCTCTGAGGGGCCATGAGGGGCTCTGAGGGGCCATGAGGGGCTCTGAGGGGCCATGAGGGCTCTGAGGAGCCATGAGGGGCTCTGAGGGGCCATGAGGAGCCATGAGGGGCTCTGAGGGGCCATGAGGAGCCATGAGGGGCGCTGAGGGGCCATGAGGGGCTCTGAGGGCTCTGTAGGGCCATGAGGAGCTATGAGGGGCCATGAGGGGCTCTGAGGGGCCATGAGGGGCTCTGAAGGGCCATGCAGGCTCTGAGGGCCATGAGGGGCTCTGAGGGGCCATGAAGGGCTCTGAGGGGCCATGAAGGGCCATGAGGGGCCATGAGGGGCTGAGGGGCCGTGCGGGCTCTGAGGGGCCATGAGGGGCTGAGGGGCCGTGCGGGCTCTGAGGCGTCGCGCGGGGGGTGTGGGGTGTGACGCTGCCCCCGTTGTCGTGGCGACGCCCCGCGCGTGCGCGCAGCGCCACCGCCCCCTCCGGCCTGTGAGGCTGCGCCGCGGCAGTGACAGCGCAGCCGTCCCGGCCCCGCGGCCGAGCGGGGGTTCCCCGCGGCCTGGTCCGTCCCCCCGCACCCCACCTCCCCCCTCACACCCGCTCACCGAGCGCCGGCGGGGCGGGAGCGGCGCAGCGATGATTCGGCGATCCCCGCGGGAACCAGGCGGACGCCGAGCCCCGCGCGTGACGTCACGGGGTCGGCGGGAGGCGCGCATGCGCCGTGTGGGCCCGGCCGGACCGGGGCCGGTGTGGGGATCCCTGGCCGGGGGGTCCCGGGGCCGCTCAGGGGGTCCCGCTCAGGGGGTCCCGGGGCCGCTCAGGGGGTCCCGCTCAGGGGGTCCCGGCCAGGGGATCCCGCTCAGGGGGTCCCGGGGCCGCTCAGGGGATCCCGCTCAGGGGGTCCCGGCCAGGGGATCCCGCTCATGGGGTCCCGGGGCCGCTCAGGGGGTCCCGCTCAGGGGATCCCGGGGTCGCTCAGGGGATCCCGCTCAGGGGCCTCGCGGTGCCGGCGGCGGCACGAAGAGGCAGCGCAGCCGCGGGGTCCTGCGAGGGGCCTCGCTCGGTAATCGGGAGGGCCCCGCCTTACGGAGCACGTCCCCACTCCCGGGACAGGCGGAGGACAAGCTCTGAGCCGGCTGGGCCGGTGCCATCGAGCGGTTCGGTCCGGCTGTGACGCGGGGGACTCCCCGCAGCTGCTGGGGGTGCTTGGGGCTCTCACCCACCCTGGGCTGTGCTTGGGGCTCTCTCCCACCCTGGGCTGTGCTTGGGGCTCTCTCCCACCCTGGGCTGTGCTTGGGGCTCTCTCCCACCCTGGGCTGTGCTTGGGGCTCTCACCCACCCTGGGCTGTGCTTGGGGCTCTCACCCACCCTGGGCTGTGCTTGGGGCTCTCTCCCACCCTGGGCTGTGCTTGGGGCTCTCACCCACCCTGGGCTGTGCTTGGGGCTCTCTCCCACCCTGCACCGCATCCACTGCCAGGAGCTCTGCTGAGCGCGGGGTTACCGCACGGCTGAATTCACTGGCCTCTTCCGCTGCCAGCCTGGGTTTATTCTGCGATAAAGACCCAAGTATTCCAGTGCCACACAGCCACACAAAGTCTTCCAGGTGCTGCCCTGCAGGAGAGCATCTTTAGGCAAATAAAGAAGTTGCCTTCTGAAATGGTTCCCAATGGAAGTTACTGGGTAGGTGAAATAATTGAACTAAATCAGGCACCAGTTAAATAACCCCGTACGTATTGCTGGGACAAAAATGCGGAGATGTGGATTGGGACTGACCCTGCTGATGTCCCACCATCCACCCTGAGCCAGGTGATGGGAAGGCAGTGTAGGCACGTACACAACGCACACTCCTTCCCCTTAAGAGGCCCCTGTTGCTCCTCAGCTACACCACGACTTGCTCAAGGAAAGCAAATAAACCATCCTTTGCTTGTGTCACCTGTCTAGGAGTTAAAAGCTCTTGTCATTTCAGTATTTTCTCAGAAGGCTGTCCTGTTACAATTCCAGCTAGAAGGCTTGGTACCTCTGAAAAATTAATGCTTTTCAGTTTTCCTATAATTTTTGCCTATGGAGGCAAAGAGTCATTGAAAGCTGAATTAAACCTAGAGTACCACAGTGCAGACAAAGGCATGGAGACTTTCTGTGAGTCTGGGAAGTCAGTCTGGAGCTTGCTTTTCTACTCATGTCAAACTTCCCATCAGGAGGAACACGGATTCCTAAATCCCTGCTCTAAAGGGCTTTACATGGCATTCAGCACACTGAGGAGGTTATGCTTCCCATTATTAGGAATAATGGGACGGATAAATACCTTCAGGATTGTATAATGCACAAATACAGCCCCATGTTTCCCTACATGTTTTGCTGAAATGATTTGAATTAAGAGATTGAGAGCAGGAGATCATTGCTATAAATTGCTGTGCATAATGAAACCACATGTGCAGTGTGCTTCAGGTCTTTAATTTGTTAGGAGCTGGATGTTTATTAGAGTATGGTACAGTTAATATTCCCTACAGTCGCCTGGAAAATGAAATATCCCTTTCCCAACACAAAGATAATGAGTTGTGTGGCAAGATAAGGTGGTTACCAGAATTCAGAATTCAGGAATGACAGAATCCAATTAATTTAACATGAATTAATGCAAGATCGAATTTATTACAGTTGGATGCAATTTGTATTTGAAAGTTCCATTGCAGCACGTTTTTACATGTTATCTCCCATCAGTAAGAGATCTCAAAAGAGCAAATTCTCCATTTTGAACAGCAGCAATGTATTTCTTACATCATAAATAACTCTTTCCTTACATGTTTGCAGTGAGGAACTCCAGGACCCAAGAGCCCAGCTGTGCACCAGGGGCTGTGCTCTTGCTCTTTCTCACAGGGACCATGACTGAGGCTTAAACAGAAACCTGGGCTTCACTTTCTTCACTGCTTTGCTGGGCTGCCCCTGCCTTGTCACTTCTTCCTCCCCCTTCCCATTTGCCACTCTTCTGGGGGGTCACCCCTTTTCTTTTTTTGGGTGGGAGGGGTGAAATTGGCCCTCGAGTCAAATAAACCTTTCAACCTCCTACCTTCAAAATAAACACTTTTATTGTGGACAGTCCAAGCTCCTTAGGCAAAGCTTTAGGTCTCAAATCCAAAAGATACACTGTGTCCTTTTAATAATTTCATAGTGGAAACTCTTTATTTGCCCATTCCTGTGGTGCTGTGGAGGTTTTCAATGATTCTGGTTTAGGTTTCGGGATTAGGTGAAACCAGAGTGCCTTAAACCTCTTTAGAGGCTTGGGATTAGGTCTGCATCAGGCCTAATATAGCCTTTCTGTGCAAGGCTAAATTAAATGGGAGGAATATTTGTTGTGCACTGATTCACAGGTGTTTGGCAAACTCCCAGAAAACATAAAGGAACCACTGGAAGAATCATGAAGGCAAAGCCATCGAAACATGAGTATTAGCTAAGCACTGCAGTATCACTTGCAACTGTGGGGTCTTTCAGGCTGCTCCTAAGTGATTTTAAGCATGGATATCATTTTTATGTGTCTCTTTCACATGAATGTGAGTAAATCGAAGATCTGTCGTGCAAATGGATCATGGATTTTTATTTGGGTATCACATTCTGGTAATTGCTGCCTGTTTTATAGCAAATGTATATTAAAGTTCATCAAACAGCTGATATTACTGAAACTCTGTTGTTTTATTGTACACATAAATTCTCTTCCTTCTCTGGAGTCTGCATTGCCCTGGCAGAATATGCTGGGTCATGAGGACAAAAACCCAATAGATTTATGCCTACCATTAAAACCACCCTGCCCGGCCCAGGAGGCAGAGGATTTGCCTCACTGATGACCACGGGCTAATTGGAGGAGATCATTTCATTGTGCAGGCTGTCTACTGTGAGGCTTTTCAGCACTTCTCAGTCACTTTGGTGGGGCTATTTCTCCTCTCTGTGCTCAGCTCCACAGTGTGTAACCCCAGCAAAGCCTGGCTCACTGGCCGTTCCCCCGAGGAACTGCCTGAGCTGAGCAGATCCCAGCAAGCAGAAGGAAGAGCAGCTCAGCACTACAGTCTCGGGATCTCTGCAAAGTGCAGCAGCTGCTTGGGCAGCATTTGTAGGGAAAAGCTGATGCCTGGCTCCAGGAAGCCCAAGCCTGGTATCAAAAGAAGCTGGGTATGGAGTTACGGGGTGCAAAGCACAGAGCCCAGTGGGCCAGTTCCTACAGCTGTCCAACATCAGTTACTGCCTGAGCAGAAGAACTCTGTCCTCATACCAGAGCATTCCTTTCCCTGATTTTGTGCCTGTCAGCTCTCTCCAGAAAAGCGTATTTTGAGAGCATTTATCTCCCCAGATAAACAGATCTCAGTTTCGATTGTAGACTTGCCTGTATTCAGGAACTCGACTGCATCTCAGAATTTTAGGGCTTTTCTTTCTCGCCAACAATCAGTTCTCTTGCAGGCAAGCTTTTCTGCATTCCTATGGCAAGTGTTCTGATCAGCAGTGCATACAGCCAGGTCCTGTCTTCTCATGTCTGCTTGCAAAAGTGAAACAGAAATAGCTAAGTTTCAAAAGAATATGTCTCCTCTAATCAGATGAGCCGTAAAAGAAAGAGGGAGGCTAACTAGAAGGATTTAATCATCTTAGAATCTGTATAAAGTGTTATTTATGGCTGAAGAGCTACACAAGTCTTGAGCTCTATATGTAAGTCCTTTCCCTCTTCAATGGTGCATGTAAGGAAGAACAAGAGAGAAATGTTCCAGTCAAGGACAAAATCATAAAATAATGAGCAGAAGAAGAACAAAATGAAAATATTAGGGGCCAAGGGAGGCTGAGTGGGAGTTTGTCTTCATACATGATTGATCTAAACTTGAAAAGGAATAAAAAAGAGACTCCTCATCTTTAAAGGAGATGGTTATTTGAGCATAAATAACAGTCTCATGTCAGCTATGCTGCTATTTCCAATGGAGTCTTTTCACTACAAAACTGCAACATTCTCAGCCCTAATCTCCTCAGATAAAACAATAGGGCTGGTGGCTGTGAATCAGCACTTTGAAACCAACCTCTGAAAACAGCAACAGTTCAGGGTGAGGAGACATGGAGGAGACAAAGAGCTGCTGTTTCTAGAGCTTTGCAAAGCGAGGCCCCACTCGCTCACTTGGAACCATGCTGTGACACCCCAGAGCTGTTTTTCTCTCTGAGTGGGAAGTCCAGCTCAGGGGACTGGGGCTAATCATGTACCTGGGTGTTTAGTCCCACACCAGGCTGAGCTGTCACTGAAATCAGGGGCAGTGAAACAGCAGAATCCTCCGGGATGCTTGGGCTGTGAGGTTCCCTGAGGAAGGGCATGGTGAGCTGGGCTCCCTGTGCCAAAAGGAGAGCTCCTCCTTCCCCAACCCATCTGCAGCCCCGTGGCCATGTCCCCTCCCTTGTGCTGACCCCAGCACTCAGCTGAGGAGCATCAGGGCTGATGCAAGGCAAGAGCATGGTGCCAGGACAGGAGAGGGCCAGGGAGGGAGAGCCATCACCCTGGAAGAGACCTGCCCTGAGCAGTGGCACCAAAGGGATCGGGCCAGCCGGGACACAAAGGTTTCCATCCAGCAAATGACATCTCACCTTAGGCAGGAAGCTCATTTCCCTCCACAGCCACTGAGGAAAAACAGGCTCTTAACTACATAGGAACATCCACCTTTTTTTTCCGATTCTACTGTTTCCTAACATAACACACTTAAACAACAAGCTTTGAAACCCAGAGATGCCATCCCATGGGAAGTGAAAGAAAACTTTGGTCTCAGCATAGACCCCAAGCTGTTCTCAGACTAGAAAGACCTTGCACTGGTGGTGGGGGATGTCTTGTGGCAGCGAGACCTGGAACAGGACCAAATGAGGAAACACTGTGGCATTTGCATGTTCATATGGGTTTTAGGGGCATTGTCTGTAACTCAGGATAAGTCCTGATCTTTTTGAGCCCCTCTCAAAAAAAGAGAAATGAACTGTGCATTGTTCCTCTCAAAGGGATCACTGTAAAATGGCCTTTGGACATGGTCTGGAGGCATCAGCTGCACAACCACCCCACCAGTGCTACCCTTGAAGAGAGAGATGTTGACAGGATGCCAAATCCAAACCCTCTGACAGAAAAGAGGACCAAAGGGCAAACCTGTATCTGGGTCCAGCTGCAAAAGCCCATGCTTTTGTTAATTCTGAACAAAAATCTTTGATCCCAACATACCTACTTTTTAGGGATTCCAAACTGGAGTGAAAACACAGCAGTTTCACCCTAGCCTGAAACACTGCCTCACATCTTTGATTTCTGAGGACAGATCATTTTTCTTGGAGTGAGGCACGTGGACAGCAACAGACACCTCCTGTCTGGTTCAGACAGGCCAACCAAAAGGCTTAAGTGGACACACACACTACCAACAGCATGTGATGGGATTTAGTGTGAGGAAATCAAACTCCCTGCCCCACCTCCTGGGCTTATCCTTTAAAGACCAGTCCTGTGCTCACAGCTGGAGTTTATGTGAGTCCTGCCTTATTAATTAACTGAAGCCAGTGCCTTTTCCCCCTGAATTCCAACAGAAGCAATTAGAAAGCAGATACCTCACACATAACAGCTGGTTCTTTTAACCCCCTTCTCATGCTATTTTCTCCCCTCCCCCAGCCAACTCATGTCCCCCTTTTCCATCCTTTCATGTAATGGAGAGGGAGAGTAAAATCGAGGTGGCAAAAGCAGGGGCACCAGATAACCATGTTCTTAATAAAATCATCCAGTGTGATGCTGAGAGTGGAGGAGTGTTGTTGAGACCACACTTCTGAGCAGGGGATCGTTACATTCACCCAACAGATGGGAAAAAAGCCTTGGCTGTCTACTGTGTCCTCCTTAAAAGGGGATCTGTATCAAAGTAGCAGCATACTTTCTGCACTGAAGGCTGTTGATGTCATTAGAGCAAGCCTCATTTTTATTTAACACCAGAGTTAAGAGTTACATAAAATTGGCACAGGTGAAGGCACCAGGCCCATTAACTTGTGCAATGTGACTCTCTGGGAATTTTTTGAATGTTCGTGCACCTCCAATTTATTTATGCTTGGGCAAACCAGCCCCAGAGCCTCCCCTCCCTGCTTCTCAGGATGAAGACAGCCTCAATCCTACCACAGACCTGTAAAAAATCCACTCAATCCACTAACTTTCCCTCACTCCCAGGAAAGATCCAATGACAGGAAGGGCAGTGCTGTCCCTCTCTGTATTCCATGCATTGCTGGGAGATGCTGTGGACATAAAATCAAACCCACAGCCAAAAATGTCCACCTTAACACTGCAAGTGAAATCTGCCCTGGCCAAACTACCTTGAGTGCAATTCTGCTCCCAGACAGGTCCTCTGGAGGCTGTGCCTTCATTTAAGGCAGGTAGAGCTTTTCAGAGGGAAAACAAGTCGAGGGGAACGGAGATTAATTTGCCTCTGCAAAACACTTCTGAAGCAAGGAAGTAATTTCAGTGTGTTTGAGGCAAAGGGGTCACAACATTTCTGTTCTGAGCATGACTGGCCTTTTTTTAATGTAGAACTTATAGGTAAAATAGAGATCTGGTCCCACACAGGGCATCTGCTCATGGCAATAACAGAAGTGTGGACAGCCACAGCACTCCAGTGCTGAGAGGGTTTCCTGCTCAGGATTCCTCACTGTTCCTGAAGTCAGGCAGCATTGTGAGGACATTCTCAGTTATAATGTGGGGAAGATTTAGGTCCAGCCATAAACTACCCATTTCCTCCCTCAAAGAGGTGGCTGTCAGAGAGGCTGCTATTGCACCAGCCATCCAGATGTTTGCCATCTTTATTACAAATTTACATGAATCTTACAACACCTCCATACTCTACAGCAACCTGATGATGCAGCCATCTAATACCTACATAACAGACATGGAGAACAAGTTAGGAGGGATTAAATGATCTGCCCAGCTTCCCACAAGACAACGCAGGTGTGGCTAGAAACCAAAACTCCAAGCTTCCAATTTCTGCTGCATTACACTAATCTCTTTATATGCTTTTTTCTAAAAAAGAAAAAAAAAAGTAAAATATCATAATTTCTGTAACATGTTTGTTGGTAACTAGTATGGGTACTGCTAACCAAACATAAAGATCAGCATATTTTAAAAACTGTTACAGCTGATCAGTCTGCTGAACCCTGTTTTTTTTCTTCTGGGTCTTTCCAGAAGAAGAAAAATAGAAGGGAAGGGCATCCTTTTATAACTGCAAAGGCTCCAGCTAATGAGAGCAGAAATTGCATTTCGTATTTTGGCAGTTAGTGGTAAACACTATTATTAAAGCTATAATAAGATCTGCTAATGTTGTATGAAATATTAGTGATGTCTGAACACAAAGTAGAGTCCCCATCTCTTTAGTTAAAATTACAAAATGATTAACAGCCCAATTAAAAACATTTTTGTTTTTGACATGATAAATTACACTTTATCTACCTATCTGTGGATATAATTGATTATTTTATCCGTTTGCTGTTGGCTGTCATTAAAAAAGACAGATACTGTGGCTTTCTGGCCTCTCTCCCGCTGAGAGAAAGAACAAATCCTGCTATTAACGACAGACAGGATCATTATGAAAAAATTCCATTTGCCACTAGGCAACATAGCCGAGTTCCAGTAATTATTGTATTAGTCAAGCCGTTGAGAAGTTCCATAAAATTGAGAGAGTTTTTAAGGAGCATCCAACATTATTTGGCAACTTTTGTGATGTAACAATTAAAACCATGCTCCAGGCCCCAAAATGTGCAGGAGATTGCCAAAATCAGATAAAACCCTAGAGGGCCCCTGACTCGCAAAGGAAAAAAAAAAATCAAACTGTTTACTTTTAGGATCAGACATTCATCAACGTTTGGCTTTTGTTTCAGCCGTGTCAGATAATAACAGCACCACGCTCTCAGTCAGCTTCTAACAAAACTCCCCAGTTCGATGTCAGCTCTCAGGGCTGACACCAGCCTCTCCTCAGGAGAGGGAGATCTTATGGGAGCTGATGCTACCAGCTTTCCTTGGCAGATCAGATACCTGGGAGCACTCAGCAGTGCCTTCTGGAGTGAATCACGTCTGCCATCCACCAGCATCAGGAAATCACTGGAGAGAAGTGCAAGTTATTCCTTCCTCTAGGAGCTGAGCCAGGCAACACCTCAAATTGTCAGGGCTGCAGGGGATAAAGCAGAAGTCTCCTGTCCATGTACCCCATTAACCTGTCAGGGAACTGATAAAAATATTTAAATCACGCTTTAAAACTGTTAAGGGAAATTGCTACTGAACAAAACTTCCAGCCAAGTTTATCAGCTACTTACCTCTCTACTGAGTGGTGTTCAGGATAATGATGTACAGTACCAGAGCTGGAGGGACAGTGTCAGGCTTCTGCAGGGGAAGGTGACGTTGGTCACAAAACCCAGACCTGGTTTAGCCTAATACAGAGTGCAGGAAGCACTTCAAGAGCACATCAGTTTGCAAAGAAGTTCCTCCCTTCCCAAAATAACGTGCCTGAGTCTGAAAATCTCAATGTACTAAAGAACTGGGATGGCAGCAGCAGTTTCCATGGCAGTCAAAGGCAGCTGGGATCTGAGCACAGGATGAGGAGCCAGGATCCTGCTGTTGTCACTGGGGAACAGCAGCAGGGCAGGGTTCAGCACCAGCCCCCTGCCAATCTCCCCCTGGAACATGCTGTACCAAGCAGGACAGATGAACAGATACCCTGGAGCCTGCCATGGTATGGCCTGTCATCACCCAGCTCCAGGCTGGAGATGGATGCCAACTGTCAGGGCCTGCTGACCTATTTAATAAAAAAGACCAAACCTGCAGCCCCCAGCAGTCGTGGCTCCAATCTGATTGAAAGGGGAGCAGGGCACAGCACTGCAGATGGGCAGCCCTGAACTGTGGGCACTGCCAAGGCACAGGCAGAGGCTCACACACCTGGCAGAGGGAGGGGTGTGAAGGGAAAGCTCTCCTTCCCCCAGCTCCAAAACTGATCCTGCTGCTCTGCAAGGCAGGCATGCCTGAGTCCTGATAAGCTCAGGAATCAGCTAATGCTGGAAGCCACTGCCACATTTTCCAGCACATTTAACCTCCAGTTTGGGTCTGGCAATTGCTGGGTGTGGTGAGATGTGCTGCTGTAGAAGTATAAAACCCTGAAGTATAAAACAAGCTGCTTTTGGGAAACACCATCGCCTTGGAGTTTTCTTCAGCACAGCTAAAGCATATATTGTGGTAGTATTCAATTTTCTTGCATTTGGAGCTGTCATCTGAAGTGAAGCATCCTAGGTCAGCTCAAGAACTTAGGTCAGTAGCTGTCAGTGTGAAGAATGAATTCTTTTTCTTGAGTTATATGAGTAAATTGTGCCAAATCCTCAACATATTAGAGAAGTGCCAGATGAAGACTTAGGAAGGTTTTTTTTAATATATGTTCCTTATTAGCATTAAAACTTTTATTATTAAAAGAGCTATATTACAACATACATGTACATATGAACTTAAAAATAATTTGAAAAAAATACAATCCTAATTTTTTTTGTTAGTCTCTCTGGCTTACAGCTCATCTGAGCCATCAGTGAGGAAAATGCAAACCCCAGCACACAGCAAAGGGAACTCAGTGATGAAAGAGGGAGAGTGGAGTGCATTGTTTGTGGGTATTGCTGAGAACGAGATGAACTTACTGAAAAAGATGATAACTTTGTAATGAAACTGTGGGACTTCAAATCAAGGGCCAAACTCCCTGATTCAGCCAGCTCCACTCAGACCACTCCTATATTTTCCCTGTGGACTGCAGGAACAAGCCTGAACAATACAACCAGTTTCCACCCCAGCCTGGCTGTTCAGTTTGTAGGTGCTTGCACCTCCCTCTGTGTCAGCTGGCTGGTTCAGAAGGATGCCAGCTGGTTAATACTTCAGCCAACCTGATTTCCAGAGAACTGATTTTTGTAGCTACCACTTTAATTAAAATAAAAAATACATGTAAAGGACAAGTTTATCACCTGCTAACACATGCCATGGTTGTCTCTTGGTCAATCAGCAAGCAGCAGACAGAGCTGCAGACTTCTCTTCCACACCACCAGCATCCAGAAGGAAAAAAATCAGTCCATCTGCTAAAGCAATCAGGCCCCTGTGCTCCCCAGCATCAGCTCCCTTTTCCAGGATCCAGTGCCCTCTGCTGAGCAGAACCAAACCAAGCATTAACATGTCCCTGCCCCACAGAGGGACTGCTCAGGCTCAGCAGTACTGGAGCTGAGCAGTTGGGAGATCAGTGCTCCCCTGCATGCCCACCCATGCACCCACTGCCCCCGTGCCCCCCGTGCTCCAGGTGGTTGCAAAGCAGCTCATGGAGAGCGTGGAGGAACTTTGCAGAGGCTGTGGAGCTGTCAGAGGAGTGACATGTCACTGTGGAAGGGGAAATCCATGTGGACATATGGTAGTCGTGAAAGCAGCTGGACTAGCAACCTTGGCAGGCTTGAGTTGAACAGAAATGTTGCTGCTTTGCCTTGATCTTTATTTACAATAAACTGCTGGGCTCCAGCTCGGTGTTTTATCTGGGAACAGCCCTGGTGCTCCTGCGCCCCTGTTCCGTCTCATTGGTGCACTGACATATTTACACGGGGCCGGGCCGGGCAGCTGGGAACGAGGGGCCATATATCAAGAGAGGAAAAAGGGATGCAAAGATGAATTTTATGAAATACTTTCCACTTTCCTTTGACTTGGTTGTGCGCTTTGCTACGGCCCATTGGGCGCTCACTCAGCGCCCGGACACTGCGCTCGGGGCAGTCTCGCCTCTGTTCCTGACTGTGTCTGCATGCCAAGCCCAGCCCAGTACCTGGGGCAGCCCACAGGGAAATGGAGAGTCAAAAAAAGAGAAAGGTGGCTGGGAGGGAAATTTCCTGCCCTTCAGTGGTGTGTACCACGGGAAAGGGAACGATGGCCTGTAAGTCACCAGTCCTGTCCGATTCCTGCAGGACACCCTTTACACCTGAGGGCCAAGGGGAGAGGAAATATTTCCACTACTTTGTGAGAGAAAACAGTCAAGTCCCTTTTGCAATTTAAGGAGGTTGTATCCTCTTTGATTTCTTCTCTGGGCAATGAAAAGGGTTAATTCCTCACAGTGTTGACTTAGTCCTTTCCTTTTTCCCAGTGGCTGACTAATAGGTTAGATGTGTTGACTCTGTTTAAAAAGACAAGCTTTGGACATAATATTAATGATATTGTGTGTGGAATAACATTAGAAAACAAACACAGAGGCACCTGGGGAGTCTGAAGGCATCTTCTGGCCTTTCTGGGCTGACAGCACAGAGTGGCCCTTCAGCATTTCCATGTGGAAAAACACCATCTAGTGTGAGACAGTTCACTCTCAGTGACCCTCTTGCCTTTCAGACAGTGAGAAGTCAGGACTGTTATGAAGCCGAAAACTTGTTTCATAAGAACAGGCCATTGCTCAAACAGCTGAAGAGGGGGGAAGAAATTGAAAAAAAGGGAATCCAGAGAAACAGCTGGAAATGAAAACGGGAGATGTGAATGGAATAATGGCTGGTGTCTTTCCTCTGGCACTGATGTCCTAACAAAGGGTGTGAAAGTTTTTTTTCCCTTATGTTTTTGCAAAGCAAAGATGGGAAGAGAGCACTGTTTGTTTATTCATTTGTCTACGAGCCAAGAAGTCACTGCAAATACTTATCCAGGGCTCAGGCTGATCCCACTGGGATGCAAGAACTGCATGCTCCCTTGATAGCCTCTGTGGGATCCAAACCATCATGTGGAAGTGCTTATTTCCCTCTCTTGTCTATTAGAAGGTCTAGGGGAGTGCAGCACAGTTCCACCTCCATCCCCAAGGTGAGGCCTGAAAGCAGGGTGGGCCTCCCTGAGCCCCTGGAGACCCTGCCCAGCACAGACATGGACAAGGCCTTGGGACAAGAAGTCTCACTTCAAAGATTTGCCAGGCTTTGTGCAGGTGTCCCATACTAAGTGTCACAGTACAGGCAAAATAAACTAGATGCCCTACTGCTGACAAAGCATAGAATTTTCCTGGTACAGCTGTGTTTAAATGGAGCTGAATCAAGGCAATCTCACCTTGGATTAAGAGCCATCAGTTGCCAGGACAAGATCTTCTGCACTGAGTAGAATGTCTGTCAGCACTCTTGAAGAATCTCCTCAGATGGTTCCTTGGAACTCTCTTCTCTGCATGGTTTCATCACCTGCACTTGAGCAGCTGAAGGTGCACTGGAAAGGAGCACCTGAGGTCATCCAGCTCAGAGCTCAGCAGGAGCCTGGCAGGGATAAAAAGACAGTCACCACTTTAAGCTAAGATCGTTTAGTGACTCACCCAAGATCACACAGACGGTGCTTACACCAAGAATTAGACCCACCAAGCCATCCAACACCTCCTGATTACTCATTGAGGATTAGAGTCCATTTAGGAGTCTATTTTAATATATAAATGCAGGATTTGGAGCTATGATGGAATGGGAAATTAAATACTGAGAAGTCTGTCACATCTCTGTTCAAAGCAGGCTAACATTTCATGTAAGGAATTACATGCTTCAGACAGTTGCAATCATCTTCTGCACAAATAATTGAAGCTTACTTCATCTGTTGTATTCTGATATAAATTTTTATTGGAAATATAAATACCTATGTCGGTCACCAAACCAAATAAAACAAACATATTGAGTAGGGTCTATTATAGGCTAATATGGAAACAAATAATCTGCAAGTCTGGTTTTATTTATAAGCTTATTTGAGTTTTTACTCTAGGCTCATATTAATCGGGTTTGTGGTTTCCACATCTGTATTGCTGATGCCCAGTGCAGACAGCATGCCAAGTCAGACCTGGGCATCCTCCAAGCTCCAAATGGAAAACATATGCCTCAACTCCAGCTACCTCCAGACAAGCAGGGCCAGTAACCCCCCGGTAACCGCAGCGGGTGCAGCGGGCGCAGCGGAGCCCCGGGGAGCTCTCAGAGGTGCCTCTCACGAGTTTCTTGCCTCTGACTTGCTCCAAGGGCAGCCAGGCTGCCGCCTGTGCTCCATTTGCTCTCTCTGATGATCAAGAGATACCAATTCCCTTCACAGCCTCCCCTCTCCTCTAGCTGTAGCTAGGAATTCCCAGACTGGACCAGTTAGCTCACAGTGTCAGCCAGTGATACATATTCTCCAGGAAGATGGAAGAACTCCTGCAGCTGATGGCAATGCAGGATGAATTCTTTCCATAACCCTTGATTATATTTTTAATATTTATAAAAAGCATTTCAAATGTTCACAAAAGCCATAAATATATTTATAAGAAGTGCCCATGCCCCTTGTCAAGCCAAAATGGATCCAGCTGTTCTGTGGTGCTGGTCTCTGATTGCGGAGAATCCCTGCATTAATGAAAGATGTATAAAGGGAATCCCAAACTAGAAATATGATCTCTGCTAAAGACTGTTCAAATCCACTATTAAAGAACATTTCAGGGAAGTACATGAACAAAAAGCTGATTGTCAGTACAGCTGAGATCCAGTCCTGAGAACCCACCTCCACAAGGGCATCTCTTCTGCTTGCAGACACCTTTCAGAGCAAGTTGCTTCCAGACAGACTTTGCTTTGTGCTGGAACATCGCCAGAGTTTTGTGCCAGTGGAGCTGCATCACTGCAAACCCATTCATGGAGCCCCACAGAACCTCAGGGCAGTAGAAGTGCCAAACCTGCTTCTTCCCTGAGCACAGGAGGAGCTGGAGCAAAAGCACATATATGACAGGAGTGAGAGAAAAGGAAGCAGTATTGCTGGTGGAAACACTAGAAATTTGGTGAAGGCATTCAAATTTATTCCCTATGTACCCTCTGATGGCCATCCAGCAGCCTCTGCCACCTGTAGCAATTATCTCTTTCCTGACTATTTTGACACAGTGATGCACAGCAGTGCCATAAAATATGTTTTTTTCGAGTTACTGTAGCATCACCTGTGTGTGTTGCTCATACAGCAACACCATGATTAGCTTTAAGAATTCAGAGGAGGGAAAGGGGGGTATTGGGGAGGGAATAAAAAATTAACACAACCTCAGTGCCCCATCCATGCCAAAGGGAATCACTGTCATCCATCATCCACCTCCTCAGAGAGCTGCTTTGCCCAGCACGGCTGCTCCACTGGCTCCCAGGCAGGAGCAACTCTTATGAAACTGAGATGGCAAAACTGCAGTGTCTGATAACAGAGGGGCAGATCTGTCATCAGCACAGAAGGCAGTCATTCCTCGTGGCAGTGGCTGGAGAAAAGAAGATGCAATTAACAATTAGCTTTGGTAAGAGAAGACAAAACCCTTAACACAGTTTCTACTGCAGCAAATCAAGCCACAGACTTAGGAATTAATGGCTCAAAGTCTTGGTTCTTGCCTTCCTAGATACACTAGAAGATGAAAGAGAGAGTGAATTTCTCCTGCCACTTCATTCTGGCTAGCTAAGAATTGGGGCTCAGCCATGGAAAAGGGCCAACCTTGCAACAGTTACAGGAAATGAGAAGAGTTTTGCAGCATTTCCAAGCAAATTCAGCACACCTTCAGATTTGTATTTTAGGCAGAACACTCAGGCTTCTCACCCCAGAAAACACTGAAGCCTTTCAGTGGGTGTTTCACTATCTTCCCTTCCCATCCTCCTCTCGCAGCTCCTCAGTTTCTGAACTTAGAACCAAATCCACACAGAGCTCCAGGTGTGTCAAACAGGCTTTGCTTTCATAGGTTTGACCTCTGAGTTGCATCTCCCTTCTCCCAGCCTCGGTTAATAGTTCTGGGAAAACATGCTCATGCCAGTTACACTGTTTATATACATAAACTGCAGGTTTATCTACATTGCTGTCTTCTCATCCATTCTCTTGAATCCTGCTCTAAGTCCAGCCCTGGCAGCAGCTGACCCACAAAGCTGTGTCCCCAGGCAGTGAGTGTCAGCTGTGCTGTAGTAAAAGGCATGGCTCAGAGGACATCATTCCTACACAGAGCTCACATGCATATTTTCGAGTGCTGCCTGGATTTTTAGCTTGGAAATTCTGTGTATAATTTAGATTGGTTCGACTTCATTTCCAGCAGAGATTGATTCAGATTATCCAGAGATCTGCAAGGAATATGGTCAACTAACATGCACATAAAAGCATTGTTTCTGGTGCAAAGTCAGTTATCTTCCTCTCCCTCAGACACCTTGCATGAAGATTAGTTCAGACTCTCAAATGACATTAAAGAACCTTGTTCTATTATTTCACAGTCCACAGGTGCAAGAGGAAACCAAATCCAGCCCAGTCTACAGGCCTAGTTCAACATCCTGAACAGCACTGCCAGCCATTCTCTCCCCCCTCCTTCCTGATCATTTTGGTTCTTTGTGCCCTACAATAATTTCCTCTTCTAGTCTCTTTTTTCCCTTTGTCCATGGCACACTACAAATTACTTGTGGTTGCAATGATTAATTTCACAACTCACACCTAATTTGACCCTAATAACTTTGCCTGCAAAAGGGACAATTCCTTGTTGATCCAGACAACTTATCAGCCCCTGAACACAATAAGAAGGCGGGGCTGGTTGTCAGCAGGGAGATGCCCATTAGTCCTTTTCCAGGGGAATGTCGGAGGTCCCTTATCAAGTGGGAGAGAGCTGGAGTACTGCAGGCATGCAGGGGGAGGCACACTGCTCCCAGCCTGCAAGGCCACACAACATGGGAAGTGGTGGCTTGAAAGAGGAGTGGAAGAATGACAGATGGTTTGTGCCTGTGCGTCCCTGCAGAGGACAGCGGGCCCGCCATGGGAACGGCGTGGACAGTAAAGGCAGCGCCTCAAGTGAGGAGTGACAAAGCAAGTCAGCCACGGATGGCCCGTGGGAGGCCAGAGGAAATGCACCATTAGTCAAAGTTGGAGGAAAAATAAAATGCGATGACAACTGGGCCATTCATGTGCTTCCCCTTCAAGGACTGACCAGAGCCTTCACAACTCAAAAGACTCAAGTATCAGCCCTTTCTCTCTGCAGCCAGGCTAATGTGCACCACAGAGTCTGAGAAACTCCCCTGTCACCTACATTAATTCTTATCTTGTTGTTCTTGGCTACACTTCACTGAAGTACAGTGAGGGAGAGTGCTTCAATCAATAATGTGGATCCAAGGGAACACCCCTCTGCTGTTCCTCGGGATCAGCTCAACAGCACAAAGCAAACATTCACCCAACTGGGGAACTGGGGAAATATTAGGACTTCCAGAACTGGAGCATAAGACACTGAGGTGGCCTCACGAGGATGTTTAAGCTCACATGGACAATTGCATCACTCCAGGGTAGCTTTCTGCACTTTTGAGAGTTTGCTACTCAATAAAAAAATGCAAGAGCTCAGAGCTCTCAGTAGCCTCAGTGACAGAGGCCTTGCATTTCACAGCAGATTCCATCAGAAGTTCCACTTTGCCACTCTCCTGAAACCCTGAGGCACTGCTGTCACAGCCCGTGAGCCTGAGACTTTGTCATTAAGGAAGGATGATGCCCTTCAGAAGGTCCAACCATAAACACTCACAAATGCTTGGTCTCTCAGTCTTCAAAGGGGACAATACCCCAGCTAAGGACAGGACTTGGTGAGAACTGCTCCTCTGGAGCTGTGGCATTTCCAGATTTGGAAGTACGTGGGAGCTAAAGGGAGATGCAAGCAGAAAATCCCCAAATGTTCTCTTACAAATACATTGGACTCTTACCCCATGAAAAGGGAATTCACTTACTAACATTTGAATAGGGCTAAGAGCAGCTAAGTAAAATAGAATGTGCATCTTTCAAAAAAAGTAGAACAAGAAAAATTCAGGGATTACAAATGAAATCCCTGATTAAGGAAGAGACCCAGAGTCCTGACCTGAAATATAAAGGTATCCTGGATATATGCAGAATGAACAAGGACAGAAATGCAAGCAAAGTCTGAAGTATCAGGAGAATTCTCCTTATTTTCCTGTGTTTGAAATATGTCTAACAAATAAGCTCAGTGACAAATAAAGAAGTAAAAATCAAAAGTGCTGTCATGATTTAATTAGATCCCAGCCTGATGTAAATTAAATTAATAAAAAAAAAAATAAATCCTTTGACAACCTGAGAGCCGTTTCTGAAGTCTCCAAAGCAGCCTTGCTGCTCTTGAAATGACTTCCTGTGAGATGGTGAACAATCTCTGCTTTCTGCATTAGGGGAGTCATTCACCTGAACCCAGCAGTGTGATCAGTGTGAACACCCTGCTGCCCAAACTGCTGCCTGACAACATCTTCCCAATCACTCAGGAGGCTCCTGCCAGCAGAACATTAGCTGACTCCATTTCTCTAAGGAAAATGTCTGGGTTTCCTGATGTTTCCAGCTGTGTTTGTACAACCTGCCTTCGTGTGAAGTTGAAAATTAATGCACTTCCTCTTGGTCCTTTGAAAGAGAGAAAAAAGGAAGATTATAAAAATTAATAAAAATGCCAAAGCTCAATCCTTTGTCCCTGTTGAACAAGGGTTTTTAAATAAAGATTGCTGAGCTCAAGCTCCTGCATAAAGCTAAAAGCTGCCATGTAACCTGTTGCTCTGACACAGTGTGAACAGAATATTGGTTGGCTGCACTGCAGCTCATTCACACGAGTAAGAGAGAAAAATAAAACAGGCTTTCAATGTGGACTGTTTTGTTGGGAGTACACCCTGGAAAAATGTATTTGGGCCTTTTCTCACAGGGAGCTGGCAAAGAAGGGAACATTTGTTTATTTTCTTAATTTTTGCTTAAAGCCTAAAGTCTGTCTTTTTTCACTGGTTTTCTTTCCCTTGGTATTTTAATTTAATGGAGTTACATAATATTCTAATAGACAAGGTATCTGTAGTCCTTTTGGTTTAGATTTGTTTGAGATATGTTACCACCTAGCTAATCCTAACTCAGCGCAGAGCCTTGGGAAAATGAAGTCTCCTTGTCAAAGATTTAAGAAGAGGGATCTTGCTCTTTGTTTTTATGCTGAAACAAGGAGAACAAGCCTGATTCCCATGTTGCTTTAATGTAAAGGGAAGAAGGATGGAACAAACCCCAACTGGTCTTTGTGTGATCTGAAGGAAAAACAGGGGAGGAGGTAAGGGGGAGTATTTTTACAGTTCATCTTTCATGGAGTATAAAGGCTTTCCGTAAATGAATGTGTTAATATATTGGACATACTCTACCACAAACTGCTGAGACTTTTACCTGGAAAAATTTCCCCCACCCCCTCCTTGGAGCTGCTGGTTCTGACAGGCTGCAGCTCCCAATACCTCTACCCAGCTAACAATGCACAGCACCTTGTTCAAACAAGACTGGTCTCCATTTCACACTACCCCCCCAGGGAATATTCACTTTTCTGTTCAGACTGTATCTTTCTGACTGATGCAATCAGATTCTGGAAACCTGCCTTATTAGTTTATATTCCAGCTTCTTAGGGAATGATGTTAATTTTCCATTGTAGGACCAGAAGATTTGAGATGTGCTAGATCTTGTCTATAAGAAACAACCAAACAGTGGCACAGGCAGTACAGGGTTAGAAATGACTGCAGTGAACAGCACTCCTTGCACAGCAAGTCCAGGAGTCACAAAAGAGACAATCTCCTAACTCCAACAGTGCTTGAAGAGAGGTCTTCTACAATTACACAATGAATAAATAAAAGTGCATTTTCTTACTTATTCACTTGAGATATTCTGCCTAATTTCTGCACCAGTTCACCATCCTAATTGTTTTCTTCCCAGATCTGTGGTTTACTACTAAGCCTTTACACTGTGATGGCCAAAGAGTTCCATTATATCCATTAAAGATTAGATCATTTTCTTTGTTTCCCACAGCAAATAGGATCCCATTCATGTCCCAAACTGAATGTCAGTAGTTGGAATGATGTTTTCTTAAGGTGCATATAAGATTAAAGACTGAAATCAGATGCAGTGTTGCCAAAGCCTTTGTAATATGCATGTTTTTCATGGCAAGATGATTGACAAGAATTGCAGGAAGGTGCTGAAGGGGATATTTCACCTGGCCCATCAAAACTCAATGTAGAGGATTAGAACTAAGAAGAGCTGACAATATTGACTTTGAGTACCACAACGGAAACATAATTAGCTCTTTGACAGGTAGTGGACAGAAATATTCCATTTTTAAAAAATCAGTTAGAGTAATTACAGCATATCTGTTGCATGCTGCCCTGGGAAAAAAAAAAGAGAAAAAAGGTCTGCTCTGCTGTTTCCTCTTTTCCCAGTAAAATTCAACTTTGGCACTAGAATAAATGCTTGCAAACCCAGCCTTTCTGCTGGAAGAACATCAGGAAAACTTTGTGCATAAAAGTAAAAAACCTCTCTTAAAAGAGAGCACACAGATCTGAAAGAATGAAAAAGTCAATGAATTTTATACAAGTTTACGTATTGCAAAACAAACTGTCTGCACTATGCTTATTAAAGGCATATTTCATTGCCTAATCATAGATGTCTATTGTACCTTTTATGTTTTGAATCATAATTGCAGCCTGTTCCCCAACTGTAATAATGAAAGATGTTTTGGCACATGCTCCCATTGATTCCCCTTTAACAAAGCACTTAAGACACAGACTGGCATCCCACTGCAGTTAATGGGCAGCATTAACTCCAGGCCCTTGATGTCACTGGGATTTAGACAAATGGCAGTTTGTATGGGCACAAAATTGCCCACTGTTGGCCAGCCAGGAGCCTCTGAAGAGAACCCTTCAAACTCCAACGCCTGCACGACGTGGTTAGAAACACACTGCACTGGGCAAAGGGGTTTTATGCTTTTATCAGAATAACTGTGCTGGGAAAAAGGGGTATCTGCTGTGCTGAACTGTCTTTTCCAGCTCCTGCTCTGCAAGAATCTGAACTGTAGAAACAACTTTCAATAGGTGTAATGACACGTCCCAGAAATGGGAAAAGGCAAAACTTAATTGTACACAATACCTTAGCATTGAGAACAAGTTATCATTAGGTGTAATACAAATAATGCAGTTTATTCAGTTCTCAATTTATAAAGATTATTGTCTGTATGCTTGTCTGTAATTCTTTTTGTTTTGGGATTAAGTAGCATATGAAAATAAGGAACAAAAAAATAATGAAGAGTTTTCTTACCTTATTCCCTTTTTTAGCCATTGTTACTAGATATCCTAATTTGTTAGAACCTGCAATGAAATATTACAGGAAATTAAAACAGATTAAAAATGCAGAAATCAAAATGCCTTTAAATACAATAAAGTCAATATTCACACTCAGCATCAAATCCAAGGCATGTACTGAGATACCAAACCAGCCTGTTTCAGCAGCTCAGCATTACCTGACATAATAGGAACTTCTCATCAAAATCAGTGCATTTACAGAAATAAAAGAAAATTGAGATGAACTGATCAGTGTTCTCCCTTTCTTTTCTGACATAGAAGTTTCTCAGAGTTCTAAATGTTGCTGGTCATTTCTCAATTAGTTTTCCAACATTTTTACCCAGCAGTACCTATAGCTGCTAACTGGCTTTGTTCCTAGGCATTTTTTCCACTTTGTGTTCTGGTTTAAAACCCGAGGTAAATAGCTGGGGTAGAACAGTTTGGCCCTGTACAATCCTCTGACTGCACTGTATTTCCAGGGAGTTTACTCTTGACCTCAAGCAGGATGTCAACATGCAGGGACAGTGAAAATACCTGTTAGATCTCATTAGCTGCAATAAACAGGAGAGTGTTTGAAAACATACTTACCAAGTCTACAGGTTCCCTTAAATTTAAAATAAGAGGCCATCCAGCCTGGAAAAATCTCCACGGTTATTCAGTTTACACACAGATACAGAGAGGTATCAACATTTCCTTCTTAAAAGGTCTGAGTCTGTCTACTCTTCATTTCCTTAACACACACTTCAACCAAGAGAAACAACAGCAAGATCGAAAAACAAATCTATTGTAAGCAGAAAGCATATGTACAAAATTAAGCAAATACAATCACACATTTACTAGAAAAAAAATATTCTTTATTCATTAATTAATGCACAACACAATAAATATTGGAATCACACATGTAAGGGACCCAGCAAAGCTCAGACTTGTTTGCACCATGGTGTGGTTTGACAAACAGATCCTCATCAGCTGGCATCCTGTGAAGCCTGACTCAATTTGTTTGTTTTTTACATTTTCACATGCAATTAGTAATTTGCAGTGTACATCAGTTGTTCCAATTGACATTAGTCAGGCTTTTAAATAAAACAATTCTTAAGCACCATCCCTGGTGAATCCTGCAGGAAAAAAGCACAGTCACAGCAGTTGTCATTATTCTGCCCTGCTGCTGCTGTTGCCATCAGGGTTATGCAGCTGTGATGTGTGTTCAGTTTTACTTCAGTGGGGCAACAGCATTTTCCACTAAATGAGGAATAGAACTGGGCTGCTACTGAAGAGACAGGAACAATGTTCATCAGAATTCTAACACCAAGGCAGTTCTGTTACTTCTGAGAAAGATGACATGCCTTAGTTTCACACACTGAGCACACATTTCCTCGAGATCTCCTTATTTGCTGTCCCAAATCATTATTTTCAACCTTATGATGAATGACATTAACTCATCTTTCCATTGATTTGTCTGTAGGGACAGACTCTTTCTGCTGGATGCATTGGTGGGGCAGAGAAGCTGATTTTACAGGGCTAAACACCAGTGCTTTCACTTATGGGAAACCAAAGAACTATCAAAGGTAATCACTAGAAAAAAATCTTGCATGCATACACATTACAATTCAGTCAGAAGTGACAGATTTCTCACAGAAAGTTCTCTGTTTCAACTGTTAATTGCAATATTAAGTAAAACATTTTAAGAAACCCTAATGTATTATGAACTCCTCTTTTGTGAAATGTAATAGGGTTTTTGGCTGCACCATGCTCATAAGACCTTTATTAAAGGAAACAGAAACTTCTGACTGTGCAGGTATGCACACATTTATATACAAAGTTTTCATCATTTCTTCTAAAGGCAGCTGTAAAATGCAGGCAGTGTTTCAGCTACACTTCCACTCAAAGTATTTCTTTTCAATTACAAACTTATGGATGAGTTCACAGATGAAAACTGGCAGATGTGACAGGGAACGCCACTTGCAGCCAAACTCCTTCCTATTTTATGGACCAGAAATACTGACCAAAACTCAGGAAATTTTGTAAAGAAAGCATTTGAGATTTCTTTTGTTGTTAAAATAAATAGTTGAAAATTCAATATTCTAGTATCAGTGGAAGTATGATAAATGCTGTTACATAATATTTTCAAGGAAGTTCTGATCCTTTTTTTCTAGTAGTTTCTCTGACAGGTACAATTCTAAACTGTGCAACAAGCTTGGAATGAAAATATCAAATTCCCCAAAGAAAACACTGATATCAATTAACTGCAAAAAGGATACATTTGGTTTCACCTCCAGCTGATCTCTTCTTTTCCTGTGATCACTATTCTGCTGTAAAGGGTGCAAGAAACTCTGTGTTTATGCATAGCAAAATACTGCGACTTCCATTGAAGTTCGGTGCAGTTTTTGTGCTTGCCTTTGTCAGGCCACCTCCTCACCGGGCTCTGCACAAGCAGCTTCACCCTCGGATGTTCCTTTGCTGCCACAGATTAGGCAGCACCTCCCCCTTCTGGAGAGCCCGAAAAGCAGCAGGAATTCGGACAGGGCAAGGCTTTCCCAGTCGGGCCGGTATGCAAAACAAAGTGTGCAGAGAATTATTTTAGATCCTTGTTCTGAGCACGACTGTCTCTTTTCTAGATCGCTGGTTCATGTAGTTCCCTTCACTAACGTGTTTTAGCAAAGCCAGACCTAAGTCAATTCAGATGGAGTACCCAGCTCATCAGTGAGAAAGTCTTAAAAACAAACCAAGAAAATATATCAGTGTCAGCCAGATTTCTGCATTCTACAAAAGAGAAAATGCTACATAAGTTGGATTATTAGTGGGTTTGATTCTACTTGTCAGCATTGCTTAATATGCACTGTTCAAGCAGTAATTTGTGAGATGTGTCAATTTAATTGGAACTGAACTAAAAATTTCAGGAGTAGGCAGAGAAATCACCATAAAATTCAACTCTTCCTTTAGCACCTCTGAGCTCATTCATTCTCAGCCATCATCATAACATTGTGCCCAGGATGCTGCTGATTAATGCACTGGGATTCTTCCAGCAGCAGCACAGCCTCAGTGATAGATGATTTTCTATTAAATTCTTGTATGTATTACATTTAGAAGAAAAATGCCGAAGATGAGTGCTTACCCATTGTTACACACTCTGGGAACTTGCTTCTGCTGGTGAGCACAGCCTCAGCAGCCACTGCTGGCATTGGTAAGGAGCTGTGCAAGCTCAGGACAGAGCATCACACTGAACTGCCACGGGAGGCCCTGTCCAGTGCCCAGCATCTGTGGCACCATCCCGGGAGGCACTTTGCCAGCAGTGCCAGCAGAGGAACCCAGGGAAAACTGCTGCACTTGTAGGTGGCCTCAGGTGTCCCCGGCTTCAGTTACATTCACATGTAAAATACTGGGATTATTTCCTAGCTCCCAGCAAGAGAAGGGTTTTAGGCACTTTGAAAGAGAGAGCTTTGTTACAGCAGGACTGCATTGGTGTTAGAACTGAGATGGTACAAGGATCAAACCATTAATGCTGTTTCAACTCTAGGTGCCCCCTTTCTTCACAAACATATTTTGTGCTTTTTTCCTTCTTTCCAGGGATGGTGTTTAACCTCAGCAGCCTGTGACTGTTGCATCCAAGCCAGAACGCTTTGTGATGTGCAGCTTGGTGACCTCCTCAGCACAGGTGGGGTGGATGCCAACTGTCTTCATCAGCTGAGGATACGTGGCACCACACCTACCAAAAACAGCAGAAAGACCCACACAGTCAAATACTCTTCACCTGAAACAGCCAGAAGGTCCAAAAACATCAAAGTAATTCTGCTCTTGTCCATTTTATCAGGTAGAGGAGCTCATTTGTTTCTCACACAATGCTGTCTCTATTATTTCTCAGGCACTTACACAACTGGAGACGCCCAACTTCATGGCATTGAGGCAGGGAAGAATTGTCATAAGGGTTGAGACAGAGACAATTAAGCAATTTACCCAAGTCACAACTGAGCCTATGGCAAAAACATCTGACAAAACTGCAACCTTCAGCTTTTCTTGTACATACATGTGTGTCTCACTAACTCAGATGGAAAACAATGCACACATGCACACAGAGGAAGAAAATCTGAATCAGAACTGCTGGAAAGAATCTGCTGAAGGAAGCAATACCAGAATATTATTCCATGATCTCACAGAAAGTCACTGGTGCTTATACTGAACATATCAATGTTATAAGCAGGAGAATAAAAAGCCTCTTATTTGAAAAAAAACCAAACCAAACCAAAAAAAAACCCCACCAGAAAACCCTTCAGCTAAAATCCCACTTGCTTAATTCCTTTACTTGTCCAATACATTCTTAAGACTTGATGACTTTCCTTTGAGCTGCTATTCCTGGCAGGTCATACTTTAAGAATAGCTGAAATGGCCCTAAATTTAAGAATTGTTTCAAGCTCTCTATGGAACAGTGTTATCTCCCTCTACAAAATACAGGGAAGGGAGCCATAGATACTTTCTGATGTCTGCACGTCCAAAAAGCACCGACAATCAGAGGATCATTGCTGAGCACAGATGTTACTGGAGTGCTAAGTGGGGAGGGAAGATGAAAAATCGTCCTTCAGAGAGGCTGAAGTGAGACCCAGTGCTTGACAAAGGAGAACAGCTCTTCCAGTGAGTGTCCCACACTGAAAGCTCTGGATTTGTGAAGTGCAATAGAAACCAGTGCAAGAATCTGACCTGCTGAAAACCTCTTACTGTGGCTAAAATTTTAATTTCCCTCAAGCAAGGCAGAAAAGCACTCCAGTTTCATGTGCTTCCTTTTCAATGGTTATTTTGGATAAAACTTCAAAACAATGACATCCTAAAAAATGTAGTTCTAGAATGTATACCACTGGCAATTAAAGGACTACAAACACATGTTGAAAATGTGTACTGAGGGTACACTGCAATCAGTGATTTTCAAGATATTCCTTACGTGATACTTGTGGTCCTGCCTTCTTAATCCTTTCTGCTTTTCATTTATGCTAGTCACTCACATCTCTAAGACTAAAACTGCAATAAAATGGTGAGCACAATTAGGAAAATGAACTCACACCACAACTCGGGGTGATTTACTGTGTCCCAGACTACTTTCTTCAAAGAGGGAGTTAAAAACTATAATTTAGTAACGTAAATATACAAATTAACATTTCTGAAGATAAGGATGATAAGAAGGGAAATGTAACAACAAATATTAAATAATTGTAGCCCATGGGAGGCATAGCAGGAATTTTCCATTTACCAGAGAGGACCCAGAATCATTCCTTACTCCTTCAAAGGGAGGGCTTCTATATTAATATTTGAGGAAAATCTTGAACAAGATCTGATCACAAAGGGTAAGTTTGTTATTGCAATTATCAGCTAGCTCCAAACAAAAGTACCTCCCCTCTCCCATAATCCTACAGAAGTTTCTTTTTTACTATATTATGATTAGCTTATACCTCAGAAGAATATAGGGATTCATGCAAGTCCTTGCTGAGCTTTTGAGGAGCAATGGCTGTGCACATTTAAAGATAAGATTAGGAAATCCTTGGCAGGTGTAAAGAAAGGTTTTTATGAAAAGCACAAACATCCTTTAAAAGAAGTAGCTTGCAAAACTATACAGTGATTGCTTATTCTGTGCATAGAATGCAAAAGAGGCTACACTGAAAAACACTGACATTAGTAAGTTAATGCACAATTTTGGTTTTTGCTTTAACTATATCAAGTCAACAATATATTTTCCTCAGTTGTTTCCTTAGCTATATCCAGTATTACAGTAACTAAATCCGATACATCTTAATGAAGAACTGCAGTATTTTAAGTGAAAATATGTGCAACACTTCATAAAAGTAACAAAAAGCCTGCATTCTTTATAGTGTTGCCAAAACTAGGCAGCTATCTTTTATAATCTTACAATAACTTAAGAAGCAGGCTTTAGAAGCTGGAGACATTCTTTTGTACTTACTTGATTCCAAGAGCAAATCCTTGAATAACTTCGCCTGCATTTGGTCCAATGAAATGAAGGCCAAGTATCCGTTGCTCCCTCTCTCGTAAGCACACCATCTGAAAACAATACATGACACAGAGATCCTCCCTGAGAACACTTAAAGATAAGGCAGGAAGGTGAATTAAATGCAACTGAAGTGCCCCAGGATCCTAGTTCAGCTGGTCGTTTCCAGGGTGCCAAAAACTTACACACTTGCTCCAGTCTTACTGACTTCAACGGGTCTTACTCTGCTCTTGAGCACTTTGCTGAACTGAAGCTTCAGCAGGGCATTTGTGTCAGACTGCAGGGAGCCACTGACAACAGTCATCTGTGCTATTGAAATCTTTGGTGTTTGTCATTTGTTTGAAAGCCTCAAAACACTGTGGTCTGGCAAACAGAGCAATGTTCTTTTCCCCAGACTGGCCACCTCAGCACTTCTCCAGGCCTGGGCAGTTATTGCCAGGAGCTCATCAGCTGGATTGGCACAGTTATTGCCAGCAGCTCATCAGCTGGATTGGCACAGTTATTGCCAGCAGCTCATCAGCTGGACTGGCACAGTTATTGCCAGGAGCTCATCAGCTGGACTGGCACAGTTATTGCCAGGAGCTCATCAGCTGGACTGGCACAGTTATTGCCAGGAGCTCATCAGCTGGACTGGCACAGTTATTGCCAGGAGCTCATCAGCTGGACTGGCACAGTTATTGCCAGGAGCTCATCAGCTGGACTGGCACAGTTATTGCCAGGAGCTCATCAGCTGGACTGGCACAGTTATTGCCAGCAGCTCATCAGCTGGACTGTCACACATGACCACTGCCAATGATGGGACACTTTGGGCCTTTGTGATTCAGGCAGGAAGCACTTGGAGCAGTGTCTGGGGGGACACTGTCACCACACTGGCCACATGACTGAGCCTTCTTGGTCAAGCCTTGGAAGCAGCCAAGTATGAAGGTGAGTTAATAAGGATCTGGGAGAGCTGAGTCACTGCACACTTAACTTTTATTAGAGAATGTAATGAAAACTTTTTAGTTCCTTTAAGGACACCATCTTTATAATTATAGAAAAGAAAGAGTCTCTCCCAGCATCCTTCCATCAAGCATTAAATCATCACTAATCCAGGAGGTTCTGCTCTTCAGTAAAAGCTTGAATTCTTTCCTCAGGAATGCTGGGAACAGCAGCAATCCTGACATGTAACTTTAAATTTTGAGGAATTTTAAAGAAAAAACTCTCTTGCAATAGAGTTTGAAATACTCAAGTTAAATGTTTTTTTGAGAGTTTAGTAGGGACTATATTCAATATCTTCCAATAACTATTACACTATTACTACTTCACCCTCAAATATTTACTTTAACTGACATAATTCAAAGGGAATACATAAAAGGAAATAGCATCACCTTAGTTGCACTGGTAGTTGGGACACTTAAGGCAAGTTACTAAGGCACTTATATAAATCAGATGTGACAAAATACAGTCAGAAAAACTGGCTGCAACTATTGACAATGGACATCTCTTACATAACAATAACATCACAACACTTTATCATAGAACTGATGGACCTATTTATGCAAAAAAGGTTGTTCCCTGATGTTGAGGAGAAAAGAAAGAAAAAGAAAACTATGATATATTCTACCAACACTACACCTTATCTAAGATTCTCTACTAAGGGCAAGTGCATCAAAAACCTTTCCAACACTGAAGCGACTGGATGGCTCTAGGAGATACATTTCAGGTCTGACACTTTGGTCTTAGCCAGGAGCTTTTTGTTTTCCTGAGTAAGACTGAACAGTTACTCTACTTTTGTAAGCCTTATGCTTAATTCTTCTGAAGGTAGCATACTTTGCCAAGAGATGGCAATGCAAATATTACATGTAACCAGTTAAAAACTTTGCTGGGAGAAGCCCAGATTGATGTCTATAGAATTTGAAATATTTCTTAGGACCTTAAGAGCAGTCCAAAGACAGTATTAGTCAGCAGAATGTCAGTTCTGAGAAATGCTAATATCTGTAAAGCAATTTCAAGATGCAATGGGATATTTAATGAACATTAAACATTTGGAATTACACTAGAGAAACAGGTTGTCAACAAGAAAATATCTCATCCACCTTGAGATGTTTTTTGCCAAACAGCTCTCCTTAAAGCTGGCTGCACCATATCACTTGTTTCAAATTAAAGGCAAGTTAAAAGCTCACAGGACTCACTTTCATATAGCACTGAGTTGCATCTCTTTCAGCCACTGTAAACTCTAAAGGTTTATAATACGCATGGAATACCTGGTAGGAAAAACAACAACATTTTGTGTTAGAGAGCACTATTATGTCCAAAACTGCCATTTAATATTATAATGACTGCTATTACTACATCTTTATACCTCTGTAGAAAAAATTATTTATTTAAAACCTTTTCATTATTTTAAAGGAAAATATGGAAAGCCCAGCAAGATGCTGCACAATATAACTTGCTAAAATGGCAGCTACTTTAAAGCTGTCACCCAATTTTAAAGCTGTCAATAATTTCAAGCCCACTAGGTAGCAGTTCCCATTGTGACCTGCTGCAATACTACTAAAGGTCTGAGCACTTCTGGAGACACCAACTCCATAACTGCAAACACAGTATTCTGGGGGTCCAAAAATTTTACCTGATTCAACAGTGAAAATTTTGTCTGTTCACAGTGCAACTCTGCCACCAAACAGAGAATTACAAATGATTTCATACCTCAATATTATCTGACCCGTGACGTTGCACAGCTGCTTCTTCTGACAGTCCAACACAGCCATATTCCAGGGGAGTGAACACTGTGGTGGGCACCTGCTCTGGGGGGAACAGGGGTGTTACTGGGGGACAGGGGTGTTACTGGGGGAGAGGGGTGTTACTGGGGGACACGGGGTGTTACTGGGGAACAGGGGGAGCAGCTGCAGGACAGACCCCAGCACCCTGTGCAGGACTGAGCAGTGCAGCTCTGGCACACACATCAGCTGTCAGAGCTGCACTCCAGGGGACAAAATGCAATTCCTTTAAAAATTCTTAAGGCAAACACAGTGTAAGATTTTTATTATTGAAAGGAAGAACCAAGGACTCACACTGTCATAGTCCATGAGCTCTGAGGACTGGCCAAAGAGGCGCTGGGCCAGCAGCTTGCCTGCAGCGATGGCTGTGGGAGTCAGCTCCGGGCGGCCCTGAGGAGAGAGCACAGAGCTTCCTTTGAACCCAGAGACAAGCAGCATCCAAGGAGTTCTCTGGGGACCACGGGCAGAGGAAGGCCAGATCTTTGGAATTCCAGCCTGGCAGCCAGGGCTCAAACAGGGAAGGCAGGAATAAATTCTCTCCAAACATGCTTTTAAGTCTCTGAGTTCACTGTCTGTCTTAATGGAGGGAAAAAATGTCATGAATGTGTCAAATCTTTACATCTTATCATGTCACCTCTTGAAAAGCAGCACATATTCACATGCTAACCACTCAGTTCCCCCTTTCTCTCCATAGAAAGTCATCAAGAAATTTTTTAGATGGTCTTTTTAGAGCAGGAAGAGCCTGGTGTAAAGCAACAGTGTTTTTATAACATCAAACCATTTAAAAAAATTTGTCTGACAAGTTTTTACAGAACCCAGGCACAAAACACAGCTATTTGTAGGCACTATTGCTGACTTCCTAAGCTGGCCCCGGGTTGGAGAAGTGGAGCTGGTCCTGGTCTCAGGCTCTGCTATTACAGGGGAGCTGAAAAGGATTGGTATTGGCAAATACTGATTTCCTGGGATTGAAAAATGGAATGACAGCAGGGTATGGCCAGGACATGCACCAGTTCAAGCCATGAGCTCATCCAAGACATATCATCAGGACGCTCGTCTGACATGAGGAAAGAGGTCACCAATCCCAAAGGAATGATGTGGAGATATAAGAAAGCCATAACTGAGAAACTCCCCTGTGGGACAGCATGGAATGCTTTGTGAAATGTGGGAAGTTTGGATTCATACAGGTCCTATTTAGGTGCAACACTTGTTATGCTCCTGCAAAGCCCAATTTGGAGGCAATCGTTCAATAAACTCTCAAAACCAGTTTTCAGCAGAAAATAAGAATTCCTCACCACACACATTCAAAGTTTTCCACTTATTTTCATTACCCTGAAGTTTTTTAGCATTTACTACAATCCAATCTTCTCTCCCAGCTTATCTTTTTTTGCAAGTTGCTAGATAGACTCTGGTATTAGCTACCATTTCCTTCAATACACAAACCATTACCTGCATGTTAATGTGCATTTATGCTTTTGTCTGTACTAATAACCACTTCAAAGTCTACTGCAAAAAACCAAACTGAAACATTATGTCTAACCTGATAACAGAAATTACAATTCTAAATGTTAATGAAGATTAATCTGTTTTTCCTCCACAGCTCATGACAAATCACAAAACTGCAAGCCTATCCCTTTCTTCCCCCTAACATCCATCACGTCACAATTTTTTAAACCCAGCATTTTGACTTTAAAGTCTGTAAATATCATTTACCAGATGAAATTTGACATTTGTTTTTTCTTATACGCATTTGCCTGAAACGTGGCTGCCAATCACTTCTGCAGCAGGAAATACAGATGTTGTTTTGGCATTCCAGAAATGAATAGAAGATTGGAACGAGAGATAAAACTGTGAAAGCACCGCCATGCATTCCATAAACCCCAGCTAATTACTAAAACATCCACGCAGATAAAGCCCAATTTCTCATAAACAATGACTTAAAGACCTTTCTTGGTAAATATTTGAAATTAACATTCGCTTTGCAGTCATGTGTAGAACTACCCCACTGATTATTATGGATACGACTTGTTCATAAGAATCCTCCAATGTATTATAGGTTTAAACGAGATGGCTCCTAAGAGAGTTTAAAAAGCTTTGAAGTAATGTGTATTTGTTCTAACACAACTCTTTTTGGTCTCATTTCCATTCAAAGCAACATACTGTACATTCCACCTTCTCTACACATCTTTGTTATAAACCCTTTGAAATATGACAGATGTGGAGCGGCCTGACCATATGACAAACCTCCTTCTGAGAGTGTCTTTATGGTGTGTGCCATGCTTTTCAACAGCAACACTACTGCAGGAAGAATCTGAACACAGGGAGTTTATATCAGCACTGAAAAAAAATTTCAAACTAAAATTCCAGCTTGATCTTCCTCACCCTGATCACAGAAGATGAAAATGCCACAATGCAATTTCACATGGCAGTTGAAAATAATATTTTGTCAAAGCTTGAAAAATGTTTTTTGAGGGCAGACAAACTGACTGACGTCTGGAAGATTCCTCCCCCTCCCCTTTTCTCCAAATGAACAGCTTGGATAACACCAGGATTCCATTTGTCATACAAGGGTGCAACAAGACACCCAGGCACACATAATTTCCCATTGGTACCAGCTGGGTATGACTCCCAAATGAAAACAGTCGTTCTGGGTGATCAGCAGCCTGGCCTGCCCCTCTCCCCTCCAGCCAGGGCACTGCATTCCCACACCACCAGCAGTCCAGGGGCTGGTCAGGAGGGAGGAGGCTGCAGAACTACACTTTGAGAACAGCACTTCATGGTAACAAAGACACTCTGACAGGGGGAGAGCAGAGAGAAATCCTGAGTAGGAACCTGGGGAAAAAATAATCTTATTCTTCTGATGACTCTCAGGGATCCCTGATGCTCCCCCAGAGGAAACGAGGTTCCCCTTCCTTTGCTCCTTGGGTGGGTCACACCCAGACAGGGCCACACCTCGAGCTCTGCAGCTTCTGTGGTTCCCAGCAGGGTGCACTTGATTCTCCTGTGTGGGTGCCTTGAGATGGGCACCAACACAGAACTTTATTTTAGTGCTGGTTCCCATGCCAATGTGATTTATTATCCAAATTAATTCTGCTTAAAAAAAAAAGGCCTAAATGGATTTAAGTATTCAAATAAAATAAACTTAATTGCTTAGCAAGTGGAATTACACAGCTCACAGTGTGCTGGAGTCAGATAAGATAGTGGCAGTAATTCCTTTTATCTCTAAACACTTTAAATGTATGATTACTACACCATGATTTCTTTAATTCCCTGTATTGAGCCCATATGCAGATAAAAGCTTAAGAGAGTATTTCTACAGAGCACCTGATTTAACTCTTTGTTTTTCCCCAGTTGTACACTGGACACAGCATAGAACTGTGTTGCTGTTTTTAACATTTCCATTTAAAAGTATCTATTGGATAACTCAAGTTCAAAAATCTGCACTGATAAAGACAAAAGCAGGAAAAGGAAATCCAACTTTTAACAACAAAATAAAGATGACGAATAAATGAATACAATATTTTTTAGATCCAGAGTAAGAAAGAGGAGAGCCTGCCTCCAACTTTATATTTCTTACTTAACCAAATCCTCAAAGGGGAGAAGACAAAAAGCACCCAAAAGGAAATGACTTGCCCAAAATAACACTGCAGATTGGCAGCAAAATAAGCAGCAGAATCTAAGCCCTGTCAGCATTGCCTCTGACAACTGCTTCTTGGATGGAATCAAACAGAGAAGTTTGGAAAGCAGGAGGCCCAAGCAAGGCATATTTATCAGGGACAAGCAGGTGTAGGAGGCCATTGTGAGCAAAAAGTGGACTTCAGGAAATATCCCAGAGCAAGAAGTGACAAGTACAGAGGGAACCTGCATGTGAAGTGAGAAGAAAGGACAGGAATTCTACAAAATCCCAAAGCTCTGAGTGACTGGACAGGACAGAAGCTGTGCAGAGTAAAAAGGGGAAGAAAAGGAGAAATAGCTAAAAGGAAAGAGTTTTAACACAATTTAAAAGGAAATGGCAAGTCATTCACAAGAAGATTGAGATGGCCAGGAAGAAACACATGTCTACACAGAGGGAAGAGGTCAGGAGTGGTCAGCAGATTTCTGTGATTTAAGTGCCTTGGGCAGCTCCAGAGTCCAGTCAGAGATTTGCAGGGCTATTCCCAGGACATTATCTAACCTGTTACATCTCTTCCAAAACTCAGGGCACCTGTAGGGTTTATATCTGAGAGACCCTTAAACCATTTAAACCATGGCAGAATGAGAAATCTTTCAAAGGTCTCTAAAATTATACTATACATTATGTCTGGATATTGCTACAGTATTTAGATTATATTGCTTAGGTTATAATGTCCCCTCCTTAAAAAAACAAACAAACAAATCCACATAACTCACGTTTCCTTGGCATAATCATTCACAAATCGTGAACAGAAGTCAAAAGCATTTAGTATTTTCAGCAATTACTTTTTCTTATTCTAGAGGAAGATACTTTTGTCAAAAGTATTTTGCATCAGGGAGCTGAAAAGCTGTCTTGTGTTTAGTCTGGATTGACACCCAAAATACTACACATGGAATTACAGAACTTGTCACAGTCATTCCCACCGAGTGTGCTCATCTCCAGAAGGCAAGAACTGCTTTCACTCAGCATTCACAGGCAGCATTAAGTCATGTGTCTAAAGTGACAAAAACATTATTAGGAAGATAATTGAAGTGATAAAAACATCATTATTAGCCTCTGACCAATGATGCATTCCCTGATAAACATCAGCAATAATCTCCCATGCTGAGACACTTCACAGGATCCATGTGAAGGAAATGAGTGACCCAGGTCCTGGCACAAACACCACAGCTCTGCCAAAGGAAAAAGTGCAAAACACCGAGATATATGCTGGGGCATGACGACATCTGGGGACTAGTTATTAGTCAGGAACAAAGTTGGCTTCCTGTTATTGTAAAATAGTTTATGTAGACTCAGTACCTCGGTTATGTCTCCAATTGCATAAATGTGAGGAACAGAAGTAGCTTCACTGGCATCAACAATAATCTTTCCAGTTTCAGAATTAGTTTTCACTCCAACTGTCTCCAAATTGAGAGTTTTAGTGTCAGGGGCTCGGCCTTAAGGGAAAAAAAAAAGAAATGAAAGCTATTAAAAACCATCTGCAGTGTTAATCTAAAAAGCTGGTATCCTCCACTGTGGGTTTCCAAGAACTTCCCATTATGTAACAGCCCAAGCAGAAACATGACAAAACTTATCTCATCCTGGGAAAGCTGCAGGGGTGGCAAGTATGGATATGAATTCCTTTGCTCAGAGGAGCTCAATCACTATTGCCTTTGCTCAGACTATTCCAGAGGAAGTTATCCTTTAGAAATATGGAGGACAACACCCACTGCAAAAAGTGCCAAACACACGTGGTTTGTAATTTATTGAACATTCTAAATTCAGTTTCCTAATGTAGCATGAATATACATATAATAGCTAAGTAACTTCTACACTGAGAATTTCCCATGAACATTGACTGAATGGCACTCAATGCTAACAGTGTGTTGTGCATACTTGATGACAAAAATTATTCATAATGCTGTTCAACATTAAACATTCCTAAGTCCTCTTTTCTTCCTATCTGAACACACTTATCCTAAAGCTTTTTTAGTTCCCTCAGTTTGGATGACAAACTGTATCAACTTTGCCCTCAAGTCCTCAGTGCTGAGTTAGTTAGCTCAAACTCTCTATTTGAGTTATTTCTGTAGAGTTTACAAACAGCATTTTAAATGCATTTAAAAACATGAGGCAACTCCTACCAAGCCTACATTTTATTACATCTTCCCCTTCCAGTGATGTCAAATTATCTCATCTTCAAAAAACATACTTCTGTAGTGTTTTCTGCACAGTTACCACTCAGACCACTGAAGTCTTACCATTACACTGAGCTTTCTGTCGAGTATTTCAGGAAGCAATTTCTGACCCACAAGTTGCAATCTTAAATCCTATGCAACTTTTCAAATGCATTTGATAGTCAATAAGCACAGTGAAATAACCAGGTACCCCCAAAAACTGCAAGGATGCACAGAGTCACATAAAAACGTTTCCTGAATATATCCAAATTAAGGGCATTTGCTAGCATTGCATCTATTTGTAAGGCTTTAGCTGACTGTGGATATCTGTCCATTTCTAGGTCTCCTTTGCGTGAGCCACGGGCTGCGTTTGATGTTAATACAGAGCTATAGCAAAGCAAAACAAAAAGGGAAATGTGTTCTCATTAGGAAAACAAGCTCTTTGATGTTAACGTAGGAAATTATTAAACAAAAGGAAAACCTGGCTTGTCAATACAGACCTAATTATATGTAAACATATGATTCACTGCTTTCTACATCTGCCACATAGGCAGGCCCCTCAAACAATGTCCCATCTGAGTGCCCCTGTAAAGACTCCTGTGTATGAATTTCATCTGGAGAAACCAACACTTCCTCTGGGAGCACTGACTGAAGCTGTCGGCACTTGGCTATCTGTCTGTCTTCCCTCCTCTTGTCCCCATGGGATGCTGATCTGCTGTTCCTTCTCTGCCCCCTGCTCCCCAGTCCTGATGCTATCAGGCAACAAAAATAATAAACCTCCAGGACCTTATCTTGGCTCGGATGTGAAACAACTTCCTACCGTTGTATTTCTTTGTGTATTGAGAGTAAAGCCTGGGTATTCTGCAAATGGACAACTAATGGGGTTTTCTAGTTTCCCCTTTTTCCTGCCAGGCAGAGCCAAGAGAAAAGCTTAGCACGCAATGGCAGGCACTGAAAGAGGAAAAAAAGAAAAACTGTCAATAGAGTCACTTAAAGACCTGTGACAACAACAGATGAGTTTATCAAATCTGCAGGATAACACTTAACCTTTCCATTCCAGTCTATTTTAGCATGTGTACAGCTTGGTATTAATAGCTAAGAATTACAAAAAAAATATCCTGCTCCTGATAGTGCAATTTCTCTCTCAATTTTACTGCCTAAATATTATTTCTGAAAGCAAAAACAAAACTTTAAAACACTGAACTGAAGCTTTATTGGTCTTTAGCCCCACGCTGGCCCACCTCCATAAGTCAGAATTACACTTACTGATCTTGCTTCATCTCAAATCCAGTAGCTTAGGGTCATGATTAGACAATGTATCTCGTGAAGTTTTAATGCCAAATTCAGGATATTCTGATATTTCCCAACATTCACTTACATGTATCATGGAATCAGTTCTCACCATTTCTTAGTAGGACATCCATTTCACACCCACAACTCCTCAGTGTTTTTACATCCTCAGCTTCAAGAAAACAGGACTTTAGAGCTTGTTTCTAAGATCCAGAGGACAATACCTATACCAAATCCTGCCAAGGACACAACCCCATCCTTCCCCTAAAGTCAGCACGTGTGCTTTTACTTGATGATGTCCCCTGACCTGAGACTACCAAAGAATAGGAGTCTATGATTGTATAAGACACAAGATTAGATTTAGCATAATATTTTAGCAAAATATTATGCCAGACATTTAGAAGAAAAGTCCAATGAAATCTTAACCTTAAAAAGGTTATCTGCCTCCTGCACTTGTTACACATCATAATCTCACCTTTAATAAACCCATACATTTACCACACAGCTGTGAAAACCACACACATCCCTGCTTTCAGTGCCTGTCCCCATTTGCTTTTAACTTTAAAAGAAAAACCAGCTTTTTGATCTGTTTTTGTATAATCTAAGAGCATGGCTTCCTAAGGGGGCTTTTAGCCAGTTTACCTCCAGGGAGTGCCAGGAGAGTGGCTGAAGCACCACCTCAGATGTTTGCTGGGCTGGCTGTGTTGGGATGTGGCCTCTCTGTGCCATCCCCTGGCAGGGGATCTGGAGTCACACTCACACACAACAAGGGGGAGGCAGTGGCACTGCTGTGACCTCCAGGGGAGGGCCTTCAACAGTGGAGACTGACACAGTTAAAACTGGAGGAAACCAGAGGAATGGGCACAGCCAGGTAAGGAGCAGCAGTAAATGAGTGACAGCACACTCTTGCATCCTGTAAGATTTCCCAGGGTGATAAAGGTGCAGCTGACAGCAAAATTTTATAATGGGTCTTCCACAGTTTCTTAATCACAGAAGTTGGAATGTCTGTTTGCCTCCCAGCATTTGAAAAATCCAAATTGGAGCCAACCATACATTTTATTGCAGATGGCCACTGTGAGGATACTGCAGGGTGACAGGACAGTTCTTCTTAAACAAAGCTTAAGCCCAATAGTCTTCTCCACTTCTTCCCTACACATTTTGACACATCACTTCACAACTTTATCCAATCTGACCTCAGTTTGACCTTAATCAAAATCTCTGTGTTCCCAGTCTTGGTACTGTCTCTCACCTTGTTCTGGGTGCCTGACATACTCCCCAGATTAGTTTCAAGACCAGCTGACAATGGCTAATAAAGACCAATTCATTGTAACTACTGTTCAGATTACAAGAAAATTCTGACAGGAGTAATACTAAGTAAGGTAAAAAAAAGTTCAGGACTCATATCACATTGATAGCAGCGTGCACCAGTTCTACAAGGAAGCTTTTGAACTTTATATCCACTACTGATAAACTTCCAGCACGCCTGCCACAATCTGCAAAGAGATGTGGCCCTCAGTCAGTGCTGGGGCAGTCCCTGGGCTGTGCCCAGCCCTGGTGAGGAGCAGAAGGGCCGTGGCAGCCACGGTGTCCTCAGCAAACACCCACCGTGCCCACCCTGCACAGCTGATGTTCCTCGTGTCTGGAGAGGTGTCAGTGTGATCCCATCGAAACCAACCCCAACAGCAACTCCAGCTGACGTGCAACCAAGGGAAAACCTTACAGCACCCAAGGGAAAACCTTACAGCACCCAAGGGAAAACCTTACAGCAACCAAGGGAAAACCTTACAGCAACCAAGGGAAAACCTTACAGCAACCAAGGGAAAACCTTACAGCAACCAAGGGAAAACCTTACAGCAACCAAGGGAAAACCTTACAGCACCCAAAGGCAAACCTTACAGCACCCAAGGGAAAACCTTACAGCAACCAAGGGAAAACCTTACAGCAACCAAGGGAAAACCTTACAGCAACCAAGGGAAAACCTTACAGCAACCAAGGGAAAACCTTACAGCACCCAAAGGCAAACCTTACAGCACCCAAGGGAAAACCTTACAGCAACCAAGGGAAAACCTTACAGCAACCAAGGGAAAACCTTACAGCAACCAAGGGAAAACCTTACAGCAACCAAGGGAAAACCTTACAGCACCCAAAGGCAAACCTTACAGCAACCAAGGGAAAACCTTACAGCACCCAAGGGAAAACCTTACAGTAACCAAGGGAAAACCTTAGAGCAACCAAGGGAAAACCTTAGAGCAACCAAGGGAAAACCTTAGAACAACCAAGGGAAAACCTTAGAGCAACCAAGGGAAAACCTTAGAACAACCAAGGGAAAACCTTACAGCAACCAAGGGAAAATCTTACAGCACCCAAAGGCAAACCTTACAGCACCCAAAGGCAAACCTTACAGCACGGGACAGACCTGCAGCAGTTCCATTTGTTTTGTTCTCAAGCTCCTGTACAAGGTAAAGTGGGCTGGAAACATTTCCTGAGGAGAAAGCTACAGTTCACTCTTACATTAATTCTCCCACGTCAAGCCTGCTTTAACCAAAGGTTTTGTTTCAAAGGATGGCTCTGCAGTCTCAAAAACCAGCACCCAACCACCATTCCCTTTTGACATAACCTGTATTCTGCACAAAATGTCAGGAACTATACTGGTTTCGAGGAATTACTTTGGAGCATTTTCCACCATTTTTTATTTATTTATACCACCATTCAGGTAAAGGTTAGCCATCACCTACCAACTTAAATAGCACCTTAGTGCTGAAATAGTTCTCAATCCAAAACCTTTCTCACATGCAGATTAGAGGCAAAGCCTACAATATAACTTCTCCTCAACGTGAGTAGGTGATTTTTGTACTTACAAGCTGGTAAAATAAGTAGCACAAAATAAGAGTTACACTCAAAGTTTATGGGGGGGTTAAACAAATGAAGGGTCTCTGTCAATGCAAACAAATGACCAGCACATTAAAAATAGCCTTGTTGAATAAAGTCTGACTGAATGTCATTAAAACTAGATATTGGGGGAACAACTAAAAGCACTGGCTGATGTAATGGGAACGACAATTTTCATTACAATTCCAAAAACCATATCTTACCAAGACAGTAATGAATTTAAATTAATAAGAGAGACAGACATGGGAAGCTCAGAACAAAGACCCAGCAAACCACATCACATTAACAGTTGTCTGAGATCAACCAAGGTGCACTATTTTTCACTGAATAGTTCAAAGGTTAAAAACTGGATAGCAAGATTTTGTTTGCCAAGACAAATCTAAAACCCATCCCCTTTTCTGTATGGCCTACAGGAGATCACAGCAATATTTTACCATATGGGACTTTTCAAAGAAAATCTCCAAACAAAATTTCTGTTTCCCTAGTTAATCCAAACCAGTGTGGTTGTAAGAGTTGAAGAAAACTACTACTAAAAAAAAAGTTATGTACTTAACCCTTTGTTGATACTGAACAGTGAGGATCTTATTTAACTGCATGACAGAATAAATCCACCAAACCTGCAGTGGGACACAAAGGATGATCCCCTCAACAGCACGAGCTGTGCAACCCCTGAGACCCTCCAGCTCCACGCTGAGCTAAACCAGTGTTCTGTTTGGAAGCAAAGCTGATGTTGTGTCAGACACACTGGTGTTCCTCTGGGCTGACAAATGCACTGGAACTTGGCAATGGTTGTTCCATTGCTCTCATCAGGGAGAAAACTCTTTTTGTGAAGCTAAACTTAAAATCTGCCACTGGTCACTGCTTTTTTTGTTGACAGTTTACCAACACACAGCCTCACATTCTCTGCCAAACTAATTCCAGGATTTTGGAAAACCTGCTCAGTTAAATCATCAGTCCAGTGTTGCTCCTCTACACATTAAGATCCCATCAGAGATGGTTCTTTCTCGGTCTCTTTTCTAAGGACTTTGTGAATAATCAGCTTTCAGTTCCAGCAGTGATCTTTTGCCATCTATTGCAAATTCCAATGGCAATATTACTCACCAACTCTTTTATACATTAGCTATTTGCAACTGCAGCATTCAGCCCACAGGTTTCAGCCCCTCAACAGCTGAATCAAACCCACCCTACAAAGGCTGAGCTCCTGCACCTTTGTCCTGCAGCTCAGCACTTGCAGCTGTTTCCAGAGGTGTCCATCCCTTTTCCCTGGATGAAGATCCCCCTGTTCACTCTGGACATGCACAAATCTACCACTGCTTTGCACTCAGGTACATGAGGCATCTGACAGAGACATTTTTTGTGTGTCCTTAAGGGCAGGGGGAATACTAGAGAACAGGAAAAGTTTATCTGTTCTTTTGTTCACTGTAGAACCGAGTCTCAAAATCTTATCATTTCAGGAGAATTCTCAAGAAGCAGAAGACAGCACAGGCAAGACAGAAGGACATTACTGAGCTAGACAGCAGAATCAAATAAAGGTCAAGAATGAGCTCTTTCACTGAGCTGGAATGTATCAGTATGGTCACTCAGCAAGGTATCACAGCTACAGGACAGTACCCTACAAAAGCTTTGAATTGAAACTTTTAAATTACATTAAAACATATCAAAATGAGATTTCTTCCCCCCCCTCAAATATTTCGACTAGTTAAAAAAAGCTGCTAGAAAAACAAAGAGGGCACTGTGCCTGTTTTTATTGGCTTATCCACACAAGCAGAAAATCACACATTCCAAAAGCAAAACAAAATTCTTCACAGAAAAAAATGTATTTTTTTTATAGGCTTACATTAAGAGATAGCACTGTAGCTTATCAAACTCAAACTATGTCCCACTGCCAGTAAATATTTTTAACACTGTTCATAAAATCCTACTAAAATTCCACAATGCACTTACAAAAATCAAGGAAATATGTGGTATGATTCAGGCTACAACTAGTTAACAATAGTGGTTCCTTTTTAACTAACTCTCCAAGCTGATTTGCCTCAATCAGTATTGTAACTGGCACATCTGCAGACAGGAAATCCTCAACACCACCGAGTTTCCCAGCCTATTATCTGAGACACCTGGTGTGGGTGTGTTGATACAGAGCAAAACAATGAATCATATGGACTGCACATCAACCAGCTTTAACTGTTAATGTGTGTAATCCTAAAGGGTGGAGTGGCAATGTGAACACTAAAAGAAAAGGCAACACAAACCCCCTAAACCCTCAAACTATTCATTTTGCAGTTTCTAAATATGGATTGTAACTCAAATCTATGACAAAAATTATAATACAGGTAGTCCCTCTATCAAATTAGTGAGTGGACTCACACTGCAAGTCTATCATGCAACCTTATTCCATTATAATTAACACCAAACAGAGATTTCTTCCTTATTATTTCAGTCTGATAGCTCTTCTTTCCATCAAAAGTAAAAAAGACAAAAGTAAACAAATTGACTTGTCATTGCACATGTGTGACTCCAACTCAGTGTCCTTTTCACAGGACCATAGAATGGTCTGGCTTTTTTACCAGAAAGCTTGAGAAAATCAAATACAGCGTTTAGAAACCCTCTTTTTGGAAACATTCATCTCACCTCATGAATATTATTCTACAGTTTTCAGGACTGTCACATCTCCAGATAGCATAACCTTGTTTTTTGCTCTTGGCAAGCACTAGTCTCTTTGATGGGTTCTGGTGAGAATAATCCATTATTATAGGCTGTTTCCACAGTTTATAGAAGCCCATTGCACTTCTAAGAGAATAGTAGTCACAGTAAGGAAAAGAAAACATTTGTCAAAACAACCAACCTGCTCTCTTTTGGGGTATTAGGAAGATATAAAGCTGACTTAACCAGGGAACCCTTAAAGGTTCCCTGCAGGGAGCTTGGATTTTAGACACAGTTACTTCTCTTTCTCTGAATTGGATGATGGCTGCAGCAACAAACTTAAGCACCACAGTTTAGAAAAAGAAGAAATGGGAGGCTCTTAAACAGGATAAATATGCACTTGTAGTGAATAGGTTCATAAACAAAACAAAAGCATGGACTCAGAGCACACAACCTGCACCCCAGAGCTGCTGGAACTCACGTTCTCACTCTCCAGTAAAGGTGAGGAAGACCACATGGTCCCCATTTATTGCAGCTCATGCAAAAGTAGTTACCATTGACTTCTTTCACTCACTGTAACTTAATGTGGTTTTAGACTGTAAATGAACAAGTCAGGCATGCCAGACAAGAATTAAACCACTCTCAATGTTTAGGTCACTAAGTATTTAATACACAGAAAAGTGGGGGCCTGTTTGGCCCCAGACAACATGAAGTGTCTTCATTTTCAGAATGGAAAGCATTGCAAATAAATGTTAAGATAATCATGTTTACCTACTGCCCACATCACAGTGTCAAAGGAATCCGTTTCTTCTGTGCCCAGGTCAGTATTTTTCCAGGTGACTTGCAATCTGTTGCTCTCCAGTTTTTCAACTTTGGTTGGGAAACATCTCTTTAAAAATTTGGTGCCGTAAGATTCCATGTGCTCAGTTACTAAAGATGCCATTTGCTGTTAGGAAGGAAAAACAAATTATTAATCCTTAGACATATGACGTTTTTAATGTAAAACCCTCCTTCAGCTGTGTTCAGGAAAATCCAGTAAGTACAGTGTGCATTTCAAACATTCCTTGTCAATCAGTTACTATGCACTGCCAGCATATAATTTATGGAGCCACTACGACCTGCAACTCCATTCCAAGAGGCATTTATATCTGAATACTCCAATTATTTTCAAAAACTAAAACAGTATATGAATAGAACAGTTGCTTTTAAATAATTTGGTTTTTATACAAAACCAGCATCTAGAGCATTTTCTGGCAGTTTGATGAAAATTAAATACTTTCAGAAAACAATGGAAGAAAAATATTTCCCTTTGCCACGACACCTGACATTTCCCTGCAATGACTATGAATCACTAAGACTTCACAGAAGGTTCTCCTACAAAAAGGAAATAATGCTTTTGTCCTAAGAGCCTCTTTGAAATAATGCCACCCCACACTCAAGCAGTGAAGTGTCACATTGACAGGTTTATCCAAAGATGGCAGTGCTCTTGACTGCAGTAATTCAGGTTGCACTTTGTTAAAGAATATGTTTATTACTTGAAGGATATTATCACAAAACCACTCACAGAGAACAACTAGGTGCAAGCTCCCAGCTTACAGAATTTTGATATTAACTAATATGAAGGCAACAGCAGGGCTGTGTCTCTTCAGAAACACGAGCTCAGGTGCCATCAGACTTGATGTGGCAGCAGACTGAACATAATGACTTTATTAATACTTTATTACCTTTGGTATGTCTGCTGTGCTCTTCCTGCCCACAGAGGATCAGGTTGGCAGAGACAGCCCCGCTCTGAGTGTTCCCCAGTGCCACACACACTGTTCCCTGGGCTGGGACAGGGCTCAGTTCTGCACTGAGGGCTGCAAATCCCAAGGACTGTTCCTATCCAATGTTCTGCACACTCATGCCCCCAGTTTAAGGGATACAAGCTGCTGGTTTCAAGGAAGCTACTTCCACGTGGAAGGGGCTGGCACACAACCAGGAGCTGTCACTGCCTGCTGTGGTGCTTGTCACTGCTGCTTCTAACAGCAACCCTCCTGCCTCAGAAACTGTGCTCTCACACATGGAAATAACTTTCCTACACTGTAAGATATTCCATACTTGCCTGATCAAACCCACGAAGTGGGATACTTCTCATCATGACTGCAGTGTCCAGCCCAATGCCTGTCAGAAAACCAGCACACTCAAGGGAAACATCTGGTGAATCACCAGTCAGGGAAATACAAACAATGATGTCATGTAAACACAATATAAAAGGGTAGTATACAAGTGGGATTTTTACCTAGATACCAAATTCTCCTCACACAGACATCTTTAGCTTGCTTTTGTACTCAGAATAAAACTTGGAAGTCTTAGAATATTTTCCTCATAGTTAACATTGGTTTTAAGATCCCAAGAATTTATCCTCAGCTGACCTTAATTTCCATGATGTTACTTCATAGAAAACTATTACTATTCTCTCACCAACTCAACCATATGGCATGACCAAAGGAATTCCCTAAACTGAGCTTTCATAGGAAAGACAGTGATGCTGCTTATAATAATAGATCATCACAGGTTTTCCAAAGGATACAGCTGGCTCCAACAATCAACCTGTTACATAAAAAGAAAAGAGGAATAAAGCAGTGGAATGAGCTTGTGCATATTTTTGCACAACCAAAAGATTATTTTCTGAAGCACATATTTATAGAAACATTTTTACTGGTTTTTACAGCAGTAGCCAGATTAAATCCTAACTCTAATTTTCTCCCTTCATAACCCCACGATATCCTTATAGTCCTCCTGAGATCCCTGCCCCTTCTCCCAAGGGCATAAACACTCCTTTTTTTCCTGAGTTCCAGCCAAAGTTCTCTATTCAGCCAGGCCAATCTTCTTCTCTGACAGCTCATCTTTCAGCACATGGGGACAGTCTATCAAGTAGATTATGTCTTCCCATCAAGTAGATTACAGTTCTTATTACAGATTTTATTCATTGCTAAATTTCATTTTGATTTATAACCATCTGCTTTTTAATAATCTTATTTTTCCAAATGCCAAATATTTGCCCTTCCTGTCTCCAAACATTTGTGTACATAAATACAGAAAATGGGTTTAATAGATTTACCTAGACTGGTATTTACCAAATACATCCACTTTAGTTCTTAAATAAAACTCCAGCTCCCTTCTCTCCCCATATTTCACACCCTTTCAACCAGGAATATCACTGAACTTGTCCATCAACACTTTCAGTTTACGAGGTGGATCAGCTCTCCAGCACAGCAGTTTCTGTGCCTGTCCCCAGATGCCCTCTATGCTGCACATCCCTCTCTCTCCTGACCAGATCCTCAGTTCCCTCCTCTGCTGGGGACAAAAGGCAGGATCCCAGTCCCTGCTCTGGAAGCAAAGGCAGGTCCCAGCAGCCAGCCATGCACACTCAGCTGCTGCACAGGCTGCCCGGGCTCTGCTCTGCTGTCCGTGTGTTCTGCAGACTTGTTACAGTCCCCCACTTTGGGGAGGAATCCCACAAAGGATTTCCACTGATAGCAAAGCATTTTGTTGAGTTTTTGAATGGGCTTTTGCCCTGTGCCTTACCCTAAAGCAGTGTGCACCATGTCCCAGGGTAAGAGCAACGCTGTTACACCTCTGAGCGGTGCAGACACGGAGGCTGCTGCTCTGGGAGCCCCAGGGACTGCACAGTCACTGCAACACATGTTTTCTCACAAAAGACCCCAGATAACATCTCTCTATCCTACAATAAAAACACACAACTCTGAAGGTGTACAAAGAACAGGTTGAGCTAAAGCGATTAAAATCTGCTAGTCTGGGGTTTGTGTTTGGCAAACAATTTAACAGAGTGGGAACTCATTTTTCCAGCATTAGGGCATCTGATTCATGTGTGAACGGATGATCACCCCCTCCTTTGGCATGGAGCTCCTGGGCAGGGCTGTAAAGTGCCACGTGCTGCCCATAAAGAAAATATGTGCTGGAGATTCACAGGGAACAGAATGAGAGTATCTGTAATTTGGGCATATGTTTGCTCTTCTTTGTCATAAGATGAAAAATAGATGTCAGCTGGCACTTATTCATAATATCAGCACCACATAATTCAGAATTCCTTGCACAAAGCAGGGGGTTCCTGAGCATTGTCAGAGTCTAACAGAGAAGTTAGGAAAGCAGAGCCTGACATTGTTCACACCTGCTCAATCTCTCACTCATGCTCAACACATTTCAAAGCATCTTTTCTAACTCATTCTGCCAAAACCCTTCATCTCAGTAGCGAGAATTTCTTCCCATGTTTGTATATCTAAGGGACTTTTAAGTTGTTTAACAGTTTCCTTTTTTTTTCTAATATGAATAACTGCAGGACTGACAGTTCTATAACCTCCAGGCATGTAATTTGTAGCTGAGATATGTACATTTGGAGAGGGAGAAAAGAAAGAATAAGTACAACACAGCTCAGACTAAAAACAAAAGGTGTTAAACTGAACCTTGGGAATATTTATAATAGAAATAAATCCGACAGAAACAAACCTTTAACAACTCCCTCATTCATTTGCTAAGACACAGCCTGATAAAGCACAGAAATGCTACTGTAGCCCCTGCAGGCTTATTTTGACTAAATCTCAGGAATGCAACATATAAACACTAGACTCCCACATTACACTGTTACAACTTGCATTAGCAGCAACTGGACAAAAGCCACATTTTCACAGAAACATCTTAGAGGGATAAATCTTATGTTTTGGTTTGGGGTTTTTTTGGGAGGGTGTTGGTGTGGGTGTTGCTTCTTTAAAAAAACAATTTCCTCGCATAAATCATGCTTTCAAAATTCAAGAGGTGACTGATATATTACAAACAACAGCAAATTTACTTTTTTTTTAAATTGTACCAAGGAGCCTTGTTTATCTATTTGATGTTTAACACAGTGCATTTTTTATTCTAGAAAATCACCACCATGAATGGCAACTCTGTTGTCTTTCAAAACACCAGAATTACAGTCTGAAGTCTCTGTTTCTTATATATACTTTGCATTTTCTAGAATTGCTCAATAGAGAAAAGGAAAAATAGTATTATCTGACTTTCATGCCAGCAAATGTGCATTTCCTATCACAGTGTTTTGCACCAGGAAGTTTCTCTGTAGTGCAGTGTTGACTCGCAATCTTACTGTGCTATGGGCTGTAAAAAACAACAGCTATGGCACTTTAGTATTTGCATCAAAACCAATATTTTAATACTTCAGTCAAACAATAGATTCCACAGCAAAAAAAAAATGGCAAAAGTAACCCAAATGTCTCATCGTATTTTCTTTCGTTATCAGAACTGCCACCACTTAAGAGAATACAAAGTTAAGTTGGAGTTTCCTCCTAACCCAAGAGCACTTTTGCACACTCCCGTGGTGAGGAAGGGGGACAGAGCAGCCCTTGGTTGAGTTCATGCTGCCCTCTTGTGACTTTGTGTAATCGCTACAGCAAACAAGTCGCCTCCACCTAACACGGTGAAAATTCGTACTTAATTTGATTTTAGAAGGGAGTTTCATAAGAGGAGGAGGGGGAAGATCTATGAGGTACTAATGAAGGTTGGTAGTGTGATGCTGATGCACAGCAAAGCACATTTTCAGAAGGAAAACAGAAATAAAACTGGTGTACAAAAGGCAATTTTGAACATTTTTCACCTTGCTATAAAGAAAAAGAATGAAAGCCAGCATCTATGAAAGCCATGGTAAGGGAACTTACGTTTTTCCAGGAGATTCCTTTAACCAGAACAGGTCATCACTTGTGATTCCATACTGCAGTGCACCTGCAATCTGCACACAGGTAAGATCCTGAATCTGCACCGTAAATCCTGGCAGCAAAAGAAGCTAACAGCAATTTGGGCTGTGTGGGCTGAAGGACAGCCAGCACACCAAGGGGAACACATCTGGGGTTGCCCAGATCTGTTACCCAGCCTCTGTCCCCGGAGATTTTCCAAAAGCCCTGAGCAGTGTGACCTGACCCCATGGCTGACCCCAAGCTCCTCGAGCAGGAGGCTGAGTTAAAGTTCCTCTAGAGAGCACTTCCAACCTGAATTATCCCAAAGCTCTGAGCAACATCAACAGACTCAACTGATGCAAAGTGTTTTCTATGGAAATGTTTTTCTAAAAAGCTGTCCTTTATATAAAGACAGGAGTAAAAAAATCTCTCATGAGTTACTTTATATTTACATCCTCCAAACATTCCCTGTGATCTGAAGCACATACAGTTACAAAAACCAGCAAAGCCATGGCACTTGTCAGAGGGAAGGGTAACTTACATGTGTAGGATACTTTGGTCTTCCTCCAGTAGCAATGACAATATTATCTGCAGTAACAATAGTCTACAAACAAAAATTAAAAAATCAAAATAAACCATTTCAAATTCTTTTATCTGTCTTTAGACTTCATCTGTGTACAAAGGAGTAATAAATGAGGAAGCTGGCACTACCATCTGCTATTTATAAGACATAATCAGCAATACATTAAAAAAAGGATGGAGATAAAATAAACTAATACATGCAGGAGTTTCTCCTACTCATCCTCTATCAGGTTTTGTTTTAACATTAACCTTGCAATTGTTCTTATACTGAGCAAGATTCTGATGACTACTTGGAAGCAACAGTTATGCACAAACAACAACTTTTTAAAACCGATTTCTGCTTAGGACAAAACACACCAAGATCACAGCAAGTCAGGCCCAGAGTTCAGCTACCTCAAAGGCAGCATGTTTTTAGAAAACCCTAGACATTACCCTAAAAAGCATTTGCTCTCTCAAAGGGATATTAACTCCAAAAAGGTGTTAAAAATGCATGTTCAGTATTGTTAAATATGCAGCAGTGGCCAGCATTCCTTTATGTGACCCAGCTGCTGGAATCTGTGCATTCACTAGAATTGCCTCCCACACAGATTTGGTATTAGAAAGCTGATCATTACAAATCACCTGAAGGAGGGGAACATCTCACACTGACCTAATGCTCCCAGGTGATGGTTCTCTCTACATTTCTGTGAGCATCAGTATGCCTGACCAAAACAAATAACATCTTTTGTCTCAGCATTTCCACCCACAGAAGAGCAGTGGCATCTGACAGGCCAGGCCAGGGACTCAGCAGGCAACAGTCAAGTTCAGAAACAACTTCTGAGGTGGAAAATGCAAATTGCCCCCACCAAAACAACACTGTTTATACCCAAATACCTAAAGCAATTTGAAAAGGGCCAATCCAACTCCCAGCTGCCCTGAAACAGTTGAAGTGAACAACACTGCAGAAGCAGCACAGCAGCTCACCTCTTTACCTGCTTTTGTCAAGCCCCGGACCGTGTGGGGGTCGGAAAAGCTCCCTTTCATGTTGAAGTACTTCACCTTCCTGGAGAAGCAAACAGCATCAGCAGTGCACACGTAACAAACAACAGGCAGGAAATACAATCAGCTACCTTTTCCATACTTGAAGTGCTAAAAAAGGCAGCTAATAGGCCTAGAGCAGTAAAAGGAACAAAGCATCTTATTTCAGGGGCCTCAACATTGGCAGCTTAATTCCACTTAATTCTTGTGTCACAGTTAACTCCTCTATACAGCAAAGTAACCAAACTTGTAACACACTTGGGGATCACGTTATTGACCTCTTCAAACGACATTTTCCACTAGCTATAGCATGCCTAGTACTGTCTATAGCATCACTAATACAATGCTCATTTAAGAGCACTCAAAAGTGACTCAGCAGGAGTCACAAGACTAGAACCTGCTAAGTTTTCTATTAATATAATTTCTCTATAAAAGGAACTGCATGCTGAAAAACTTGGAACCATTTCTGCACTGAAAGCAAAAAAACCCTTCTGCTCCAGCACTGTGTTATCTGTGGGTTTGTATGGCATAGAAATGTCGGGGGACAAGATTTAAAGTATCTTCAGAAACTCTGATTACTTCATATTAATGCAAAACCTCTCCAGATTAAAGAGAGCATCCCCTGATCACTGCACTGCAAGAAAGCTTTCATGTGTGGTCACTGTCAACCACTGCTTCCCAGAAAAGAAAAGGAAGGTGGGAGGGGAGGAGAACACTTGAATTGACAAGGGCACTTACAGTCCTGAGTAGAAAGGAGTCACAAACTCAAAATACTACCTCTAGTGAGAAACTTCAAAGGCAATTCTGCAATTCTACAAGGAGAAGAGCAGCTCCTTGACTATGGGAGAAAAGATGAACTTCAAAGACTTATTTACTTGTCTTGTAGTTGCACTCTGTGTCCCCAGTTCAAGGATTTCACATAATTCTGAACAGCTTGTGCCATCACAGACCTACCACAAAACAAGACATTGAACATGGAGTCATCATTTTACAAATTCAGATTATGCAACTCAAAGATACAGGCAATTGCTAGAAATTAGGAATGTTCCACGGTACTTTTTGTTATGAAAATAAATCGTCAACTCCAACATACCTGCCCTGAGAAACCAGTAAATACAGTTCTGTGTTTTAAACAAGGACCAAGCTAAAATGTCACATGCAAAATCCACTTCCCTAACTGTCCCCAAAAAACACCAGCTGCGAAAAGTTGGTTATTGTTATGCATTTGCAGCACACAGGAGTGAAGATGGGCAGTAATCTTTACCAGGTATGATGAACAGGTTGGGCTATGTTCCAGCCATAGTGATGGGCATCTTTAAGGGCACTCCCTAAAAGGGCTGCTTGATGCATAAGCTTTTTAGGAATGCAGCCAACATTCACACAAGTTCCACCAAGTCCCCATGTGGTTCCTCGGGAGAAGGAAAAAAAGAAAGAAAAAAAAGTAAATGCATGAGATTAGTGTAACTTAATGCAACTGGGTTCACAGCAGTTAAAAAATTCTGAAGCAACACACGCTCCGTTATCTCCTAGAGATCAGTTTCTAACTTTGTTTATGCTCATTTGCTTTGATAAAAACCATCTCTGCATATTTTTCTTCTAAAATTCAAACTATCTCAAGATGTTTCTCAGAGCTCTGAAGATCCAGTCACTAATCATTCACATCTGCAGATCTTATTTTATACATTGTACATGAAGAGCCTCAACATGATGCAATTCATAATTTTTAGAAATTGTAAGTAACGTTTTGACAGAGAGAATATTCTCTTATTTAAGTCCAAAGTCCACTACAAGTGGTAGCATCAAACACTGCTACCAAGCTGAATGTGCAGGGGAAGCAGGAACAGCTGGGACATGCTGGAGGGCACGAGCTGTACTGCAAGCTGGGTTTAAAGACTTTTACTACCAGCAAAGCAGGCAGCTTTGGCCCCTTTGCTGTCTGGAGCAACCTGCTTACCTAGGCAGCTGCTTTACATGCATTTCCAGCTATTGTTACCCCATTATTTCTCATCCATACCTTGTGGGGAAGGGTCCACGTAATCCAAAACAGCCACTTTTCTTCCAAACTGAGCAGCTTTAAACAGTAAAGCAAGATAAGGTATTTAGAGGAGGAAGAAACACACAAACCGAAACACTTTTAGTAGCACAGGTACAGATAAAGGGTACAGGAGGTGATGGCTGGTGTTTGTTACTGTTACTCAAGATACCAGACCAGGGACCCAACCAGCCTATGTAGTCAGCAAATTCTCCAGAAGACACTTAATAACCCAGACTAGAGTCTCCAGTTTCCACCAACCCTAAAAATGCAAACTGACCTCAAATGAGATGTTCAACAACACTGCAGGCTGTTGAACACATTACACTGAGATGCAAAGGGTCAAGGTTCTCTACAGCAGTTGAACAGCGAAATCAAAGCTTGTTAGATTTTCCCATGACAAGTGAAGAAATATTTTTTAAAAGGTTAACAAGAAAGCCAAACAAGATCACTCCACCTCAGGGTGTGAATTAATTTACAGATTAACCATATAGAGCTGAGTTAACGATTAATGTGCAGGTACTGTGTTTCTCAGAAAGCTTTAGGATTATCACTAACATTTCTCATAGCTCCCTTAAACACCACTGAAGCTAAACCAAGTTATTTATACATACAAACCTTCTTTTGCACAAGCAAGGCCTCCAGACCCTCCACCAATGACCAGAAGATCATACTCATTCTTCTTTCCTGTGAAGAGGACGTGAAAACAGAAGGAAAAGAAAGAGACAAGGAAGATGGGAGAGGTATGTAAGGGCAATATCAAAAAGCACGCTGCTTTTTACAATTGATTTTTGCTGATTTGGGTTTTCTTGACTGTACTACTGCACCGTGTTTTTTCACTAAACTATCTGGTCTGGTTTTGTGAACGAAATATGGAAAACTAAGTAACTCAAACGAAGAGGGAAAATAGATTAGATTTTTGCACAGTGTCCCCAGAAGGTCCTTCTGCACAACCAGACAGACGGAGCTGGGATCCCCACAGGTCTCAGCACCACAGGGCCGCCCTGACACGGGTCTGTCGGCGGGGTCACCCCCGAGGCTCCGCGAGCCGCGTGTGCCCGGCAGGGCGCTGGCAGGGAAGCCGGGCCTGCTCCGCCTCGGCCTCCCCGCGGAGCAGCCCCGGGGCGCGGCGCGGTGCGAGGCGGCGGAGAAGCCGCAGGTGAGCGATAAGGGCACAGGGCGGCTCCTGCTTTGGGGCCGTCACAGCCCCCGACCGCGGCGGGAAGGGCTCGGGGGACCCTCTGCGGGCGGGCCCGAGCCCCGCGTACCTGAGAGCGCCCGCAGCGTACGGCACAACCCCGACCCGGCCCCGCGCCGCGCCCGCCGCAGCGCCGCCATGCTGTACGGCACCGGCCCCGGCCGCCGCAGCGCCGCCATGCTGTACGGCACCGGCCCCGGCCGCCGCAGCGCCGCCATGCTGTACGGCACCGGCACCGGCACCGGCCGCCGCAGCGCCGCCATGCTGTACGGCACCGGCCACGGCCGCCGCAGCGCTGCCATGCTGTACGGCACCGGCCCCGGCCCGCCAAGACCCGCGGGCTGCCCGCGCCGCGCCTGAGCCGCGCCGGGGGAGCGCGCGGGCCGAGCCCTCACGGCGCTGGGGAGGGCGGGCGCGGGATCTGGCGCTGTAGGAGCGCGTGTGCGTTAAAATGAGACGTTTGGAAGGGAAAACAACCCACCACAGTTTGCTTGACAGGCTTCCCCCCAGGTGCTGGTGCAGAAGGGGTTCGGGGAAGGCTGTTCGGGAAAGACGAGAGTCACGGTGACTGCCCAGAGAGCCTTCAGTGATATCCAGGCCCTGTTTTGTGCCCTCTGAACCGCCCATCTCTCTGTGGCAGAGCCGGTGAGAGGGGCTGCCACAGCTCCTCAGCTGCGGGGCTCAGGCTGACAGAAACCTCTGAGGAGCTGGTTCGGCCGGAGCCTGTCCCTTCCTCGGGGTGTTACGGACCACTCGCGTTCCTGTGACCACGATCCGTTCAGGGCTCCGAGGAGGACTCGGGTGCGGAGGAGCGGCTCCCTCAGCCCGAGGCGGGAGCGGTGTGGGACAGGGGACGCGCCCCCGGAGCAGCCGTGACACGTCGGGCCTGCGATGGGGCGGGAGCTGTCAGAGCCGCCTCACAGCCCCCGGCAGCCTGTCCCGTCCCTGGGCCGCAGGGCAGCTGCTGATTAACCCAGACCTGCTCCAGACGGGAGTTATTAATGCCTGTAATGTCTTCTGACAGCCCCAGCTAACAGGCCCCAAAGCAGGCATCGATCAAAACAAATCAAGGGGACGCGGTTTTTCTCGTTCAGGGGCTCTGTCTGTTTGCCTTCAGTGAAGCAGGGTGCGGACCCTGCCTGCTGCTCTCGCTGCTGGGTTGGACGCGTTAAATGCCACCACAGCCAAATCCGAGTTTGGGACAAGAGAATCGGCCGCTTTTTCTACAGAAAAAGGGTTTTAGAAGTCGTGGTTCAGTCTCTGGAGCAGGAGCCCGGCTCACAAGAGGGCAGCATCCAACCATTTTGTTTCAGACACCATCAATCCTCTGCTCCACAGCTGAAGAGAAACGGCAAGAAATTAAAATACGCGAAAGAAAGTTTTGTAGAACTGACATCACCTCCAGCGCAGTCTGATTATTTTTGTTCACTCCGTCAGTGTTTGAAAATACTCGAAACAGGAATTTCTGTCGCTTTGGTAAGTGGATTGATGACTTTCTCCAGTATCACCACTGTTAAAAAAAACTAAACACAAGAAAACCTGCAGCACTTATCAATAAATCACTAGAAACACTCTTACCCACTGAAACAGCATTAGAAATACATGACTAGAGTGTACGGAGGGGCCTTTGAATTAAAGAAACCTAAAGCATATTCAGATACTAATCTTTTATGCTTTTCAGGTACGTGCACGCAAAGTTGTTTCAGCTTTTTGTTTTAGCCACTGTTCCGAATTGAAACAGGCAGTGTTGAGCATATGCTCTTCACACAGACTTAGTTCAGACAAGTAGGATCAAGGGTAGAATTAAATTGCCCCAAACACAAAACAAGTTTATATGAAGAAAAGTCCCTGCAGCACTGTGGTGTTTTGCTAATAAGGAAAGGCCTCAAATGTAGCAAAGCAAAGCGAAACCAAGTTGAACCAAATGAAAGGCAGGTGGGGTTGGCCTCTTCTGTGTTTCAAGTGAAAGGATGAGAGGAAATGGCCTTAAATTGCACTGAGGGAGGTTCAGATTAGATATTAGAGTAAAAACTTTACCTTGAAAGAGTGGCAGGCAGTGGAATAAGTTGCTCAGGGTGTCACTGTCTCTGGAAGTGTTCAAGAGGCATCTGCATGTGGCACTTAGGGACATGGTTTAGGGGTGGTTATGGGGACCTGGGTTGACGAGGGAGTAGATGATCCTTAAGGTCTCTTTCAACTCTGATGATCCTGTGAAAGCTGTTGATAGAAATCATTATCTTTGAACAGCACCTGAAGCGGCAATTTAGGAAGGAATTGATGATAAAGCTTCTAAATCTCATTCAAGGGTAGGATCTTGGCCAAGTGCCCATTGAAACAGCCCCACTGTACACTGGCATTACTGATTGCTTTTGTCATTTTAGAGCTCAGAGCCTAAGGGAACCACAGCCTACACAGCCCTGGTGAGATGGTAGCTTCTTCTGGAAGATACTGTGTTCCCAAACATATCAACACACACTTTTCTGGCTCGAGAGTGAGTCATTGCTGTCCCTTGGCATCCTTCTTCAGTCAGCTGGGAGTCATTGCTGTCCCTTGGCATCCTTCTTCAGTCAGCTGGGAACCAGAAGCATCCACAGTGCCACAGTCAGCCCGTGGGAAGGGGGTGTCACCAGCTGTACCCCACAGCCCAGTGCAGTTCCACAGCCTTCCCCACCAGGACTGCTGTGTGCAGGACAAAGTCCAGAGGCTGTGGTGTGTCATTCCACTTGTTCTTGCTCACTCTCACCAGTTCCATCCTTGGGACCAGAGGCACAGAGCAGCAGTGGGGAGGGGGTTGTGCTCCTGGTGACTCCTGGTCAGGGGGAGCAGCAGCCCCTGAGCCTTGCTGCTGTCAGCTCTGAGCAGGTGTGTCTGTGCTGCACTTCAGAAATCTTTATCAGGGACCACAGATGGATTCTGGTTATCAGATGTGGTTTCTACTGTGTCTTTGGCTCAGCTCCTGTGGCTTCCTACTCCTATTTTAACTCTTGTGGTTAGCATTATGTTGATTAGGTAATTAGTGATACTTTTTTTTTACATATATATATATATATCTTAATTTCTTTTAAGAAAACAAACATTAAGTTCTTTAGTGGCAAATACATTCTAGTATCAGGAATCATTTATATGAAGCCTTATGTTTCTGCAGTGAAAGCATATACTTTCAAAACCTGAGATTAAAAAAACTCCTTGCAAGATAGCTATCAGACTTTACATCATATTTCCACAGGTTTTTTTCAGTTTTAGCTAGTCATATTTAAAGTCATAAATTACTTATACATTAGATGTGGTTTGGTTTCTTTCCAGGGGGAGTTGTTTATTCAGTGTACTTTAAACAGTGTGGTATTAAAGGGGTAAAGGAAACACTCTGATTTAGAAATGTATAGAAATCCATTCAACAAGAAAAGATGCTTTGTAAGTCATGAATTAGTTTTAGTAACAGGCAAACTTTCTCCTCTTGAATTTATTGTAGAGACAGCTTGGAATTTTGTATGGTTTTTCCTTTTTATGAAATACTTTCAGTTACATTTATCCATGGCTCACTTAAATTCTTCCTCATGAAGATGACCAAAACCAAATACTTTTTTCTACCAAACTTTTTAGAAATTTTGACTTTTCAAGCACATCTTGTCTCTCCTGTTTTTCTGGCATGGTTCCCTTTATGCCTTGTTCCCAGATCAGCAGCTTGGCAGGGTGGAGGAAAAAAGAGTGTCAGGTAGATACCGTCTTTGGAAGTCATCCCATTGTTTCCTTTTTGGTGGGTGGGGTGGGGAATTGATTCTGTCAGAGGCTGCATTTTGTGGCATGACCTAATTAATAATTGACAGTGGAGTCAATACACTCTGCTGGAGCAGGGGTTGAACTCAGCCATCTCTGGGGGAGGTAGGATGTTTTGGTTTCTTACCATCTCTCCTGATTAATTGCATTTGCTGTTTGATTTCTTTTTCCACCGTTGTTTTGCTCTGCTGGTGTGTAGTGTGGTGTCCTTAGCAATGAGGAAGAGGAGCCTGTGGAAGAAAGGCATGGCAGAAGGTGAACACAAAAGAGGAAACAGTGACATAGTCCCTGGCAACTGAGGGAACCATACCCCGGAGCTACAAAAAGCTTTGTGTAGCAAGAATTTTCCAATATTACTTTTTGTTGGATATTGCTTTGCATTGGCATGAAGGAATCTGTGGCTGTTTGCTTACAATCCAATTCTGCTATGATTTGCTGCATTTTTGGTACTTGTTTTTAAGAGCTTTGACAAATCAATCTTTAGGACAGTTAAAATTCAAACTGATAAGGGAAGAAAATGACTAATTTTGGTTTATGAGATTGAGGTGGAGATTGGATTTCACAGGGAGTCTACAAAGTTCACGACATTTTGTTGAGATGGGACAAATTAACTAATTATTCAATTAACTAATAATTTATTTAAGTAAGGTCTATAAATATATCTAAAACAACTACATTGAGGTAAGAGAAGTATAGGCATCAGAGAATTAATTTAATTTAATTTTAATTCCATTTAAAAATGTAATGCTAAAAGCATATATGAGAACAGTTGGTGTTCTAAGTGCCCAAAAGGGCATCTTGTTACAAAGAATACATCCTTCAGCTAGTGGTGTTTCCTCTGCTGCAAGCATTTGTGCATGAGTTCATAAACCAACAGAAATAGCTGAACATTTCACCTGTGTTGCTATTTTTCCTCTTGTTTGCTTTTGCTTTTTTTACTGTTTTCATAGGTTTGTCTGAGAGTATGAGTCATTGTTCAGGATTTAATCTATGCCATTTTATTCCTTCCCTCTTAAGACATCTTCTGTTCATAGTTTGTCCTGAACAAGTAATTGATTGCAAGTGAGGGAAAAACCAGCAGAAACAGATGAAGCTTCAAGTAACACCAGTTCTTGACCTCATTCAAATGCTTCAACACATATTACCAAAAAAAGGGAGGGGAAAAAAGACAGACATGGGGTAGACTTAGCTGCTTCAGAGTTTTTGTGAGTAGTTATAAAGTCTTTGAAAGCTGAAAGTGTTTCTCAGTCTACATGATCACCTTTAAGATGCACAGTAACACAAAATAGTCTAACCCCTCCTATTATCTGTTCAAATTCAGAGCACAACTTTACTGGTCTTTCTTCTCTTGTAGCTCTTTCCTATTTTAGGTATGGCCAGGCAGTTAGCTGATTCAGACATAAGTGCTGCTTCCTTTCTCTTTTGCGTGTTTCTCAGCAAGAGAAACTAATTTGGCTGTGGAAAACAGCAAATTCACATAAAAGAAAATCCCTCTTGCTATTCTGAAAATGCAGACTCAAAAGAATTTTCTTCCACTCAGTGTTTCACATGATCTGTGGGTTTATGATAATGTGCTAGCTCTCCTGTCTGCCTTTGTTTAGGCTTTTAAAAACCAGTCTTTGGCCAGGATTATTAGAAGCAGGGAATGCCATTTGTTGTTATGCCAGGCTTGGATTTGCTGGGAAAAGCTCTGTGCTGTGCACAGCCAGTGGGACAGCAGTGCCACGTTGCATCCTGTGACTGAGCTGGGAGCTCCAGACGGGCAGGTCTGCTCAGGTTGGTGCAGCCAGAGCAGAGCTGAGCCCTGTCAGCTGGCAGAGAGAGTCAGCCCGAGCCAGCCAGGTGTCCTGACCTGCTGCCACTCCTGGGATGCTGCTCCCAAGCTGATGCATCCTGGTTCTGCATCCTCCCATGGATGTGCCCTGGCAATCCAGCATCCTGACGTTCTGCAATACCTAATCCATCTTTTAAGATCTTGGCCTGACATAAAAATTGTATTGCACCAATATATTTATAGCTCTCCACAGTTCTCTAACCTGGATCTATTAATGAGGGTGAATTCTTACTCTCTAGACAAGGATAAGTCATGTGAATAGTGTATAAATTTATGCACACTGGAGTTTGTAGCATTGTTAGTATGTAAGTAAAAACTTGCAAAAATATCTGTTCTTAAATAGACCCTGTACTGAGTAAACAGGTAAACTAAAAAAAGGCATAAACCAATGTCTAACAGCTTACCAAAGAAACTTCTCTTGGAGAAAAAAAAATCCCACAATAATGTATTACAAGATTTCAACTTTCTATTAACATGGAGGCAGTTTATGGACACCCAGTTTGGGTGGTTTAACCAGCTGCACCTCTGGCTTTGTCTAATTTGCAGTTATTGCCGTTCACCATCTTTACTTGTATAATGAAACATCTAGACAACAGCAAGGGGTTTATCATGCAAGTAAACAGCTGTGGGCAGGCAGAAGCAAGTTTGCTCCTCCCATGCTTCCAGCCTGAAGAATATAATTCAGCTCGAAGTTAGAAGTCTTTTAAAAGTGTCGTCATGGGACGTTGCTCAATCTGGGAAGTCTTGGCACTAATTTACTCTCCTAAGCAGAAGCTGGGCTGCCCCACCCACCAGTTCACAACCGGCTGTAGTGACTTGCAGGGACATCTCCAAAGCAGAGCTGCACACTTACACAGGGGCAGTGCTCACAGTAAGTGTTACTGGTTTAAACTCTTCTCCACAGCTCAGCAGGAAAATCAGTTCTGGGTTAATTTGGATTGTGGGTGGCATGAGGGATTGTGCAGACACAACCAGTTTTTGACTGGACAGGAAATTACAGTCAGTGAAGCTGGAGTGTTGTATTGCTTATTTCATTCTTTGTTCTGCTTGATGTCTGGATTATGAGAAAATATTTGTTGAGCCAAAGCTCTATTATACATGGAAGGGATACTTCAGAGTTGTTCTGTATGGACCTGGGGTACTGTGCTATATTGCAGGGTCTTAGTTATGTTTGGTTTAGTGTTATTACTAAAAACACTTCAGTCTTCACCTACGTCTTTTTCTCTACAATTCTTTATTCAATTCATCCACTTAAAATTTTTTTGTTTTCTCTTGTCATGCTCCCAGTTAGTCCTCAGTTCTTTCAAGGCCCTCTCCTATCTTGTGACAAAGCCTGTTCTCAGATCTTCAGCTCCTGTTTCTGCCACATGTGATAAAACCCCCAATTTTCAAGTCTTTGAAAAGTTTCTAGGCTAGAGCCTCAGACACTTGCTGACTAGGTCTGAGCTTTGCAGCGAGAATACAGAACTACTACCACATTGCGTTTGGTTTTTTGTTTTTCTTACTAGTTTCTTTGATGGCGTAATTTAATTGCAGCTGGATTATATTGTTCCCACCTCGAAGGAAACAAAACAGACTAGCCAAGAACAAGATTTACCAGAATAAGCCTTTTCTTTTATCTTAGAGCTGTTTGTAGCAGAATAATTTCCCAACTAGAAGCTATAGAAATTCAGATGTACTGTTTATAATATATTGATTGCACCTCCTCCAGTAGTTGCCATTAAGCAATTTGCTTTGCATACCTCCCCTGCCTCCAGCAGCACTATATTTAACCCAGGTCTAGGTCTTGTTCCTACAAATTCTGCTCTGGCTGTAGCATGCCACGCCTGAGCTGAAAAAAGAACTAAATCCCCCGGGCCAAATTCATTCCTGGAGTTGCTTGATTGAACAGAGAGCATTTACCCTGAGCAGAGATTTGGCTCCTACCTGACTTTGTCAGCAGTCACTGTGCTGTAACTAAGTAACGAGAGCACTGTCGTTAGGGGGTAGATGAAGAGCTCTCTCTCCGGTTATTAGAGCACCGAGCACCTTTAAGGAGTGCAGAAATCTGTGAAAGGAGGAACTGGGGAAAAGGACACCGCTCCTTTTAGAGCCCGTGTCACAGAACTGATCAGCTATTCCTGTGATGTGATCGAATGTGACTGAATACTGCAGGCTCTTGGACTCTTATTCTGTAAAATCCACAGGAGAGCAGCACAGGAAGGGATCGGAGGGAACAGCTTCTGCTATACTGAGAAAGGTACTTATTTGTATTTTCTTATTTCTCAGGCTTGACAGCATTTGTTATCTTCGATAATGTCACTGTTTTAAACAGTGGTGCCTGTGAAAGAAGTGGTGTTTTCCACGTTCTGAGTGGCACTCATTGTCAGGAAGCCAGTCCGTGGGCAGCAACAGCTTTCTCAGAGAGAGTAGGACATATTTGTGTGTAGTGCATTTGTACTGCATTGTAAACCTTGACAGCTGAAAGAAGTGAGATGAGATAGCCCCAACTGAATTGAAAATGTAATTTATGGCTGTAAGTATGCTGGAATGTGGTACTCATTTGTATTCAAGAAAAAGCTGAATGCAAGTCAAGCTTCAGTTCAGTCACATTTGCCTGAATAGCTGCTTTTATAAATGTTTCTCTGCACATGTATTTTAAGGGGGTTTTCCTTCTCAAGAGGGAGTTCTGCCACTGCAAAATGTCTGTGAAGAAGAGACAAAAAGCTAGTACTTTTGCTTACTAGCCCTGTTGCTGCTTATAGAGTATCCTTCTGATGCCCCTAATAGGTATTTTTTACCTTCTGTCCTTTAAAAACAAACTCATATTTACCAATAATGTCAACCACGTCATACCAATGAGCTCCATAAACAACCTTGACTTTGTCTCTGCACTTAAGCTTACTTTTTTCTGCTTACTCAGCCATGGACTCCTCTAACAAAGCCCTCAGGTTCAGAACCATATGGATTTGCACAGCACTGCAGTATTTAAATGCAAAAGGAAAATGTCCCGATTTTTAGCTTTAGTTTGACCACATGAACACTGCAAACAATTTACTCGTCACTCATGTTCAGCAGTATTTCTTAGCAGCCTGCATCTGGTATGAGGTTTATCTCTGCCAGTCTCATACTGTTGTCTTTCAGCATTCCTTCAGGATCACTGGAAGTAAAACTGACTGGGAATTTTCTGAAAAAACATAATTTTGGCAGCAGTCCTTGAAACAAGATGTTAATGTGTGAGGCTGTCCTAACACTCTGTCAGGAGAGATTTCTCAGAAAGCAATTTCTAGACAAAGTAAGAGACCCTCTTTGCCCATTCCAGCTACTTTTCTGGGCAGGGCATTCACTCAGGATCTCAGACCAAGGTCTCATACCCTGCTCTGTCTCAGGTTGCCCCTTTCCACGTGGTGCTTTGCTTACCTGCTGTGCTGTGCTGTCCCACCTTGCCTGGCCTGTTAGAGCTGTTCATTTCCATAGAAACAAGTCATCGTTTCAGCAAAGATTTCCCTCCTAATCTTTCGGATCCCTCAGTGGGTGTCCTCGTTACCAAGTTTCAGTCTTCCCCCCAGCCTGAAGAAGTTCACTTCCCCCCAGCCTGAAGAGCAGCTTGTGGACAGCAGGAAGCTGTTCTGGGAGAGAGACAGATTTACACTAGATTAGCTGGTAGCCTTGGAAGCAGGGCAGGAGCATGCAGGGGGATTTGGGACACTAAGGATTCAGCCCTGTGATATAAGGAGGGACTGTGAAACACGTCTGTCAGTTGATGCTCAGGAGCACAACCAGCCATTTTGCTCTCTGCTCCTCCAGCCCTTTTCCCCCTACCCCCATTTGGGGAGAAATCATTCAACAGGAACTTGTTTTACCCCCTGGGGAACATGAAAATCTCAGCTAAGAAAACTTTTTCCAGACCAGCTCCCAGCCTGCCAGGGGGGATTTGTACAGTGCTGCTGAGCTGCACTGACCACTGGCCTCAGCCTCTGGACAAACAGTGCAAACACATCCAGGGTGCTAGAGTGGGAGTAAGGACTGTCAGAAACAAGCCCTTCCCAGGGGTACCTGAAGGGGTGGTATTCCTGGAACGCTGGCTTTGCTCAAGGCCCAGTAAAGAGCATCTCTTGTCCTTGGAGAAGTGTCTCACCCCAAGCTCTGGCTGCAATCATGCAGAGTGTTCACCTGGCCAGGCTGGATCAGATCCACATGTTCTTTTCCTTTCATTCAATAAGAAAAAAACTGTATTTGTTTCCTTTCAACCTGAGAGGAGGGAAAAAGACAAGATAAAAGGCTGTGGGGGACAGGAAATAATCACCAGAGTTCTGCATTTATAGAAGACAGAATTTTTGTAGTTATGGAAGCAAAGCTAAATTGTAGTAATTTTAAAAAGAACTAAGAGGGAAATCTAGATTTCAGGCAAGAAATAGTTATTGAAAAATTATATAAAGTATGTTCAGATTGACATTCAGATTTTCCACTGACATCACAAAAACAAACTCCCACACTAAGTTTCCACTGAAATACAAAATACTCACATTTGGCAATATGCTGATCATTCTTCACAGTGTTGCACTCACTTGAAAATACACAAACAGTTATGAAAGAATAGCAAGTAAAAAGATATTTCTTTGACCTTTAAAAGTACTAAATTATGAAACTGTTGAATTGTGTTGCCTACAGCAACAAGGATACAATATGTTTGGCAGAAGTTAGTTTAGACTTTCTGACCAAAATACTCTGCCTTTCTTGCTCTGGGAAAAGATCAAGAAAAGCAAAATGCCACAAAACAGAGATTGCCTCATTCAGGACAGCATAGCACTGGGAGTCAGGAACTCCAGTCCCAGCCATGGCCCACATCTCCTCTGGCCTAGTGCAGGACATTAAAATATGTGTAGAAATGTGCTGACTGCTCTGCATTGTTTTCACAGTGCTCCATAAACATTATTAGTATGCAAATCCTCTGCATACTTGTGTGCATGAGATACTTAAAAGCATAATTTCAGCAGAAGCTTTTAAAAAGTTTGAACTTAAAACCTTTTAAACCCTTTTCTAAAAGCAGGGGGTACACCTACCTCCTTCACACACAGCTCTGGGAGGGTTAATCTGTTGATTTGTATGGCCTGTGTAGAAAAAACCCTCAAAATTGTTTGCAACTGAACATTCTTCTCTCTGCAGATTCAGCAGCAGTGACTCTGCAGTGTTACACCCCGTTGTCCCCAGGCACTCCACTATTGTGGACCATTTCTATTATCCTCAATGCCATCAGACCAGCAGAGAGGATCTTTTCTGAAGAAAGGTTGAATGATATAAATTTACCAAGTGCTCCCCATTCACCAGGTTATGTGAGCTAATAAAGTCAAAATTAGATTCTAAACCCTCTAGCATCAGAATGCTAAAGTACTGTCTGAATGCCTGGAGACTCCTAATAAACTCTTAAACAACCAACCAGTACTTGGCAGTTAGATTAAATGCAGGAAAAATTATAGCAGGACTGGCTGTAACATCATCTTTCCTCAAAGGCCTCAACTGTCAGCAGGCTGAAAGCACTTAAGGAAAGTGTTTGAAGCACTGCTTTTCTCCTCTTTTTCCCAGTTGTTTATAAACTCAGGAATAATAATGTCACATAGGCATTTGCTGCCTTGGTTTCCCAAAATCGTGTTCTTTAGTTAATGCAGATAAAATCCCCTTGCCTTTCCTCAGGTGTTATCCATATATTCATAGCAGGGACTTTTCTGAAAAAGTTTAGTACAGCTTTACAACTTCAACTTGCTCTTGTGGCAACACAGATGTAGGTAAGACAGCTCATGCAAGATCAGGAAAATGTTGCCAAAATGAGACTCAAACCTCAGTCCCCTGACTCAGGATCACAAAGGTTACTTTCATTCCAGCCCTGGAGAATAGCAGTACTGTCTTTGTAGAAAGAAGATTTTTAAGTAATGTTTAGGCCTTAATTTTCAGTACAAAGCAAAGCAATATCAGTTTATCCAAGCTAAAATTGTAATGAGAGGCTCTGTAATTAGGCTTAGAAGGATTCACTTTGATTAGAAAAATGTCCTATCCAACCACTTTCAACCTCCCAGGTATTTGAATATCTGTCATCTCTTATTTTGGCATCTGCAGGGAATGACATCTTGTTAATTACTCATGATCATACTCCATTTTTATGGCTTTAGAAAGACTGGAGATCCTGTAATAGTAAGGGGATCCTGAATCCCCTGACTCAACAGCTGTTGGCAGCTAACAGGTCCCTAAGTCTGAGCCAGTCTCTGGAGGCTTCTTTTATAGCCATTGGAATGAATTAGGTGTTTTATTGACAAAGGCAGGTAAGTTGGGACAGCATATTCCCACATTTTGTGTCTGCTGCTCTCTTTGAAAGTGCCTTTTTAAATCTCTGGAAGCTGAAGCAGAGGTACTGCATTCAAACACTGATTGTTTGATTATGGTTTGCAGCAGGGGAAACTGCTGAACTGCACTATCCAGTTACCAGTTGGGCTTATGAAACCTGCCAGAATGAGGAAGATTAGATGCATAAGAAAATAACTCAGTGCTTTAGAAAGGCTCATCAGTAGTTTGACAGGTCTGGGCATAAAATTTTAATATGTTTTCTTTTAAACTCCGTCTTCTCAGAAGCAGATGTAGTGATACGTGTTATTCATTCCTTTCCAGAACGTTGTCCCTCCAGTTCTGTTTATTCTCTTGCTGAATTTTTCATTTGCCTACTCTTTTCCACTTCAAATTTTAGCTTTCAAAGAGCAGGCTCACTTTCTTATGGTGTTTCTAAAGCACAGAAGAGGTTGCAGTGCTAACCTGTGTATTTGGAACCTCAGTACAAGCATTAAATAATAAGAGCAGCTGCCTTGTAATAAGTGGTTATGGGAAACTTGACTGTGTGCAAGTTCAGTTTTATTGCATACTTAATGAGTCTCATGAATCCACATTAAAGCTAAAATTACAGTTGCATTTTCTAAAGCTGTCATAACATGACTGTCTCCTAGGTAGTGGTAGTTTTAAATTGGTTGAATTACACACTTAATTTTCATATCAAATATTTTCCAGCTAAGAATATGAAAGCAATTACCTGTTTTGGTACAGATCCTTTTTCCCCTCTGGGTGCATGACCATCACCAGTGCATCTTGCTCTTGGCAGTCTGCCTTTACAGTCTATTGCTGTAAATTTATTTTCACACCTAAGAAAACAGAAATTAAGATGGACAAACTTTAAAAAAAACTGTGTTAAAAAAAAAAAAAAGGAAAGGAAAACCGAGACATGTCTGTTTTGCTCCTTTTAGAAGGTACCTTCCCTGGAAATTGCTTTTCAGGATAATTGCCTCCTAAAGGAGCTTTGCTAAGAACAACCCATCCAGCTGGTTTATGAAGGTGCTGGGCTGTTATACAGCAATATTAATAATAAAAAACACAATAGCTGAAAAACATTCCTTGATACTGCAAAAATAAGTGAACTTGTCTAGGAACAGAAAAAGCAGCATGTACTCTAAAGGTTGTTGCTACCTGTGAGCAACTTCTGAGGGTCTGTGGAGGCCGGTGGGCTCTGCTGTTGTATTTTGTAGCACTCAAGTGGGACTCAAAAGTGCAAAGATCTCAGGCACTGAAAAAAAGGATCCCTTTGAGCACCTGATTATAGGAATGGCCAAGCTGAATTGCTTCCTTGCTTAAATTTTAGATCTAGGTCTAAGATCATCCCCAAATCACACACATTTGAGTTTAAATTTATAGCATTTTTTTGTCTTCTTGACAAATGTGTTACACAAGAGGTGTAAGCAAACCAGTGGTAACAGGATTTCACTGTCAAGCAGGTCCTTCTTGCCAAGGTACAAAAGGAAGGCTTCACAGGCTGTATAAAAAGGAGTCTCAGCATTGCTGCAGGAACAGGGAGGGAGCCCAGGGAAGCTGCCTCTCCCTGTTGGAGAAATCCCATCAAATGGTCTCATATTCATGCTAAACAACAAAGGAGGGAACTGTTTCCCCCAAGTTCACCCTGCTGCTATCAGCCATTTTTGCTGTCTGGCAGATCTGTGAAGGGCAGCCCCAAACACTCTGGCAGAACCTCAGAGTGCCAAAGCAACAGCCTGGGGCAAGGGCTGCTCAGAGGATGCCAAAGGATCCCTTGTAAGCAGAGGATTGTGCCTGCCCCTAGTCTGAACCAGTTCTGAATGCCACAGTCAGTGCTGGAGGGACCTGACCCTGCTGGACTGCCCCCAAGTCATGGCTGCAGGGCTCACAGCTCCCCTTGGCCAGAGGGGGGAAGGTTGGATACCTACTGGCATCAGGAAATGGTTCTGGGCTCCATCCCTTCACTGCAGTTCAGAATAATTCCCTCTTACCTGTGTCAGTAATCCAAATCCATCAACAGCAACCATGCAATCAACTCAGCCATGAAAGTCAAGTAAAGACAAGCCAAGTGAAACTAGAGAGATATTTTATGTTAAACTAATGATATTTTCATAGCCCAGCCCAAGTTCTCAGTGGACAGATTATGTGGAACATTTTCATGTAGGAGAACTGGAAAGAGCTGAAATCCTGCCTGGGAGGTGCAGGACAATTGGGCCTGGGCAGTAGAACTGCTACTGCACAGAAGGAAAGAGGAAAAACTGACACCCAGGCCATCCTGATCCCACTGAGGTAAAGAAGCAGGTTCATATTAAACAGAAAGTCCAAGAAGCAAGATTTTCATGTGCTAATGACAGTGGCAAGCCCTGAAAGGAAATGTCTCAGGTCAGACTTTGCAAGGAAAGCATTTAGGGTAACTATCAACACTGGTGACTACTTAAAAGCAAAAGAACTAGACTTTTAACTGCTCCAAACAAATCATACTTGCTCTGCAACTCAGATAAGTGGATGGGTGAACAAAATCAGCTGTACTGTGTCTTGAAATATCTCCATGGAAACTCAGTCATCTTCTGAAGTCAAAATGTGTTCTGCATGATGAGTCAATAAATCCGTGGCATAGATTTTCCCCATGTGTATGTGCCAAGTCCCACTACAGAATGGAGGTCTGAAAGTCCATAAAATTTAGTTTTTTTCTGGGACAATTTTGAGGAAGGTAAGCAAGAACAGAATATTTCATAGAATCATACAGCCCCTTTGCCTCTGGTCTTGGGCAACTTAGGCAAAATTTTTGATGATGTTGTAGCTCCAGCTGGAGCAATGGTTTTGCTGAACTCTAGGTAGGTGGAACATTAATACCAAGTGCAAGTGGAAGCTGTTCACCATGTTCAGCAAGATGGAAGAGAAAGAGATTTAATAGGAGGAAAAAGGCTAGAAAGAATTGAGTGTCATGTGCTTTAAAAATAACAGTTTAAAAAGCAGGGCTACTACATCCACCCTGCTGAGGTTAAGGAATTGGTTCTGAATCCTTTAGACCTGTGTTCAAATGCCTGATTAGGCTTCAAGAACCAATGAACTTGGCATTCCTTCATCCTATTACTGATTGAAGCACGATCCCACCTGGGCTCCCCTCCCAGGGTACTACTGCAGCCTCTGCTTGCGGGAAGCTGGGGTGGAAAAGTGGAGGTGTTACGAGAAACGAGGTGTGTTTGGAGTTGTGCAAGAGAAGCTTCATGTGCAGAAGAGTCCTCAGGCAAATCAAACCCCTTGGTTTGGCACCATCTCAAAGGCTAAAACAATTGCTTAATTTTAAGAACCCTTTCTTTATCAGATCTTTTGTCCTGTGACTCCTGCGTGGAAGTAAATGCACCTTCCTGTCCACTGGCCTGAAATCCAGCAGAGTAAGGGGCTTTGATGGGATTTACTGTGTGAACTGTACAGGCTGACATGCATCCCAGCTGCTGAAAGTTACATTCAGGTGCCCTGAACTCACCACCAGGAACACACCCCACCCCTTGCTGCCCACACAGAAGCCCCTGCAGCTCTGACACTGAATTTCAGGGGAGAGCAGGCACAGTCTCATCGGAGCAGTTGAACTGGCCCATCAGAAAAGTACAGTGTGCCCCTCTGTTACATCTCTTCAATTTAATGAGCCTGAGAATTACTCTGATCCAGCTTTATGTTTTTAAAACCAGTGAGAAAGCATCCTCACTTTATAAAAGGCAATGCATATTTTTTTATCCTCAAAAGTGTCAGAATGATGGCTCATATCAAGGGTTTTATAAGAAGGAAAAAAGCTTCTATTTTCTGAAAACCAGTTCCCCTGGGTACCTCTGCTGCAGGCTCTGGAAGGAAGGGGGCTGGTCCAGTCCTCCTGAGACATGAAGCTGAGGTTCTGTGCAGAGCAGGTGCTGGCAGGGCAGTGACTCGGGCCCTGCAGACTGCTTTGAACAGAACACCCCCTAACAGTGCCCTTGGCTGCTGACACTGTGCTCAAAATGCATATTTTCTTACCAAGGCCAGCTTAGAAGTTAAAAATGTGGTTAATAATTAGGGGAATGGGATCATATGCAGGCTCCAGTTTAAGCTTTTAAATCCTTGGGAATACAGTCAGGACAGATTTGGTGCTGGGAAGCTCTGTGGTGGCACACTTGGAGCCAGGACTGAGCAGCTGTGTGGGGGCAGGGACCAGAGCATGAAATAAAGCTACTTGTTGACTGCCTGTAAAACTGGCTTCTAAAGGGAGTGCCACGGAGCACCCTCCATTGCCAGGGGACAAGAGGCCTTTTCAGCTACTCTAGATAAAACCATAATTACACTCTGTGTGTTCCTGTTCAGAACGGTTGGTTGTGGGTTATTCAGTTTAATATTTACAGACAGGATAGTCCTCTCCCATGCCACCTTAACCCTGGGCTGTTTTTCTCTTTCCTTCCAGATGCTGGAGAGCTCTTCAGCCCCTTTGTTCATTGTCTTCATCCTGCTTTTCATTTTGCTGCTCTTTGTGGTGCTCATCAGGAAAAACGGCACTGCTGCCCTTATCTGGAATGAAATAATCCGGGAGAAAGTCACCAATTTCATCATGAACCAGAGCAAAGAGCAGAGGATTTTAAATTTCGTGGTGCAGAACGCGGTGCGAGGAGACCCCCGGAGCGTGGTGGACACTATAGACCAGTACTGCTCCCAGAAGGAGTGGGCCATGAACGTGGGCAATGAGAAAGGTAACTGCAGCAGGGAGCAGACCCTTCAGGACTAGCACAGAACAGGACAGCTCACTGTACTCACATGGGAACTTCCATCTGCTGCTGCTGCAAAACAACCCCCCCAGCCCTGTGGGCAGTGCTGCCCGCTCGGGGAGGGTTTGCACCGGGGTGTGCACTGACTCATCCACCAAGGCACAGGACCAAAGTGGGCTTTGTGTAGTGCACACAGAGTCTGTAAGCAGAGGGTGACAATTTATGGGAAAAACCTTGGGTTGTGTTACACCTCAGTTCCTACACAGGGTCCCCTTAAGGCATAGTTCACTATGGTATGTACTTTCAGATCCTTAACAAGAGAGTAAGTTGAAAAAAAAAGGATGTTAAACTATATGAATTTTGTGTATGCAAGCATAAGTTAGAAGTTTCTGTTGAAGAAAGAAATCCTTCCCATGTCACACAGTGTCAGACACTGTTGCTATTTAGCAAGCAAATCATCTTGTTCTTGTCTCCTAAAGGAAAGTATGGCAACAAAAAATTTTTTTCTTAGCTGCAGGAAAGTGGCAATCTTTTCAAAAAACTATAATGGAAAATGTTAACATGTTCCCTTATGTATTAGAAACAAAAGTACCTCTTGCTGGGAAGTTGCAGGGGAAATTTGCTTAGTCTGGGATTATCACAGTTAATGAAATACAACTCTAAGCATTGTAATAAAAATGCTTCTCTGTCATGGGTATATTTTTTGAAAGTAGCTCCTCATTGTAAAAGGCAGAGTAGGAATTCTTAAAGCTCCAAACTTTGAACATTTGTGATTATATTCTTAATAATTTCACTCTAGTTTTGCTCTGATAAGATGGCCTTTCCTCAGATAAGAGCCATTAAAGTTAATGCATCTTTAGTTTCTAAGATTTAAAGAGTGACCACATGGCCTCAAGATGCATCATCATCATCATCATCATCATGATCACAATATTCATAAACAAATAACACCCAGAAAAATATCACTCAATGAAGTGTATACAGACATTGAAAAATTCCATGGCTTAGTGTAAAATCCCTTCAAATACTTTTCAGTTTAGTTATCTAGTTTCCAGCCATACAACTAAGAGGAAATAGTTTTCTCACCCATAAATCCTTTTCTTCAGAAGGACACAATACAGTACACTGTCACTTCTTTTTGGGAACATTTTTGTTGCTCACAATTGACTAATGTTTTCCATCCCACAAAGTCATGTAGTGAATCCAATTATTTTGTGACTCTGTATACAGATTTTTCTTTTTTCCTTTAAAGATCAGTATTTAGGATAAGAAATTTTGTACCAGACTACAGCATGTAACATGTGCAACAACCAAGAGCATTCAAAATTCAGGAGTTACATATTTCACAAATATAGCCAGTTTCTGCAAAAAATTCTTGGAAAAAACCACTACATTTCCCCCCCTAACACTATAAATTAGTTAATTCAGAGAATTATATAAGTTACTTTCTGGGAATATAAGTTAAATCACGGAATTCTTTACTCAGAAATGTTTATTGTTATTATTGTAAACTAAGGTATTTTTTTAGTTGAAAAAATATTGAAAACTTCAAATGTCAACTTTGTGATCAACTCGATCACAAATAAGCCAGTTTGCCAAGGATAGGGTATAAAATCTAACATCAAGCCTTCATTTTGAATGTCCTGAGCAACTGAGCACATGGATTTTGTAAGTTCCTTGTCACTAACTCGTTCTTCTGTATGTGAACCAGCTTGCTTTTGTCCAAAGGTAACCTATTTGCCTTTTAATCAGGTTTGATTTTAGACAAGACAGTGGAAGAGGTGAACCCCTCGGCTGCCCTGGAGCTGGGCTCATACTGTGGCTACTCAGCAGTGAGGATTGCCCGGCTCCTCAAGGCAGGGGCTCGGCTGCTCACTGTGGAGTTCAACCCCGAGTTTGCTGCCATAGCCAGACAGATGATTGAGTTTGCTGGAGTACAAGACAAGGTAAATACCATTTTGTCTGTAACCACAAGAGCAAAACTGGTTAGAATTTGTGTTCTTTCTTTTTTCTTGCACCCACAAGTCCTTCTCAGTTTAACCAGCTCCCTGCCAAGTTCCATCCCTGCCTTCTCACAGCAGTACAGCTGAGGACTCCACTGGGTTATCTCCCAGACTAGAATGCTGCTTTTCTCTGTAAAAATGAAAAGCTTCAAATTGCTGTCAAGACTGACTACAAAAAACTAAACCATAGTCTAGTTTGTTACAAAAGCTCACAAGAAACAGCTGTACTATGTGCAATGGACTTCAAATGAGAAGTGTTTACCCAAATCTAGTTGGTCACTATCTATCTATCTATCTATCTATATATATATATCTGAATTTTGTGCATGGAGGTGTCTTGACTCTCTGTACAGTTGGTTGAGATGCAGGTGTTTCCAGTCAAGAATCCATCTCATCCCAAGGCAGAGATCTGCAGCAGGTTGGGGGATTCCTGCCTGGAAGTGCCCATTTGCCTGACAGCTCACTTAGTGGAGCTGAGAACACCAGGGAAAATAAACCCCACCACGGACCTTCTAACGTGCTTCTGAACTCTTTGAAGAGAACCTGAAGTACTACTGACATCTAAAACTGCATTTTCCCCATCTGATTTAATCTCTGAGCAGCTGTGAGTCATAAAACAGACATTTCCCCACTACTTTCTGCCTCCTCTCACAGTATGTGGTGCTTGCCTGACAAACCCACGTGCAGCAGCTGCCCCCAGTTTAACAGTGCTCACACCAGCAAACCTGGTGGGAAGACAGAACAGCCTCTGGCCTGCCCCTTTCCTCTCCTGGCCATAGCAATTTGACATACTGGAGCCTCCAGCTTTATTCTGAACTAACCTGGTCTCTGCATTTTTTGCTTCCCTTGGACTGTAAGATTCAACTGAGATGTAACTAGAAAAAGTAATTAAAGTATATTTTTCAACAGGAGATTCCCATGTTCCCAGTAAAGATACACATTATCCAACAGAAATAACAGGTCACTTTTGCTGCTGTTATTTTAAAAAAACAAGATCCCAAAACACCCAAATCCATATCTGGGAACATAACTGAGTTGGTTTGTCAAAAAGAAAAAAGTACACCTTATCTAACCCTGTTGACATAATTCAATTGACACAATACTGAGCTATACAGAGGATTGCTGATGTCTGGCCACAATTTAAAATGAGCTAAAAGCATGTGCTTTTTCTTAATGGTTCACAGTTCATCAGATGGATTTGTATTTCAGGTTAAACTCCTAGAAGGCCCTTCACAGGAAATTATCCCCCAGCTGAAAAAAAAATATGAAGTAGATACTCTGGATTTTGTGTTCCTGGACCACTGGAAAGACAGATACACACCAGACACCATCCTGCTTCAGGTCAGTTTGCACAATTCCAGTCTTAAAAGTGAAGTAGCAAATGCCTTGATGTCTGCGAGGTCTCTGTTCTTTATGAGGGACCTCCTCTGCTGTAAACTGGCAGCCAAAATAGCAACCTTACAGGAAAAGAGGATTGGAAGGCCAGGACTCCAAACCTTGGTTGAGAGTAACTGCTGACACTACACAGCTCAGGGCCTGGCAGAGCACTGCTGAGCCATCCTGCTTCCTGAGCAGGCAGGGGAGCACAAATCCCCCTGGAGGAGCAATGGGCTGGGTCTCACACCCCCCAGGAGTGGTCACCAACCAGAACACCTGAGCCAAACCCCATCCTGATCCTGGGAGAGGTGAGACTTACAACCTGCTTGTCCCAGCTCCACCTCTCCCATTTCCTCAGTACCTTTTGTTTGCCTGGGTCTGTGGTGCCAGCAGAGCCTCCTGAGGAAACACCCTTTTGGTGGCACTGCTGGGTATCACTGTTCTGTGAGTCTTTACACTCCACCTAATTAATGGGCTGGAAAGCAACCTTCAGAGACTGCCCCAGCCAGGCACTTCCCAGGGAAATGCTGTCTAACTCTATGGCCAGCCCCAAGTGTGGGAAAACTATGTTCATTTCTTCCCAAGCTGCCTTACCCATTCCTGTGAGCATTGCACAACGAGTTGGCTGCAGCAGCAGCAGGCAGTGATAGGTGAGATAACTGCTAGAGCTCTTCTGCATAGGAAGGTATTTTCAGGTGTTAAATAACTGAGATTCACAACATCTCTATCTATGAACACAACACACACAGATACTCTCCTGCCTTAGGAGCTGCAGGCTGATTTTCTACAACTGCCTGTTTGTATGGAAGTGTCATTTTGCAATTATTTTCTTCACAAATAAATCCACTTTTTTGAGCCTGCCTCTTACACTGAGAACCTGCCAAGTACTTTCTGACCCCTTGTGGACTACAGCATTATTTTCTGACCCAGGCTCCTCTGTTTTTTAGTTTTAGTCCTGTCCTCCAGAAAGCTGTTTGAAAAGGAAATTTGTTTGGGGTTATGAACAGCCAGTATTGAATTTACACAGCAGTAGCTGAAGAAAATGTTCCCTCCCTACAGTTGTTTTGTACTCAGAGAATGCTTTCTTTTAAAGTGCTGTGTGAGGATGACTGAACTCTTTCCACTGGGAAGAGCCAGTGCATCCTTATCAGAGCTCAGCCTTCGAAACACAGCCAAAATAAACTTATCCCAAAAAAGGTTGTTTAGTTCCATGGTAGTGGTCAGTCTGATGCAACTGTGGGACAAAGTTGCAAAAAAAACCCCAAAAAAATTAAGAGCAGAAAGACAAAGAAAAGATCCTCCCATTTTCTCAGATGTTACAAACCTTCCAACATGCACCCTTGGCAGGTATCACAATGTGAACAGCGACTATGAAGTAGGAATATAAAATATTCAGATGAAATATGTACACTGAAAGTGGTCCAGACATGCACTTCTAGAAAAGCCAGACACGAGGAGCATCTGAACTCCTGATGACCAGTGGAAAATCCAGTATGTTGTCTCTTGTAGGGCTCTGTAAGCTGTGCAGTACAACCAGTCTGAGGGCATTGGACATGTCTCTAAAACCCTGCTCCTGTGCTGGCTGTGCTCAGTCCCCAGAGGCAGGAGCAGGGAGCTGAGCAGCCTCTGCAGCACACCCAGCAACAGAGCTGCTCTCACACACTGCCACTGCAAAAACCCCCCATGCTCTGGCTCCAACTGCTGCCTGTAACCACAGGGTAACGACCAGCCTGATTAGCAACAGACTTTGTTTTAAAACAGCTGGTAAGCTCAGATAAGCAACTCCTAGACAAGAATACCAGTAAAAACGAGGTTTGTAGGTTTACTGAGGATAAACATTGCACTTGAAGTGACTACTACAAGTTAATTCTGCCTTGTGGAAATTTGTCAGTGGTCTTCATTGTGTGCAAACTCTGCTTTGTGCCCAGATCCTGAACAAAATCACAGGAAATTGTTTAAGATGAAAGGAAAGCAAGCACAGAAAATCTCTTTTATTCACTTAGTGGTTTTGGAGTCTGACTGAGACAGGCCAAAGCACACTGGTATGTGCTAGTTTCTCAGGTGACCTGAAGAGCTACTACAACAGTTTAATGCCACATTAAAGAAGTTTTTAAACATTAGGCATGACAGCCAAAACAAGGCCACCTTACTGATCCCGTAGAGATAGCTGGAAACAAGCTGAGGAACAAACTGCACACCTCCACTGGCTTCATCTGCTATTTCAGAACCAGGCTCTCTAATGTTCTACTCATCATGCTAAAAGTCAGTCTATGGCCACAAAGGATCCTGCAGTTACTCAGCTTCTCCCTTCCAGACCCAGCCCACAGTGGGTTTCTGGCTGCAGGCACTCGAGTGGGGCCTGGTTACATGACAGGACATTACAGTCAGGCCAGTGTCTGCTTAACAGCCCCTGTGAAGCCATTTCTCTTCTTTCCAGGAATGCAACCTGCTGAGGAAGGGCTCAGTTCTCCTGGCTGACAATGTCATTTTCCCAGGAGCTCCAGATTTCCTGACCTACGTCCGCGAGAGCCCCCATTTCCAGTGCACTAACTATCCATCCCATCTGGAATACATGCAAGTGGAAGATGCTATGGAAAAGGCTGTGTTTTTGGGATAAAGAGAGCCATTAATACTCAACCTTTGTTTCAAATGATGTAAATGCAGCTGCACAGGTTAACTTGTCCATGCTCTAATTTTTGGGGAGGGTTTTTTATTTACTTTTATTTTGAAGCCTGTAATTAAAGCAAGTGCTAGTGGAGATCTTTTTAGACTAGGTGGAAACCAAGACTGGGAGTAAGCAGGGAAACTGCTCTGTGCCATTGTTCCACATAATTCAGCAAACCCAAGGTGATGCACATTGCCTTGCCTTGACCAAGACATCATCTAACAACAGTCTGTTATTTTGAGCTCAAAGCTGAACAACCACAGTTTGGGCTTAGGGCAAGGTGGAGAAATACACTGCAACTTCTGAAGACTTGTGTCCCCAAGCTGAACTCATTAATGGTTATCAAGAGTGGAAAAAAGCAGGCATGTTGCAAAAAATGACCATTTCAGGTGCTCTAATTTTGCTCAGTTACTGTCATGCCACCTTAATGCAGTGAAGGCTCCTATGGTGATATCAGATACTTTTTGCATATTTACTGCAAAAGTTAATCATCTCTATGTGAGAGAAAAGAGCACACACACTGAAAGATGAAAGACCCATGCAGTGATGAGAAAAACAAAACAGAATTTTGCAAAATACAAACAAATAAAATTATTAACCTGCCCATGGAGATGCAGGGAACACTGAAGTAGTAAACAGATTAAAATAAACACAGTAACAGACAGAGAACAAAAGGAGCAGACTCCTCCCAAAAGCATACAAAACTGTGTAATATTTGACCTTGAGAAAATGCTGTTTATCTGCTCATTATACTGTATATACATAGGATGTGATTTTTAGGGGCAGGGCAAGCTGCTTACTCTGAAGTGCTGTGTTATGTTTAAGGCACTGTATAAAAATAAAGCCAAGAGAGAATGGTTTCCCCAGGTGGGTCCTGGTTCACTCAGTGCTGTTAAACCTCGGGAACAGTGGGGGTTGTCATGGAGAAGATACAAACCCAAATCTGAAGTCTCCCACTCACCTGAACAAGGCACCAATCCAGTGGCAGTTCCCAGCACATCCTGCTGTGATTATATAATAAAGCAACGGTTGTATTTATAAATAAAAAATAAAAAACAATAGAGCAGGGACGTGACTTCCATTGTCTCCCAGGAATTCTGCACTACACTTGGGAATTCCAGCCTCAAAACAGCCACAGAAAGATCCAACAGTTGCAAATCAGAGTGAAAATCAGGGATAACCATTCTCATCTGTCCCAGAATGAATTCTTTCAGGCCTGTTAGGAGTTTCTTCCTTTCATAGCCCACCCTCCTGCAGTGGTACCTACTCTGGCCTGGGTGCTGCACAAAATCCACCTCCAGGACACCAGTGAGGAGCAGAGGATCACCACACAGTACAGAGGCAAACAGAAGATAATCATCCAGCCCATTTACTGGCATAGCCAGGTTTCTGGAGCACATGGGAAATCTGGAGACATCACTGACCAGAACATTTTTCTGTACACCTGAGGTCACAACCCCAAAGAATCCTCTCTCGTTTCTGGACTTAAACCCCTTTGCACTCCACAGACACTCCTGCCACTGCAGGGCACATCACCAGAGCCAGGAACAAACCAGCCTCAGGTACCTGCTGAGGGATGTGTAAGGCTAAGCAGGTGGACTGTTCTGCACTTTACAGGAGAGGATCAGAAAAGTACATTCCTACTGCTAGTTAATGGCCAAAATTACTGTCCAAGAGACTGTCAAGCAGATTAGGGAAGATGGGAAACTGTAGAGATAGCATGGATACTGCAAAAGATGCACCAGTGAATAATGTGTGTAATAACGTGGCAAATATAACAGCCCCCTTTTAGTATAAAAAGGTATTTTAATTCATTAGAAAGAATCTCCCACATGGCTAACTGTAAAAACAAACACAGTGTGGTACTATCAGAATATTCACAGAATTCCATATGTAAGAAAAATTTTTCCACTTCACCACACTTTTGAAATGCTCTTAATTATTGGTGGCAAGGGACGAAAAGAAAAAAGCCTGACTCAGTTTGCATGACTGACAATTAGAAAAAAGGCTTTTGGTCAGTTGAGCAAATATGATCTGGAGTCACTGACACATAAATGTGAAATCTCCCAGGGATGAGAAGGACTTTTCAAAATAAGTCATGCTTTGAATGCTGGGAGAAGCAAAAGGCAGACAATGGATCTTCTAATTCAAATACATTCTAAGAAACTACTGTTACTGCAACATCATCTTACTACAGTTAGAAGACACAGCCTGTTCTTGCCCAAACCAGGTATGAAGTTGTGTGTCTGGAGCACGTGTTTAAGGAGTGCCCACTGAGAGATGAAGGCTCCCAAGGGAAAGAACTCCCCTAAAACAACACAGAGCTTTCAGCAAGTTCTCACAGCTCGTGGCACAAGTCAAAGGCAGCAACTCTCCTGCATCACAGCCCCCCTGCAGGCAATCCTTACCCCAACTGACATCTGAGCAAACCCACGGGTTTGTACAGAGCTCCCGCCTCCTCCACCGGCTGAGGAGGTGAAGAGCAGCCCACTGGAGAGTCTGAGCCGTGAGCCAAACACTAAACACAGGGCAGAGAACACACAGAGACCTCCACAAGAGTAGCAGCAGAGCCCAGAGAACACACAGAGACCTCCACAAGAGTAGCAGCAGAGCCCAGAGAACACACAGAGACCTCCACAAGAGTAGCAGCAGAGCCCTGAGATCCCAACTGTCCCCCCAAGGTGACAGCAGTGATGTGTCCTGCTGTGGCTGCAGTCAGTCAGGACTCAGTTCCAAGGGATCTTACACCACCCCTGGGATTGCTGTGCACACACTGAGCACAGCACAGCAGTTTCAGTCTTTGCCCTTGTCCCTACACCTCAGTTAACGGCCACACTGCAAAACAACGTCCCGTTTAAAACATCTCCTCTGTCAGCTCCTACCAGGAGATTCTGCCATGGCTGTGCTTCAGCTGCTCAGGGACCTTCCCAGTGAGACACTGGGGAGGAGACCCTCGGGGACAGAATATTCCCCCAAGACACTGCTTAAACCTTAAACAGATGAGGGCTGTGATATTTCTTGCCCATTGTTACCAGGTTAACCTTTCACCTGCAGGACTCACTGCTTCTGTTTGCCCAACCTGTGAGGAGCTGGAAATGAAATCATTTTGACAGCTATAAAAGGTCAGTTGTAAAAACAGCATGTTTGTTTTAGCTCAGTACCTTACCTACAGCATCTGCTGTTCATTGCCTATTAGTGCAGCCACGAAGGAAACATCGATTCCTGAGTGCAGAAGAACCCCGACGGCACCGGGGAGCAGGATGGGCCCAGGAGCAGGATGCTGAGCCCAGGAGTAGGATGGGCCCAGGAGCAGGATGGGCCCAGGAGTAGGATGCTGGGCCCAGGAGCAGGATGCTGAGCCCAGGAGCAGGATGCTGAGCCCAGGAGCAGGATGGGCCCAGGAGCAGGATGCTGGGCCCAGGAGCAGGATGCTGAGCCCAGGAGCAGGATGCTGAGCCCAGGAGCAGGATGCTGGGCCCAGGAGCCCACATCTTACCAGGGCACCAGGGAAACTCTATCCTCCAGCTGCAGGAACAGATCCAGAGAGCATTTTACAAAACTGCTGGGAATGCTTTGAAGACGTGCAACAAGGAGGGCATAATAAGGAAGGCAAGCTGGAGGCTCTTAACAGGAACCTTTAGTGCTGTGAATGGTACAGGGAGGAATTCACTGATGGCAAACTCTGGTACTGGCAATGACTGATCAGCCTCTCACTCAGAGGAAACCCGACCTCCACTGTGCCTGCAAGGCCTGGCAGAACATCACCCGAGATTACTGCCCGTGCCAGGGCTCACGGACACACGGGGTACCTACGGGCTGTTTGGGGGCATCGGCCTCCCTGCTGACCTCACCAACACAATGAAGGTCTGCTGGTGCCTGGATATTGCTTTAAATACATGGGTGACTCTTCAGTATCAGGATTTTTTTCCATCCCACAGTAACAAATGTGAATTATTTGGCGCATCCCCAAAATAACAATTTCTCATGTCAACCAAACTTCATACATTGCTACAATCTGTTATTCTTACACACTTCTATTCATGAGAATACTTGCACACATTTCAGAAATGGGAAATCGTTGTAAAGTTTTATTTTATTAACAAGTTGGTGATTTTATTACCAAGTTGGACTTTATCACCAAATTGGGAAAGGTAATAACTTCTCAAATAGAAAAGCTATCAACAAGTTAGGTTTGTGCTCACAAATGTGCTGGCCTTTGAACAGTGATGCAGATGTCTTTCCCACAGAAATATGCCTGTATATTAAAAAAAGAAAAAAAAATCCCACGATCTACAATCCAGGGTTGGGCTACAACTCCAGCATCTGGCAGCGAGTCAAAAATGTTCAGCTTTAGTCATTTAAAGGATATTTCCATTGCCCTCATTACCACTGACCTTTTGCTAACACAGAGCACTGACCTGAGCTAGGGTTGAATAATCCCCTGCCACAGAAAACTGCTGCTGCAAAGCCAAGGAATATTTGAGATACCTGAGGTAACAAAAAGATAACCAATGGCACATGTATTCTTTCCAGGCATGGTTTATTGAAAACACACCAAATTGTTATCCTACATACCTGGTTTCTAACAAGCATTCTACTTGTCTGCATTATGGAAAGATCCTATAATAATAATACATTCTGTCACGGTAACATTTGTTCTATGAAAAGCATAATCCACCTTTTTTTCCTCTTCATACTTGTAAAATCAAACCATTCTAGGTGTTTCAGTTTATAGTACAGTGTAAATACAATGCAAAATCCCACCAGTCTAAACTACAGAGAGAATGTTGAGCAGTATTACAGAAAACACATTGTTGATTTTTTTTTAATTCTCCTACCATGAAAATTTTAAGGCACATGATAGTTACAAACACATTAGCTACTAATTACCAGTAAGCTTCTTAGTCTAGTTATTTTGTTTCTCTGAACAGTAAGAACCAGATTGGCAGGCCTTGTTATATCCTCACTATCTTCCTCCTCACCTTGGACTTCACATCATCCTACCCTGATGTCAAACCTAAGACAGAAAACAAAGGTTCATAATACCTTCCCCTTAAATGCACTAAATTAGTTACTGTACCAGTAAATCAGAGAATTTCTCTGTCAAAGATAAGGAAACACCAGATTTTAGGGGCATCCAAACAAAGAAATTTTGCAGGAAACTACAGCTATATAAACACCTTCAAAAGCTGTGAGAGCACAGCTCCAGCCCAGCAGCACAGCCCGTGGCTGGAGGCACTGGCACTGGAGGTGTCACTGAGTGTCACACTGGGGGTGTCACTGAGTGCCACACTGGGGGTGTCACTGAGTGTCACACTGGGGGTGTCACTGAGCACAAGGGGCTGTAACCACCCTTGTGTGCCCATGGGGCTCCTGAAGCTTGGCTTCCTCAAGGGTTTGCCATGTGCCTCTCACAGGGAGCTGAGCCTGTGCTCAACTTTAAGGCAGGTGGCAGAAGGGAACTCCCCACCTTCAGTCTCCTGAACTGCTCCAGGATGCAAACTGCCCTTCCCAGCACGAGCCTTTCGCTAGAAAGCATTGCTGGAACCTGCTCCTCAGGGCAGGCACAAACTGATGAACCTGCTGCAGCAAACACACCACCCTGCTTTCTTCAGGTGTCCCTGACAGCCAGTCAGTTCCTGGTCAGTCCCTTCTGGGACATCTTGGCAGCAGGGACAGGATTTGCTTTCCCAATGCTGGTGCCTTCGGAACCGGCAGGTCTGAGTGCACGGAGCAGGACTGGGACAGGCAGGTGGTGTGCCCAGAAGACACTGAAGGTTGGGACCTGTGGCTGCCCAAGCCGTTCTCTGGGGAGCATTTCAAGCTGACAACACATCTTGAGTTGCACTTATGGCTAATATGCTACTTAATTCCAAGACAGAAACAAACTGTCCTAAAGCCCTGGCTTTCCGCTCTCCTGCTCGGATTCTGCAGACGGACAGGCCGACCTGGGAAGCACAACCGCTCACACACCAACACCCAAACTAACTGGGTGCTTCTCCAGGGGAGTCAACACACGATTTTGCTTTCTTTAAACCTCCACAGCTTAACAAAGGTGCTTGTTCTGCAGTAATCACATGCCATCAGAAGTCTCCCTCCCCGTGTTATCTCGGCCCTGACTGGGCCATCCAACTTCCTCCTCCTCTTTAGCAGGAGCCTTGCAACACCATCACTTCCTTCCACACCCATCCCTCCCACTAGAATTTCACAGGTAGAAATCTCTTCTACCCCAGCCCTTTGCAGGCAGATTCCCTCCAGTTTTCACAGTGAAGCCAACAGGAAAAGAGGAGGTCACATCCATGAGCCCTAAAAAGCACTGCCTGCCTTTTAGCAGGAGACTCCAGCCCCTACTGCAGCTTTAATCACACACATTGCCATGTTCCCTTCTTTACATACAGTCCCTGCTGCCAAAACACAACAATTACGGGTTCATCCACCCACAGCCCAGAACAGCTCCAACAGCCAGCCATGCCTGTGCCAACGAGGGCAGAGGGGAGGGCAGGGGTGGGCACACATCCCCCCAGGGAGCTTCTGGCCACAGACAGAATGGACACGGAATCCCCAGACCTGTTCCAGGTGCCCTGTGCCAGCCCTCAGCTGTGGGCAGTCTCACGTGCAAGTCACCCCCCAGCCTGTTTTCCTTCCTCAATATCCAAACAACAGTTTGTTGAGAAGAAAAAACCCCACAGTAATGTCGAGGATGGGTTATTGCTACATACTTGGGAATGAGCTGTCACTCTAAGGCATGGGAAGGGGAGGGGTTAGACGTGTGATTGCCAGGGGAAGCCCTGGCCCATCCACTTGCTATCTGACTCTGTGACACACCATCCTTTGCTTCTCTGCAGCCACAAACCACACTGTCAGCTCACGGGTCTGCTGGCTGCCATCACACTTACCCCAGGAAAACAAGGACTGTTTGCTCCAATGACCTGGGCAGCCAGTGCCATCCAACCTGGCAGGGAGGGTTGTCAGCACAGGGTGCAGTGTAAATACAAACCAGACTTTTGGGGGGAGTGGGATAGGGTCTGAATTTGCTTCTCAAACACTCCTCAGTGTTTTTAGCCCACTAATGACAGAGACTGAAGTAGATCCAATCCAGATTTTGAGTGTCCCTGTAGTGTGCCACTAAGAGCCATGGGATATCTGGGATAGGAGGTCATGACCATAGCTGGCCCCAGTCACTTCACTTCCCCCTTCCTGTGGTTTTCTCTGTTAACCTCTTGCTGGCTTTGAAATATCTGTACAATAACTAAACCACAAAGTCTTAGCAGAGACTCCTTTCAACAGTCAGGTCTTTATTTGAAGTGAACTTTTGTTCAGACTCCTTTGGTAAATATATGGTTTGAAGTAGATCAGGGACAGACTGACAGCACGGCCCTTCTCTTACACTGTTCTAATCAGCTACAAAGCAGGTTCCATTGCTAATTACTGAACGTTTTTAAAAAAATCCTTTCATATACAAAAAGAATACACCAAGTACATAACCAAAAGTGATATAAAACTCTTCTGTGTAGCTTGGTTAAAAGGGTCTCCGCGTATTGGCAGAACAAGTATGAAAAGAGCACCATTGATAGAATATACAGTCAGACGATGGAGCTGGTCTCACTGCCACACTCATGTCTGCACAGAGAGACACTGCCTGACACAGACAGTCACAGACACTGCCTGACACAGGCAGTCAGACACAGACAGTCAGACACTGCCCGACACAGCCACAGCCCCTCCCTCTGCTGCCCCTCAGCCGCTGGGCAGCTCTGGCCCAGCAGGACTCTCATGCAGGTGAAAATACAGACTTTGCTCTCTTGATTTGCTCCAAGCAACTTCACCTTCCCCAGCCTCCAGGAGTGACCACTGCACACACGGGGCTCAAAAAGGGAGGGTGCGAAGGAGCACACGTGTCATCCAAATCACTGACAGCTTCTGGCATCAGTCTTTTTCCCTGAATCAACAAATGCTTCCCTCTCCTGCAAACTACTTTACATGGTTTTGTTAACCTATCCTCTGCACAACAATATATATATATATAGATATATAGACTTTTTTATTTATTTATATATATGTATTCATGTCAAATTTTTAATATACTCAAGAAGATACAAAGCTCTTGGTACTTGCTTTTTTTTAAAGTTTTTAAATCTTTTTTTACAAAAAAATGTAGATGTTTACTATTACAGTAATATTTTGGGGGAGGTGAGGTTGTTGGATATTTCCCCTTTTTAATTAGAAAAGAAACGGCAGGCACTGAAAACCGCAAATGATGTTTGCTGGACTCAAAAATGTGCTTTCCAGTCACACCGTTTTTAGGAGCTCGTTTAAAACTAAATGTGGCAATCAAAGAACAGTGGCAACCAAGTAAATTCAGCAAAAGTCCTCTCGTGCTACTGATGAGACATTTGCTTCCTGTTCTCATCTGCTGCCCTCCCTTGACCAATGCCTGGAGAAAATCGGTGATCTGAAGTTATTTAGTTCACCCATTTCCAGACCCTGCAAACACAGAGCACTTCTCTGGAGGTGAACGTCCCCCTGCACAGAGCAGGGGAGGAGAGCTGCTGCCCACGGGGGCATTTCAGGCCAAATCAAATATGCAATCCCAAAACAAAAGCAAAGGAACACAGAAACCATGATGATGATTTTAAAAATGCCAAACCAGTTCCCTTTGTGGCATTTTTCATGAGGATCTATAGCCCAAAGCAAACATGGATCCAACAGTGAAAAATTTACCATCAAACCTAAGTGACAGACCCATCTAAAATTTATAGCGTTTTCAAAATAAAACATCCTACAAAAAAGCTCTTATTCTCTTCCAATGTCGTAACAGCTATGGCAAAAGTAGTTGTTAATCACCATCAATGCAACAGTGATACATTTAACATGGAAAAGCTCCTTATTGCAATCTTTGAGAATATGAAAATAAAAAGCCAGGCAACTTCATTTCTCAGCACAGATTTCTGAACCAGGGACACTGAAACCTTCCACAAACTGCTTTTCAATATGTGGAAATAAAAACAGAGACATTACAGAATTCAAAAGGCAGAAGTATTGTACACCAGATTATAATGACAATATAGCACTGTGATTGATATAGCTTACTCTAAAAGCAGATTATACAGCTTGCATCAATTCTGTCATCCACTCTCCAGTTCGTTTGACTACCGTTTAATAGTTTTTGTTCTGCATTTTCTCCCTTCACTGAAATCCAATAAACCCACTCAACATTCCTGCACTTTCTGTGGAAATAATAAAGAAAACCTGAACATTTTTCAAAAAAGCCTTCAAAAATGTTAAGAGTCACAGTTCAAAAGAAATCCCCCAAAACAAAAAACCCAAACCAAGGAGCCCCAAGCCAGGGAAGTGCTGTCATCCTCACGGTGCCCCTGCAGTGGCAGCTCCAGTGTCCCCAGCTCCTCTCTCACTGTGCCACCGCTCGACCTTCCCTGCTCAGTGTGGCACCGTCCCCACGCCAGAGTCACCCGGGGCTGCAGTGACAGGGACTTGGGCTCTCTGCTCTTGCTTTTCTTCTTGCAGGAGCAGGAGGAGGGAGGGGGAGGTGGTGGCTGTCCTGGTGGGGTGTAACCGAGTTCAAAGCAGGCTGTGGCTGTAAGGCAGGGTGCTCTGGGTGCTCCAGGGGCTCCGGGGCCATGGCAGGGTTCTCCCCACACCCTCCTGGAACCTGCAGAACCTGCAGCCTGCCAGTGATGCAGCGCCCTCGAGTCTGAATGGCAGTGGTGACTGATGAGATCCTCTGTGTCGATTCAATGTTTGCTTCTCCCCCTCAATTAAAAAAAATGTGGTTGGACTTTAGCCCTGCAAAGTAAAGTCAGAATTGGTTACTACCAGTCAGTGACATGGCCTTCGTGATCTCCATCACCTCGTGACAGGACAGTGGCTGCACGTGCCAACCTGTCCCCAGCATGGGGGTTCCTTGGAGGGTTTGTCTGGGAGAAAATGAGCACAGACTGTTTCTCAAAGGACCCTGGTGTAAGGCTCAGGGAGGAGTGCAGGAGTGGAGCAGGCACTGCTCACACACCCTGAGCTCAGGGAGGTGCAGGAGTGGAGCAGGCACTGCTCACACCCCCTGAGCTCAGCCCTCTGCCCCAGCCAGCACAGCCCAGCCTGCAGCACTGCCCAGCCAGGGGAGCCAATGGTGCAGGCTCTACTCTGATCTGGAAGAGCACCTGCCCATGCTGGAAACCTGCTCTGGGTAGGGGCTTCCAACCCAGAACAGAAACAATGGCAAACACTCAGCATTTATACCAGACTGAGAAGGAGTAGGGAAAAAACATCCAATACCACCACCCAAAACCATCCAGGAGTTTTCTCTCCCACTAATGCAAGGGATTTCCATGTAGAATTATGGACAGATGATGGTTCATTTTTGGGATTTGGGCCTTTAAAGGTCTGTTGTCCACTCCGATGGGAAAGTTGCTCAGTGCCTTCCTGACAGTCAGTAAAATTTTCCTTTAGTCATAGCCAGGGGCACAACACCTGCTGTTCCAAACATAGCATCCTCTGCTGGAGTGCCAGGAGGGATCACCAGGGTAACTCTAGCAAGGCAGCAGGACACAGATTAGCAGTGGCAGGAGCGAAGAAAGGCCAGTGACATTACCAAGGAACTTGGCACGTGGCAAAGGCAGACAACCAGAAAGCGACACAAAGGCACCTTTCTTTAGTGACAGAAAAAAAAAAAAGAAATTGAGAAGTGGGAGCTGTGGGTCACTGCTTATTGTGTAACCAAAATTATCTCTCCTTGCAAAGTAACTTGTGTACAGTCAGCAGCTTTCCTGCAGATGGGCAGGGCTGTGGAATACATGGGAACCTCAGGGGACATCCAGAAATAGTCAAGGATATGCTTTTCCTTAAATCTCAGACTAATCCTTATAATGAGCATAGAGGGGGAAAAAATGATTGGAAACAGGAACACACCACTCAAATTCATTCCCATGGCCTAACAGCAGAAATATTTTACATTTCAGCTGACAACCAATCATTCACAATATTAATTTGCTGCCTGCTTATTTGACAGGTTATTTTTTAATCAAAGAGTGGTGTTTGATTGCATTTCATTAAAGATACACTGAATAATGTAAACACCACTTTTTTTTCCAAATGCATTTTCATTTATCTGAAAGCACCCAGTTAGCAGTTAGACTTGAAGAGATTCCACAGTGATACAGATCATGCACAGAGAAGTTAATCACTAGCCCCAATTACCATTAAAAGGACCTACCATGCATGCAAATTAGACCCAGGAGTCAACAGGCTGGGGTTTAATGTCACGGGCATCCACCAGATTCACCGAAGCCCTGTTACTCCTGTTAATGTTTTTCCTATTTGTGTCATTCTGCAGCACAGGGTGAGGAGTTAAAGCAAAACAGAGCGGATTAATCAAACAAAACCACCAAACAAGTCAGCTTCAAGTAGCACAAGGGAAAATTAGTGGTAGAGAAAGAAACAAGATCAGCAAAGGCACAGTACTGACAAAAGCATCTGCAACAGCCAAGAGGCTGCACTGCCCTGCAGTTGTTGCTCAGCATTCCCAGTCTCCCTGGAGCCTCGAGGCTGTCACAGCTCCCAGGGCCACAGGACCCCCAGGACAGCTCAGCCTCAGCACAGGGACAGGGACCAGCAGCAGCTGCTCAGCTCTGCCCAGGGGAGGACAGGGCCCTGCACACCTTGGCTGTGCCCAGCAGCCTGAACTCAGGTCACCCTCAGGCCCCCAGAGCCAGGAGACAGCACACAGTGGGGGTTACACACTCTCAAGGTGAAATGGTTTTTCTCTTTTTCTCAGAAAATCAAAGCAGCTACTCACTGAACTTTGAGTTTTGCTTCACTTCAGCCATACACTGGAGTTAGGGCTGCTTGGACCACTTTAATGAATTTTGAGTGGCAAAAATAACGAGTACTTGTTAATTTTCATGCCTTGGCCTATTTTCTTTAGAAAGACATTTTCTGCCAAGCTCCTGTTGACCAACATTCTTGTACCACTTCCTGCATCCATTCCTGCTGCATCCTTGCAAAACATCTTAGAACTGTGCTGAGGGACCTAGAAAGTTCACTTTGTTGATATTGGCTCAGGCACAGCCACCTCTTGCCAACTGGAGCAGGGGAGCAGAGTGCACAACTTGAGCAATCCAATGTGAGGAACGTCCAGCCAGGTCACAGCCATTCTCCAGGGTGTTCCCCAAGGAAAGGCAGGACACAGCAGGAAAGGCCTGACCAGGCAGGTTAACAGAGACAGGCTGGTGCAGCAGGACATCTTCCCAATTCACGATCTATGGAAATATTTTTCTCCAAACCACATTTTTATTGCCCTTGTTCAGTGATGGGGGTTTTCCTTTCAGCTGACTGAAGTGCAATTCTTTCTGCTCAAATCACCTGGATTTTCTGACATTATCAACAAGATGCTGAAGGTTATTAAGGACAGCCTTCTGCACAGTAACAACAGTGTTTCCTACCACTGCCTCTTGTTTCGATGAACCCTCCCCTTCCTTCCCAAAATTACTTCCCAGGGGAAACCCGAGCTGTTTTGAGGCCAGGGAGAACTGGTGGCCAAAGCATTAACAGACTTTTAAAAAGGCCACTGAAAAGGTACAACAATGCAACAGAAATTACACAGAGCCTGCTGAGCCACATTTGCACATAACCCACAATACAAAAAGCTGTGTGAAGTAAGATTTTTTTTTTAAATTAGAAAGTTGTCTAAATTTGGGTTTTAAAGGCACACACGTAACTGTGCATGTCTCTCCTTCCTCTCCATCTCCTTGGTCCATGCCCATAGTCCACCATCAGGACTGAATGAGTGCTGCAGAACTGAATGCTGCTCACCACACTGCTCACACTGCTAGACACGGACACACAAGATCACATCTACTTCTCGTGGTGGAAACAATAAAGCAGTGTGAGAGACTGAAGAGAACAAAGTCTGAGCACAGTTACACACTTTAGGGCCAGGGAATGCTGCCTGGACAAGGGTGACAGAACAAGCACTTTCTATTTTTACAAACTCATCCACTTACAAGAATACAGCAGTTGCCTGCATTTGCTCCTGCACCAGAAAGCAGCATTTTGTTTTTATTTCTAGTCAGCCAAGCACTGAATTACAAAATAATGCCTTTATGTGGAGAGGAAGAAAAATAGGAAATGCCCTTTGCAGCCCCCAGGTGAGTAACTAGCACGTGTTCCTCGCTGAGGGCACCAGCCCCCCTTCCCCTCAGAGGCACTGGGAGCACTGGGCAGGGAGAGCAGCTCACTTTTAAAGGTTCCTTCTCCGAGGCATCGCCCGAGGGGTCGCTGCTCTTGTACTTGCGCTCCTTGTCGCGGTGGTCGATGGTGGAGTATCCATCTGGGGAGAGAACAGCACAGTCAGGCAGCAGCACAGTCAGGCAGGAGCACCACCAGCAGCACAGCCAGTGCTGATGTGAGCACAGTCCTGCAGCAGAGGAACAGGAAACCAAACCATCCCACCCCGCCGATGCCGGCAGCCTGCGGCTCACGGGCTCCAGCTCTGGAACTTCACTGTTACAACTAAAAACAAAACAGAAGAGCCCTTTTTTATAGCACTGTCAGATGCTGGCACTCATTAGCAAGCAGCACTGTTTTCATCCCAGCCTGCTGCACTTTTTAGTGTGCCCAAGGAAAGCAGTGAGTTGTCATCTCATGCCCTGTGGCTAATGAGCTCCAAATTCAACCCAAATCCTGAGTTCCTTGCTTAGCAGCCTGATTAATTGGCTGTGTTCATTCTCTGAATGCTCTGCAGCACATTCCCACTCTTCCTGAGCCTGACTGCTGGCAGGACATGACGATAATTTGGAAGAGTCCTCATAAGAGCACTGAGAGAAAGGGCCTGTCGAGTTGGAGGAAATGTTGCTGCAAACCCTGCTGTGCCTGGGCTCACTTTCATTACCAAGGAGCACCTGTTGGTGCCTCTTCTCTTGACAACTAAGGAAGAGCATGAAAGCTTGATGAACACAAGGAATAAAAGTGTGAGAGGGTTTTATGAAGAAATGGCTCTAATTATTTCAGAACCTTTCCTTTGAATCACTGTCAGCCAATGCAAAACTTAATTTATTTTCATGATGCATCAGATTTCCCTCATTATCAGTGACAAATAGATCCTCGCCTGCTCTGCTTTGACAGCATTGTAATCTGGAGTAAATGACATCCAAATTTATAGCTCCCTATAGGCTTTTGTTTTCCCCTATGTAATTGAGGGATCATTAATGTTTTCCTATCCTGACAAACTGGGTTTTTAGAACACCACAAAAAGGTTTTACATGAACTATCAAAACACTCCCCTGTCTGTTTATTACTTGCCTGCAACAGGCCATTAAGAAAAAATGAGTGATGTGTTTGTGGGGTTCCTGTGGCATAAAGAGGCACCGTTTGCCCACATGACACCTGCACACACAGTCAGTGACTGGCACCAGAGCCCATCCCAGAGCTGCCCATGGCCAGGTCAGACTGAAAGAGCTGCAGTCTGTGCACACAGACCTGCAGCAAGCACCTCAGGCACCAAATATTTATGACATCCCAGGCAGTAACAGATTATTTAACCTCACTGCCTAAAAATAACTAAAGCATTCTGGAGTTATTCATGTAGCACATAGACACAAAGCATGAAAACAGTTGTTACACAACACTTGACTTACAATTACTTGTTGACAATGAAGATGCCTGACATTCTTGGCTAATCCTTTTGAACAAAAAGAAAAAAAACAGCTGCACACCCAGCTACCCAGCCAGGGCTTGCAGGGGAATGTGTGAGCAACAATTCTCTTTCAGATGACAGGCATGGAACACTGCTAGTAAGCCATGGCCTAATCTAAGGATTCATCATTTATTTAGGACTAAATAGGTCACATAGGTATGTATTAAATGATGGAAACATGGTGACTGCCCCAAAGAACCAAACTTGCAGCAACTGAGTGGCAGCTTCTCACAACCCAACATTATTTGCAGTCTCAAGGATGTACTGGATCACTTTGCATTTTTGTCGTGCCATCATCATGGGTGATCCAAAAGGAGTTGCCAAGATACAAAGGAACATTCAACCTTCCCCCAGAAAGCAACAGCCACCAAGTGAAGGATGGCAGCTGTGATACTCCCAGGGAGCAAGGTCATTAGTAGAGACTGCAACCACACAGAACTGAGAGCACAACAGATCTTTAATACTACTAAAAAATTAAACCCCCATGCTCAGCCAGGACACAGCAGCAAGAGGAAGATCCAGCTCTGGCACAGTGGCAGTAATCTAACAACTAAGAGGGCCAAGAACTTTGCTGTTGGTGTCCAAGTTCCAGCAGGTTTTGCAATCCCTCCTGCTGTGTGTGGTCTGTGAGCACAGCAGCACGAGTGGGGTGCTTCCAAAATCCACACACTGTGCTGTGACCCTGCCAAGACAAGCAGCAACAGACAGGCACTTCATGATTTGATCTGATAAAATGAGAAATATCTTGAAGGAGATTGCATCAGAGAAGTAACACCTCACTGCCCCAAGGACCAAAGCTCTGCAAAGAAATTAGAAATACTGCTTTTCCCATGTTTCAGATTCATTCTAAGAAGCCATCAGAATTAACTGTTTCTGTGGCACAAGGAAGATCTCTACAGAGCTTGCTGCTGCACAGCAGAAGTGCTCGCTCTAGAGTGCAAAAAGAACAAAACCTCCAGAATACAACAGTCCACAACAAAGTTATAGTCAGAAAATATAGTCTAGAGCAGCTCCTTACGTTAGTATGCCCATAAGACAAAAACCACTAAGCATTTGGAAGAGCCTGAAGGGAAGAGATGAAATACTAAGTTGCTATTCCAGTTCCCTGGAATTAAGGATAGTAAACTGGAGAAACTGATTTAGTCTCTTCTCAGCTGAGCTCAGAAATAGCACAGGGTTAAGAGTCAGTCACTCAAGAGCTGCAGTCATGAAAACCTGACAGATATCACCTCCTAAAGGTGATAAGAGGATTGGAGAGCAGAATGGCCCAGAGAACCTGCCTGATGCTGTGCATATGCTGTTAATCTGCATTTGGTTTTGCACTCAGAGCTGTACCAGGAACTCATGACAGCACAAGGCAACAATTAATACTGAGACTACAACAATGAGCACTGCCCAGACTGCAGCAGCTGCCAGCACAGCCACCCTGCCAGGCAATCCTCTCGGAAGGTGTTTTCTTCCATTGTGGGAACAAATGTTTCAGTGTTCCCTTAGGCAAAATACAAATGGACAGTTGATTCCTGGCAGGTGGCATCTCATTTTTCTAAGAATACAAAAGGTAATAATATACCTGTTATTTTACTTCCTGAACGTGCTTGGCTTTCAGCTTGGTTCTAACTTCCTATTTTATTCAGCTACAATCACAAATAGCAGTATAATATCAAGCTGTTTCATCTGGAGGCATTAATATAGGTATATTTAAATAAAAATAAAGTCAATTGGAAGAAATAAAGCAAATTCTTGAGAGACCATATAGCACCTTTATCTACCTTGGTAAAGAAAAAACTCCTCCCAGTCTTACACTACAGAGCTTATCAATCTCAAAGCACATCAGTGCCAGTCAGCAGCTGAGCTCAGCCTAAAGGAAAAGCCAGGCTCAGCTGGGTGCAGGTCAATGAAAAGTGGAGCCAGGAGTATCACACATACTAACTTGTCTTGGGTATTACCTACAAAGCAAAGGCAGAAGAGATTTAAACACAAAAAACACCCCGAAGTAAATTCACAACTCTTTTTTTTCCTTTCTGAATCCCCAGACTTGCAGATCTGTAACAGGGAATGCAGCTGCCTCAAGGGCCAGAGACCAGAATGAAAGGTGGGTTGCTGTGTCTCCAATATATATGCACAAAGGAGTGCAGAAATTGGTGGGTACACTCTACATGTGTACAAAGAAAAAAAAGACAACAACCAATCTTTTGTGAGGTAATGTTCTGTTTTTAAATGTCAGCTTTATCCACCTGAAATAATATCTCCTAGAGAAATAGCTGAACTTTCCTGTGAGTGACAGTGTGCTCTATTGGAACAGACAGAGTTTGATTTATGAGTGAGTTTACCTGGGCCGAGCTCATCCATAGGTATCATATCCCGGCTCCCAGACTTCTCATTATCTGTAACACAGAAACATTGAAACCACCTGAGTTACATTTGCTTTGCTCAAAACCTGGTACTTCTGAATTAGTCACAGAACCAGAGAGGTCCATGAAATACTGAACACAGAGATTATTGTAAAAAACTCCCCACCAATTCAACTGTTATCCATTCAGAAAGGGAAGTCTGATTGAAGTTCTCCAGAGGGCACATGTAATCCTTGTATCTTCTGCTTTAGCACTGTAATACAGAACTCTCTCTCTCCAAGTGACAACAGAAACCACAATTCTGCTCTGGACCACCTACCACTATTAACAAGCTTCTCCCTGGTCTCTCCAGAACAGAAGAGAAAGCAAATAAGGAAGGTGCAGCTTCTCAGGGCACACAGCCCAAGCCAGCAGCCTGCTGAGCCAGCAGAAAGCTAATCCACAAAGAGAACCACAAGTTTCTTGTCACATCAGCAAACTGACCCAATCATCCTTCATCTGCATAATCTTCCAGGTTTGATCAAAGACAGGGAAGGTGGAGAGAGGCAGGCAGTGTGGGGCTGTCATTTCTGCAGCAACCTGCAGTTAAACCAGATAAAGGGCACCACGAAAAACCTGCTGTGAGAAACCAGAACCAGCCCAGGGCAGAGCAACCCCACTGAAACCAAAGCTGGAGCTACACCAGAGTTGCATGGAAAGCACAGCCAGGTTTAGCTGGAGCTGGGATTAACTCACCTCCCACAGAACCCCCTGCACAGCAGAGGAAGGAGCTGTGCCAGAACAGGAATGCTTGTTCAGAAAGGAACAGACTCCAGGACTGAGCAGGGGGAAGGTCAAGCCCATTCCCGGGGAGATTTAACTGATTATGTTGCATAAAGTTGAGAAAACACTACCAATAATGTAATTCCATAAGGGAAGGAATATCATCCATATGCAGGTAATAAGGACTGACCATTTGGGGACTGTGGGCTAAAATCACCACAAATGATGCATTTTTACCCCCTCATGCTGCAACACAGTTTTAGCAAATCCAGGAAACAAGAAAGCAAAGCAGTGCAGAACTTGGGCTAAAGAGCAGAACTGACCTTGACTCTTCTCCACCAGAGGCAGGGTGCTGTCATCATAGCCAGACCTGCCAGCAGGACCCTTGGAGCCCTTCGGAGCCGCCGACACGGACTAGAGACAAAACCCACGTGAACACAGAACTGCTACTCAGGGAAATGCAACAAGAAAAATAAACAAACCAACACTATGGAGAGAGATTATGGATGCTGCTAAGCATCCCCCCTGCTGTTGATAATATGGCACTTGAGTATTTTTCTATTTTCATATAGATTTGCTGGTGGAATTTCTTCCTGTTATCTAAATGGCAGCCCTGTTGCTCTGTAAAAGGAGCAAAACCTTTCCACAAGGAAAGATGAAGAGGCTGCAGGTCAAGCCCAGCCCTGTGCTGCTACAGGGAATGTTTCAGAAGAGACACAACTAAGATGAGACATGCTAATTCTTCCTCCAGTAAAACTGGGGCATTTGGCCTGTAAGAGGTGTCAAACTTCCCAAACCTGAGAGCTCCATTCCCCAGAGCACAGAAGAGCCCAGCCAGCAGGTATCTGCATGATGGTGTGACTGAGTGGAACACAATCCACTGTGCTATCACCTAGAAGTGAAGGCTACCATCTATCACACTGCAATCCTACACTGAACTAGGACACCTTCCACTCAGGCATTTCCAACACCAACCCAAGATCCAGCACCTTTACCTGGAAGTGTGACTTGTTCCACCCATCCTTCTGAAGGGCATTTCGTAGCTCTTTATAGCTCCAGATCATCTGAAGAATGTGAGATGCTGCTTTTGTTTCTCTGGGAGATTGGCTGCTTTGCAAGATAAAACCAGAGCTTAAGTGCCAAGCAATGTCAGACTATTCCTATGCTGATATCCAGAACTCCACACAGCTACCGACTGAACCTGTGAGTTATGGTATGTATGTGACTTCTTCATACCTAGAGCTATTTGCTGACAAAAACAGAAATCAAAAAGTTGCAAACTGTGCACATTTTTGGGGTTTCACACGTACTGCTGGACAAGCACTGAGGCCAGGGTGACCCTTTTCTCTTGTAGCTATCATCAACAAAAACCAGATTCCATCCTGCCTGGATTTATTCAGGAAAAAAACCCCAACCCAAAAAAAAAAAAAAAGTTCTGTGCCACTTTTCAAACCTTCCCCCAACGTATCTATATCCCTCACAATTCAATGAAGTTGCTCCATGGTTTTAGAATAGCTTACAAAATAATTCAAGTCAGCAAAAAAAATAAGCTGTTTTTAAACAGAAGATGAATTTTTATCCATTCCCTACTAGGTCAATACACAAGCACCCTCTATAAAATAAAAGAGGCCTAGATTTTTGGTCAGCTCTTGTATTTCATAACAATACAACCCAACAAAGCCACTTCAGCTTCTCTCCCAAAAGTTTGCTGAAAACACACCTACAATGTGTAACTGGCCGAGCCACACAACACAAAGTCTCTGAAGCAGCCACAACACAGGTCTGCAACAGAACTGCAGAGGAAAAATTGGTCACTTCAAGTGACCAGCACCAGCCCTTTGGCCAGAACAGTTACTGCACATCAGTAACCATTTCACTTGACAGACACAGATTTCCTCCCTGGCATTTCAGGAATGGAACAGTGCCACAGGAAAAGGCCTGCCACACTGAAACCAAGACCATGGTTTCACTCCAAATGCTGTCTAAGGGCAGACGTGGTGCCAAGATGTCTCTGACAAGGAGAGAGCACGTCCTGATGTGACTGAAGGGACTACTCAACCAACCTTCATCAAGTAACCCTATGAAAGGTGCTGGCTTTCTACTCTGTAGGTATTAGCTGCTGAAATCAGGGCTCCCAAAGGTCAGGATGCTCCAGCACCTCACAAACCAAAAGCTGCTGTTCATGGAGACATATTCAGGTTTGCAGGGAGTTCTCGTGCATTCTGCTGTCACTCACCTGGACTTGCTGATGGCCACCAGCTTCTGAATGCCCTGGGTCTGGATCAGAGACCGCGCGTTTTCGGAGCTGTCAGTAATGATTTCATGGATGGTGTTCAACACTGCAACCACTGTATCCTCCTCCAGGTTCTTTGCAGATCTCTGCTGCCTGCTGGGCAAATTTCTTACCAGCTCACCCATGGCATAACTACCTAGATAGGGGGAAGAGATACCATTAGGCAGCCCTAATAATCAATTCAGCTTCCCATCCTGAATGATAGAACTCAAGGGCATTTGACATGCCAAGAAAAACTTAATAGTGCACGTGTTTTGAACCTCAAGACTGTAACTTCACGGGGCATTTATCATTCCTTGTTTCAAGGAGATTGAGAGTTGATACCCAAGACAAAGTCCTTCATCATAAATGCTAAAAAGTATTGAGAGGGGAAGAAAAAGCAATCTTTATTAAGAATTTTACAGCCAGCATCTATCACATTTTGCAAAGCCTGAGGAAAAAAAGCATCCAGTAGCTGCTGCCAATGCCACATATTCATGCTAATACACAGACATGGCTTACTCAACTCAGCCTTCTAAGAGGCCTTCTGGGGCAAGGTGTGCAGTCATGCATTTATTAACCTTCTCCCAACAAAGGTGAGAGTATTTCCTCCTGGGTGCAGTCAGCCTTCTCCATGTACAGGACTGGAGAAAAACCAGGGAGGTTGAACTTTATCCCTCCCAGGTGTCCATCTGTGCCACTGGTCTGGCTGCACCTCTGAACTATTAAAAAGAGAACCTGATGTATTTAGGCAGAATCCCAGCTTGCTATTTATTTGCTGGTATCAACTTCCATGGTGGCCCTAAACACATCACCAATATTTCCTGGCCTGACAAGGTTAGAGTTTAAACAGATATATCTGTTAAATACAGAGGCATCTAAGGGAAAACTTGAGTGAATCTTTGAAGATTCCTGCGTAGGGCAGGTGAATGCTTATTTGCCACCTTGGACAGGAGCTAGAGCACTGTTAACACTAACTTGAAGAATATCAAGTTGCTTGGTGTCCAGTTGCTGCAAGTACCACCACACAAAAAGATGAGAAAGGAAGGAGGAAGCAAAAAAACCAAAGATACAACTTCAGAGCTCACTGCACTTCCCCAGGTTTGCTCAATGTGCCACTGGCCACACTCCCACTACATCTCTGTGACCATCACGTGTGACCAGGAGCACCAGTGCCATGTCAGCCAGGGCTAAGGAAGAGACAAGAAACCTCTTAACCCACCCAATCCTCTGCACATCTCCACACACTCCTCCTGCCAAAGTCTACATCTGATTTTACTCCCGGGTTAGAAACTTCCCTCAAACCACAGCTTGTCTGAGCGGGCTGTGAATACACCCTGAGCTGACAGCCCCCCCTCAGTGGCTGCAGGACAGCGTGGGTGGGAACTGCACACAGGAGGAGTCCCCAGCACGGGGGACAGAGCACGGGAGGCCCCCCAAGGGTCTGGCTGTAAAGTTCAGAGGGTACCTATGAGATCTTTGTTGCGCCGGTCCATGGACAGGTTCCTCAGGGCGATGGACACGGCCCTCACCACCTTGTCCGAGTCGGACTGCAGCAGCTCCACCAGCACGGGCAGCCCCCGCTCCTTGCGCACCGTGGCTCGGATGTAGGTGGACCACTGCCAGCACAACAGGGAGAGAACACACTGTCAGTGCAGCCCTGCCCTGCCCTCCTGCCCGTGCTGCAACAGACCAGCTCTGGTGTGTGTGCTGGTGCACTGCACTGGCTAACCCATCATTCGAGTTCATCAGGCACCAGGGAAGAAAGGAGGCAGAAGTTCATCCTGCAGTGAGGAAGCTGCTGGGGAGAGGGGACAGAAACGGGCAGAAGGAGGGTCATCCATCAGCAGCTGTTCTGTACCTACCCCAGTGGGAAAACAACCCTCTGGATCAGGAAAAAAAAGAGGTCATTTGGAAGAAAGAGTAAAGCATCTAAAGCATCTGTTATCTTCCTCCTCCTCCTATTTCATGCCTTTATTCTGTTTCATGAATGACTTTAGACTAAGCTGGATTCCAGACAGCTGTGAAACACCATCCTGCTGACCCTCAGGCCACTGATGAGTCCCCCTGAGCCATGTGATTTTAGAAATGACCAGGCCAACCTTTGGGAGAACTGCCTGATCAGTGCTGGGGATACTTCAGAGAGGATATCAAAGGACACTGGGAGTGCAGCTTCCTAAGCAATCTGACAAGCCAACAAATTAAGTATTCAGGACAATTATCTAGCACCAAGGTTTTCTGAGTGGACAAAGTAATGGTTAAGTGGCTTAAGTAGTAAAACTTGTTCATGGTTAACTGTCATGAGCTCAGTGACACTTCCAGTATGTAAACCATCTGTCCAGAAGATGGAAAACATCTTTAGTGAGCAAATGGAAATAAATTCTTTGGCTTTCCCACCTCCCTCTTTTTAAAGGAGATGCAAATATACCAGTGCCCTTACAGGGACATTGCTTTGTTCTTTACTCACAGAAAGGAAACCAAGAGACTGCAGAGAAGGCTGCACTCACCGTCCAGTTGCCAGCACTGAGATTCTGCAAAGCTCCTGCTGCAGCTTCCAGAGTGTTGAAGTTCTGACTTTCAGTGAGGATGGAGAGGTACAGTCGGACCACGTCTGGCTGGTACAGTAACTCAAAGCCTGCAGGGGGGGAGAGGAGAACAGAAGCAAGAGAAGCAGAGAAGACAATGTATGAACAAGCACAGAGCATACCTGTATTTAACCACATAAGAGAACAGCCAAGAGGAAGCTGCTGCCCCACAGGAAGAAGGGCTTCTACCACATCCAGGACATTCCATCCACAGCTGTGGAAAACAGCAGAGACAGCAACTCCTGCAGAGAACATTCCCATGGGCTGCAGGGCCCTTTGCTTGTCTTCAGGCTGACAATTCTCTCTGAAATCTGTGCTATCTACACACTGCCTAGCATGCATATAATGACAAGGTGACAAGAGACAAGTTTTGCCTGCAACAATTCCTACTGCATCTCCAGACTGGGCTGCAAATTCACCCTGCACTCCTGTTTTCATTCAAATCTCTCTCCCTGCCTTTGGAGACATAAACAGCAGGGCCAAGGAGAACAAGCTACACCATCCTATCAGCCACCCCCTCTGCACACAGGGGACAACGACAGAGGCAAGATGTCCAAGTGACTAGAACCCCCAGCTGGGAGGGGCAAGGAGAGACACTGATTCCAGCTCAAATATTCAGTAAAGAAATGCTCTGGTATTGTACCACACTGGGAGCTGAGACAGACACACCTGTCACCTGCCTGTCCCAGAGTCACTGTATCAGCTCTGCAGTTAAGCATGACAGCAATGAGAGCTATCCCCAGCCTGGGCACCCATTTCCTTTGTGATGCTCAGTGACTGACAGGAGCATCCGTGCCCTGACTTCCTCATCCACAGGATTAGGACTTGCCCATCCACCCACATTAAAAAGGGGGTGGTTAGACAATAGCTTCATAATTCCAAGTTGCTGCATAATGTGAAGCAATTTTTATCCATCTTTCTCCACCAAGTGCAGCATGAGACACTGCATCAGAGAGGGCAGAGCATGCCAAGCACCCTGTTAAAGGATGGCCACACTGGGTGCTGTTTGGAGTGTGTGAACAAAAAGCTGACCCCCCCCAAAGTGTTTTGGTGAGGGCAGGAAGGCACAAGCAACTGTGGTCAACACAGCCTCATGTCCAGGCACTGTGGGGGGTTTGGTGGCTGTTGGGCTGTTTGCACTGAGTAAGGTTCAGCAGGCATTACCTAGGGAAGGATTTCAAGAAAAACATGACATCAAAGAAAGCATAAAGGTGTGAAGGAACTTGGGCAAAGAGGGAATCTGAAGCTTGTTTTGAGCAGAAAAATTTTTTGATTATTATTTGTACACATGAAAAGGATGTTTTTCACCTCCCTAGATGCTGTCCTAGAAGTGGAACATAATTCAAAGCAAGTTTTCCACTAGGAAGACAGAAAACCTACAAACACAAATCACTTCCTCTCTTCAGTACCTGCTTTTCAAAAATCACCCATCTCTCATATACATATTTTTCAGCATGTATCACAGATTATCATATTTTAGACATCTCAGATCAAACCTACAAGCAAGAAAACTAAGCAGTGCTATCCCATCCTGTGGATATTCTATCATTTTTTTCCTTTTTAAAATTCTTTTTTGGTAAAGGCTTTATGAAATTAAAGCCTTGGTTTTAAATCTGCTTCTCCACATTCTTCATAGCAGTTACTGCTGTGGGGCTATGTGAGTCAAGGTCTCAGAACTCAGCACTACTTTAAACCTTGTACAACACCACCCATGAACACAGGCTGTGTCAAACCCTGGGAATACAGGGGGTGCTTATCCCACTGAAAATAAGAAAACACACTTAATTAGCCAAGGGTTTCTTTGCTCCATACCAAAAAACTGATGTAGGTATGAGGATCCACAAGGTGCCGTGTGCTGGCTCCTGCTTTCTGTGCTCAGGCTCTCACACCCAGCCCAGCATCCTGCACCCTCCTCCAGTGACTGCAGAGTGAACCTGCTCCAGGGCTGGGACTGCTGGGACTGCCACAGCTTGTGTGCCACACACCACACCCCACAGATATGTGCAACTGCAACAGGTGGCAATCCCAAAGGCATCCTGCCAAGCCACACCACCGACCTGCCTCTTCTCCAGTGTCCTCTCCCTGCACTGGGATCACTGCCCTCTATACTGAATGCAGAGGAAAAACTGTCGTTACTTAATCCATGAGGCATGAGCAGCTGCACAGCTTTTCTCCATTCCTCGAGTAAGGCTGTGATTATCTGACTCCACTACAACCTTCATATCACCTTTTTCCCCTGCCACTTCACAAGGTGAATTGGCAATCTAAGAACTCCTCAAGAAAAAACACTGCTGATAAGCACACAGTGTTCCTTTCCTGAACACTGACACTTCAAACCTCTTAGGATAGCCTGCTGGAATTTTGACACTGTTATCTTTTAGGGAAGCTTTGCTGAAACATAAATCAGATCAGCAGAAGAGATGAGAAGGCAGGTTCATTAACAGATGATGTTCATACAGAACATTTGCTGCTCCTGTATGTGAGCTCAGACCCGCCTGTGGTTCCCCAGGATGCAATTGTTCAGCCAGCCTGTTTTACAGTGCCCACCTACAACTTGGCACAGCCCCACATGTTCACCCCGTGCTGTTACCTAAATGCAGGCTGTGATGGGCCCTTTCTGTCAGTCTGCACATTCTTTTTGGCTGGACACTCTTCTTTCTGTCAGTCTGCACATTCTTTTTGGCTGGACACTCTTCCCTCTTCAGCACCTCCTGTGTGTGAACACCAGGATGCTCCAACCCTCTCACCTCTGCCTCCCTCCCACGGTCACAGCTGCATTCCAGTCACGCCTCCCCCTGCTCCCTGTCATTACCTCTCTCCATGCATGAAAGCCTCTCCTTTTTCCTACTTACTAATGTAAGAGCATCTCAAAAATGCCTTCACCTTCTCACTAATGCACAGCATTTGCTCTGCCAACTACCAGTACCTTCCTGCTTTGGGGCACAGCTCAGCCAGCTGGTGGATGATTCCCACCTCACTCCACACATCCTCCTTTCCAACCATATTTATGCCTCTGACCTGTTGGCATCTCTTTTAAACGGAGTCAGCAAGGGCTACACACCACAGAGGGAACTCCAGCCTCCCTCCTGTCTCCCCTGCTCCCCTCACTGCTGCATCTCCCAGCACTGCAGCACTTTTGTCAGCCTGGCTCTGCCAGAGAAAGGCAGCAGGATTTGCTACAGCCAAGTCTGAAGAATGTCCCTCATGGATGCTGCTCATTAGCAGGGATGAGAACCTAATAGTGAGCAAGTTACTGCTGCACTGGAGGGTTTCCCCTCATTGACAGCAACCTGACACTTCTCATAAGCATTATAGTGCCTTAAAAAGAAACAAACAAGTTTCATATTTTCTCCATCTGCTTCCTGTCCTAATGAATCCAGCTCTGCTATTTATAGGATGCAATTTGTCTGAATTATTGTAAATTTCCTTCCAGTGTTGCAGGGAGGCCTCTAACATTTTTCCACGAAGCGTTTCAAGCACGTTCCTGGAAGCACAGCTGGTCTCACCTCCATTAAGCACCTGCTTCTCTTCAAAACTGATTTCCTTAATTTCAAGATCATCTTAATTATTTTTTCAGGTAATGCTACTTTTATGCAATATATGGCTAACTGCCTATATCCATTTTTTTTAATGAAAATGAGGAAAGAGGGTCCTTAGTGATAGATAATACATCAAATGACAACAACATCCACTGTTTTTCTTGGTCTTTAAAAAGCTGTTTTAATCACAGCCCAGACTCAGCACTGCCCTTAAAGAGATAATTTCCCTCGAATAAATGAAACTTTTCCATCAGTTATGGATTTGTGCTGAGTTGGAATCTACACTGTCTCCTCCTGGAAAAGCACAGAGATAAGTCATTTATTGCTTTTTTTTTCACTGCAGAGTAAACAAGTTCCCTGTGTCAGCTTTTGCCTTTCAGAGACACACCTGGAACACTGATGGCACTGTGAGCAGGGTCTGAGCATCCCCCAGCGACCACAGCCCTGTCACAGAGGAACAGCTTCCACTGAGACTCACCTCCACCAGTCCCATCTTTCTGAGAAAAAGGAAGATGAGCTTCTTCACAGCAGAGTTGCTAAAAACTGGCCAATGGATTAGTTCTGTGTGAGGCTCCACTACCAGGAGGTGGCACGTGGATTATCCTCCACTTGCCCACAGAACAGTGACAGCACAGACAGCAGTGTCGGTCCTGAAAACACCTGAGGAATGAGCTGGGGCTGATTAGCCATCTCCATCCCTTCAACCCTCAGTCCCTGTGATGAGAATGATGCAGCAGTTCTGGATTATCTTCTCCACAAAACTATTTGCTTTCATCCTGGCAATGCTGATCCTGTGCCTGTCCTCAGCTCCACTCTGGCAAGAACACAGGACACTGCACCAGGTGCCCATCCCTGATACACCTGCTTGAGCCCAACTTCAGACAACTCCCCCTGGAGCAAGGCTGCTAAATCTATCCCCCTTCACCACCCATTCCATTTAGGATTTATTCCCCTCCTACAGGCACAGGAAATTACACACACATGTACACTGGTCAGATGAGAGATTTGCTGCAGCAGAAACAGGCTGCTTCCTTTCCTATACAAACCCCCTGGGCTGCTGTGTAAAACAGTGGCAAATTTCATAAGAAGCTGGAAGGATGCTGGCAACACTGCAGGGAAACAACAATGTCTAATCCTAGGGGGAAGAAAAACCAAACCAACACTTAAGTGAACCCTGGCAGCAACTCATGCTTGCAGTGGGCACAGGCAGGTGCCCACCAGTGGTTTGATTCTCACTTACTGCACTCGGGTCCCCAGCGCAGAGAGGGTGCAGCACCACCCGGACTCCTTTTGGGATGCCACCACAGCCAGAGGTGCCCTCCGTGCCCCAGCCCCGAGGGGAGGGCAGGCCGGGGAGCTCAGGGGCTGCTGTGCTGGGCAATCCCAGCGGCGGCAGCGACCGGCAGATGGAGCGAGAGGAGCCCGGAACGCGCCTTGCCCGCAAGGTCACTACTAACAGACTTTGCAGAGTAAAGAAAGCAGCTCCCTCAGCAACCAGGAAGCTGTGAGCCAAAAGAAAAAAAAGAGAAAAAAAAAAAAAAGTAAAGAATCACGTCAGTAAAAGAAACGAACAATTAGCTTCTGCACAAAAGGAAAGCTCCGCAGCCCTTGGACTCCTGCCCTCTGCTGACAGCCGGCTGGTACCTTCATCCCAGCCTGTGCACTCCATTGTCTGCCAGTCGTACACCAGAGCTCAGAATTATCTGCTACAGAAATGTTTTCAGAACATGTGAGCAGCAAAGCAGGCCGGCAGTTCAACCCTGCCCTCTCTGAACGCCTCACTCCGTGCTGTGCTTTCACAGCAGAGCAATGGAAAACCCCACAGAAGGCTGGGGAGGCCACTGGTTACTTCTACAAAACCAGTAATCAGATCCCTAAAAAACCTGACCCATCAGCTCCATTCCATCTGTAGCTGTGTTTCAGCACCCGGTGCTCAAAGCAGCTTGAATGCCAACATAAACTTGCAAGATTCTTCTAATTGAAAGGCTTAACAGCAGCGAGGACACAGCCAGCTCCGAGAGCCAGAGCCTTGGCATGGCTACTGGAGAATGCAGCTCAGTGCAGAGACAGGCAGAATACTGAGTGTCACACAGCTGAGGCACAGCAAACTGCAAGCAATGAACACAAAATAACAGGGGGAAAGTTCTGAACAGTCCCTGTGGCTTTCACTTCAAGGTACAGTGCAAGTCAGGACAGCGATGGCACTCACTGCAGAGATTCAATCACGAATGCAGCATCCACCACTGAGCAGGAGCTCTGAAGACAGGCAGAACAGCCTTTGAATAATACTGAAAAGAACCACAGAATAATATGGGACACATGAGACTCAAATCAGGCTTGAGGGAATGCTTAAGAAGAGTTTTTCCATTTAGCAAATGAACACCACAGTGTGTGACCTTTCCAACTAATCTACTAAGTCACACAAAAGCTCTAAAATGATGTAAACTCTTCCCAGCTTACCACATACTCCCACAATGAAAGCACTAATGGCATGCTAGTTATAAAGGGAAGCAAGCAAACCCCCACCCCAAAGGATGTAACAGGAATGTTACCAGCACTACCAAGTGTGCAGGTATGCAAAAAAACAACACAGGGCTGACTGCAGGGAAGACAGAAAGGCAGCAAGGAAAGGAAACGGGAGGGCAAGGGAGTGCAGGAGAAACAGGGGTGCCTGGGAAAGCAAACTGTCTTTTGTTATTTCTATTATTCTTTACATTTCCCAAGCTGTACAAGCTGTCATCAAAGTACCCTCTCTTACAGAGCACGCTTTGTAAAAGGTTGGTTATATTCCACTTCATATCCAAAGAATATGCAATTCAACAGAGAGGTGGCTCAATTAAACACAACCCATTTTGACCTTGTGTGAGTTCCAGCACTTCTGTTTTCTGTGAGCACACATTTTAAAGCTAATACAGTTTTCCCTTTCCAAAGGACCTGCAAGCAGCACTTCTCCCAGCAGTGTTTGACAGGCTGCCCAATACAAAGTCTTTTTCAAGCATATGCAGCTAAGTCTCTTGGCAACTGGAGATATGCTGTTAACTGCCTTCTCTCCTCACTAATCAGCTGCAGAGGCTCTGGAGGACCAATACTTAATAAGGATCTGGAAGTTGCTGCAGATAACTGGAGCACTACCCAAGCTGCTGGTTCCACGGGGAATGCTCTGTCACCAGGGGCTGCCAGGAAGGGAAGGGCAGGGAATCCCCGGCAGCCAGGCCGAGGCAGGATGGGAGAGCTGCTGAAGATGTGCACTGACAGGGAGAGGAGGCACGGGGGTGAACTGCAGCACATGGAAGCATTTGTAGGTCACCTTTGGCAATGTTTTTTATTTGGGTTTTTTGAGAAACACCATTGTTACAAAAAACAATGCTTTGGATCGGAGTTAACATTAAGCCCTTTGGCTGAATGATTAAAATGGAGAGTGCATGTAAATAGCTTTCTTTACCCTAATCCCAGAAGACTTGCATCTGACCTTGGAGACTCTCAGTACAGTACATGAAATGTTAACACTTGCTCTCTTGCCAGTTCCTCTAATCTGAAGTTATTTTTATTTATTTCAGTGATTACTGAATGCATTTTATTTTGAAAGGAACAGGACAATCCCATTATTCCAAAAGTAAGTCTGTTTTGAAATGTAATTTGTATCTAAAAATCAAACATTAGATAACATTCTCTCCCCTCTCATGTCCTCAGAATACACGCAGGAGTCTCTGCTTTGTGAGCTACACATCAAACACAATCCTACCATCAGCTTACCACGGTGTTTGCAAGCTCCCAGAACGCAGCCCAGGCCCTGCAGCACCACTGCAACAGCTCACAGTGGGGCTTGGTTCAAAATCCTGGCTCACATATGTAAGCTGTGCCAGCTCAGGAGGGCTTCCCTGTGTGGCACTGCCAGCTGTGCAGAGGGTCAGTGCTCCTGCCACTCAGGCAGACCTGAGACTAAGCTGGAGTGAACACTCCTCCTGCAGAAATGCTGTGTCTAGGGTAGTCTTTCTTACTGGTTGTCCCTTACTCTTGTGTCAAACACTACAGTGTTTTAAGACAAAAGGCTGCTTAGGCTTATCAGGCTGGTGATCTCCCTGACAGCAGATCAATATGCCAGCAGAGCAATGCTCCTGGACGTGGGCAATCCTGCCTGCTCCCTCCAGGGAAGCTCCTTCTGGCTGGGCTCACACCTCTGACAGCCGAGAGCAGAAGGAGCTGGGCACAGGGATGATCTGCATGGCACTGGGGACTTCTTAACCAGACAGCAATCTGGCCCATGCACACGAGATCAATACCAAGTGTGGCATTGATCAGGTTATGTTTCCCTGGGAGGGAAAACCTGAATTTCCAGATGCTGTCTGCTACATCACAGGAATATCAGAACAACAGTGACAAGGTCAAACATCCACGCTTATTCTCTCGCATCCCGGCGCTGCTGCTGCTCCTGCTGACCACGGGGGCTTCTGTGCCTGCTCCTGCTGACCACGGGGGCTTCTGTGCCTGCTCCTGCTGACCACGGGGGCTGCTGTGCCTGCTCCTGCCGACCACGGGGGCTGCTGTGCCTGCTCCTGCCTCGGAGGGCCCACAATTACATGACTGACTGGTTTCCTTTCTCCTCCCTGAAAGGACCCAGATGGCAGTGCCTGGTGACTGCTCACACACCCGGAGGGGTGTCTCTTGTCTGTGTCACCAAACAGCTTCTGTTTTGTCACTCCTCCTTTCAGCCCCAGAGAGCAATTGCAAGGCCTGCACAGTCCAGGCCGGAGCTGAGAACACTGCCCAGCCTGCCCAGCTTGGCTGGCCCTGGCACCTGGGCCCCTGGCACTTGGGCCAGCAACACCAGGAGCAAAGGCACAGGCTCGGGACCGTGTAAGGTGCTGTCCTCAGAGTGCAAGCCCAAGCCAAGAACTGTGGGAGTGCCACAACAATGCAAACCCACAGCACTGCCAGAGATCACCTCCCCACTGCCACTCTGGAAACGCGGGAACGAGACAACACTACAGAGAGCCTCACCTGGTCCAAGCAGGTGGGAAACAGAGCTTTCTTCCCAACAGGGAAAGGTTTTAAATGCAGGAATCTCTAAGCTAGAACATGTTTACTCTCTGCCTTGGTAAGGCTTGAATCCACTGCTTTTTGGAGCATATTTCAAATCTTTTCCATTTAGCCAAGCTTTCCCAAAGGGAAAAGAGAAACAGAAAGATGGCTGGCAAAGCTAATGAGGATTGGGAACTCGAGGAAAATTATTAATTTTCATACTATATAAACAAACATGCTTTTACAACTGTGCATTCCTGTACCCATGCCAGAACACGTGTTTTCAGGGACTTTTCCTTAAACTGAGAAAACCAAAACGAGGCAAAAAATGTTTTCCTTACAAGCTCAACCTCCAGCCCCTAAAGCACACCCTGCTTTCTGATCCCAGCTGCCATGGGATGCAGCTGGAGAGACCCCATGACTAGGGCAGATGCCTAATTGTCCAGCCCAACCATCAGCAGGTTTGAGCTTAGTGTACAAAATGTGTTTATTAAAGAGAGAGATACTGAGTGATCCCCTGAAGCACATTAAAAAAAAATTACACCACAGCTACATCCAGTAATAAAATACAATGTGTTGCTGTCAGTATCTTACCAATAAGTCCAAGAGCCTCGTAACACAAAACTGCCTCAGAACTACAGTCATCACTGAAAATCAACAGCATTGTTAAGGGACTTCTTCCTTTAACTTGTGGCTGCCTGAACCTACCATTTTCTTTCTTCTGGTCTTCTGTGTGTGTTTAACCATGGATCATGTGTTCCAAATTGCCCATTTTTGGCCTCAAGCCCCTGTAAAACTCAGCTTTGCAGTTCCAGATGCCAATCAGCTGCTCTGACTCCAGAAAGCTAATGAGCTTTTAGTTTCCTCCCAGCTCAGTAGTAGAAACCTGTCTGCAGAGGAAAGCTTACTGCAAAAGGAATCATGCATTAGTTCTTGGCTCCAGATGCCACTTAAATATATTTATTTTATTCAAAGGTTCTGACATTATTCAGAACTGTTTAGATATTGAACAGCTTTATAAAATTTCTGTCATAAAATGCCAGCAAATTGGGAAGCACAGCAAAGGAAGAAACTCTACAGCTGCATGGCAAAATAAAACCCCTGCAGCATGTTAATACTTGTTTAGATAAATATCCACACCCCCTCAGAGTTATGCAAGAAAGGTGGAAAAAGCAGAGAGAAGTTTCTTACCTCTGCAGAACACCCAGTACCTTCTTTCCTGTCCCCAAGGGAGTGGATGAAATGCACTGGATGAGGCTGGGTATGGTCCCACCAAGTGCTGACCCTCCTTGGCTGGGTCAGGGGTGACTGCAGCCAGAGACCAGCTCTGCCTGGGTGCAGCAGCCACACTGCTCCAGATCCCCAGCACCTCCTGCCATCAGCCTCTCTCTGCACTGGGGAGCTGGCACTAAAACCAGCCAGCAGGGCAACCCCAAACCCTCCATGGCTCGGGAATGCACAGCAACAGGACTGCCTTGGCAGGGTGGGACTGGGGGGCTTCCACTGCCTGCACTTCAGAGCACCCCTGCTGCCCAGGGCCCTCTGCTCTGCCCTGCCCTGCCCATCAGAGCACCCCTGATTCAGGTTCTCCCAGCCTGTCTCAGTTTTATCTTCAGTGCCAAGGGAAAAACAAGTTCAAGGAAACACCCAAATCTTTCAGACACCAAACTCCGCTTAGAAGCCAATTTGAAAGCTTCTTTCTGGGTTACTCATGCTTCACAGAGTCTTATTATACCTCCACCTCTCATCATGATTTTTATATAAAGTCTCATAAATGGTCATAAGCCATTACACAGGTATTTGGTTACTCATATCAATTCAGCTGCTCGTTAGAGGCCTGTCTGCTTAAGGCAGTGAAGGGCTGCAGAACTCCACAGCTTGAATTCCTCAAATAAGGAGGAAGAATAAATCTCTCTATTCTCCAGTGGATCTACCCTCACAGAAACATGAAACATCTCAAAATACATTCCAGCAGGAAGGAAATATTTGGGTATAAACAACTCATCTTTTTTTTGAGGAAAGCTTATCAGAACCCAAGCTGAGCAGAAGCCAGCAGGGCCAGTCTTAGCCTGCAGAAATGAAAGGTCAGTGGTTCCCAATCACCAGCACTGGGACCGAAGCCTGTTTGGTTCTTTACAGGCAAGTCCTGCAGTCTTGCCTTTATAAGCATTTTATAAGCAACTGCCATATGGAAAGACTCCCTCACGTTAATAAATAATTTATTATATGCCAACCCAAACACTCCCTCCTGTTTGTGTCCTGAAATTGCTAATTAGTTCCTGCTCGAGCTTCCAAAGTCAAAAGTGTGTTTCAATTCCTCTCTCCATTTCATGAAAGCTGCCTCATGCACCCAAAGGCAGCCCAGTGCCTCTAATCTGTCTCAATTACAGTCACTGCACTGCTGTCAGGCAAGTATCTCCCAAGCATCCAAGAAAAAGAATTTGATGTTTTCAATGTCAAATAAATGTCAGGCCAGAGTGGGAGCAGCACGAACAGAAGGTTTTCTTCAACTTCTCTAACAAAAAATGGACCTTACAGCCCAGTTTTTTAAGGTACAGTATTTGGGTACTGAATTCTCCTGGATTTCAGTGTAAACCAGAAACCTTAATGCCTTCAAGAACAGAGATTCTGCACCTGTCCTCAAAGCACCATATCCAGGCAGGGACCAGAGATGATGGAAGGCAAGAGAAAGTGCTGCTGCTCCTCCTTCATTTGAACTGGGACACACTGGACACACCACATCGAAGGTGTGGAGTGAATGGATACTCCTGCCCTTTCTGCCAACCATTCTCTGCAGCTTTTTGGAAAACCAGGCAAGTTTGTATGAAATGAAAACCTGCCTGCTGTTTGGTGTACTGCCTGAATATCAGACAATCACAGGCAGAAACAACACAAAAACAGCTCTGCCTACAGAATTAAAGGTTTTTTTGGAAACACAGGTCTTGCTATAAAACTTAAATCTGGACTAGAATGTGAGATAGGACAACATGATCTGGAGAGAAGTAGCTCCCTGAAGCCTTAGCTGGCCCAACACACACACATAATACAGCCACAAATACATCTATATGCAAATTAAAAAGAAGAAGAGAAGAGATTGGGGCCCCAGCGTGTGGCAATGAATGAGACACTTAGCTGAAATGAATAGAGGGAGCACACAGGCATTTTTCAAGAGGCAAAGGGGAACATTACACAGCATCCAACTGCAGCCTGGCCCCATCTTCACCATCCCACAGCAATGGCATGCATTCCCAAACCACCATGAAATCACAGGAGAAATTTTACAACAAAGCCACAGCAGCCACTACCTCAAAGCAACCCTGACAGCTTCTTTGAAACCACTTCATTGTTGTTAAAATACTGAAAAGATCCCAACCCAATAGCCATTTTGTCTAGGACAGTTTTCAATGTCAATGCAGCTTTCTTATGGTAATATTATGCAATTAAAAATTGAGCTTAAAACTACCCGTGTAAAAGATTCTAAGCAGAGGCTGACATTTACTGTGGAGGTTGTTCATGCCTATAGAAAACTCTGAAAAGGTCAGTATAAATGTAAATAAGGTGAGATACTTCCTCAAGAGTACAGAAATTTCCACATGTTATGGACTGTACCCATTTCTAACCCTTCCTACACCCGAGGCAGTGCTGCCAATGCCCTGGTGGCTTCTCACGGGCCATGGGAGTCCAGAGCTGGACACAGAAATAGGGCTCCAGATTTCAGTGAGACAACTGGCACCACATTTGAAGTGTTTCAGGGAAACTGGGATCCAGCCCTGCAGAAAACTGCCAATACAGTTTAATGCTGAAGGGTCTGATCTCAGTGCTGCTTTCAGCAGGCAGGTCTGGCAGACTTGCAGGGGATGTGCTTGTTAGAACTTAATTATCAAGCAAAACCTTGCAGAAGTGCCCAAATCTAAGCCACATATGCTTTTACCAAGTCTCATATTTTGGACACCAGCACTACCCTGAAGCACTCTCCTGGAAGCAGCACTCGTGTAATTGAATAAATGGGATTAGGCCTCACGCTCCCAACACCCCCAGCTCCTCATTGCCTGAGATCCCAAACCCACTGCACTGCACGGAGCACCTCAGTCATCCTGCACAGTTCTTAGCTCTCCTCTCACACATCTGCAGGTTGCCTTGAGTGCTCCCACGTTTTATGACTCAATGGGCAAAGTATCCCCAAAAGGGGAGTGGGAATCCTGCATCTGCCAGGAATGCAGACTTCCAGTTTCCAAAGTGTTTAAAGGCCATTGGGGACACTGCAATTAAGGCAGATCCTTTCTCGAGACCTTACTCTTGTCCCCTCATACTCTGAATGACTCTTTGGAGATGTTTTTCTTGCTCATCATTTTTAAACTCTCAGGTGGACAAGATGCCATTATATACTCAATCATGATTATAGATTTGCTGGTTGTGATTTTAGAGGTCTCAAAACCAAACTCACTGGATTATATCAGATTCACAGAATACACTGATTTGGAAGGGACCCACAAGGATCATCCAGTCCAACCCCTGGCCCTGCACAGGCCCATCCCCAAGAGTCCCCCCCTGTGCCCCAGAGGATCATCCAAACCCTCCTGGAGCTCTGGCAGCCTTGGGGCTGTGCCCACTGCCCTGGGGAACCTGGTCAGTGCCCAACCAGCCTCTGGGGGAAGAACCTTTCCCTGAGATCCAACCTGAGCCTGCCCTGACACAGCTCCAGCCATTCCCTGGCTGCTGTCCCTGGTCCCCCCAGAGCAGAGCTCAGTCCCTGCCCCTCCTCTGCCCCTGCCCAGGCAGTTGGAACTGCACTGAGGTCTCCCCTCAGCCTCCTCTGCTCCAGCTGAACACACCAAGTGCCCTCAGTGTCCTCACACGGCTTCAAATCAAGGCCCTTCCCCACCTTCATTGCCTCCTTTGGACACTCCAATGGCTCAATATCTTACATTGTGGTGCCCCTGAAATACTGTGTAGTGCCCAGCTCACTTCAGCAGCACTGTCCCCTTCCCTTCCCACAGCTGTTCAGCTTTGCTTACCCAGACTCAGCCTGTTCAAGTGGACTGTCACAGCACGGGAGGTATCTACACTGTACTGAGGCTACTGGTAAAAGAGAATGCAAAGTTTCTCTAAATGTCTCCTACAAAAGCAACAATATTTTCAGTAAAGAGACAGCAAGGTGTGCTAAACACAACTGAACTGGACACGAGGGGGAAGGACTGCTCTTCACAGAGCCTCCATCCAGATCTGCCCCAATCAGGGTCTATTCCTGCACACACAAATAACATTTCATGCTATTACAGATTTCCAATTTTCCCTATGATCAAGACACAGGAAATTCAGGGCTGGAACTAATGGTCTGTGAGGCCGAAATAAAAACACTCTCCTTCCTACCACACACTGATCAACATTCCCTGTGATCACTGACAAGGCCTGGGTCAGCAATCAAGCTCTCAGTGGGCTCAGAGCAACCAGCAGCTGGACTGACATTGCTTCTGAACCGTGCAGAGGTGAGATCCCCCCGCCTCCAGCTGACAGGTAAATTTAAGGGAGTGCTTTCCAAGGTAAATGCCTGCCTCGCAGTTCAAGGTCGTTTTTCTTCAATCCACAGTTCGAGGGATATGGCACATTAAGTCACATCATCCCCCTGTCATGTGGGAGAAGGGGAGAGCTTTTAAGCCTGTGCAGAGCACTGGGGGTTACAGAAATAAATATGGCTTTACACAGCAGCGTTCACATTCACAATATCTCAGAGTGGCTTACAAAGTAATGAGTCAGATAATGGGGCTGCAGCAGCTGTGCAGGTACAGGCACCAGAAATTAATGCTGAGAAAACTGAAGTCTTAATTTTTTGATTCTCTTTATTTGTTCTTCTGCAAAACATGACTGCAGCTTCAGTCTGACTAATGAGCATCAGTGGCTTCTGCAATTCAGAATGCACAGGTTATCTGACATTCCAGTTTATTTTAATTTTGAGATTAACTCCATGATTAAAGCTCTCCATTAACTATAAAAAATACTGTTCAAGCAAAAGTAGAGAAAATGCATGTACTTCCCTGTCCTGGCTGCACTGTAAGGGAGGCCTCCCTGTCTGATCTCCAGTCCCTCAATTTGCAATTAGTTCAGAATCACACAACTATTTCATTTTCAGTCACCTTACTCTCCCCCATCATAAGCTGTTATAAGCAGACCCTCAAAGGCTGGTTAAGAGTGTTGTGAGGACTCCATGGTTTACTGTGCAGGTGCCAGAGAAGGTACATATTCTAAGTAAAAACATATCTGTCTTTTAAATAAGCCACATCTTGGGATGCAGCCTGATATACCCCAATTAAGATGCATTTTGAATATATGCTCCTTTCCCAGCTCCTTGGGCAAATGGACTCTCTCATTCTTCTTCTCGTCTGAGTCACTAAATCAGAGTCACGGATTAAGTTGTTTTGGAGAACTGTGCTGGTTTTATGCAGACATACCTTTTCTGGCTGACTTTGTAATCAGTTAGTGAGAGTCACAGAGAACAACTCGACAGAGGTCACCTGGGCCAGCTTCCTGCTCCAGGCAGGCTCAACGCCCAGTTCACACCAAGTTATTTATGCTTTTGTCCAGTCAGGTCCTGAAATCCTTCAGTGACAGAGAACCCTTCAAGACCCGCTGAGGAACCTGCTCCAGTGCTAATCAGGGGCACTAGCCTGTGCTTTTGTGGGCAGAAGAAATACCAGATGGGACAGACAAATGCTTTCAGCAAGACTCGAGAGATGTCTGTCTGGAGTTGAGTTCTGAGAGCAGCAGAGTCATGCAGGGCTCCCAGCCAGCCATCCACATTCCTGCTCCTCCTGAAGGCACAGCCTTCAGAACCCTCACCTGCAGCTACAACCACTTCCTTTACTTATGCTCACACTAGTTCTGGAAATCTGGCAAGGGATTTAAATCAACATCACACCATTTTTCTACCTCAGCTGTTCTGAAACTTTCTGCTGTTCTCTTAACTTGTCAAGCAGCTTTGTCAGCACAACTTTGCTGCAGTGCTTTTGATGGACACAAGAGACAACGGGAACTTTGTGCAGCAAAGTTTCTGTAATTGATTTTGACAGGAAATTCACTGTCTGAGTTCTGACAGAAGCTCAGCTCCTCTTCCTTGTGCTTCACGGTGATCCTGGCCAGGCTGTCAGGACAACTTTGATTTGTACCTCTCTTCAAAGTATCATCTCATTTTTCACGCTTATGCTAAAAGGGGGAAAAGAGTCTCCTTGTTATTGTTTCTTAACTGCAAGTCAGTGGCAGGGCAGATGCCAACACAACTCAACAGGGCTGGAGGCTGGAGGAGTCTTTCTCTGCAGTGACTGAGTCCCAGACTGAGGCACTTACACTTATGTGAGATAAGGACCTCCCTACCAACTCCTGCTTTTATTCCTGGCAGGCTTTCTTGGCACATTCTCATTTTATAAAGTCCTTGAGCATCATCTGTATAATGAGCTACACTCTGCAATAAAAGGCATTCTATTTTGGGGAAACAATTAGAATTGCTTGTAGAATAGAAATGCTAAATGAGACATGCAAAAACATACACACAACCTGAAGGGTGGGGAGGGAGGAGTATTAACCATTCTCAGCAGGGCAAACAGTACAGGAAAAGCTGTGAAAAGAAAAAACATATGACTGACAACTATAGCTTTCCAACACTATTTTTTCCATCAGAAATATTAACCAAGTGGAAAGGACATGAAAATGCAAGCAGTGTTTGAAGAGCTAAGATCTTGCACTGCCAAAGAGCACACCTAACACTGGACTTATGCACTGGTTTCTGTACATACCAATCTATAATAAATCAATCATCAATAAAATAGCTGAACTTCTCCATATAAGCACACAGCAAGTGCAGTATGCAGAGTGAGAATACAAAACAAATTCACAGTATTGTGTATTTTCAAAATACTCTCTGCAACATGAACTCCTCAGTCCACTCCCACAATATCCTATTGGGGCAAGACACTACTATGCACCTTTAACAGAAATTATGTTTTTATTTAATTTTTATATCACTGTGGTGCTAGCAACAGTTGGGATACACAATATTCTGGCAGAATTTTGCTGTTTTTACAAATGTATCATGTGCCCTCCATCTGCACTGGTTATCACAGCTGCAGTGAAAACACTCATTATTCAGTGAAGGTAATTATTCTTGTTATTATTTAGTGAAGGTATGTCTCTAGTGAAGACAGTGGAAGTAGCAGACACTTCCTGAACAGGTTCACTACAGCCCCAGCACCTGAAGGCAATCCACTTGCCTAAGGCCACTCAGCAAGTCAGCAGTGATGCTGGAATGGAAAAATGAGACTTTCCTCCTTCCAGCTCTGCCTTTTGCTGAAGCTCCAGATCACTCCATCTCCTTATTAGCTGCTGTAATTACCACGTTCTCCAGTGGAGCTCCTGCTGTTTAGTTTTTCATGGGCTACCTTATTATGCAAGTACATACAGGCTGTTCTAGTTTAAGATGCATAAGTCTCATTTTCTGCACATTTATAACTTGGCCACAAATTCACATCAAGTTGGAAAGGGAATTTACCACCTGGGATTCTTGTCTTTTAAAGTCCTTTTAAATTCTGCTAGTTATTCTAGCAGATCTATATTCTTAGGTGCCAGCCTCAGGCAAGGAGGAGTTGGAAGTGACTACTGGAGATATTTTTTAGTCCCACGAGAGCCACAGGTGAGAGGACCTAAGGTGGAGAGGAGGAATCTTGCCTCCAAGTGCCAGCTCTTCCCTCCATGCACTGAGGAAGACTAAACATTCAAGAATGCAAGAGAAGGATAAAGAGGAGGAGCAGCTGTGGATGTTGATTCACTATTTCCAGGATAACCAAAATACCTTAGAGGTGAGTCAGATTTTTCTCATTCAGAAGGAAAAGCCTGAAACAATTCAGAAACAAACCTGTCTTCCTAACTCAGTGTCATGGTTTATCCAATAGGTTTTAAATTCAGCTGTCCCTGCAAAGTGAGGCAGACCCTTCTACTCACTCCTCCTCCCTTGTTGGCCTACATAAAACCTCTCAAGCAAGAACTGCAAAACAGTTCTAATCAGGTACAATCCTACAGCAAGTTTCCTTTTAGGTACCCTGGAGTATATATTGGGACTGGGACTGAGACAGAAGTCAAAGATAAAAACCTTCTCATCTCTGCAGATGAGTCACCACCGCCCATCACTGCTCACCTCATCCTGAGTTTACAGAGAACTTGTGTTTCCTGTAATCTCCAAAAGAACTCTAAAAAGAACAACACCCCTACTGGAATGATTTTCTGCTTTAAAATAGTCTTTTCAAGTTAACTGTTGGTAGCAGAATTTTGCACTCCATTTGAAATCCAGACTGAGTAACCATTAAACCTCCCCACATGTGACTCCTGAGAGAAGAACACACATCACTGAACACAGAAGGTGCCACAGTGTGTCAACGTGACAACAACTCCTACAGGCCTAGGCCAGTGTACCTGAAATGAAAACACCACTGTTCAATAACTCACCAATTCAATTGCTTGAGTTGTCATGTTAAGAACAACAATAAGATATTTCAGACTCATTCTTTCCACTGGAAGAAGGTATGCTAGGGCAGGACATAACAGTATTCCTGCACTTCCAATTCACATTCCAGCTGCATCTCCCCATATGACCTTTCAAACCCTCCAGTGCAGCCCTAAACTTACAATTTATGTTCTACATAATAAAATTTAACAGATCCATGAAGATCACAAATAAGGAGCTTCCACCTGTAGAGCAGAGCTCAGCAGGCCAGGAAGCAACTCGTGCACGTGTCAGCCAGCTCTGAACATTCTCATTCAACATGAGAATGAGAGAAGGTTAGAACAAAGGCAGAGTATTGCAGAACAATTAGCAGTCAGCTATGGAAAGAGTGTGTAACAAGAAAAGAAAAATCCACATGTGCCTGCTCTGAATTTCTTGCAAATGTTGGGAAAAAGAATGGGAATTTACAGGTACCAGGCCAGAGAAAGTTTGGCAAAGGCAGGCTCCATATGGGAATTTTCCTATTCCAGGCAATAAATTTTCTCTGACTCCACTGGAAGACAGATGAGAAATCTTTCACTGCTTTGTAAATTATGAAAAACACATGGGACCAAAATGAACACTCAGATTAGTAAAGCAACAGGAATAAGAAATACTTAATAATTCTGACAGAAATTCTCAACAACGTGCCCAAAATACTGAAAAGATGTTAATACAAGAACACGTTCCTCCCTGTCACAGATCTCCCCAGTCCCTCCATTTCCACCAGCAGGCACAGGAGAGGTCTGGATGGTACCATTAATCAATCGGTTCTAGTCACTTAATTCACAATACAACAATCAAAATTAATGATTGAAGGGAGCTGCAAAAAGGCAGGTGAGTGTTTGAGTCAACTTGGAAAGATTTAAAGAAAGCAGATTTAAATGGCAGTGAAATGCAAACAGCAGCCAATCTTAATTACAAACCTAAAGCCAGAGTAAAGCTTCAGTGAAGTTTCTCTCTCCTTCACTACATGTTGCCTTTAGCTGAAGAAAAATTGCTGGCACTTTTGTAATCTACTAAGTTAAAGTCATTACCCTGACAGTGCCAGGAAGTCTAATTTCCTGGAGCAGTAATACAAAGATTTATAAGGGAATTTAAACACTCACCTTCTGGAATAGAAAATCTATCATCAGCATCAGGCTCCATGGGAAGTGACTGAGGGTTTCAGATAATGGAGAAGAAGGAATTCACCTGCTGACAAGTTCATCCAAAATCTCATTCCCTGCCTACACAGGCTGCTGACCAGGGTAAGTGTGTACACAAAGCTGAGCTTTCAAATGAATTCAGCTTTTCTGTGAGGTCCCTGGTGCAACAAAACAGACTTGTTCATTACAGGCAGCTTTAGCATGGTTCAGCATTTCAGCACAACGCTCTCCTAAATACATTCCCATTAAAATGGAAGTAAGCTTAAGTAATCAAAACAGAAAAGATGAATTAATAACCACTTCAATAACTGATTTGAAGGAGAAAATGAGTTAGCTCATCCACTAGGCTAAAATGGAACTGCACATCTCCTTATGGCTGAAAACTTTCAGCTCCCTAATGAGAGAAACTGAAATTAGAGCTGAACTTCAACACCCAAAGCACCTCAGAGCATCAGCTGTTATGCCATCAGATGTGTGTGTGCATAAACAATGAGCCATGAGATCTGCTTGGGCCAAACAGCACAGAGGGCTGGATTTAATCAGGGATAACCTAATGCTGGTTCCATACAAAAAGCTGTTCTGCTCTTCTGATCTTTCTCCTCCCATGCTCCAGCACTGAGGAGCAGTGGTGGACAATCCAACACCTCCAGATGAGGAGGATGAAATGCTCCCACCTCTACAGCATCTTCGAGGGCTGACACACATCAATCCTGACTGTTCTCAGCAAACCCTGTAGCAGCCTCTCACCTGAGACACTGCTCCCCACCACACAGACCTGATCCACCCTGATGCCTCCCCAGAGCACGAGCCCCCTGTCACTGCTCCTGCTCAGACACACACAGGGACTGCTCCTGCTCACAGACAGGGACTGACAAAGCCAGGGAGTTGTGCTGCTCCTGCTCACAGACAGGGACTGACAAAGCCAGGGAGTTGTGCTGCTCCTGCTCACAGACAGGGACTGACAAAGCCAGGGAGTTGTGCTGCTCCTGCTCACAGACAGGGACTGACAAAGCCAGGGAGTTGTGCTGTGCCCTGGATTTCACGTGTGCCCGGAGAGCTCGGCATCGCTGTGCCAGTGCAGAGGAGGCAGCATCACTGCCACTGACCTACTTCATACCAGGGAAGGCACTTCAGCAAGACTTTCCCCCTTCCCCTCAGAAGCAGCAGTTTCTGAAAGTCCTAAATTTAGCAGGTTCTGAGGACAGCATTCATAATTTCTTGTCAGAGCTGTTCCCTCCTCTGTGCAAGCTCTTATCGCTTCCCGCCGAAATGCATCCTCTCCCTCTCTGACCATCAGGAAAAAAATATGCTCCTTTCAACAAAGAGGAAACAAGAAGCTTCTCTTCCACACTCTTTCCTCATCAGGACAGCAGTACCCTGGACACTGCCAGAGCATATACATTTACTTTTTAATATCAGATGAGACAGCTTCTGAAAGCACTGCAAGTTCTCCCATCTGACATTATCCAGTTTACCACAGATAACAACCCTGAACTGGAAGCTTTCCCCTGCCAGAATGTCTAGCACATAAAATTATTAAAGGCTTAGAAATGGTTTCAGGGCTGCTCAAATGATGTGCTGCAGCAAAATCTAATTCCCATTAAAAAACCAAGAGCAATCAGGAGGAGACTCTAGTCCATCACTCTGAAAAAAAGAATTGCCTTCATTCATTCATTTCTCTCCAGAACAAACAAATTCCAGGGAAAAAAGTAAAATACTAGCATTTAAACTAGATTATAACTCACAAGACCCTTTGGACTGTTCAGAATACGAAGACATTCCTAAGCTGTTGTACCACCAGGACAGGTGTCCTGAAGAAGGACTGAGAAAGCTCTGCCTTCCACACAGACACCAGCCAGACCCCACCCACAATCTGCAAAACTTTCTGGGTTTATGATGGTTGGCTACAGAACAAGATGAAATTCTTACTACAGAACAAGATGAAATTCTTACAATTAAAGTAATCTGGAGACCAAAAGTTTCCAGAGATGGTAGAAAATAGGTCTGAACTAGTTTGCTGCTGCTAGTTCATGGTTTTTCCAGCAACGTAAGCACACTCAACTAAGCTCAGTGGTCACACCTAAGAATGTCTTGCAGGGAAACCATGATGTCAAGTTCTTGAAAGCTCATCTGCAGATCCACCAGATAAGCTCCATGGATGTTGACTGTGAGATTACAGGAAATTTAACACTACACCCCAATATTTGTTCACTACCACAATGTTCATTTGCTGCATTGCACGAACAAATCTTATTACTGCAGTTTCATTTGCCCACAAAGATTCCAGCTGAAAACTCCCTTTAACATGGCTTTAATAATACATGAAAGAGATTAATCTATAATTGTTGATTTTTGAAATAGCACTTCATTGTGTCACTCAATCTGAGTGCTTCTGATCATTAAAACTTGCATGATTTTCCCATCTTAGTAACGAGGTTCTGCTCAGCTGAGAGCTGATCTCATCAGAGGCAATTATACTCCATGGCAGAGATCAGACCAGAGCTCTTAAGGGTTTTAAAACTTCCATTTCATTTTCCTTATTTTACTGAACAATGCAAAGTTCAAGCAACCTTGAATATCCAGGAACTCTCATGTAAACGAGATGCCTGGCAGGAAACTACCAGGAAAAAAGTGAACAAAAATGCATCACTTACTTGAGTTTTTTACTCTTGGCACACAGGTGAATAATTTCTCATGTATTTTTTTTTTTGTCAAAGGGCTTCTTTCAAAATGCATGGGGAGCAATCTCCTGACCTTATCTAGCATGAGATATGCAGTCTATTTGACTTAGATTAAATGGGAGTATCTCAAAATTATCAAACAACCTCTTCAAGAGTGTGAGATTTCTACTACCTGAAGAAGATAACAAGCTGTGTAAGCTCAGAGACAGATAGGGCTCCCATCAGATCTGCCACATCACTTCTGCATTACCACAGCCTCGTGGAGGATTTTTATCTCATTTTAAAGAAAGTTAGGCAAGACAGATTTCTTCACAGAAATTCTTGATTTCCATCTTTTCCCTTCAGTGGCACCTACATTCCAATGACATTTAGAAAGGAATGGAAACACTGAAGCCCTTGCTATATTTTGCATTCCTTTCTTTTCCTGCATCCTTAAGATACCTCTTTGCTCTGCACTGTAATCAACACCCAGCCCTGAACTGATGGTATTCCAGGGAAAGTTGGTTAGGAGACGTTTCCTGCAGCTCTCCCAACAGGATGGCACTGCAGCTGCTAAGAGGTACATTAGGATCTTAAATCTTGTACAGATTTACTGTATCTTGTGCAATAATGCTCTAAATGAAAATGAGTGTTTAGACTATCCCCTGTAAAGGGTGTCTGTAAATAGATTAGATCCATCTACATATTAGGAACAGCTTGCACTATATATTAGGATTAGCTTGCATATCATCAGCCAGAGCCTCACTGTGAATTTAAGTGAAAGTGCAGCACTAAATATGTGTAATTATCCCACCATCCCTGACTATCAGCACATCTCTAAGGATCTCAGACTGGCCTCTCTTGCTGCCCTCAGATATCAGCAATAGAACTGAAGCACAAATAAGTTGATTTGATCAAGGTCACAAAAAGAGCACAATTAAGGTATTCCACACCCATGGATCTCCCCACTGAGTCACACTGTCTCTTTATACTCTCCCAAATTCTGGAAGTGAGGCAGGAAGAGTTTAAAATTTGTCTTCTGAGGAACACTGAGGTAGCTGAGGGTATTCATGCAGGTGAGGGTGCCCTGGGAGCTGGCAGGGTGGCACTGAGGCAGTTGCCATGGCAATGGTTGAATCTTTGCAGTGACACTGCACACACACTTCAAATCCAAACCTGTGCAAGTCTCCAAACACCATCCAATGCTGTAAGAATTCAGACGAGACCCCAAATTGCCTCCTAATCTCCAGTTAAAAAAAGTACCATGCATGCATGAAGGGAATGCAGATTGTGAAAGATTTCACCTCTGCCAGACCTGAAATACAGAAGGGCAGGGCAGAAGAATTTTTCTGTGGACCTCCTGATTTTGGAAAACTGCAAGTCCTGCTCACTACAGACAGGGAGGAATACTGTGTTCAGGGGAAGACTATCAGTAAAGGCAAATCCCCTCACTCCCTGCCATCCCCTCCAATGGACAGAACATTGAGGAATGACAGGGATGCCAGGGAAGGGAAATGTCAGTGCTAAGAACCTTCACCCACTGCATAAATCCTTCAGCCATGTCTGTAAGGGGGGTACAAATGGAGCTGTAAAGAAAGAGAGCATGTACTCCCCCCTCTCTGGAGCTACAGTCACCTAACACCAAACCAGACAGATTTCTACAAGATTCCACCAATTCAGCAGCTTTATATAAAAGCTGGTTCTATCCAGGATTGAATCCTAGATAACAGCATGCACTGACACCTCCATTAGTACAATTAACTGACTACAAAAGAGAGATCAGCCCGATATGCTCATGTCTCACATCCCTTTAAGAGCCTCCAGCTCCCAGGCTACTTGTGACTTCCAAAAGCACAAACATTAGCATTACCTTTTGCTGCTTCAGACCGCTTAGGCAAATCAAGTGTATCAAAATTCCTGTCCAAGTCTCCATTCTTCTTTCCTGTGCAAAAAAACAGAAGACAAGATATGGAAAAGACTGTCAGCATACTGACAGGTAAGTTACTGTCATGTGCATCTAGGAGATGACAGAAGATACAGCCCCAGAATACAAATCACAGCCAGTTACCCATAACTGTGTGTACCTGCCCTGCAGTCCAGCTGGGCCTCTGTATGAGCAACTCAGGGACAAAAACCCGTGCTGCTTGCAGGCTGATCTGCAAACATGCTTAGGACCAGCACTTCAGTGCCTAAACTCTTGGAAATTTGTGCCATTTCCCTCCTTGGCAAAGCCATGCCTCTCCCTCCTCAGCCCAGTATTTACCTGTTATTTTCACACAGACCCGAAGCCCAGCTGAAGCAAAAACTCGGCAGCAGAGCAAAAAGCCAACAGGCTTGCTTTGCAGCCTCTGTTCTCAACACAACTGCCAGGCAGGAAGATTTAATATATTGTACAGACAGCAGCCAACAACTTAACCTTGAACTGCCCTTCAATTGATGAAAGTGTCATTTTTACTATTTATTGAAAACTAATGGAAATATTCCATACTTTTGCTAAGAAACAGTTTTAAACCATTACATCAGCTTTAATTTATACAATCCTTCACAGAAAGCAGAACAAACCCAGGACTTCAGTTTTAGCTGGGCTGAGAATTCAAGGTTAGGTAAACAGCTGGGGAGGGAAGTTTTCATCTCTTCTTGTCCCCCCAAGGAGACACAGTGCCTTGGGTGAGCCCACATGGATTCTGTGGGATAAGCAGGCACTTTGCCATCAGAGGAATCCTGGCAGCAGAGACAGAGATTTGGAAGGCACTGCAGGAATCTGCAAGGCTTCTGAAGACAGCACTGTACAATTTAGCTTTCCCAAATTATTCTGAGAGGGAAAAATCAAGTTCTTGAGTCCCTCTCCCTCAAGAGCAGAGAGGTAGGTGCAATGGGATGAATTCAGGCAACACAGTTTGAAGCTGCCAGAAGTGGCTTCTGCACAGGGACTGCACCAGGCTGTTAATGGGGGTTCTGCAGAAAGGGCTGAAAGCTCCACCAGTCAGGAGGCTTAAAAGCAAACAGGAAAATGATCCTTGAAAATGTAATGAGGAGATCAGTCTGATTCTTGACTGGCAATAGGTCACAAGATGGGAAAGGCCCAGCCCCTGCCTTGTCATAGCAGGGGGGTGGTTGGTACATGCACAGTGAATTCAGTGGGTTACTCTTGACAAAAGGATAAACACACAGAGTACAGGATAGAGGAGAATTAGAGCTTTTAGATATCAATATGAATATTTAGAAATAACATCAGGAGGAAAACACCCTCAAGGTAGTATTCCATCTACTCCCTTTCTTTGGGAAGTGATGGAATCACACACTTTTGGTTTGAAATGCCAACACAACGCCAGCCAACTCCAACTACTGTGCAAACCAAAACATGCATCTAAGTAGTTCTGCTTATCTGAAGTGATTTCCTTAATGAAAGCATGTAAAAGCCCATCTAAGCTGCCAAAAGGTCCTGCAGCCAGGTACCACATGCCACTCCTTTGAAAGCTGTCTTTTCTAAAGGAAGGGACAGGAATCAGAGGCACTCTGCAGCCTCCCATCAAGTTTTTGCTCCATGAAAGAATGAGAACACGTTGTTTGGGGAACCAAATACCAGAGATAAAGGGTGCTGTACATCACCAAAGGATGTCTCATTCCAAAACAGCAGCTGAACCCAGTCACTGGCTGCAAACCCTTGTTGACCCTTAGAGCACTGACAGGAAAAAGCAGGGCAGAGGGAACTAAAACAAAAAAAAGCATTGAAGGAAGGAAGTCAGCATTTAGGAAAGATTACAGACTTAAGGCAGACCAATAAATGTGACTCCATCTTATCTACAAGTAGGACAAACTGGTTTTTTCACATGACCCCAAATTTTATGTCTCTGGCACCAGTTTAAACCTCAGAACACGTACTCAGAGAGCCAGACCTTACCCAACACAACTACTCCTTGTAGAAGTTCTCTCTATAATTTAAAGGCTGGATCTGGCATTGGTATCAGCCCTGCAGAACTGAGATGGCACAGGAAGAATTCCCTTCCTCCCAGTGGCAGTGTTTAATAAGGACTCTGTGTCCATGCACAGCTTATTAAGGAAGAGATTGTCCAGGAGTGTAGTGTTGGCTGCTACCTCTTCTGAGCTGGCAATGCCAAAGCAGCTGCTCATTTCCTACCCCATCTTTCATTCAGACAGCCCCTTCCACCTGTGTCTCTGCAGTCCCTGCCCCTCAGGTCTGGGCCAGCCTGCGAACACGGCCCAGCTTCCCCCAGCCTTGGCTGTTTGTCCCTCAGCCCTCTGAGACACTCCCACCCTGCAGGCCAGGCCAGCTGTCTGCCCATGGCAGCAGTTCAGAACACACAGCTCTGACAAGGGGATTCCAACTCTACAAATCACTTGCTTCATCAAGGCTAGCTTCAGAGACACCCCAGACATTTTCCAGCGCTTTCGTAGAGAGAGAAGGTGACCAAACTGTAAGAAGACTCCAAAACAAATCCACCCAGAAAGGCAAAGGTTTCAATCTGCAGCCCAGCTGGTATTTCTCCCATTTGATTTTCACAGGGACAACAAATACTGGAGTTTCTAAAAAGGTGACCAAATTTAACAAGTTCAAGAGTCTACTGATGGCAAACCTCTCAGCATCCCCATGCCAACTGACAGCACATGACCAGCTTCATCACCAGATTCTGTAGCTCTGAACACGCTGCTCTGCCCCCAACCCTGCTGGCAGTGCTCCTGCATTTGTTCCCAACAGGGATGTGGGCACACACACAGCCCACATCTGTATGTATTTGTATTTGGCTGACATTTGGATGGAGCACACATTGTCCCTTCCCAGATCCTCCCATCCAGGGTGTGCTGCTGTGCATCACCACAGGGATGCTCAATGGCCACCTCTGTGCAGGGGAAGAGAAGTTTAAGATCCTGGTTTTTTACATTTCAGTGTCTACCCTTCGATGCATCCCCAGGTTCTCCAAGTTTTCCAGCCCAAGGCACGCCAGGGAAAAGCCACCACTGTTGGATCAGAAGCACAGCTCCAAACTTTGCCAGGAGACAGACAGAGCTCTGAACATGCCTGACAGGTCTGTTTAATGAGAGCTGGCTGTAGGAACTGGCACAGCACTCTGGTTTGGGAAAATTGCCTGACATGAGACTTGCTTGTGCAAGATGCAATTTACAGTCTCTGAAACAGTGGGATTAAAATTCTTTCCCTCTCCCCCCTCACTACTTTTCATTATGTAAGAAACAACCAAAACACGACCTTTGGCATTTTCAATCTGTCAGAAACTCAGCACAGACTCTCAAGTGTGACCCAGTGTTATTAACCACTAAATGTTGTTGCTGATCTTCCTCAAATGTCGTTTGGATTTACCAGATAATCAAACCAGCTTTGCAGCCAGACTGCTTCTGCTGAAGGTATAATTCCCAAATGCTTTCTTTCTGGTTAAAATAAAAGTTGTAATGGAAAGTGATTCTCCTTAACACCTCCTCTACCCCCCCATCAATACTGTGCTTGTTATACACCCACTGACCCGACTGCAGAGCGACAGAAGGCACGGGCTGAGCTCTGTGTTGCCAACAAGCTCATCCTCCACCAGCTCCCCAGTCACAGTCTGCAATCCGTGTCTCACAGAACACTACCAAGCACCATTTGCTGGGTGCAGCAGTTATTTTGTTTGGTTTTTTTCTCTCCAGCATTCTCCTTTGGCTCAACCCTCTGGAACCCACGATCTGAAGCAAGTGTCACAAGTTGACAGTGCCCCTGCCTTCACCCCCCAAATCAGCCTCAGTGACAGTCTCCAGGGCACTCACAGCCCATCAACTTCCCAGCAGAGAAAGCAGGGAAGATTTAGCCTCGAGACCTGTGTATTCCAGCTGTAATTTTACTTCTTGTGCTGGGATGAGAAACTAAAGGGTGTCTCCCCTGAGGCACTGGGGGCAGCTACACCCACCTCTTCTGCTCCAAAGCAACAAAGCTGCAGCAGCCCAGTCAGTGCCCAAGCAGCCAAACTGCCCAAGAGCCCTGAGCACACACACCCCAGGTGCTGGCTCTCCTGGCACTCAGGCTCCCTGCCCAGAGCACAAACATCCCAGGAGCTGGCACTCAGGGCTCCCTGCCTGAGCACACACATCCCAGGTGCTGGCTCTCCTGGCACTCATCCCTGCCCAGAGCAGCCAGCAGAGCCATTCCTGGTGTGACAGGGCTGGGGAGGTGCTCGCTGTGCTGGGCCCTCTCTCAGGGTCAGCAGCCCAGCTGCACATCAGCTCTCTCACTGCACATCAGCTCCCTCACTGCACATCAGCTCCCTCACTGCACTCACACCAGGAAGGAGGAAAACCTTGGGATCTCTATTCGTGCTGTGGACAGACCAAGCTGCCAAAGCTCCCTCAGAGGATTCCTCTGCCTGCTGCAATGAACAGGAGGATGTGCTGGGGGAGCAGAGGAGAAGGTGGATGAATGAGACCTTCATGTCAGCTCTTAGCCTTGCATGGGAAAGCTGAACAAAGCATGTTATGGCGATGAGGAAAGAAAGTATTGCAGACTCACCTTGATTGAACCACTCCTCTAATTACCAGAAAAGCAGCAAAAGGAAAACAAAAATTTACAGGATGAAGAAATACAAAGGAACAGTCACAAAGAGGCAGAATTTCACAGAATAGGTTCAAAACCTGAGTATTACAAGAATACTGTAGAAGTTTCATCAATTAAAAAACCCCAATCAAAACAAGATATTCCACTTTCTCCCTTTTGTTCCTGCTGAAAAACCCCAATCTTTTTCTGCACAGTTTTTTTTCTTTCTCTTTTCATTAAATGAAAAGGTGCTCACAGAATTGAGGGGACAGAAGGATGACTAGCCCTTTGCAAAGGTGTTTGAAATGCTGTGATCAATGACCATGAAATAAAATAAACATGGAAACACTGCAGGATTAAGCAAACAAGAAGGGAGACAAAGAACTGATCTATTGTAAAGTCCTAGACTGAAAAAATTAATGCAGGTTCAGACCAGTAGCCACATACATTTAACAGCGAGATAAGGGAGCCTCTCTTTATGATTTTAAAAGCACATTTACAAACGGATTTTAATTTTTACTTTGTAAACACAACAGTCTGTTACCCTCTACCCTTCTGACCTACATCCCAGCAGCTGTGAGCTCAGCATTATCACCAGCTGATCTCCCTCTGGGGAACAGCACATTTTAAAAAGAGCACTGCAAAAAAGGGGGAAAAAACATTAAAATTTTCTTTGGAAATTGAAATTTCCTGCTGAACACACAGAGACAAACCCAGGCTGTCACTGAGTGCCTGCACTGCTCACTGTACTCCACAGGCTCATCCTCAGCATCAGATGACTGTGAGGCCAATTTGTCCAAAAAGACATGCTTTGATGCTTCAGGTGATACCCAGCACTCCCTGGGCATGCAGACGGCCCAGAGGCAGCAGACACTCGACTCAGGACATCACCTGAGAGCCCCCTGGCACTGCCCTGGAGGGGATGGGGACAGCCCTCCACCAGCACACTGCCCTGCTCCCCCAGGGCACCCCGAGCTTCATGGCCAAAAATGTTCCCCCTGACTGGGCTGCTCTGGAGCCCCAAAACAACAGGGACTGCAAGGGGCAGAGCAGGCTGGAGCCCCAGCACACACGAGGTTTCCAGAGGGCATCACTGCAGGGTCACTCACTCACTGGGAGAGCAGGCTGCCCAGCCAGGTGGTATCATTTCTTTAGTTTTTCCCCCAGTCATTAAAAGATTCCCATCCATTTATTTTTTTTCCTAAGAAGCACTTTAAATCTGGTTGATGACAGACTAGTCTGCAGAAACAAGTTCCCACTGATGACTTCCCTAACACCCATGGAAACACAGCATTTGAATAGTGCACAGGTCAGATCACAGAGAGAGTCATGTGCAGCACTCAGCCTGTCAAGCTCAAACAATTCCATGTCAGCTCTTTTTAGGGTCAAAACTCTTTCTGATACCTGGCTATAAACAATAAGGCAGGATGTGTGTACACATGAATGAGGAGAATGAAGCCGAGATAGAAAACTGAATTACTTTATCTCTGAATTCATCCAGAATATTCATTTCTCTAAAACAACAAAGAAAACAGAATTCAGTCTAGAATAGTAGTTTTTCTAAAACAACAAAGAAAACGGATATAATTTGAGTGTCTCTTTGTGAAGGAAACATTGAAGGGGGTTTACTGAGACTATTAATCCTCTCTTATAATGAAACTCATTTGCAACACTCATGCCCCAGAGGAGAGAACAGGTCTAAAAGTGAATGACAATTAAAAGCTACAAAATCATGTTTGCAATTTAAATTACTGAAAGAGTGACTGAATTAGGAGGTTTACATTTTGGCTGAGTGGGAGGGGAGGCTTTCAGTCTGTTTTCAAGTCTGAGAGACTGGGGGCATGGAAGATGTCCAGCCAGGCGTGCCATGCCCAGGGATGGATGGATGCATGCTGGCCTGGCCTCCTGAGCCTGGCACACAAGCAACACAGCCAAGCAAGTGGAGTAAGCAGAGATCTGACAGATGTAAGAACACAGGAAGGCACAGGGGAGGCAGAGCACATCCACCTTTTTCCAACAGCAGTGTCACCTGTCAGCATGCACCACTCCTATTTAAAACCAAACAAAACTACATCAATCGTGGGAAAAAAAATCCCAAATATTTAGTAGTGATGCAACAGAGGGATAAACACATGCCATGATACTGCAAACATGGACCTCCCCAAACCACACCCCTCCACGCTGGCACGATGAAGGTGCAACCAGAGCAGGACTGCACTGCAGCATTTACCCCATTTCCAGTTCTGAGCTCTCTGCAACACATACCTTTAGCTTTTTTTCCACCAAAACAACCAGCATCATCTTTCTTCTTCTTCTGAGAGCCTCCTGTGCCCGTGGTCTGACCCGCATCTAGTTCTTGGTACTTATCAGCTCCGGGGACCTCTTTGTGGACGTGATAGGAAAGGTTCCTCATGATGCACACACAGTTCTCCACAGACTGTCACAGAGAAACTGGGGTTACAAGAAGTCATGAACCCTCTTATTTACAGGCCACTATATTGTACAGTGGAGGGCTCGGAGGAAATGAAGAAAAGGCCCACCTGTCCCAGGGAAAAAACGTAGCTTTCGAGGAAGATTTAGACAAGATCCTTAAATGAAAGTTCATTCTTGTTCTAAACCCAATTTTTTTCTTTGAAAAGTGAAGCACTTCATAAATAGCACCCATTCAAATTGAAAACTCTCTAATCAAAAATACCACTTGATCTTAACAAAGAATACAATTCACCAAAAGATCAAACACACAGCAGGAAAAGATCATATAAGGATCTGATTTTAATACAAGCCTCTCTCTCATTCTTCCAACATTTACAATCCCCAAGGGGCCCATTTTATTAAATTTTCTTTGGGTCAAAACCTAGGCCCTGGGGGGATTTCAATGAGAGCACACGTTGTCCTGTAGCAATAGCTAATCCACAGCACGTCGGGTTCTGACAAGAGCAAATCCCTGTAGGTTGCAAAGGAAACCACCAGGTGGTTACAAAATCCACTTCCAAAATTACCTGATTAAGTGACAGGGCTTTATAACTCTCCTGTACGGGCCATCACATGGTGGGACTCAAAAAGAGTAAAATAATGATGCTTTACAGGCCTTACAAAGCAACAGTATGCTTTTTTTTAAACAGGTTAAACTTATGATATTCCTTATGTATATAAATACACTTTAAAGTGCCACAGGATAAGATGATGATAAAACAGGTTAATAAAATCTGCACCAAAAAACAGCCACAGTGAAAGTGCTGTAGGTCTGAAGGCATTTCTTAATGTCTGTGCACTACAGTCTTTACAGATGGTGCTGAATAAAGTCTTTAAAATGGGAACTGACTCCTTTGCTGCTTTGTGCAAATGGGACTCAATTCTGATTTGGAGACTGCCTTATAAATGCCAATTAAGTAATGCAGAACAACAGCAATAATGTCCCTGACAATAAAGGACTGTTCTCCCCATCTCTCAGCCACCAGCCTTTGCTCCCCTCCTCAGCCATGGAAAGGAAACAGCAACACCCTCCTGGTCCCCACCGTGGTACCATGGATACCAGAGAGCAGGATAATTGCTCTGTTTTCTGAGGCCAGCATAATCCTCTTCTGATACTAGCAAAGAGAACTTGGATCCCAGTGCAACACTTCCACCTAAGTTAATGGAAATATCCACTAAGTTTTAATATTCAAGTTCACCTTGTTGTCTGTATCCTTCTTGCCAACCGCAGACTGCAAAGCGTGAAGGAGGGCGTCCACCAAGCCATCACACTCCCTCAGTCTTCTGCGTGCTTCTGCTCCATCTGAACTGACATTCCTGACAGGAGAGAGTTAAAAGACAATTTAGCCCTGTAACCTTCACCACAAAGTTGAAGGTGCATTGATTTATACTACAATTATTACGACCTCATCACCTTGGATGAACAATTAGGAGGCAAAGTAGACTGACAAACCTAGATCTCAGTAAAATATGGGCAGTGCACATCTGCAGCTCCCTGAACCTGAACACAAAGGGGAACACAGTCACAGAGGTGCTACAAACACAGTTCTCTGCTTTCCTGGTGAGTCCAGTGATACACCTTAAACTGGGTCAGAGTTTTCAGAGCCAATACGCAAACCAAGAATTTAATGTCAAAGCCAGTACTTCTAATCTCTTACTACCTTAGGAAAAACAAGCAAAGCCACAAGATTGCTCAGCAATATTCACAGCCACAGACACTGAAAAGGCTGTGTGCAGCAGGCTCAGCACAAGGCCTGGCTCAGTCACACTTAGCAAGCAAAAGATGACACTTTATGTGGCTTTGAATGTCTCAAAATATTGCACAAGAGAATGGCACAGGTAGAAGATGCAAGACAGAGTGAAAGGCTACTGGAGTTGTTAGAGTTGCACATATCAGTGGCTGCAGAAACTGTCAGAGGGGACCTGGGAACTTGGCCTTGCCTGTCCAGCAGTCATGCAGCACTGCACACCAAAGCCCCAGGCTTGCACAAGCATCAACCTGTCATTATCCAATAAATAAAATTCAAGTCCATTTCTTTTTTTCTTCCTTTTTTTTTTTTGAGGGGAAAAATGAAGTGACAAAATTATTCTTAGTAGTGCTTGGTGAACAAACCTATATGGACAGTCTTCTCAAAGCTGAGATGCAGTAATTTCCATGATAGCACAGACAACCTCTCAGGGCCTCTGAATCCCACAAACCTGTGTAAGGTTTGTTCTCAAATGCTCAGGACACCATCATTACCTTCTGCTCTCAGGACTGAGCAGTCAATTTTTCTTTTTAAGTAACTAGAGGGACTGCCAATCTCCAGGTAATTACCAAACCCATCCCAGTCCCCTCCCATGTCCCTGCTCACCCAGAGGCTGCTCTGGTAATTGGACAGTAGGAAACCCCACGTTTCCTCAGACACCTCTCAGAATCTGAAGGCACTTAATTGTGAGCTGGTTGCTGTAACAGCACATTAACTTTCAATTAAGAACACCAATGAAATGCAGAGATAAATGACTCCTTTCCCCACATCCTAACACACAGCCTCACCTCCAGCAACGGCTGATAAAGGTGGGTGAAGTGGATATTAAAATGATTCCACAGGACACATGGGAGAGAATTCTACACGCTGTTTCCCCATCTCCAGCTGCACTAATCCCTTTGTACAAAAAACACAACTGTGAATTTTAATGTCAAGTCTTTATGAAACTGAAATTAGAATTCAAATTCTCTGTGATACCTTTCAGGAGTTATAACAATAAAAGATAGCAGCTCCACCTCCAAGCACATCTGTTAACCTGGAACATTACTTACTAAGCTTCAGGGTGACAGAAGTGCACTATAACTGGTCTTATCTGGAGCTGTGTATCACGTTTTTTATTCCCTCATTAAGTCTTAAGAAAGAGAGTTAAAATTCATAAGGAACACTTGCAGACTTTTAAAAAAAAAATCAAATTTAGCCAAAAAAAGTCCAACCTTCACACCTTTCTTGCCCCACGGCCCATTCTCAAGAGATTTTTCTATGGTCCCTTTGTGCCACTGCACATTTGTTTTACTACTTTAGTTATCAACAGCATCACAGTATTCTGCATCCTGTTTTCTTATTTCTTGATCTGTATTGAGATTAATATTAAGGTAGACATTGATAAGGTTATAATTGAAAAAGATATTATAAAAGTGCATCAGTATGAGTGTGGCTTGCTGATACTACTTACTGTCTCTTTAACTGCAGAAAAATTTACTGAAAATTAATGCCTCAAGAAAAACTTTCCACATATATCACACATAAATAAGCATGAAAACTCCGCAGGATCAAGTTAAGAGCTAATTAATGCTACGGCCAAGTTTTGCAGCCATCAAACTTTGCAGTTTTAATGTTGTAACTAGCACTTCAGAAAACAAATCCTGATGAGCATGTCATGCAGAAACATCTGCTCTGTGAACACCCAACTCTTGGGACTTTGTTAGTCCTCCCTCCTTGGGCAGTGAGGTTCCTGCAGCCCAGGGGGCTCCTCTACCACGGAAAACCAAAGCCCATTTCCTTGTTTGTGGCTGTGACCCAGACCCACAGCAGAGCTCAGCTCTCCTTCCCCTCCCAGCAGTCCAGGCTGAGCTCAGAGCACTGAGCCCAGAGAGATCAGCTCCTGCCTCCTGAATCTGCTCCTGCTCCAGCACTGCACAAGGCAGCAGAGACCTCCCAGGAACTGGGGGAACACTTGTGTTTCAGATCCAGGCATGAGGATGCCAAACATCTCTAAGCACTGAGCAAAGCTGAGCACAGTGAAAATGAAGACAGTACACTTGGACTAAATTCTCATCTGGCAATCCCAAAAGTGCTCCCAGGAGTGATTTCCATAAGCCAGAGTAACCTGCTCAAGTCCCTGCAACCCAGGAAAATGGCAGGCTGCATTTATGCCTTAGGGTGTTAAGATTCTGTACTATCCTTGAAAAACATCACCTAGCAGTCATCAGTCAGATTCCCAGCTCCAGGTTCCCATCAGGAGGGGCTGCAGCACGGAGACAAAGGGATGACACGGGCCAGAGGGCTCCTGCTGGCACTGCTCACCACTGGGGACAGGAACTGCAGTGGAACAGCCACCCTGACACTGCTCCACTGACCACAGCCACAACAATCACTTTGCATCTGCACTGGAATTGTTCCTGGTGCATCCTACAGATCTATTGTATGTGATGGAATGGAAGATGTAACTAAACCACCTTCCAAAGCAAACTTTGAGAGCAAGGTTTCTAAACATCCTTCTCCCCAGAGTGAGGGAAATCACCAGAGGCAGCCAGTGCCAGCCCACTTCCCAGAGGATCTGCCATTGCTGGACACAGGGAACACTGCACAGAGGGAATGCACAGCCTCACCCAGGCCAGACACCCCTGGGAACTCAGGCAACAGAGACACACAACACGTGGCATCCAGACTTGGATAAAGCACAGGGGTTTGCTTTTCACTGAACTGTCCTACACACTGGACAAGTATTGCTTTATCCCAGAAGAAAAGTCATTCTTCAGTGGCTGGAGTGTTTCACACAGGACACTGAACAGAAAAGAGCCAAGCCCCCAGCTGAGGGGCTGTGCACCCCGTTACTCAGGAGCCAGGCTGCCATGCAACAACTGCAATGGCACAGAGACTTCAGAACTAAACATGTGAGCTCACTGAGCTACTTGCTGGGGCAATTCAGTATCAAAAACCTCTACAGATGTCAGTCAAAGATACTTTTAAAGTCTGAATGACTTGAAGAAGGAACTCTGCAGGGCCTTCAAGGAACTGATGACGGGCAAAATCCCGCCATAAATGAAAATAAAGTTGAGTGCCTGTCCAAATGGGTGGGAATGGTGAGGAGGAACTACCCAAACTATTTTTACACAGGCCAGTGACAAATGAGACCTGCCATTCACCCCTGGTGTTCTGCACAGTCTGCTTCCCTTGCCTTGTCTCTTCACCCCCAGAACAGCCTCTGCTGCCTTCCCTGACTTCCCCTGCTTATCAATACTTTTCCAAGAGTTTATTAAATGAAAAATGTATTTTAAAAACAATAGTATCTTTCTTATGTCACACTGCAAAGGCAGTAACAACCTTCACAGTGTGTTTACTGTAAATATATACAACACACTCTGAAGAACAATTCTAGGAGTAAACCACTGAATTACTGCCCATGTGACTCAAAGTACACAGGAAGGAAACCAAATATATGACTGATTTTATGTAAAACAGTAAAGCACAAATCTCATTCCAGAGATTTTTAGCTGGAAAAAGCAACCTGGATTCTTCCTCAAATTCTCAGAGTCCAGTCAGTAGCCAGGACTAGTGAAAGAGGATTTGTGAGGATGTTAAAATATATGCTTTCCCTGGGAAAACAAAACAGAGAGGCACTAAGTAAACGTTAAATAAAAGTAACTAACTACCAGCATAGAAACACACCCGGCTAAGAATCCAGTCTGTTGTATTAAAGACTTCAGAAAATGGGGGGGGGGGAATCTGGTGAGAAATTTGTTCCTGCCTTAGATAAGCTCATCATTATCATCAGAGAGTCATCTTAAGAATATGCAATTCTGAATGCCACATTTACCTCTGCAGAACAGAACATTTATCACCCCTAGGACAGGTGAGCTGTTGCTGCTGTCTGCAGCAACATACACATACCAAAACTATCTTCAAGAGGAAGAGATTTCAAAGTAATGAGATAATGGTACTTAACTGGCACTGTTTCAATGCAGTCATGGGGCAATGCCCCCTGTGCTCCCCCTGACACCCCAAAGGCAGAGTAGACACACAGAGCTTTGGGGTTGGGGTTTTTTGATGATAAACTTGAAAATACAATGACCAGAGACACATTTTTCTCTGAACATTCAAACCAGTATTTCCAAGGCTATTGCTGTGTCTGCCCTTGGCTGCAGAGGTCCCTCAGCTGCTGTGCCACAGTGCTGCAGATGAAGCTGGGTGCTGGAGTGCTCCTGGCCACTCCAGGAATACCATCCCATCCCACCCCAGTTCAGCAGGTGTACAAAGCACTGTGTTTAAAGATCCCCTCACCACCCCCTGACCAGCACCAGCCCCGAGGCTTCGCTGTCCAGACACTGAGTTTTGTGTAATTCAGTTGATAAAAGACAACAAGCTTCTCATAAGTCAAACAAATATATTAGCTGTACTGTCCACCTATTCTGGCAGGCAGAACCCTTGCTATACAAACACCCTTCCACGCCCACACTCTGCTTCAACAATTAAGAAATTTTTATCTGGATGCCAGCCAAAGGGCACTGATCAATAATAGTTGTAGTAAATGTACTCTATTTCTGAGTGCATTTCTAGGTCCAGTGTGTCTCAAAGGAGGAATATACAACATTTAAAAATCATTCCATCATTTCATGCAGAAATAGAATGAATTCCATACTTGAGTTCACCTGAAATACCAGAAAGTTTAATTGGTATTAAGTTCATTGTTCTGAAAACAAGAGAGAAAAAGAAAGAAGCTGCCTGTGACACAAAGATAGCCTGATCCAGGCAGCATTGGTCAGAGGGCTCTGTACAGCACAGTGGAGGTTTGGCAGCTGAATCAGAAATGAAGCAGAGAACATGGTACAGAAAGCAGAAAGAAGTCAAAATCCAACTGAAATGAGCAGAAAGCTGGTGGAGCTCTGGTGATGGGGATGTTGGGCAGGGAGCAGCTGTTCAACTGAGAAAATGTCTCAGGCCTTGGCAGGAGATCCCACTGGAGACTGCAGCTGCACTCCAGCATTCACTGACCAGGCAGACCCAAGAGAGCAGCAGCAGAGCAGCCCCAGTTTCTCTGCCTGTAAACCCCTCCAGCTATTTGAACAAAGGGACTGGTTTTGTTTAGTTGATCAAATGCTCAGATGAGGACACACCAAAAGGCACCCTCAAAAAAGGGCTTCAGGAGCTCAGTCTGTGCTCCAGTGACACAGAGCAAGGGATCCACAAGGACACTGGGATGGTCTCATACCCATCCTCCCCTGTCTGCAGGAGCTCCCTGCAGTAAGCAGGGGCTCAAAGTACAGCTTAACAAAGGATGGACTTGACATCTGCACCTCGTTATCTGTGGCTTTCCATACTCCTGACATGGTGTGATGCCTTTTCAGTAACATCTGACCGGTCCCCTCCTGCCTGACCCCCTGAGGAGCACAGTCTGTCCTCCTGGGATGCAAAACCATGCAGGAACACATCATACAAGAATTCCACGATGCCCAGCAGCTACTCAGCTCCCAAACTATTCCAGTCTCTGCTTCAAGGGAAGGCCAAGGGGCTCTCCTTGCTTTATCACACGTTTGCTGCCATGTGAAAAGAATCTCAGAAACCCAAAAATGAGGTGGTATTTATCTAATAAAGGATCACGTCCAACAAGCCTTCCAAAGCAGATTATGCCCATTACAGGGACTGCAGAGCTTTGGTACAGTCTTGTTCTCCATCCCAGCACAGCAGCAGCTGTTTCTGTAGATTCCCTTTCCTGACAGCCAAGGGAGGATGGACCTAGATTCATTCCTAAGTAATGACAGAAGGCAATAAGCAAGTGCATAACTTTAAATTTATACTTCAAGATATGATTGTAAAGCATTAAGGTTGCATGTAACTAGGTTATGTCTCTGCTGCTAAAACCTATGCATAATTTATTTATATTACAAGCTAAACACCAGGAACTGTCAGGAGGAACCCTAACAGCTCCTTACTAGCACGAATTAAACGCTCTGCTCATCATATAAGCCCCAGGACAGCCATATGCTGTGATCCTGCACAGTATCAGTAAGCTAATTAAGAAACTGCCTTCATTCACTCCTCTCTTTTGTGTGGGTTTTTAATTTGAGTTGATTTTTTCCAGTCTGGGTTGGGCAGATAAGTTCCTTTTTCGTGCTGCTGGCTGCCTCCAAAGTGAAGATTCACAGGCAAATTTCGGTTCTGTTTCCTTCTCTGAAAGTCCAGTTCCCAAATACCTGCTGCACACCAAAATACTGACAGCATCTTTGGCTCCAGTACTGGAGCAGCAATCTCCCAAAGGCTGCAAACAGCACGAGTGCAGCAGCCTCCAAGCACGGTGGGTGGGTGGGCAGAGATGGCAGCACCTGCCCTCTGCTCCTCTGGGTGGGACAGGGAAGCACTAAGCTTTGGAAGGAGTCCTCTCCAGGCCTCCTTGGTTAAATAACTGCCCCACAAAAGCATAGGAAAGGACTACTTGACCTAGGATAGGGAAATGCACTGAGTGAGAAGGAAAACCTTCTGACTTCGTTGAAGAACCCTCTCTGGAGTCAGGGGAGAAGCGTAGCTGCCTCAAGGAGGGCTCTGTACTAATGCTAATTTGCTGCTGATAGAAAAAGAAAATAAAGGCTGGCACCTGAAACCCCACATTTCCCCATCTTCTTGTTCTGCCACGCTCCGGTGAGCAGAGCTCCCCTGGCACCAAGGGCAGCTCGTCTGGCAGCACTGCAGCAGCATCACCTGAACTTCACCTCCTGCCCTCTGCTCTGCACCACACGGCTCTGCCAGGGCAAGGATTTGCACTCAAGTGCCTTCTTGCTTCAGTCAGCTGGAGGTGAAGGCTCCCTCCAGTACAGAGAGTGCACGCAGGACAAATATTATGTGACTGCCACCACACACTGTTATCATGCCTGCAGGATCTAAAGATGGATAGAGCTTGAAAGTAATGCACTTTGAAAGCTCCAATTCCCAGGCACTTCTCTTCAGAGAAAAGCCACACATTAATCATTAATAAGAAAGAAGGGCATAAGCACCTGGCTTTGACAGCCTTTCTTCCTTCCGTTCCTCAAATTCAGCAGAGATGGGAGGAAAGGACAGGCACACCAGGCTCACTGATATGGGAGGAAAGGACAGGCACACCAGGCTCAGTGATATGGGAGGAAAGGACAGGCACACCAGGCTCACTGATATGGGAGGAAAGGACAGGTACACCAGGCTCACTGATATGGGAAGAAAGGACAGGTACACCAGGCTCACTGATATGGGAAGAAAGGACAGGCACACCAGGCTCACTGATACACTCAGTGCAGCTGTTTCCAGGCTGCAAAGACAGAGACCTTTTCTGCCCAAACAAGAGCACACGTTGCTTGACAAACCTCCTGTCCCTCCCAGTGCCTCACAGACACACACACTCCTGCCACAACAGCAGGTGCTGTGGGGGTGTGGAACACACACACTGTGGTCACAAATACATAAAGACAGGAGGACTCAAGGAACACATCACTGCCATTGTTACCCATGACTGAAGCAAGTTACATCTGCAGGACAAGATGCACATGCAGGCAGCACAATGCTCTCTGCCCTCCTTAGAAAGAAAGGCTTAAGACATTCTCATTAAAAAATTCTATTTGACACATCCTAAGCATTAATGATTTACCATCAAGCTCTTGCAGTCATCCTTCCTCTGAAGTACCTAAGAGGAGCCTGCAGACACTTAAACATCATTTCTCAGCCTGGTGCAGTTCTGTTTCTGGCTCTGAATCCCCGGAGTCTTTATCTCACACTTACCAGACCTCTTAGGCTTTGATTCCATGGGAGCAAACTCTTAATTTATACCTACAGGAATTGCTTATTCCCAGTTAATGTCTCTAGGATCAACCCCTTCAAAATCCTTGAACTGCTGGTATTTACCAGCTTCAGGGGAAGGCACGGACAGAGGTGCCAGTCCCACATTAAAGACAGGGAAGGGAAGATCAGTGACTGAAGGCCAGATCCACTCAGAAGCCTGAGTCTCAAAACCAGGAGGAGAGATGGCCATTAAAAGTTAGACCACAAAAAGGTTTACACCATTAATCTTGCCTGTAATTATGTCAGTGCAGTTGCAGAACAGCAAATAAGTCCACACTTCTCAGGTCTGGTGTTCCAGCTCCAGCCACCAGGATGTCCCTTCCCTTCTCAGGAGCTGATGTTGGACAAGCTGTTCTGTGCAATCCTGAGCTGAAGAATACCTGTTTTCTGGGCAAGTCAGGTGGGTGCAGTTTGTTTGTGTTCACACAGCAGGGCCAGGGCTCTGAACCCTGAGGCTGTTTGTGAATGTGGATTTCTGTGTACTTGGAGAACTGACAAGAAATGCTGCAGCTACAGATGGTACCCCTGGAAAAAAGGAGCACTTTGCATCTGTTTGCTATGCAAATTAATTCATTTAACATTTGTTGACAGCAGGTCAGTTTAGCACAGGAATCAGGCTAGAAAGTTGGCAATTTAGGAACTAAGTTTTACTCTGTCCTCTTCAAAAGTGAAAAAATCCAAGGGAGAATTAAAAGCAATTAGGCAGAAAACAGCAATTAAGCCTAGACTGAATTTAATTTTTAAACCATTAAAATCCTTGCAGCTTCCAGAGAACTAGGAATCATGGTGGGTATTCTCCACAGAAAACAAAAAAGGTGATGTGACTTCAGCAGTGCTCTGACCCCCAGACCCAGCACTTCCCCTGGAAAGCAGGGAAACACCTGAGGAGAACCCTGGGGACTGGTGAAGGTCTCTGGCCCTGCCTGGGTGCAGCACATGAGCCACAGCTCCATCTCTCCCCCAAGAACTCAGCTCATACTCTTCTCCCAAAGCACCTCAATGGCCGGGTCAAAGCTGCAGAAAGGACCACAAACTGGTTTTGTTAAGATGCACCAAACCATTACATTATTTCAACTGCAGCACAATTTGAAGACAAATGCTTCTGGACTGCAAACCCCAGCAGGGACTCAGGAGTTTAAAGACCACGAAAAAAGGACAGTTAACTAGAACAGACATTCTACACATACCTAGAAGAATAAAATGCAATGTGAAGACATAAAACCTGTAAATGAAATGAAGAAACATCTGTGCATATTTAATAATCCTCCTAGCACCAAATGTCTTCCTTACTTCTTCCCCAGTCCTACTTTTCATAACCAAAAATTCACTTTGCTTTGTTTTTTACTGTTCCTTTCCAGACTTCTACCATATATGTTTCTTTTACCAGCTTCAAGAGAATGTAAGAATACCTCTATTTTATAGAATTACACCCAAGGCAGAATCCCTCACAAGGCTCACGACCATCTTCAGTAGTAAAATGATTATGGATATTGCAGATCCATTCATCATATTGGGTCTGCCCCTAGAAACAAAGCACAGCAATGCAACAAAGTATCTTTTTCCCAATCTCAGGATGAGAATGGAGACAAAATTACCATCACCTGCACTGGTTTATGAAACCTTGGTAAAGATTACAGAAAAGGCATCCAAAAAATTTCATTACCAGACCATCCTTTGGAAATTGGATGTGCTGCCAAGCTTGCAATGAGGAATACAGCACTCCCAAAACATTTATTTGAGCAGAGCTTTTAGCAAGTCAAGCAGAGAGTGAGATGGCAGAGAGAACCCACGAGTCACATTCCAGATGAAACCAGGACTCACAAGATCCCTACAATGGACACTGTCATGCAAGAAGGCTTAACTTCAGAAGGAGCCCTTCAAGTAAACACTGTCTCCCAAGTCAATACAGACTTTAACCAGCTGCCTCTTCTCCCTCTGATTCTCACTGTGTTTATGTGGAGTTACCTGTGGCAGCTTGGAATGGACCTGCCAAGGATCCCAGGTAATCCCAGAGTTCAGTAACAAGGTAAAAGAGAGAGCACATGAATGGCCTTCCTGATGATACAAACTGTGCAGCTCCTCTGATTTCCAAATGACCAGGGCCAGTGTCACTCAGCCATGCCCAGACAAAGGCAGCTCAGACAGGTCCAGTCCTGAGGCCACACAAGGAAAATCAGCCTCGAGCATCCCTGAAGGACGGGTGTTCTTTCAGACAGGGGTCAATCAGGCTGTACAAAGGCAGGAAGCTGCCCTGGCTTTGGCCAAGGGGCAGAGGGCATGGATCATGCCTCTCATCCTGTCAGGTTCATTCCCAGCTCTGGTGCAGTTCAGATCTCTGCTCAGGTACTGCCCCAACTACTGACCCTGCTGCAGAAGCCTCCCTGCACCCCCCCACTCCTGCTGCAGCTCTGTCTGGGCTGTAATTCCAGCTGTTCATCCACCCCCAGGAACTTGGGCCAAGGGGACCACGAGGATACAATTCACCAGGACACAACCAGGACCTGAACCCCCAGAGTGAGGAGGGAGAGACACTTACAAACTACCCAGAGCAAAAACAGTACTGCTGACAGGAGAGGACTGGAAAGGAAAGTGGGATGGATCAGGTTTTGAAGCAGAGGTAAAGGTAAATAATTGTAATGTGGGGTTTGGGGTTTTTTTAATTACTTGTTTTTAATCACTTTGAAATAAGTGTTTCCATGGCTCCACATTATCAAAGGAGAGACCTAGACTAAGAACAAAGTAAAGATGAGTAAGCAGTGTTTAAAAAAAAAAAAAAGGGGGAAGCAATAATTAACTGGCAGTTCACGCTGTGAATCACTGAGTTTGAAACAAACTCGCCCACATCTGTTGATAAACTTCATTAACTGAAAAAATGATCCTGAAAGGAACACCATCCTGCATGCATAATGTCTGTCTGCTGCTAAGATACCTGGACTGCAAGGGCACCCAAAACCTGGGGAGCTCAGAGAGTCTCTGTTGTTTGGGAAGACAACACAGCCCACACCTGAGGCTCGCTTCCAAAGGGGATCAGGGAGGCTGGCACACTACCAGGAGGACTAACCTCCCAATTAAATATCAAACTGGGGAACAGGCTGCAGTCTGCAATAAGCTCCATTCATGGAAAACTGGATTTCTAAGAGCAGCTACTGTGTCAGTGAGAGAAGTGTAGGCAAAGGGGTTTTCAACACTGACGTCTGTCACACAGATGGCTGCAACAATTTATTCTCTGCTGGTGTTAACCAGCACATCTTGCTGCTGCTTTTAAGGATAAGCTGCAGAGGATTTCAACAAACAATGCAAAATTATTTCCAACAGTTTTAATGTTAATTACTTTTGCTATGTCCATTTACATGCCCAGATCTGGAAGTGCCCTACAAAAGGTATGTGACATCCAGGAAGCAGAATCAGCTGGAACACAGCTCCTATCCACCTGCTCCTGCATCTGTCCTGTCCTGGACTCATCTCACTGCAACTCCCCTGCACCAACAGCACTCATAATTCACTGGCTGCTGTCCTGATGTGTTTTAAGGGCATCAGGACCACTTTTAAACATCAGAAGTTCAAATTCTCTAACATACCTCATTCCTACTATGCTCCACACCCCTCTTCATTAACTTTAGAAACACACTGTCCAAAGGGGTACAAGCTTTTGTGTTTCCTGTAAAACCAGTGCCTTACTGTTAAATAATAAAAAAATATCCACAGCCAACTAACAAACCCAAAGATATCCTGGAATGCAGAAGTTCAGGTGGATCCACATGCTAATAAAATTTTATGATGTGGATTAGGCTAGTCTACTAATGATGAATTTATTGTCTACACTTACTGGAGAATCTCACATTCATTGAGATAATCCTTTTATTTCCCCACCATGACTAATTTCCTCTTGCAGAACACTGTTAGAAAATGAGACACTGGTAAGTAAAACCCTCCATGTCTGGAGCCTGCTTAACGGACCTCAGCTTCCACTGGGACTGCAAATAATTTCAGTAATGGGCCCTTTCAGAACACTTTTCATTACTTTCTGCATTTGTGAAGTTACTCAGGGGAATAGTTATTGCAATTTAGAGACCACAAGCCTAAGAAACAGAAATGAACCAACTTTTGAAGCTGCATTAATCAGCAGAACTCTGACAGAAGCGCACTTGAGAGCAACAGCAGGTATGATGCCAAACCTTTATTAGTTTTGTTCAAACTAATTGACTTCATCACAAAGCTGAAGAATCTAAACTGGGCATCGCTGCTCCACCTCCAAAGCGAAATGAGAGACAACACTGTTCAGGGAACACTGGTTCTTCCAAGGTTTTCAGACTCCTCCTGGCCCCAGCTTCCAGCAGGTACTGTCCTGCTCTCCAGGTGCTTTCAGAAATGCAAATACAGTATCTAACAAGAAAAGGCTCCTTTGCAAGGAAAAGTAGAAGGAATATCCAGGTTCCTAAATGGTCAGTAGTTCTAATATCCCATGGGTCCTAAGTCACCTTTGCTTAAAATAGGAGCATGTCCTCAAAAGGTTAAAACTGGATCTGTATTTCAAGGTCTGTTTAATTACAGGAAACTACTTCCCTTACGACTGCAAAAAATGCTTTTTCATAGGAAAGGACCTAAAACCCAAGGAGGGAGTTATCTGAAAACACAGTTTTCAAATAAATAAAACCAGCACCATCAAGGGAAGCAGGAAAGGTACTAAAAGTTCATAGAAAGCCACTGACCCCACTGCAATGAGTGTCATTGGGATTCTCAGCACCTGCAGCACAGTTCACATTGCAAAGTGCCTTTTGTGTCCTTAGCTTGGTGGTTTAACCTCACCTGGTCACCTCCATTGTGTTATAGTGCCCTCCATGAACCCTCTGCCCCTGACCTGGGCACACGACCTGCTCCTCACAGTGACCCCACTGCACAGACCCACTCTGGTGAGTCCTACAAGAGTCTGTGGCAGGTAAACACCCCCAGGCACCGCTGCTGCGGCCACTGGGACGGGGATATCCCTGCAAAAACAAGGACGTGGGATCCTTCCCTTCTGATCCCACTCCTCTCAATGAGATGCAGCCCCAGAGCCGGTGCCCAGGTGCCCAGTGCCAGGTGCCCAGTGCCCGGTGCCTCACCGTAAGCAGCCCGAGGTGTTCTTGAACACGGTTGTCCACTCGGCGTCGCGCGGCTTCGAGTCCTCGTTGGGCTCGCTCTCCCAGCCCGAGTGGGGGATGATCACCTCGTTGGTCAGCGTCTGCAGCCCGTGGTTGATGATGACCATCTTCAGGGGCTCGTAGGAGGACAGGTTCCACAGGGTGCCTGCAGGAGAAGCAGGGATTATTAAATAACGAGAGAACAACAACCACTCAGAATCTCTGGATTAAACAGGATCGCTGGATTCACAGGGAATCGCTCGAAGGTTAAAGCACAAAACTAAACAAAAAGGCAAAACAACTTGGTGAGGAGCCAGACCAGCACTAGCTTAGGGAAAATGCCACAGCTGCTGAAATAGAACCTTTCAAAAGCATGGATACATTTTTATCAAGACACGAATACTGTCGAACTCATCAAGCCCGACAAACAGAGTACATAAAAGCGATGGGCTATTGGAGATTAACAGGATTTTTCTGCCATATACAAATGTTGTTACACTTTAAAGACTAGCTATGCCTCAAGTAAAAATTCATCCAGTGCAGCAGACAAATATATTGAGCAAGTCCTGGGAGGGATGAATTTCTGGAGGATCATTGATCTTATGCTTATCTTCTGCACAGGATAATATTTCATTCAAGTCTCCTCTCTGTTATTTACTTTCACATTTTCCTGTCACAGGCAATATCTGTGTTCAAACCTCCTGGTGCCACAAGCATATGATTCCTTGAAGAAGCTGAAAACCAAAACTCCTCTGTCTTTTCATTTTTACCTCAATTATGAGGCAAAGCAGACAGAAGTCAAACATCAGAAACAGCATAATGGAACAACAGCTTTGCAACTACAAAGTACCCTGTGTTAGGTAAGTGATACAACTTCCCAGCAGACCTGTACCAGTGTCCTGACAGTTATTCCTCATTAGAGAGGGACTAAAACAGAACATTCATTTCAGAGACAGTTTCTGCACAGCCCCAGCCTGGCACCATCTGAGAACCGTCAGTAACACTTGCAGGCAGCCAGACACACACTTCTGCTCTCCAGGGAGAAGTGTGAGGACTAGCAGAATTTCAGAGACACAAATGGAAAAGCTGGATCCCACAGAACATGCAGGAAATCCTTCCTCAGCAGATAGAATATTAACCTGAGGCTCCCTGTGTCACTACAGCCACGAATTTGTGCATATTCCAGAGCAAACTGAGCCCTGCACCTCCTCTCACACCTTCCCAGCACAGCACCAGAACAACAAAGGTGTGACCTTTGGGTTCAACCTCCTGAAGTTTTAAACCCCACCATTTCTGAGTCAAATCTGTGGTGTCTCCCATCCAAACTGAGTTACAAAACCCAGGCACCTGTTTAGACTTGGGATTCCATAGTAACTAATAAAGAAGCTTGGAGGCAGACAACAGAATGAACACCAGAATGTTTCCTTTAGTCTTCTTCTAAACCCATACAAAAATAATGCCTTTTTGGCCTACTGCCCTTGCCATTCGTAGACAACACACTGTATGAGACTTTCATAACCTACTTTTTTAGCTTTAAAACAAGACTGTGTAGGTAAAATATGAATTAATTTTCTCTTTATACCTATTACAATAAATCACCCTTTTGTTGCTGCAAAACACCAGTTGTTAGAGAATAAGGAAAAAACCAAAACCAAGCAGAAAAGGCTAATTGGCTCCATTTTGTTACTGAAGAAAGCCTTTACTTCTCATAATAAACTGTCTAAAAAACATAAAACATATAAAAAATAAATGCAAGTCAATATTTATAATAAGACTATAAAGACTGACGTGTAAGCTACCCCATTAATTTTAAATACTTCACTAGACAATCTTTAGTTATTAAATACCAATTCCTTAAGCATATCAGACTTACTGATATAAAAATGATAACTACAATTAAATCCCTAAATGCATGGCTGGCTCGGGACTTCAAAATTCAAATGCAAAATCTGAACAGCCAGCACTGAACAAGATGGATAAACCCCAGGAAATTATACAGGATAATCATCTCTGGAGCCAACCTAGATTTAAATAGAGAACGGGGTGCAGAATTCCCTGGTTGTGGAGGGCTATGCCAGGGTTCCTTCACAGGACCATAAATGGAGCATTTAGTATTTGCAGTGGTTAAAAATTCAGGTTCAAGACTGACTTCAGGGGGAGAATATTCCACAGGAAAGGATACAGAAAATAAACACACTGACAATACATTTTTCTTATTCAAAATTATAAAATCAATAATCAAAAGCATCCTTTCAGCTCTAGAGAAAACAAATTCTATGGAAGACACTGATAGTGACAGCCAGGGAACAAATTCAGATCAGACTGTAGCATTCTGCAGCATAAGAAAAAATCCAAGTGAGAAAGAAAAATCCCTCTAAGTTTGACATCCATCTTTAAAAATCATTCCCTGCCTCTATTAGCATAACACACTAATGATCTAACAAGCTGGAAACGCTGTTTTTAAAACTCTAAGTTTAATCAATTCAAATGAATAGCACTCCAGAGAAATCATGTCACTAACACGGCAGCACAAGGGAAATGAAGTTATCTCAATTTTCTGGGCTCTTTCACTAAAAGCCTTGGCCTTCTGGACCACACACTGCAGGAGTTTCAGGACTAGACAAGGATGAACTATTGCTTTTCAGATGATGACCACAGTCACAATCAATATTTTATTTGTAAATACTATTTGTAATATGCTCACCTATTTCCAACTACAACCATCATCCCTGATTTTTCAACATATTAACAAGGGACAACAGCTACAAGTTTTTATTTCAAAAGCACTGATTACTGTAAAAATTTATAACAAAATACTTATTACATAACTTACATATTACATAACTTATGTAATATGAAAAGTGATTAGGGCTACAGCCTTAATTTCCTAAAACTCTGCCTCCTTGGAGTTGGGGAAAGATTTCTGAAGAAACTGTGCAGAATATACACATGCTATTCTGAAACCCAGGGGGAACCCTTATTTGGAAAAATCCAATGTCACCCAGAAACCAGAAGCCATTTCATTCCTTTCCTGTGGTCCATACTGGATAGTTTATCATGTAGGAAAATAAAGCACTCTGCAATATATTCCCTGAGCACCTGTTGCACGTTGGTCCTGAAGGCATTTGTTTGACAGACTGGTTGGGATGGAAGTCCCAAGGGCTGGAGCTGTGCACCCTCGGGGAGGCTCAGGTTGGGAATCTCAACATGGACACACCAGGAAAAGGGACCTTCCTCTGACAGGCTCTCTAATGGAAAAGGAAGGAGCAACTCGACTGTGCCCAGCAGGGTGAACACAGCAGGGACTCCAAGAGAAGCCCCCGGGGAGCAGCCAACAAACAGGACCCCAACCCCCCGTGCCCGGGGGCGGGAATTCTGAGCCCGCTCATCCATCTGCCAGTCACCACTCGAGCATCACAGCAGAACATTTCATCTGCACAGTATTTTGAAGGTCAATCATTTTTCAATTACAGACAATTTGGCAGCGGGAAAATCACGTCCTGCACCACTTAAAATCAGTGCAATGTCATTAAACAACAAAATTACTCCAATGTTCTCACGAAGAACAAAATTATTCATTAAAGCGACCAACTTCTGATTGCTTTTCAAAGAATGTAATAGAATTTTGGTCTTGCATATCTGATGGGAACATTTCCTCCACAAAAACCTTATCACTCAAGATAAAACTTTTGTAGCTTTCCCAATCAGAACAGATTTAATTCCTTATCAGCCTAATCCTCATTTCTCTGTTTCTCAAGAAAATGATCCACTGAGAGTTCAGCAGTACAGCTGCAAGCCTAGAAAGAGATGCAAGTAAGAAATTCATGGAATACTTCTCAACACAACTCCACTCATGATTTATTTATGGACACCCTAACAGTTAAATCAAGCTTTTCTCAATGTAATAACATTTTGTAACTCCATGCTTTAAAAAGAAAGAAAAGTGAGATCTGTGGTATTTTCTGAATGTATCTTGAGTCTTGAAGGTGTTTTTTACACACTCCACAGATGAGGGACATCATGTTTTAGTGCTGTTTGCAGGTATATTGAGAACATCTGGTAAAACAAAGCTGGCACTAACCAGAGAAGTTTTTCAGATTCTTCTAAAAACAGTGCTACCTGACAGAAAGAAGCTACAGACTGGCTTAGTCTGGCAGTAGTGGTGTGTAGTACACAGCCTGCTTCCAAAATTCCATGTCAATACTGTTGTCTAATTTGTGTTCTCCAAAAACAGATCTCCTGGGGATTGGTCAAATGAACACACTCCTGACCCAACAAACCTCACCTGTTCAGCACTGGCACGACACATCTGATTCCTCCCTCACGCTCCCCTGATCTGCATCCACCTCTGAGCTGTTTGTAACATACTGGGGTGGCTTTTCCCCCTCCATGAACCCAGTGCCAGACCCAGCTGGAGGCAGATCCATCCTGCTCTGGACAGCTGTGCTGCTGCAGCAGAGCCCAAGCAAGGAGAGGCCACAGAGCTGGACTAAAGCCAAGGACTGACTCCAATGAGATGGGAATGGTGCTGTCTCCTGCCAGAAAACAGCCACTCCAAACAGTGTGTCCCACGTGCTGCCATGGACCTCCTGTCCTGCAGGCAGGCAGTGTGCCACACCCAGAGAACCAAAACTGCAAGCCTGGAAGTGCTCTTGAATTCAGACAACTGAATTATTTAAACTTCTTTAAGTTACTCAAGTCTCTTTGGAAAGCAGGATTATTTTATCATTTATCCACATCTGGGATGAGCTGATGATTACTGTTCAGCTGTTGAAAAGCAGCCAGTATTGAGTTAAAGAAATATTAAACCAAAGAAAAGTCAGTGTGTCACACTGAACTTCAATCTGTTAAAAGCAATAAACAAGCAAACCCTGGATGCTGTTGTGTTCCCTTCTCTTTTCATTGCATTGCTGGTGGAGTCCCCAGAGATTTCACTCCAGACAGAATGAAGAACTTCGGTGGCAAAGGCAGGCTTGGGTTTATCACTAGGGAAAAGCACCCAAGATGGGAAGCTGAGATTGCTTCCAGGAGAAGAGCAGAACTGAGGTTGGAATTCCTGAGGCTGCACAACACAGGCCTTTTGTAGCAGCCCTGCCTGAACGCTCCCTCTGCACTTCAAGCTGGCTCTTGTTTCTCCCTGCTGACTTCTGGAGCTCATTTTACGAGTGGACAATTGCACATTATCAGCCAGAGCTTTGAACACGACTGCCAGGGCAGCAGCAGCAGCCACAGAGGCATTGCTGGAATACTCCTCTCCTGTGCTGCTGCTTGAATGGCTCACACCAGATCTGCCGAGATAGTTTTAGAGGTGCAATGAAATTATTCCTGGTTAGGTGGAGATTAAATGCACATCATCTGTTACTGGACATCTGTTTAGGTTAATGCCCTTAGTATTCCTGGTGTTTTCCAGTAAGAGGAAATAAAGAGCTCTAAATAACAAAAAGCAAAGTGGAATAAAACTACTGCATTTAATTAGCAAGAACTACTGCCAAATAAAATGCATTTGAACTGTAAAGCTAATTAATCAACTGGAAATCAAAGCAATCGTCATTTATAGTGAAAAGGAAAAACATCCAGTTTGTTTTTGTCATCTCAGAAGTGACTGATTACCACTTAGCATTATAATGATATTCCTTCAGAGTAAATTATAGACTGGCTTCACCTTTCTTGAATATAAGGAAATAAATTTATTGCTTCTCAGCGCTCCAGAAATGAGTTTTGATTAAACTAGAACAGTAGATAAACAGATATTCTTTATTTAAAAAAATAAATAAATTTCAGTCTGCCATCATACTAAATGAGCACAACAAATGGAATATAAATACTACCTGCAGAGTTTCCATGTTACGAGGCAGAGCACAGCCAGCTCTCAAAGCACAGCCAGCATGTGCTACTTGGAGGTTCTCTGACAAGAGACAGCTCTCCTTTGCCAGCTCCCTGGAAAAATATCCCTGCTAGTTTCAACACTGTATATTTAGACCTAGTTTGCTAAATATCCTGTAATGGCTGGAGAAGAACAGATGGAACACCCAAGGCCATCGCTCATCTCAGAGAATTATAACTACCAGTAAAAACTTGGAGAGCTACTATAATTTTCTGCAGAGATTACAGAATTATGATGTTTACCTCTAATGGCTTAATCCATGTTTGTAATAAGGACTGCCTGCAGAATCCAACACTGATAAGGCAGTAAACAGTTTCAGCCCTGGACCCATTTTCACCCTCGCAAGCTTTCTGAGAAATTCTATTCTGGCACTGAAATGCATTGGAACTGCTCTGGTCTCCATCCAAACATCCCCTGCGGCTGCTGAGGAGAGAAAGGGAAATCCATTTCACTCCTCATGATTTATGGGAGACTGAAGAACAATATCTTTCTCCTTACTTTATGAGCTGACATACTTTTCCACCCTTTTCCACTTAATGGCTGAACTTTGAAACTTGGTATATACTTTATTACTCTTTTTGGACGATGTCCAAGACTAAGTTCAAACAAAAACAGGTTAAATAATGGAGTTATAAATGTTTGAAAACTCCCTGCAAAGCGTGCATGAATTCAGTAACCTAAAATGTAATTCTCCATTTTCCCATCATTGCAACAAACGTCCAGAGCATCTCAAAAGCAGGCCCTACACTCCCCAAAACCTGAGTTTTTCAGCCCAGAAGTGCTGCAACTTTATATACAGCCTGAGAGTCCTCAGCAGCAGGCTGGAAGTGTTCCTGAGGAGACTGACTGTTCCATAAATATGAAGGAGCAGGGACATGGCAGCAGGATTGTTTTGTAAGAGATTAACAAGGAAAGATTTAGATTAGCATATCTTACCTCATGATTACACCACGCTGAGGGCAAGTGCACTACAAATTACCTGCCAATGAAGTTGCTATAACTCATTTAGGCTCCAGTAACTCAACCACATGCAGTTGTATGCTACATCCAAGAAAGCATCATCCATCTCTCAGCAGCCAGGAAAGCCAAGTGCCCCACACGCACAGACAATCTCAATCCTCTCCTGACAGCCACGTGTGCCTTCGGCGCTCCCGCACCGCGGACGTGGTGCAGCTGAGGAAACAGCTGCAGCCAGGCAGTTAAATTCCCCCTCAGTGCTCTCATCTCCAGAAATTCTGGCTCCTGAGCTGAAAGGATTGTTCTAAAGACTAATTCATTAAAGACAACACAGACACCGACCTGTAATTAGCTCTCTGACTTCCATGTCGTTTGTTTTCCGCAGCAGTCTGATCAGTGCGGGGATCCCATCACAGTTCTTTATGGCCACTTTGTTCTCGTTGTCCTTCCCGTAGGAGATGTTCCGGAGAGCCCCGCAGGCCTTGCGATGGACCTCAGGCTTGGGATGGTCCAGCAGGCCCACCAGGATGGGGATCCCCTTGAGGTGCCTCACGTCCTTTTTGATCTTGTCGTTCTCGTAGCACAGGTGCTGCAGGTAGGCCGCGGCGTTGGACTTGACGGGGTCGATGGGGTGGCTGAGCATGGCGATGACCTCGGGCAGGTCGGGGTCCCTCCAGCGGGGGTCCTTGCGGATGCTGTCGATGGAGGGGGAGCGCTTGCCCAGGCGGTCGATGCTGGCCATGCTGCCCCGCTCGGGCTGGGCCAGCGGCGCCGCGTAGCCGCCGTGCAGGTACGGGATCCTCTCCTCCACCATCTCGGGCTCCATGGGGTCCTCGTAGCCCCTGCGAGAAACAACGGCCCCGGATAAAGGAAGGGGGAAAAGAAAGGAAAAAGGCACATTTCAACAGCTGTAACTGAGGCAGTACAGTGATTTCAGTGAGCAAACCTTTCAGTATCACAAGCATCATTAGGGGCAGCGTGTTTACAATTTCCAATAATTTATTTGTAGTAACTTGAAAATTAACCATAGTGGAGTTCTCGGCAGTGATGGGACTCCAGCACAGTGTTTGTTTGGCTGGCAATGAAATGATGACAGGAACTGCAAGCCATCAAACAGATTGCTTCCATTTTGGTCACTTAGCAAAACAATTACAGTGGAGCTGGATTACATTCAGTAGGAAACACTGATCTTCATTAATGCTGCTACTTCTGCAACGAACCAAACTCTAATTAAAGGCATTCAAGGCCTGGGCAGAGACCACAGACACTTTTCAGCACATCTGAGAAGTTCCAGTACACTTCAATGTTGATGCTCACACCAGTGTACTCCAACACTCTTCTCAGTCAATATTACCATAAACCAACTTCTCAGGTGTAACTTCTTGTCAAACCATCAGCACCCTTTTACCTTACTGTTTTTTCCTGGACAGGTTCATTACTGTCTCAGTATTGCCATTCTCACAGTCAAGCAAGTGGTTTTAACTGCTACAAAATGATTCTTAAAATCTTTCATCTGAAGCACTGAGTGATGTTATTGAACCATTTCTGATGTCATGCTCAAGTACAGACTCCCAGAACTCAGAAAGAAAATGGAGTGTTCTGTTATCCCAAAGGGACTGCTAATTAAACCAGGTTCTGGGGAGAGGAGCAACCGGAGGTGGAGAGTGATCTTAGCCTGGTACAATTAATGCTTTTAATGTTAAAAGTGCCTCTCCTGACTTTAAGTTGCCTTAATTGCTGTTCTAGACCATAAACTGAATGAAAGGATAAAAATGGGCAAGTATCCAAACCCCAGAATGAATCTGAAGAAATCCTTTTATTGATGCAGTATTTGTGTATGTATAATTCAGTAGTTGCTCTACACAGTAATTTACACTGCCTGGACAGTCCTATCTTCTGTTAGAGTACAAAGCTGTTTCCATCGTTCCAAGAAGAAAGCAACAACATAGAAAAGATTTACTTTTATGCATGTAAACAGGGCAGAAGGATTAACAAAACTTTTTAGCTACTCCTCAAGCAAAATTCTATTTTCACAAATGCAAATTTGTGATAACCAGCATTAAAACTGCAACAAAATCTCATTTCTCAAACTCATCCTCATGTTAAGAGTTCTTACTGACTGCACAAAAGAAAAAGAGCAGAAGATTAATTTTAATAATTGCCCTCTGCACAGCTGTTGCTTACTGGACTTGGTAACCTGCAATTCAGCATGTCTCAGTCCTGTGAGCTGCCACAAGATAACTGTGCACCACCTCAATTACACCTGCACAATTAAGTCTCTCTCTTCCCCTCATCCGTGCAAATACACAAAGATAATTACTGTCTCGGGATGCAGTTTGTTTGCTTTATTTCCATAAAGCCCTCCAAATAGAACCACACAGATGGGCCCATCTTCCTCACTCCGTATCCTCTTCCCTGTGCCACACAAAGCTCCTTGGTTTCATTACATTTGCCAAAATAAAACTTCAGTTAGGACTTTAAATTGCAATGCTGTCATGACAGAAGAGAGAGCACCACATAACTGGTGGTTACAATTTCCAATTGTTCATACAGTCCATCCCTACATGAACCATTCACCTATAACTGTTCCTGCCAACCCCAACCTGCTTCTGCTGGACCATCTCCTCAGAGAAAAAAGATTGCACATCTAACACCCCCATCTCAGCACACAAAGACAGCTACTTTGAAACAAGACAATGGCTCTCAAGTACCTGTAGAGAAAGGATGAATTCAAAAAACACAATTGCTGAAGGAAGCCCACACAGGTCAGGTCCAACACACCTGTGAGGATGAAACAGTGTCAAGAGCCGCTGGTTAATGCACCGTAACAAAACTCCACGACTGTACAAGGCAGCAAAGAAAACACCTGAACACTTGACCCTGGAAGACCCCAATCATTATCTAGAAACTCTGAGATCCTGGTATGACTTAAGAGCTCCACAAGAAAGCCCAGTGAGGGCAATTATCACATCAATTCAGAGTCACATGACTGAACACAGATCAAGGCTGAAGAAGGTTAAAAAAAACAGGGGAAAAAACCCAACCAAACAAAACCAACCACAAACCAACCATACTGCAATTAAAGAAAAAGAATGCTGAAATATTCAGAGCTTCCCTTGTATAATATCAGCTTTGCCACTGTTTAACAGCACTGAAGGGAAGGAGTTTACCAAAACAGATCATCTGAAAGGAGCAAAACAGCTGCTGAGGCAGCACAAGGCAGAAGTGCCACAGACCCCGAGTGTCTGAGCAGCCTGGGCCATGTCCCACGTCCTCTCCTGGAGCAGGGGTTCCAAGGACAGGGAAGGGTGGACTGGCCAACAGAGAAGAAGTCAAAAGCACATGTCTATCAGGGAGTTAAACACACCCTGATCACTAACACATTTATACACAAGGAGAGTAAAGAAATCATCCTTTTGAGTCAGACTGGTGCAGGCCAAACACCATTTTTCACTTTCAGCAGCAGCTGTGCCGGGAAGGAAAAGCCACGGCACAGAACAGGGGCAACAAGAGCTGCAGCAGATCCAGTCGATGGTTCTCAGGAGGCCAAGAGCTCTTTACTCCCGGGACTGAGGAGCCTGGTACTCTGCCAGACTGGCTGACTGCAGGCAGCTTGCCTTCCATCTGTCTGAGCCAGGCAGCTGAGTTTTCAGGATGGCACGGGTCTCACTAATCACCTGTCTCAGGGCACTGATCAAAACATATTCCAGCACAGATAAAATGGGGAAAGAGCTTGTGCATTTATCATCTTCCTCGTGGCTTCAACACAGGCACATCTGAGTAAACAGGTGAGGGATTTAAACATTTAATCCTCAACAACTTATACAAGTGTTACATTCCCCACAGTTTGCAGCTGGCGTCTGCTTTGGATAAAAGACCAGAAAGGCTTCAGAGTTCAGTTGGGAACTTTGTGCCAAACACTGAAGAGGAAACGTGAAGACTCTGCAAGACTGAGGTTCTGCTTTTGCCAGGCTCTGTCCCCTGAGAGGAGACACGAGAGGATCCAAAATGGGAGTGAATCCTCTGCTGAGACAAGTCTGAATTATGGGCCACATGGTTAAAACACCGAAATCCACTGGACTGGAACCACCTAAAAACTGCCAAGGGCTGAGCTCAGGTTCCTTCAGGTTCCCTCCTGCCACACTGAACTGCCACACCAGCCTTCTGCCACCACAGAGGAACAGACTGAGAGCAAATTCAGCTAAGGCAGAGGCTCAGAAAAAAAACCAAGGTATTTTTCAAAATGTCCATGGTGTTTGCTTTGCCCTGTTCTGCCCAGGCATGTCCACAGCTCCTGGCCCACACTGCCCCATCCCAGTGCTGCCCACACACACCTGGAATGAGCAGGCTTGGAACAGAAGTGCTGACTGACAGTTTACCTGCAAATATAGGCCTTTATATCTGGGATTCAAAAAAAGACATCAGAAGAAGAAGAAGACTGACATGCACGTAACACCCATATTCTTGCACTGTCTATACACAACACAAGCAGGAAAGACCTACTGTTGCAGTTATTTAATCTAAAATCTGGCTCATTTCATGGTAATAATAATTTGGACCATGAAATGACCACCAAACGTAGTTTCAGTCTCTTAGATCAGGCTTCTGACACAGAAAATTTAACAGCAGAAAACTGTTTTGTTGTTGATTTAGTCAACATAAAAAATTTATATCCTGTCTAGTCTGGAACAGTAACACTGGCAATAGCTGCTCCAGAGTCTGCAAGTGCAAACTGCAGTGATCCACTACGGAAAGGAATTACCACAGAGGCAAGGAAAAGCTGAACAGAAGATAATTTAAATAAACAAGATGAATTATGATTTAGCATTTTTTCCCAGTTCATCTGCGTTAACTTCAATTTAATAATCAAGAAATATTCAAATAATAGTAGGGATGCCTTTTGCAAATAAAAGATATCCAGTACTTCCTGTTTCTCTTTCAAAAAGGACTGTATGGAACAGATCTAGCAACACTGTAAGACTGCTATAGTAAAACACCTCCTAATATAATAAATGCAACCCATCAAATGAAGAAAAAAAGGTAATAAACCCAATTAAAGATTTGTAATTACCCTCATAAGTAAACTTGAGTAGTATTAAATCAGTATTATACACCCCAAATGCCTTTCACTCTCTCAATTTATTATGCAGCCTGACTTACACCAAACCAGAGCACAGGCTGAGGGAAAGAACATTAAGTACCAGGTACTCTTGCAGAAAGTAATATATCTCCCATCAGAGACTCAGTATAAAAGAAAACAAGAAAGAAACCCAGGCACAAGCACAGAAGAGCCAACAGAGGGAATATCTGCCTTTGTGCATTTCTCTGGATTTGTAGATGTTTGTGAGGAGGCACATTTTTCCCCAATTGAAAACTAAACATAGGCAGCTTATGAGGTTGGTGATGACAGAGGGGAAGTGCAATAGGTGTTTATTTATCTCTGTGATCCAGTGGAGCAGCCAAGGCATGGGAAGAACAATCTGTACTTGCAATCCCCTGAGCAGGATCCCCCCAGACACAGCCGGGCTGCCCCCTCCTCTCCAGGGAGCCCCACTCACTGCCACCCCCTCCGAGGAGAAACCTGCACTCAGTCCCCTCACCCAGAACAGCTGCAGCCTGGGAACTCACAGGGAAGGTTCTTCTTCTGCCTTTAAACCATTAACAAAAGGGGCAGCAGCTACTGGGAAGGAACTGAGAGAGAACTCAGCGGGTCGCTCAGCGCGAGAATTCCACCTGTGACACGATGAGGTGGCCAAGCTGAGGGCTGGTGCAATGCAGAACATCTACCAGGGCTGTTCTTAAACCTGCTCTGCACACACAAACTTTGGAAAGCAGAAATGCCACCGATGGATCACATTCCGTTAATCATTTTCACAGGAATAACTTACTTTAAAAAAAACTAGAGAGGAATAATAAGTTAGTAATTACCCTCATCCAGTACAAAGCACTATTTGTAGTCTTCAGTTTCTTGTAGATCAGTAGCATATCTGAAATGCAGGTTCATTGAATTGTTCAAGCATTTCTTTGAAATGTCAAAAAGTAACTACTTATGAAGAGGCCCTCACACAATCTTCTTATGTTCTCAACAGCTAAAGTTTGCTGCCACAGTCAGGCTAATTATTTGTCAAAGCCTCTTGATCATATTAAATAGGAGGAAAAAAACACAACAAAAGAAATGTAATAGAAAAATTGTGAATTGGTCCTATCCAAAGTGCAAGGAACAATAAATCAAAGAGATGTTAAAAAAACCAAAAAACTTTTAAAATGCAAATGAGTAGGTTCTAAGAATACTTTTAATTCTTCATCTTGCATACAGTTTGAAAAACTTTAATAAAAATTTAAAATCATTGATACCTGACTGTTTTTAAATGAGAAATGTAAACTTGTTTAGTGGCAGAGGAGCACCAATTCAAGTCTGATAGACTGCTCAGTATTTTGGCACCCACTGGGTGCAGATGTTCCCTTTAGCCCTGTAAAACATGGATGTGGTTCCACTGGTGGCAAAGCTTGCAAGGTCAAAGACATCCCAGGGGAACTTAAAGGGTGCAGCAGGTATCAGCTCGTCTGCAAGCCCAGCCAGCTGTTCATGATTTTGTTTGACACATATGCACACAGCCACACCTGCCAGAAGTCTCACAGATCACAAACCCCTCTTTTCACCTTACTAGTATGGGATGGCTCCAAGGCAACACAATCCAGTCACAAGTCTTTTTTAAGAAAAGAAAAAAAATTAACTTAGCCCCCTTGTACAAGATCATCCTTTTTTCTAAAATCAACCTGAACTAAGCAGCCCAGAAACACAGTGTGAGGGTTCTTGAGCCCTACCCTCACTCTCTTTTGTACTTCATGTGTGTTTTGCAGTCATTTATGGGCTAATGACAGGGGCGACCTGTTTTTCTGTCACATAACTCCAGAACTCACCAGATCAGTAACACTTTGAATGCACGTGATCGAATGAGCCAAACAGCAGCAGGTCAGCACTGCAAGGAACAAAGGGGGTTTACCTTCCTTTGTGAGGTCTCCCTCTCTCTGGCACACCTGCAGACGTCCTCCTGTTCACAGTGGAGTAATCAGGATCCAGTTCATAGCCTTCATCATCCACTCCCAGGCTGCGGTTGTCGTCCTCCAGTCCGTAGGGCTCCGGCTGGAAGCGCTCGGGCTGGGAGCGGTTCAGGTCGGCGTTGCTGCCCACCGGCACCTGAGGCTGGGCCACGGGACCGTAGTTGTCCCTCCTGCTTGGCAAAGTGAAGCTGCCATCGTCGGGCCGGTAGGCGCTCCCCGGCACGTAGGCGTAGCGGGGCCGGTAGCCGACGCCGCGGGACAAGCTGCCGTAGCTGTCGGAGAGGTCCCCGTAGCCGTCGTGGCCGAGGTACGGGCGGTACTGGCCCTCGTGGCTCTCGGGGTAGGAGTCGTTGTAGCTGTTGTAGGACCTGGTGAGCGTGGAGGACGCCTGGGGGGTGATGTAGCGCTCGCCGTTCTTGAGGTACCTCCTGTCGATGGAGTCCGTGTAGCTGCCCATGGGTGACGAGCCGTCCATGGCGGGCAGCCCGTCCGGGCCCAGCGGCACCTGGCGCACCGTCCTGGTGGTGACCGTCTTGACCATTTTGGTGACCTGGGAAGAGGCAGGGAGGACATGTGTTAACCTGCTCCTTGCTGCACAACGGGATGAGACACACGGGGAGCTGAAGAGTGAAACGGGGAGGGCACCACAGAGCAACCACAGCGACGTGCCACTGAACAGAGCACCGGGGCACTCGCGGGCTCACCCGTCAGCTTTCGGACTGAAGAGTGGACAAATATTTCTAATAAAGGCTAAAAGACACATTCTAGAGCCAGAGCTAAGTGCACTCTGGGCTCTTTCTACCACATCAAAATCACTGCAGACACGTGACAGTGCATGGAAGCAGTGCAAAGTCATTACAGCAGTTCCAACTTACCCAAAATGTTTTCAGGAGACATCTGTCCTAGAGAAGACTTTATGATGCTGAGGAGTCACAGCCTGTCCTCCCACAATTAGCATAAATATCACAACACATTCACTAGTTTGACAGAAATAAAGTTACATGCTCTTACGTGATCTGGATCAAGTTTGCACCACTGTGTAACTGGATGGAGCTCAAATCTGGCAGCAGTATTTAGGAAACCGTGATCTCAAACAGAAAAGTTTTGGGCTTCCAGATTCTGGACAACAAACCTGCTTTCTCCTTTAAGATATGCTGACATCCAAGAATCACCATACAAGCCCAACAGGTAGTTGTTGTCATTCCTTTGTTTTGTTGACTAACATATTTGCAATAATTAACACCACAGTGTTTTTGCAGCCGGAACCACCTGGGAAAACTTATTGGGCTGGACAAGATTGTTTAAAACATTTAAAGAAAAATCTGTCCACAAATACATCTTTATCTTTTCTTCCATAAATCACATTTCATTTCAACAGAGAACTGACAAAAACTGGTTAAGTGTCCAGAGGGCCTTTGTGTTCAGGGTTTTTTGCTAAAGGGTAAGGACAGACCCCTCAAGACTTTGCAAGAACGTTCCGCCCTTCGTGGGAAAGTCTGGTAATCTGTTTAAGACAGTTCTGGACAAAAGCCACTATTATTACAAACTAGCAAAGAGCCTTCTGTTTGGGTTGGTATCTGGGGTCCATCAGCTCTCTGGACTGTCTTCCAGAGTGACCAGCAAAGGCTCTTTTGAGAAGAATACAAAATTCGACAGAGGCCAATCCATCCTTGGCAGCCCTAGTCCTAATAAAGTTACTTTAACCTATAAAAAGTTACCCTAACCCTAGAAAATGCTGACTTTCAGCCCACTGTAAAAAACCCAACCAAGCAACAAAACAGCACACCCACAAAGGTGAGAAGGAGAATCAACACCCTCCCCCAGTGTTACACACAGCAGGGGAGGAGCACAAAAGAAAACTAACAGATATTTTGGGTTTCTTAAGTATTACAGACCTAACTAAGCATCAGCAACCACACTTTTCTTCATGTGAGCCTCAGAATGAAATGTGTATATCAAGAGAAATGGTAACTATAACATGCAACCCTGGATCACCCAATGGCTCTGAAGTCCAAATAGATATTTTGACCTATAGCCCCCAATTTAAACATTTAGATTGGCAACAGATAAGCCAAGCTGCTGCAAAACAAAATAATTAGAGTACAACTCTTGAAGTGGCTCCAGATATGTCCTCTAGCCAGATGTTTTCACACAGAAACCCCAAACAGAAAAAAAATTCACCCAAACAGCATTTCTTTTCCTAGAGACATCTGTGAGCAAATGATACTTCAAGGTAATGAAGTAATGAAATCCTCCAAGGCTGAAAGCAGCACAAATGGCTCTCCAGCAGCAGCATAATCAACAGCATCACGTGTTGAACACAGCACAGCCAGGTACCAACATGACCTTGGTGTCTGATGTGAGCCAGAGCTGAAAGAGCTCTCCTCTTCAACCCTACTGATTTCCTTAGCAAGAAAACACCAGGAAAGATGCCCTCTTCCCTGCCTCCCAATCTTCTCTCCCTTTTCTAAAAAGCACAATTTTAGTAACAAGAAGAGAGGAAACTAGAAACTAAACATTTCTGTCATGACACAGAATGCAGCAGGGGTTTCTGTTTGTCACCTGGGCACGATACTCCTCTCCACTCCGTTATCAGTGTGACCACTGTCAGGGCATTTATCAGCCCAGCCAGCACTGAGCAGACAGAAAGAGCTGGTGGAGCTCACAGTGGCTCTTTGTAAAGAGGATGCACACAAAGCAACACAGCTCAGTGTTCTCCTGCTGGAGTCTGAAACAACAGTTTTATTCAAAGTAAGTTCATAAGCGAACTTCTAAGGGCAGAAAAAGCGACATTTCTCAGGCCTGGCACTTGTGAGTTCTGCAAAGCCGTGACAAAGCTGGACGAGAAGTGCTGGGCCTTTGTGTACTTCAATTTGGGAACCACTAATGGGAATGACAGGAATTGAGGTACCATGTCAACAACCTGATGAATCAGAAATGGATATATGTTCCCAGAATGGAACAAGGAGGCAGCTTTGTGATGCCAAGGAGTGCCCTCACACAACCCCCAAAGTTCCTTCTTTCAGCACCACTCAACAAATGGAACTCCGAGCACTGGTTTTCAAGACACAAGTTGCCACGTTGGCACAGTCTGTCACGTGTAGTTTTTCATGAAGTTGTTAAGCTCAGACAATACTTAGTCCCTAATACCCCTCATCTGGCTGCAGCAACAGCACGGAAGAAGGACAACATTTGACCTGCAGGATCCCTGGACAAAGGCTTGGCTCATCTTTGCCAAGCAGGAGGAGGTAACACAGCACAGGAATGCTGTGGCCAGGACAGTGTCTCCACCAGTGGGTACATGGATACAAAAAGGACAAAGAAGACTTTCAGGTCACTGAAAATCAATTCCTAGACAATGTGTGACCTACCACTCACACTTAATGAGTTTTTCACCATGCTCTGGCACTCTACAGAGTATTTACAGAGATTTTTTTTCCTTTTATTACTATTTTAAATAACCCAAGGGATTCCTTTGCAATTTTTTCCCAATTTGCCTTCTTTTCCTGTCTTCAAGACTAGCACAGACAAGCTTTCAGTGGCTGTGGATAGTAAAAAAGCCACACTTGGAGTCAGGCAGCACATGTAAGAACAAGTTTACAACGTTAGCACAGCTTCACCTCTTATTTTCTGAGAGCTGCACCTACTGGCAAACAGAAAGAATCAGGACAATCAAAACCCCCTTGTCAGACACATAAAAAGGAACATTTCACTCGAGCATTAAAGTACCCATTTCTCACAGCACAAAAGCACTCAGTAATGCCAAAGGTGTTATGGTGGGGCAATCAGAGTCATATCTGCAGAGACAGGGAGTATTTGCACTCATGCCTCATTTGTCAGGGATAGGCACCCAGACAGAAGATTTATCATGTGATAAACAGACTTTCTTGCTGACAGGACAATAAAGGGAGGCTTTTTGGAAGCAATTAGCCAGCACACAAAGGAAGGTCCATTTATTAGGTTTCCAAGCAAAAAAAGAAACCCAACCAACAAACCAAACATCGTTATCTCAGGAAATTCTGCTCAAGGGAACCTTTCATTTATGTTTCTTGAAGAACAGGCAGACTGGAGAAGCTGACAGTACAGCAGCCTTCTCTCCCAACATTTTTGTGGTTTCCTTAATATTGATGCATCAGCCAGAGAGAATGAAGCTCTCCCAAATGGGAGTCCCAGCAGGCTGTTCCCTGTGACACCCAATCCTCCAGATGCACCCAATCTTGAGAAAGATCTATTAGCATAAATTCCTCACTACAGATATGCTCTAATGAAAAATTTAGAGGTACAAGTTACTTTGAGAAAGTGCAATTTGACTTCCTCTGTTTACTTTCCATCTCTAAAGAAAACCTGCTTAAAAGGGTTTTTTAGCCTGATGACAAATCAAAGATGCTCAATTGTTTCAAAGCTGCAGTCTCTGAGCAGCAGATGAAAGCTCCAGAGTACTTCCCTGTGAAAAGCCTGCCAGAGTAGGCTTAAAATATATTTGTAATTTTTTATTCCCTGTAAAGACATTAAGATTTCAACTACAGTATAAAAAGTTCCAATCTACCTAATTATTCAGGCCTCTGCAGCCCAAATCCTGCAAGTCAGTGTTTTCACTGCTGCTCCCCCCCAGAATCTAAGCACACTTCAGGTTTACTGACCTTACCATTGTCCTCAACCCCAGAGAGCAATTACTTTATTAAATAATCCCCTTACAGGCCCCATGATAATGTTTTCACTAATTCTATTTCTGGAAATACATTTGCCAACAGAACATAAAGGAAATATTCACACATTTGAAGCAGCTTCTGTGTTTTTCTATTTGCCCTGAAGGATGGCAGAACAAACATGTAACTATCCAGCAACTGGGTTTACTGGATGTATATGGCTCAAGTAGATCCCTCCCAGGGCTCAGTCACAGAGGAGTAAGGACAGTACAGAGATTTCAGCTGAACTGGGCTACCATGGTCAAACACAGTCATCTTAACCAGCACCTACAATTCTGCCTTCCATTGTGGTGTTGAGGTTGGTTTTGTTTTGCCTTTACTTTTTTTTAAACCAGTTAAGTACATTATAAAAGCTGACAGAGCTAAAAATTTTGTGGAAACTGTCATAACCCAAAAACCAGATGAGAAGGAATCAGGTGAGAAGCACTGTGACATTTCTGAGAGCTTCTTTTTGAACCAGAGACTGTAGAAGTTCATCAGACCGAAGCTATTACCTTTCTATTAAATGCTGGGCAAGAACTCACCCAGTAGGTTTTCAAAACAACAGCTCAAATTTCTCCCCTTCAATTTTAAGCTTAACATTTCACATTTTGAAAGGGCCCTCAACTTTGCCTGCAATCCCTTCCTGCTCTCTGACCCAACTGCTCTGAATTGCCGTGGGAGTTCCAAAGCCCTGCCCTTCAGGGCACCACCACAGCCCAGGGGTTTGGGATTCCCAGAGCAGGTGCAGGAGGTGGGAGCAGCAGTTCATCACTGCTGGGGAAGATCCAGACCTGCTGAGTGTCAGAAAGCACGAGGAAAATGGATGGAGTACAAATTAAACAGTTTGTATATGGACTGGACTTCACATTTTGTTATGACAAAACATCAATTCCAATGAATATCAGTGACCTAAATCTCTCCAACCTTTCAGCATGTCAATGATAAAAATAAAAGGTGCCTGAAGAAAGAAAAAAATCCAACATTAACACAAGCACACATATGTCTAATTTGCTTCACTGAGTTCTCTTGAGCCACTTACAACAGGCTCCCTTTAACTCCTGGCAGTGCTCCAGCCAGCAGCAAGAAGGGCTTGTCTCTCCCCAAGGTGACTTTCACTGCTTTAGCTTGATAGGTATTTGGCTTCCAGAGATATTATAAAGTTGAAATGAAGTATTATCTGCTACATCTTTTGTGCAGTGAATGTTACGTAGGGACTTAGTATAATACTATGAGAATAACAGGTAGGGGAAAATTACTCACAAGTACCTCATTTTGAAAAGGCAGATGTTCCCTATTTAAAATATGTCAAATATTAAATTCTATTACGCCTTCTTCCTGCTTCACTGCTGCAGGCATCTCCAAAGATGTGGGGAAAAGCACAGCAAAACTGTCAATGCCTCCAGATTAAGGTTGTTTACTTAATACACTATTGAAAAGAATAACCTCTATAAATGATGGGTTTGTAACAACGGGGGAAGGAGCAGGGAATAAAGAACAGCAGCACACAGGAGCTTTCACGCTCAGCATTTCAGGAGGAAGAATTTCAGAGGCATCACTCTCCAGCAAGCTGGAGATTCACACAATTTAGCAAAATTAAGTGACAGTTTCCTTTTGAAGAATCCAAAAACACATCCTAAATGGCATTGGGTTGACTAATCCCCACTTAAACTATCCAGCAAAGAAAGAACACATTTGGAAAACATCTCTGGTCTTTTTGGCTCTTAAAAAAAAATATGACCTGTGTTATTTACTCTGACAGAGGAATTGTCTCATGCTGCCACTTTCCTTGCAAGACAGATATGCTGCAGATTGTGACTGACACTGTCCAGGAGAGCCTTCTAGTTACAGATAAATAAAAACAGGTTCTAAACCCTTCCTTAAAAAAGCCTAGAGCAAGCACAGCAATGTAGAGCACAGAAAGGTTATCATTCAAAATAAAAAGAAAAGTTGAGCACAAGCCAACCCCTCCTAATCTCCCTTAACAGACTGTGACCACCTCAACTTTACACACTGCCCTTATTAAGTGCCAGACTGGATATTACTGCAGAAGAGATGGGACAATTCCCACCATAAGACATGTTGCTCCTTTACAAGGGCAAGTTCCACCTGCACACTAAAAGCAAGGCAAGATTCATGTGGGTGGGTTTTTTTTGTTTGGTTTGTAGGTATTTTTTTTAATTATTTTTAGCTTTTGGGTTTTTTTTTAAAGTTTTTTTTAAATCCATGGGGGAACAGGCAGAGACACAGAACTGCAGTTTTTGGGCTCAACAAAGATCCTACTGTAGATGCCCAGTGGCCATGTGTTTGCAGCTCCTATCCCAGGGAGGGGTTTTTCTTCACCACCCTCATCTGAGCAGTCAGAATTTCACCACTGCACAGAGCTACCAGAACACTTCATTTTCTCTGTAATGCTCTCACATAATAGTATGACCTATGAAAGCACTATGATGGTATCTATTAGAAATGACAGTGTTGATGCCAATTAACTACAGGACAATTAACTGATGCTACTATGCCCCAGTGACAACAGTTTTCACCTCCACAGTCCCTACCAGAACAAAACGCAAGTTGAAGACCAGTGTGACGGAAAAAAATTACAAAATCTGACCTCAGATTCATATCTAAGAGCTGTTAAACCTGTGCCATTTTATCACAGCAAGGAAGAGTCAAAACAAAGCCATTTCAGAGGCAACAACCAGCCCAGCAGAGCCTCAGCCCCCCTTCTGGCAGTCAGGGTGTTCGGACATTTCACAATCACTCTGCTCAACAACTGCATTTCTACATTCTTTTTTTTTGGGTGGTCTTTTTAGCAATGAATTACTGGGGAACAGCTCTGGGCAGTACATCAGTTGGAGTCAGTGGCACTATTGGAAGCACCACAAATGCAGAGTAGGGGGGCTGTGCAGCCTCCCCCTGTCCTGGACACCCGGCAGTGCCTCAGTGACCTGCAGGAACAGGAGGAAGTCTCGCTCTCTGAGATGGAACAGGAGCTCCAGGGTTGCTGTTTTTCCCATTTTCCTTTCCCATATGCAGATACAATGCCTGTTTTGAAGCTGCCACTGTCATTTTCTGTGGGAAGATGGGAAAACAGAAGGTACCTGACACAAAATTGGTATGGAATTTAAATGCTATGGTGTTATTTACACAGGCTGTTTCTTGCTCTAAAGGACAAATGCACAATCACATACTGATATTATAGATCATCACTAACCTAAGACACATTTCCAAGCACATTTTCCTCAGCCAAGCCCTACCAAACCATCTCATTCTCCCATCACTGTGTGTGTTTGCAGGGAATGCTGTGAGCTGCTTCTAAAATAAAGTGAATCTTAAAAGAATAAACAGCCTGAGAAGGGGTTCTAGTGTTTTTGTTCGGTTAACCTGGATAACTTCTCCTCTCAGTTCACAGCTCCATGAGAGCTGTATCAGCAGAGCTGATAAGGAGTGAGCTGGACACAGAGGGGGAACCGAGAAAGCCCCGAACTCAGCTGTGCTGGCAAACACCACTTTGAAATCCCTGAGGATCACCACAGCATGACTGTCATCACTCAGGCTGCTCCCTGCTATTTCTGTCTCTTGATTAGGTGGCATTCTGCCATTTTCCACCCTGCTTATTAACCCCTCACCTTGGTTTCTGTTCTCCTTGTGGTTCCATCCTCTGAAGTGACAATAGACACGTGGGAGGTGGGAGTGCCCGGGTCCTCCTCCACAGTAACTGTCTCTTCCACCATTTCTTGAGGCTCTTGCATCATTGCTATCGAGGTCTGGTTACTGGGGCTTTGTTCCTAAAGAAGCAGGTAAAAAAAAATATTGAAATTTTCACTTCTACTGTCATGGTGTAACTATTCTACTTATTTCAGATTCCTCAACTGAAAACACACATTTTACCCAAAAAATTGCAAGTACAGATTCAGAGAAAGGAGTATTTACTGTCCCAGGGAAGCATTCTGCAACTATGCTGGTATGACTGGGTTCAGTGCAGCAAACAGAAATCATGAGAAGCATCTATCAAATACTGCATATTTACAGGCAACAGACCACTGCCTTACACTTAAACACTCTTTAAGCCTTCTCTTCGATGCCCAGCATAGGAGCAGTGGAATCTTTGTAAAAACATTCATTCAGTTCTGCTTTCAGAGCAGTTAATTTTACACACCATTAAAAGTTTCTTTTCCATTTGATAAAAAAGTACACTCAGTTGCAGACTAGAGAAGGCTAAAAAACATCAACACCTACAATTAAATGGACACCCTTCCCAAAAAGAAATGGATGGCTGGAGATTAACAGCTGAATTCCATGAAATGCTTCCCTTCCCACATCTTTGCTAAGTCCATAAGGGCTAACTGGTTATAAGCTTATTTAAAATTTATAACAGACAGACAACATAATGAAAACTAAACAGAAAGCAAGCAGATCAAAGGCAGGTTCTTGCAGGGCTGCTGCCCAGAGAGAACATTCTGCTGCTCGACAGCACCAACATCTGAACCTTCTCCTCATGCAGTTGTGTGTTCCAGCACAGAAATCACAGAAGCTCCCTTTGGAAGATGAACACATTTCAGAAGCTCCACAGCAAGAGGCCAATAAAGAACCAGCTTACACACTGAGAAGTCAGACTTTTCCCCAGCATTATGAATCCTCAGCCACGTAAAACAAAATGACTGTTCATTTCAGTAGAACCCTGAAGGGATCTGGCTACACAGGCCTTAAAGCCAAAGCTGGGCTTCTCTTGGCACATCCTGTCAAAAAGGCACTCAAAGAACATCCTTTATTAAGGACTATATATATACACACATACACACACAAATACCTTTTTATATAGATTTTTTTTAAAACCAAAACATAATGACACGGAGCTCTGAACTGCCAAGTGAACACACCCTCCCCAAAGAGAACACTATGGACAAATCCAGTATACTACTTCACATCACAGGAAAATAAAATGGTTGGGATGAAACTGTTGCCATGCATGGGTTGAGCCTAATTACATAAAGGTTTAAATATTCTCCACATGTGAGCAGCTTCCTCACCAGGGAACTATACAGTATTTCGTACCATTTTACTTAGAAAAATTGCATTTCATCATCTGAGCTACCATCTTCAGACTGACCCTTCTGCTGGGCCATGTTTTGGGCAGGCCCCCAATGACCTTGTGCTGTTGAGCAGAAACTGGGCACTGAGGTCTCATTAAACTCCACATTTATTTCTTCCATGATATATAATTTCCTTTTAAACAAGCTGAGATATGCCTGTTCAGTTTTCCTTCATTTACAGCTGTATTTTGACCTTCTGGAACCTGGACTTCAGTAAGGAAGCAGCTTTCATTTTCAGGTAAGCAATAATATTAACCAAGACCATGACAAGGAGCCTCCAGCAATCATCTCAGTCAAAATGCAACCTGGACAGCCTTCCAAGGTAATGAACGGATCACCAGAGGTGATATAAGCAGGCACTGCTTCCATTTCTATTGAAACCACAGAGTAACTCAGGGAACAGAATCAATCAACGAGAATAAGGCTTCTGAAGTCCTAAAGAAAATCACTCCTTCCAGTCTGCAATATTTAATCTTTAACAGCAAATAAGTTATGATACGTGCTGAATCCTTTGTGGTAGGGTTCAGATGTCACATGGTGTCTTCTGCCCAGAGCTTCAGAAGGGAACTAGCTCCAGGGATAAATACATTACTCTCCAGGTTTTTCTAGAAGGTACTGTATTTTGACTGCAGCTCCCTTTTCCCCACCCCACAGTGAAGCTTTCCTCTAAAGAGAGTAGTTTACACAATACTGCAACAGAGCAGAGACCAGAACTTCCATTCACCTTCACACAACCCAGCCTTGCCAAGAACAAAGAAACAAACCAGTCACATGGAGAGAGGGTTTTTCCATTACACCCTGTCCCTGTAGAACTCTCATGGAATGCCAGAACTGCTCCAAGGTGGGCCCTTCCCACTCCTCTCACACAGGTACATTCACACATCTCATCCACCAGCTTCGTTTCCAGTTGCACTTGAGGTGCCACAGCTCTTCCTTAAGACTTTTCAGAGGCAAAGTCTGTTTTCTGACAATAAACTGTAGGAAATGGAAGGTGGAAAGAAATATTTTGCTCTTTGAACCTTTGCAATACTTTATTAAAGAAAATAAAAATAGTCTGTCTTTGTATTCAGACTGCCTGTGGGCAAAGGAAACCTTAAAAGCTGGGCACTTACACATGAGCAAATTGCAAACTAGAGCATATTGACTTCAAATGAGCACTGCACTAGTTTTTATCCTCTGGCTGCTTCTAAAACGAAGAATGAGGGAGATATGGTACAGATCTGCATTCCTACAAGAGAAAACCATTGCTAGCAAGAGACTGTCCTAAGCATGAGAAAGCCTAAAAGCTTGCCAAGTTCAAGGTAGATCTCTCCTAGCACAGAGAAGTAGCCAGACTGCATCTTCTGCGTGTTCCCTCTTTCTGTGTGAGCCACGAAGGAATGCAGTGAGGGAAGAGGACAGCCATCATCCAGCTTACTCCCTGAATTAGCTTCAGGAGATGGTGCTTTGATCTCCTAACCCAGTACTTTCTCTACATCGCTAACGTGGAATTGTCACAAGCTACATTAATGTAGAAAAGATGCAAAGATTTTGTTATCTGTTTTTAGACTCCATCATTAAGGATTTTAGGTCAACACAAACTGCAGAAACTGGGACACATTACCCCTTTCAACTACCTTCCTCTGTGCTCAGCTTCTAAGGCAGTATTTAGGATGGGTTTTTTCGCTAAATACACCTCGGCATCTCAAATTCCACACGTTTGGCAGATCAGCCTAATTATCCACAGCAAAACACAAGTTGCTGGGTAAGGCTGGAACACGACACCCCCAACAAATAATGCTACCAGTGGTTCCCTGCCTGCCACAGGGAGGTAATTCCAGTTCAGAAAAACACCCTCATGCCTGTACCTTGCTGGGGGCTTGCGAAGCAGAAGCAGCCAGACAATTCCTCGTGCCAGAGAGGGCCCGTGGTCCTGCTCCTACTGCTGAACTCCACAGCTCGTGTCCCAGGAACACCAAGGGCCAGCAGCTCCTGAGGGCTGTGGCACTAAGGGGATCCTGAGGGCTGTGGCACTAAGGGATCCTGGGGATCCTGAGGGCTTTGGCACTAAGGGATCCTCGGGATCCTGAGGGCTGTGGCACTAAGAGGATCCTGAGGGCTGTGGCACTAAGGGGGATCCTGAGGGCTGTGGCACTAAGGGGATCCTGAGGATCCTGAGGGCTGTGGCACTAAAGGATCCTGGGGATCCTGAGGGCTGTGGCACTAAGGGATCCTGGGGATCCTGAGGGATGTAGCACTAGGGGATCCTGGGGATCCTGAGGGATGTAGCACTAGGGGATCCTGGGGGTGGCTGGGCAGGGCCTCGCTGGCTGGTGCCCCAACCCCCAGCAGCCGAGGGAGCAGGACAGAGCTGAGCTGGTAGCCAGGCCCAGCCCAGGGGCAGTGTCACAGTGATGGGGAGGCTCGAGGGCAGCCTGGGCAGCAAAGCAGGGTCAGGATGAGGGGCAGGGACAGGCAGGGACAGACAGGCAGGCCTGAGGTCGCTGTGGGCTCTGAGCTGGCGGGGTCCATGGCCACTGCCAGGCACACCAGTCCTCCTCCAGCACACCCCCTCACTGCTCCTCCAGTACAGCCCAGGCGTGGGCTGAGGGCTCAGCTCAAACACCAGAGCTGCCAGGTCCTGGGAACAAGCCCCATGTGCAGCTGGTGAGGGCAGTGAGGCCTGCAGTGCCCTCAGGGACCCCACAGACCCCCTAAAACGGATGCAAGGGTTCTCCTGCAATAAACACACATATTTCAATGGGATATCCCCCCCTGCAGACTGCTGAGCATTACCCACTAAGTCCTTTTCAAATAATAATCTTTGGCTTCTTCCAAGATTACAAAATACCACTAAATTACGAGAACAGATTCCAAAGCAGTTATTGCACACAGTGTCAGCAGTCTTGACTTCTCTCTCTGCTTTTGCCTTTTTGAGACCAAATCCTATCCTGTTGATCTGTTCTTGCATCTCCAGTGTGCATCTCCTCTTTTAAAAAAGACATGCTATTTAAAACACAAAGCAACAATCAATTTATCCCCAGCCCGTAAAAGTTAAGTGCAGATGAAACAGCTAAAGACCTTGTAAAATAAGCAAGAATCATAAAATAACAGTAATTCTTGTTTTGTTAAAGAACGGTGATTCACCATTTAGGGTACATATCTCCTAGGGCTTATTTTGCATTAGAATACTACAGCTTCTGTAATCATCACCATTTCAATTCCTAGAGTTATATTTCCACCAAAGTAGCTATTTTATATCTGTTTTAATAAAAGAATAACCTCCCTCAGGAGGATCAGACATCCTACCTTGAGACAGTAAACAAAATTCTTTATTCTCTGCCTATGGAACAATTTTAAACAGTCTGGAAATAATATAAAATTGCAGGAGATTATTACTTCCACTAAAGCAATCCCTCTTCAAGAACACTGAAAACATGTACATGTACATCGAATCGTCATTCTCCCCGAGATCCCCTTTGTTCATAAGATTGCAGGGCAGGCTATTTTGGCCACTCCTTACTTCAGGCTACTGTCAGATTCCCAATCTGAAGGTTTTTGCAAAGCACAAAGGCTGAATTCTACATCAGTGGACATAACTTGTCCTCAGCCAACCCCAGTACAGACAAAGCTCAAGTGTATCAGCTCCTGTGAAACACATTGCAAGTCTGGGCATAATTAATGGCATTGGACAACAATGCTAATTGAATTAAATGTGGATTCTCTCTCCTCTACTACTCTTTGTTTAAACTACTTATTAGAGCTTCAATCTTTGCAAAGCATGAGATTATTTCCAAGTGTAAAGCAAGCAAACGTTGGTTTTGTCGGAGCCAAGTCTCGGTTGATGTTCTGCCCCACTGGTCTCTTTCCAACTCAGCTCTGCACTTCCAGCTCACCATATCCTCAAGCTGTTATTTGCTGAAGGCACGTGGAGGAGAAAGGAAGACAAAAAAGACAAGTCTGCAGAAACACAGCAGTTGAAAAAAGTCTATCCTGAGATCTTCATCAGACTAGGACACCAGAGAGGAAGAAAATCACTGCTGCAGTTTGTTGAACTTGGTCTATTTGTGGTAGATTTTTTTCAGTAAAAGATCCAACTCCTCATCAGCTGAAGACTCAAGTCTGATTACTGTCACATCCTCCTGCCTTGTCAGAGCCCCTTTCTTTCACCACAGCCCCAAGAGCAGGACAGTCTCCTGCACGGTTGCCTCTCGGGTGGGACGGGCTCAGAGATGGGCACATGCTGGTTAGACTGGATTGCAGCCCTGGCACTGTTGGGACACAGAGCCCCCAGCCAGGATCAAAGGATGGCACATCCAGGCACAATGGCTCTGGAGTAACAAAGAGCACAGGGACCAGCCTGGACTGGAACTGAGGCAGCACAGAGTGCTGGAAGGAGAGTTTGCAAGTCAGACAATGATTTAAAGATGGGAATACATAAATATCTACTTTGCCGCAGATAAGCTGATCTCCATTTAGTAAACTTACTTTTCTGTTTCCTCATGTGAAATAAAATGTGTTTTTTATATATATAAATAAACATATATGTATGTATACAACAGATTCAGCTCACTTCAATGTGAACCCAAACACATGAACCTATGAGAAGCTTCAAGCTCTGTCAGAGCTCTCACACAAACTCTGCCCTCAGGCTGGTCAGTTCAGAACAGCTGAGAAATGCCAGCCCCAAATGAAAGAAGGTTGTCCTGGCATGGGGTACCAGAATGAACTCAGCCCCACACCACAATGCACCAACTGTTTCCTGAACACTTACACACTTCCTTTGTCCTTTAGAAACACACACGACAAGCAAGGAACAAATAATGCCAAGAGCTTTTAAAGCACCAAGGTTAAAAGGAACATTTCAGCAACTGGAAAAAACCCTCAACTACAGAAGTTTTGAAAAACCACAAAGAGCAGCTTCTTTTGGAAGCAGGCATGGTAATTCACCCTCTGAAGGCATCACACCTTTCAGGGAAAGCAAGAGGCGGAGGTGAAGGAGAAGGAATCAAACCCAGACAAGGCCTGGAGCAGGAATATTCACCCCTCCAGCGTGGCAGGACACACTGGGGTCTGTTCAGCCACGCGGGAGCTGCCCATCAACGGGCAAACCCACAGGGCCTGCCCAGCAGCCAACAAAGAGGCCTTTTATGCTATTTTAAACAATCTGAAGTGTCTCAGTTAATGGAAGACCGGGCAATTGGCCCTCAACTATTTCTAATTGACTGGAATGATGGATGAAGCTAAAGGGAAAGCTGACCCACTGAACTTTTCCATACAAAGCTAGAAAACTGAGGGAGACTGTAAACAGTTTATAAGAATGAGAAGTGGGAGAGGCAGAATCCCAGGAGCTTTGCTCCTCTCAACCTGCTGTTTTTTCAGACGAGGGAAAACAAAGAGCTTCAACTCAAAGCTACAAACAACAAAAAATACAGGGGAAGGCCTAAACAAGTAGGGTATTTTTCCCATGCTCTCCTCCCCTTTCTCCAGTAGCTGCTTAGCTCTGCCATGCAAGCCGGTCCTTTGAATCAGAAAGGGCAATTTGTCACTTTGACAAGGTGCCTCTCAGGGCTCTGCACTGCCTTGCCCTGCTTTTCAGACTGACTGGGTGTTAACCATAGATGTCAAGACATTACATCTCAGTCAACCTCAACAGATGTGATCATATATACTTAAAACTTCCACCAGTCCTACTACATCAAGGTAATGCTCAGGAAATCACACATGCCCACTGATTTTCAGAACAAAACCATCACCGGTAGCTTCTGTACTGCAAGGAGGCAACACTGCTGCAATGTGACAGAGCTGTCTGCTCACCTCAGCACATCCTAGGAGGGAAGAGTGAGGACAGAAAACTTCTAGGAAGGGAAATGGATGAGTAATAGGTTTGAATTCACAGCACCCAACTGTAGGCAGCTTAGCGAGGTGTCTAAATGCAGATAACTGAATTCTTCCTCTTCAGCCAAAAACAAGAACAGAAGTCTCAGAGAACAGTTCAGACCTTTCACAGACTAAATCACCTCCTTGGACACATCCAGCTCTTGCCACTGATTATGCAGGGAAATGATATCAAGAAAGCATTAAAGCTGGAGGATGAATCCAGGGCTCAGAGACCCGACGTAAGAAGTCTGTGGTAGAACACAAAACAGGACGAGTGGATGACAATGCATCGCTCAGTCCCTTAAGCACAAGCCCTTTTCCCCCCAGTAGTTCAGCAAGATCAAGTAGTAAAATAGAAGCATAAATCATATAAGTAATTATTTTTAAGACGAAAATGGTACATGCCAAAAGAAAAAAAATAAAGAGCCCCTGGCACACACAGTAGGCCCAGCTCTCCTCTTAATGTCACCAGCACGGCTGCTGCTGCTGTGGACAGCCTGCCCACTAGGAAGCCATCCTAAAGGAGCAGGAAATGACTGTCTCTCACCAAGACTTGTACAGACAGTTCACTGCAATTTGCCAAACTACCTCTCAAAACCAAACACAGTCGAATCTGCTCACCTAATCTTTGACCAAACCCAGAACAGATCTGACTTGCTTCCTCTCTGGAGCCATTCCAATGAACTAACCAAGGCTAACTAACCAAGGGAGATTTTTCGTGGGATGAGGTTACATCATGGATTATAATTTTCCAGCAAGTTTTTTCCTTCATTCCCACCTGCTGCCTCTAGCTGGCATTAAGGGTGGTGTGGGATGACTAATTTTACATTCCTTTCTGCAAGGCAGGTATTCAGATTTCATTTCTTCTAGGCCCCACAGAGTTTGGGTCATAAATTAAACTGACGGACGTATTACTAGAGATCAAGTCCACAAACTTACATGCACAGGGGAGTCAGAAGTACAAGCTAGGTCCTTCATCTAAAACAAAGAAAACAACCATCAGTTTGGCAGGTGACAGCAGCAGGTCTCTCCATGCAGGCTGTGTGTCCCAGACTCTACCCCAGCCACCTTCACACATCATTACCCCACTAAAGCAAAGTCTGCCAAGGCCCAGCATTAACACACCCACGCCTACTTGCACTGCTACAAAACTACCTTAGAGAATTGCTTTTAACTTCAAGGCAGATGTAAACCAGCTCTGCATTCCTTGAATTACAACCCAGGCTGAAGCATTATGTGAGTGTCCTAGGAGCCATATCAGATCAGTGTTAAATTCAACTAATCTCCTCACCCACCCACAATCCTGCTGGTAGATCTGAACAGCACAACCAAAAGGCTTCCTGTGGCAAAACACACTGCCACAAAAGCAAACAAAGCAAGCTTTTATAATCCTGAGGAAGACAGAACAAACAGATCACTGATGATTTTATAAGCCTGCATTACAAGAAAGCCGCTCCTTAAAATAAATTATTTCTCATTCTAGGGAATACAAAGTGATTGACAATAAATCCATCCCACAAGGAATGTGCTTGCCAGTGTCTCCCACTATCAAGCCCCAAAGCAGGTTTGCTTGGCAGCAAGGCAGCAGGACTGTGTCAGTCCAGACAGCTCCCTGGGAGATTACCCACCTTAAACCACACACTGCTTCTTCCCTCTGCATCTCACCCCTTCCCACACCTGCCCCAAACACAGCAGGATGTGTGAATGCCTCCAACAGTGCCCAGCTCCCATCGCTCCACAACTCCAGAGAAAACAGGGACAGTGGGAACGGCCCCGGGCGGGAGCTCTGGGGCTGCCTGCGAGTCCACTGAACACCAAAAACCACAACTCAACAGAGCCAAAGGCCTCTCTGACTGCTGTAAACCTTCCAAATGGGAGAGATTCCAGCAGAAAGCCAATTTTCCCCAGTGCAATGCAGTTACTGTGCTATTCCAACTCCCCAGGAGAGCTCCCTGATGCCTTTTTGTCCAGTGCTCCATTCACTGCACATGTTTTCTGTTTATGTCCTAACACTGACCTTATAACCCCACTTGTACATGGCCAGCACTCACACAGACTGCAAAGACAGCAGGCAGACTTGCAAAGCCAGTGATAAACTAGCAATGAACAGTAGGGGGGAAAAAAAAAAAGGATGAAAGCAAGAACTTGGATATTAGGGAAAATGCTGAGTAAGAACCTGTTCAGCCCTCGCATCCAGAGCTGTGCAAGGATGCAGATGCACTGCAGTGGGCTCAGAGCACAGCTAACAGAACAGCCAGAGAAAGGGATCAGAGAGGTCTCGCATCCAGCCCTGAAGTCTGAGCTATTAACCTCAAAAGAAGGTCAAGGGGCCATGTGATTATAGTTCAAGTGCCTAAAGGTATAATGGAAAGTTGATGGAGAACCCTTCAGCCTCAGAGAGAAAGGTTTAACCAGCCTGATGTCAGTGATGAAGGCTGACACACACATTTTGTTTTAATTTTCAGACAGCAAGGGTGAGCAGTGCAACAAAAAAACCAATACAGTAAAATTTTGCTGCTTACCATGTTGGACCTGTTTAAGAACCATGATTCTATTTAATCATAAACCTGATAATGGAAAGGTGCTCATGTGCATGCACACAACTCCTCCTGCTTGACTCCGAGGAGTTTTCAGGCTAAGGACAATTTATTTAAAGCTCCTGAAGGAATTACCCATCCCCACAGCTCATCCTCAGCAAACTGCACTTCAGTGCAATAGAGGGACTTCTGTCAGCCTGGGGAGGGGCTAAGGAGGGATCCCTGCTCAGAACTGGTTCTGGCTGAGGGAGTTCCCTCTCCTCGCACCAGTGAGCAGTGGGGAATCCCCCTCTCAGCTGGCCAGCAGGACCTTCAGCAAACCAGAGCACTGTGTCAGCTGAGACACCACCATCACCAAGGACCAACCCTCAGCCTTTGCTCTCCACAGCTCCCAAAACCTGCAGTGCCAGTGCAGCTGGAACAGCTGTGGGACAGCAGGAACCAGTGACTGAAGGGGAAACAAAAAGAGATGAGCACCATCTGTCCAGGCACCCTCACCCAGGACATTAGTGGGAACCCCCTGGGCCCATTCAGGTATAACAAGAATGCTCAGCAGGGATAGTTCAGCAAGGCCTGCTCTTACTGCAGGGGCACCAACCTCACACAGGAAAGTCATTTAAGCCAAGGTGGAAGTCACTTGCCCAGAGATAAATATCTTCACTAGCAAAGTAAAACAGCTCTCAACTTCTCAGTTAAACGTGTCTGGCTTTTCCCATTTGCCATCAGCTCTGGCTAAGGATTCCACAGACTTGCTGGAAACAGGCACCTTTCTGTGACCCCTCTCTCCTGCTGGCACCATGTATACAGTCAGCACTTCTGGACTGAAGTACTTGAATTGTAAAACCCCATCACATTTGCCAACCACTCGATTATTTACACAGTATCTTTTTTATTATTATTTCTGATATGCTTTTGTTTGGCACTTCACAATGGAATTCAAACATGATAAAGACTAAGACAAGACACAGCCCTGGAGTCAGCAATCCAAATCACTTCTAAACAGGTTCTCAGAGGGCTTTTGAGAGAGCCATTTCTCAATTAAACACACACAGATAAAACCAAGAGATCATAAGGGATGAAATGAAAGACTTGCTATTAACAAGCATCAGTCAGAAAACTACACTCATGCTCTGAGTGCTGTACTTCCCTGCAGTTGGCAACACAAGCTGCAGGACTGCCGTTTGAACCCAGGGACGGGACAGCTGCGTTTCCCTCCCACTCCTTGTTCTGGTTTTATGACAGCAAAGAGAATCTTTAATTTTTCCAGAGGAGCCCTGCCAAGCTGAGGCTACAAACAGGATGTGGTGTGTTAGTAAACTCCCAGCCAGCTTGCTCACACCATGGCCAGAACCCTCCGAGTGCCTAACTCCCCCCTGCAGGCTGGCAGCACCGAGCACCTCGCTGGCAGGTAAAGCAGCCTCCTGGGTGACTCCCTTTGGAATTCAGGATCATGCAGGAGGTGCCATTTTCACCTGTTCTGGCAGAATACACGGCACCCAAGGACCCTCTCTCCCCTTCCCTCCTTCATATAAAGGAACTGCTTTCCTCTGAGCCACCTCTGCTACTAAAATTCTGGCAGAAATGAACCGGTTCTCACAGTGAAACTCCCCCGAGGGCATCAGAGGAGCAAAGTTCTCCGTAGAGCACTGCGGTCCTTGTATCATCCACACCCAAAGCTGTCTTTCCCACAGTTCAAATGAAGTTGTCTTTTCTTCCAATTCTTCACAAAGAATCGAAAGATAAACAGTCATCCCACCCACCTTTTCTTTAACAGTAGGACAGACTCGATCAGTACAAATTCAGCAGCAGTGAGTCCACCACCTGTGATGAACACCCTGCCAAAACCACTGTTCCTGCCTCCAGGACTCACCCTGTGGTTTTTAATCCCTTCCCAGAGTCCCCAGCAGCACAAAAACACGTCCACAAAGGTGCTGCTGAACCCACAAGTCAGGTTTGCTCATCTGGACTAACCCATCATTTATAATTATATTATTAACAAATAAAGATGTCTGACAGAAATCCATAACATTGGACAGCTCAGCTTGCTAAATCAAGGAGTACAACAGGTACCAACAGACAAAACATGTGCATGGAAGAGGGTAAGTCTGGCAAAAAGTTGCAAGAGCAATGCTAGAGACAGAAAAACACTAGAAAAAGATGAGCAGAGGAGAAAAGCATCACAAAATATGAGTCTTTCCAGGGAGGGCAAAACCAAAACAATAAAGTACATCAAGACAGAAAAAAATGAGAAGAGACAGAACCCATAAATTAGACAAGGAAGTGTCATGTGGAAGCCAAATCAGTGGCTTTCTCAAGAAAAAAAAGTGGCAGGAAAAGGGAAGGAGGAGAGAAATATTTCAGTCTGTAACTCCATCCTGTTAACACTGCTTTATTTCACCGTAAAAGTCTTCTGATGAATAGGAGCTCCCTCCACACACAGCAGTATATTAAGATTCTTTATTAAAGCTTTCCAAACACCACAGTGTCATTCTTTGGCTTTTCATGTGGTTTGCCTAGACTGTGTTTTTGTTGCTAAGCTCTCATTAGATGTGTATCTTGTACTGACAGGGAAGAGGTTATAAAATACACGAAACCTGAACACGAGCCCAGGATTTGATTTTACACAAGTGAACACTCTCAGGCAACAGTACAATGCCTTGTGTGTGACTTGGGGATGCTTCTGCACACATTCAGGATGGACTGAGTGTGCCCCAACTGCTCCACAGCAGCATGCAATTAATTGAGGGAAGAACAGAAAGGGAAAGGGAGTACAACTGCAGACGTATCCCAACCCACCTCCCAGCCCAGCAGCTCCTGTGCCAGCCCCTTGGCAGGACAGCTCCTGGCTCTGGCAGAGGGCTCAGGATGGGAGGAGGAGCATTGCCCCGAGCCACGGATACCAGGGAAGCACAAGAACAACACACACAAAGATGGAGCCAAATTAATAAATCTTGCTTACAAGGGATGACAGCACGTCAGGAAGAGCAAATGTAACCATCCAGCTATCGGGGTGGAAGACAAAGATATCCATCCTGAACAGTAAATTGTGTCAAACACCATGAACACTTTGCACCCCACAGGCAAAAACTAGCCTGATTCTACACTTAATTCAATTATCCATGTCAACAGTGACCAAACACATCAGCATTTACAGCTTCCCACCATTTATCAGTTCACACACACACAAACTGAATCGGCCCCTGAGTAAGAAATCATCAGCAACTCTGATCATAAGAAAAAAAAAAACCCACAACTATTTTTGCCAAGAAGTTTAAAGTGAGTACAGCTCCATTTGGGAAATGAAATGAAACCTAAGGATAGCCGTATCATTCGCTTAACAAAAGCCACCAAACACATTATAACAGGCTCTCAGGACATCTGAAATGTGTTTGGAAACCCAGAAAATAGCCCAGCCAATGTGCTCTCTATACCCTGAGCAGCAGACGTTACAGCTACTCCTAATCCCAGCTTTGTGAACCTGGGAGACAGAGCTCACTGTGCTTCTGGAGCTGGAGTATTTTGCAAAGCACTGCAGTTTGCTGGCTTACAAACATGCCCCGCCAGCTCACTGGGCAGAAAGGTTTCTGCTGACTTCACCCAGCACTGCAGTCACACTCATCAGGGATTAATATTTTCCCCTGCTAAGGATCTAGGATGGAAGTACTAAGTAGGGAAGGTTACACTTGTGTCTGAAAAAGACTGGTAACATTTTGATAGGTGATATATAAATACAAGCACTCAGGAGGCACTTCACTATTTCTTCCATGAAGTTCAAGTAGGATATTTAAATTTCAAATACTTTAGAAATGTTACTGCTTTTTAAAGACATTTGATAAATGATAACTGATAAAACTGTTTTGTCATCATAAATGCATTTCATACCCATAACTTCTCTAAGAGGAAGTGAGCTTATCAGATAAGCCTCTGTATTCTTTGCAGACTTTCATGAAGAAATTTCACCTCTTTTTCCCAGCTGCACACATACCACAAGAAATAAAGACCATTTTTAAATGGAGAGTACCTCATGTAATGATAAGAACCTGAGAAACCATGAAGGGAGACTAATAAGCATTTCTGGTCCAGTCCTCTACCAGTAAGATCACATCTCAGCAGGCTGCCAATTCTGAAGCACTGCCATATCTTGCAATGAAGGTGGTTTTCCATCACAGGGATTTGCATTCCAATAGTAGGTTTCTGTCTTTACAGTCAGCAGGAAGAAAAGAAAATATCAATACAAATCCATATAACTAGTCTAATGGAATTTTACACAGTGAAAACAACTACTTCAGAACAAATCACTGAGTGAACTGCTTCAAGAACACAACCTTCACACCTGCAGCAACACCACAGCACAGGAAAAGAGCACTGAAAATCACTGCTTGTAGCAATAAGCAGCATTTTGCAGTTTCAGCAGTCAGGTTCAAATGGTCAGCAGCCAAAAAGCTTTTTGTAAACCATCTGGATCTTGTTTCTAATAAATTTCCCAAGAAAACTAATTCATTGTCAGGAGCAGGAGGAGGGATGTTAAGATGTTCACCATCAGTGCCCACACTACACCAGGAGCATGAGCTCACTGTTCCTTCTCCTGGAGCTACATGGACCTGATGACAGACCAGTGGACTTGTTTCTAAAAGAAGGGAAGTTAAATGGAGGCTTTTAATTCAGCTGAATGGCCCTGCAGTGTCTGTTAACTGTTCAGCCTGCAGTGCTCAGTCACTGCAGGGTCACATCCAGATGCAATTCCAGCTGTTCCACGCCAAGGAAGGCTCTGACAAGGCAGTGCCCGTTCCACAGCAGCTCTGCTGTGCATGTGTACAAACAAATCTGCTTCAGTCCATCCAGCAGCCATACCCAGAGCTGATCACTGCAATGCACACACGGGTCAGGTGTGCTCAGAACAAAGAGCCCAGACTGCCCGAGCTGGCCAGGCTGGCCCAGCACCCCCAGGGCACTGCAAAGCACCCTGTGCTGACATCACTTATGTGTGAGGACACTGGGGGCTGAGAGGCAGCTCAAGCATCAGCTGCTCTCTGCTCTCCCAAAAGCCTGGCAGCAGCAGCCTGCAGCAGGCAGCCCCCAGCCCGTGGAGCAATAACAAGTGACAATCCAGGAAGGCACATTCCCTATCCATCCGTGCATGCACGCGAGCCTGGGCCCCACAGCCCATGTGCTAAAAGGTTCTCCCCAGAGGAAATGTGTTTATTAATTAATATCTACTGAATTAATTGGTTTCCCATATGCTCTGCTGTGCAGCCCTGTCATTATTACTGAGAAGTGTCAGGTGTGGTGACTACCCAGGAGGTTCATCAGAACACTTCAGTCAATTAAAAAAACCTAATCTATGTTTTCCTTTTTATTGAATTCAAAGTGTGTCCATCTATGTAGAAGTAATGGAGAAAGCATCCAAAATCTCCAACCCATAATCACTTAAAGAAAGCCAACACATGCCCTTACTTCAGACCCAAGAGTGGCATACAGCAGAAACACAGCAGGAAGGTGCTGCTCTGAGGCCATCAACTCATCTACTGGCCCTTGACACAGGAACCCTGGTGTTCCTCTCACACACTCACACTCCTTACACCAATGTGTTCCTCGTAGCTGGCACCACCACAACCAAAGTGACCTTTACATCCACCACATCCTCTCCCACTCCCTTTCATTGAGAGATGTACTTTTGGATTCTGACTACATCTGGCACAAGTCTGTACAGTGACATCATTTTTCTAATGTTATCAGTCCCACTGAGAGACTTCACTCATCACATGGCTGTGTCAGCTGGCAGGGACCACAACTCCAGTCCCTCCTGGCACAGCAGACATCCTGCACCAGCCTCTCGTGTACGCTCAGGCTGCAGCAGCAAAGGAGGGAGAGCAGCGCTACAACCACCCTCTTCTGAACATGCACCAGCACAGGTTGTGCAACCTCATCCTGAGAGAGTTTACTCACCCAGATGTTCCTCCTCCACTGCAATGCCACCTCTCCCAAACCCCCTGGATGCCCCACACAGTGCAGAGACCAGCAAACCCCTCTGTCAGACTGCAGGAAGACGAGCACCCACCATGGCACCTCTCTAGCAGATTCAAAGACCTCTGGTGTTTATTTAGTCCAGGTCTCCAATTCCAACATTCCCTCATGTACACAACACCCACTTAGTCCCCTTCAGAACCCTGAACACCAACACCTGTAACTACCACACCAGAAGTGAACTCAGACTGCAGAGTGGCATCCCTGGCATGGGCGGTGCTGCCACCCCAGCTCCCTCCAGAAACAGTTTGAACACCACAGTTCCCTCCAGAGACAGTCTGAACACCCCAGCTCCCTGACAGGAACAGTCTGAACACCCCAGCTCCCTTTCAGAACAGTCTGAACACCACAGCTCCCTGCCAGAAAGTGAAGTCAACGTCTACAGCAGGAAAGCAGTGTCCCAGCAAAACTAAAATACTGTGTTCCAAGATTTTACTACTGTACCACCAGTACACCACCACACTGCCCACTGCAAACTGAACGGGCCCAAGGACCCGAATGATGTTTGACCATCATTCAGACAAACTGCTCTCACAGCATCAGACAAGTCTTGGGTGCAGCAATAATGCCATTACTGAACACCATACAACCTGTACTCAGGCTGTAGTAAAAGGGGGAGAGCAGTCCTACAGCCACCCTCCTGTAAACACATGTTAGCACAGGCTGGAGCTCCTTGAGCATAAAATCTCAAGAAAATGAAGCTGAAGACAGCCTAGTTGTACCACTTCAAAGAGTCCATTCTGCTGAGGAAATGGTTAAAGCACGCCACAGAAAGAAGCATTTATCAATATACACAGGTGTGGTTGTAACATGTTCAAAACAGCTTCCTATAAAGGAAGACACTGCCAGGTCTTGCTGGTAAGAAGCAGAAGAGGCTGCAGAGAGGCTTAAAATCACATTCCTAAATCAGAGGCCTTGCTAATAATAAATTCTTTATAAGTACATAATAACTGGATCAAAAGTTAAAGCTGCCTGCACAAGAGTCAGCAGGGTCTATGCTACCTGCCCGGTGACCATATTTTCATTTTATACTGGGTGTATGACAAGCAAGACTTTTGAAGTGATCCATGTCAAACATTAGTGCCCAATGCAGCAGGGTTAGGAATGCTGCAAATGAAAAGGTGGGAGGACTCTTCCCATCTGGGAGAGTTGTTTCTGAAAGATTTGCAACATGGCTCAGGTGCAGCACTTCATCTTTCCCAGAGATGGCAAACCTCTCTCAAAGCTATGAGATGCTCCTCTTTGATTCAGAATATCTGCCCCATGCAGTGATTAAGTCCTCTGACATTTCATTTAGGAGGAGATAATTCTCCTCCAGATGCTAGTAAAGAGCACACAACAGGAAAAAATGATGAATGTTCAGTCTCCAGCCACTCTGACACAGCACAAAGCTCCACAAAGGATCTGGAGGAGCTGTAACCACAGTACCCACAACCCCACACCAGCACCACCTCAGTAACCCCCTGAGCACAGACTGAGCTGGTCCTGGAGGCACCTCTTTGCTGTTCAAGGATTCAGCTTGAGGGGATCTTTTCCAAGCACTTCACTTGGTTTTGGTTCACTGCTCTGCATGCAGATAAAGACTTCCTAACACATTTGCTGTCCACCTGGAAGACATCAATGATTCATTTCCAAGCAAATCAACTCTAGACAACTCTTGGGCTTTCCTCTGTTTCTTCATTGCTTGCTTCGAAGAAAAAAAGAAAAGGAATATCATGTAAAATCCAGCTAGAGATACTAAAACTTTGCAGTATTTTTCAGTCTCAGCTCAACAGCTGGGGAGTCAAAGGTTTTATCAAAACTCCATAGATTAGGACAAATATTTCAAGTATACACAGTGCATGCCAGATCAAACCTTGCCTTCTGTTATATGAGTGGACTCTTATCCAGTGGACTAATTTGCAAACATAATTTTAACTGGTTTTTATATGAATCAGCCTAGGTGAAAAGAGGTGATTTGGAGCACAGACACCGAGGAGTGAGGAAGGACTTGCATGAGGTCCACACTGAAGGGAGCTCTGCACACAGAGACAATTCAGTTGGTGGTGAAAAATGAGATCCATGGTGACTCCTGCCTGGTTCTTTGAAAAATGTCATATTAGTTCTTTGAGAAATGTCATATTTGTTCTTTTATGTCTGCAGTGCAGCTCTGGGGAATGGCTAAACACAGTCCAAGAGGCAACCAGCAGCAGAAGCAGCACACCCTCACTTCATTAAGCAGCAGCTCAGACCCTCCCAGACAGCTCTTGCTCTCAAGGTATTGCAGAGCAGCTCGAGCAGCTCGTGCATCTCAACTGCCACAACACAAAAGCATCACAAAAGGGGGGGGGGGAAGGTACCAGCCAGGGGCTGGTAAACAGGCAACACCACACAGCTACATTTTAATTGATCTATAAATCCACCACCGTGCAGCCAGTGGAACCAAGCCATCTGATTCAGATTTACCTCACCCATCAGCCTCTCTGCTCCTGAAAAGGAAAATATTACTAAGGCTTTCAAGACAGTTAAAAGGAACTTCCCATAAAGATCTCCCCAGACAAGAAGCGCTAGAGATTTCTTGCAAGATATAAATATACCAAAAGCTCTCAGAAAGTTTCTGACTTCAAGTTTTACTTTCCCAGAACAGGTTGTCAGATCAGTCCTTGATGCCTTTTGTAGCTGTAGATTACCTGGAGGCTGACTGTTGGAGAGGTACAGCTACAGCTTCTCGGTGTAACTCCTGAGGCAAACACTGTCCTGAAGGACAAACAGGGCTCTTTGGAAATCAAATTACACCACTGGTAAAGCAGCACAATTACTCTGGAGAGAAGCCACTCTTAATAACAACAAAATACATGCAAGGACAACTGTAATGTATGAAGTTTGCACTGGAATAGACAACGGAGGCCAGCACAGCTATCCCAACACAGCTGTCTTTGTCCAAATTCACAGCATTTTCCCCTCAGCATAAAGGTTTGCAATAGGAATTCAGGAGAATGTACCAGAAAATTTCACACACAGAACACACAAAACATCAAAGTGTAAAGAAAAAAATAAATTCCAACATCTTTATGGAATGTGCCTAAATACTTTGATTCCTGCCTGAAATTTGCCTCCTGATGGGAGGAATCCACTATGACAAATTAGAAGTGTTTTCCCCACCCAGTTACCCTTCCAGATCTTTGAGATGTTCTGGGAATGGTGGGAGGTAACAGCCTTAGCAAAAAATAGCTGGATGACCAGGGAAGTGCCAAAGTCCCAAAGGGTGGATGTTCTGGGAAGGGAAGGCCACACACATCCCCCAGACAGCAGGAACAGAATTACCTTGATTGCTCTGATCTAACATTTCTGAAGAACAGTTCACAGCTAGGGATTTACTAATAGTGTTCTCCCAAGGCAGGCTTCACAGGACAGCTGCTTTTTGTCTCTCTGCAAACACCTCTAAAAAGAAAACCAATCCAGACGTGGAGCACACACAGAGCATCCACTGGCCTGTGCAGTCACAGTCAACGTGCTAAGCCTTTCTCCCTCTGTTCTTTAAAAAAAAGAAAAGAAGGGAAAGATTGCCTGTGTGACATCCCTGAGAGCATCAGAAATTCGGTCAGCTTTTGCAGTAATCTCACTCACCCCTGGGACTGCCCTTGTATTTTCTCACAGTTCTGACTCTGGCCCAGACAGGATGCTGTGCTGCAGCAGAGAAAAGAGTAAACCTGCAGAACTGAGGTCAGGGGTCTACACACCACTGGCAACTGCTGCTCTTTTTCACTGGAAGAGGCAGTGGGCCACTCATGGTGTGTGTAAAAGAATGAAAGGTAAAGCAAACAGCCTGCAAGTCTTATTAAATTATCTGTACTGAGTAAGAACCAAAAAAGCCACACGATGTATAAAGAGATTACCGGGTTCAGTGAGAAATGAAAGATCCCTAGGGTAGGACCCAGTCACCAAGTGTGAGGTGTCTGAAGTCCTACAGCTGACCAGGGGTTACAAGAAGGAACCATGAGCTTTGCAGTGTAAGCAGCTCTCCTGACTGATCACTTGGGCCTAAAAACTTGTTGAGGGAAAAGAAACAGCAGTTCAGATAATGGCAAAAATGTAGACAGACTTCTAGATGTGCTCTAACAGCACTAACAGTGCCTGGAATACTGTGCTACAGACGTGATCTAATTAGACAGTGATTCAAATATCAACATTTCATGACTTGATGATCTCTTCTACTGTATCAAAGACCCTGAGAATTTTTTGACATTTGAAAAAACCAAGACAGTATTTCCAAAAGTTGCATGTGAGTCACTTGGAGTCTCTGATGATCTCCTCTAAAGGAAGCAGGCCATTGTGCTGTCCTTCCAGCAAACCCCACAGTGTATTTTCTGTTTGTGGTGTTTAATCATTAAAAAGAAAGGGGAAAAAAAATCCTTTTTGCTAGGGCACAGCTAATGGCAGAATGAACTACCTCATTCATCTAAATAAAGTCAGCTCTAAACCATGCAATAACCATTGAAGTGCCTACTTTGTTAATTATTTCACTGTTTATCTAACTCATTACGAGCATTTAAATAATAAGCTCATTCAGCATTAGCCAAGATCAGAGACACTGAGGACACCCATTGAGACCATCCACCCTCCTGCCCATGGGGATCTGTCCCTGCAGCCTCACCCAGTTTATTGGCCTCTAACCCCCCTGAGAATGTTCAATCACTTCACAGCTCAATACACCACAGCTTTAGGAAAGCTTCCTGCCTCTTCTACCATCTATAGCCTCTGGGTGGATTTTTGGGATGGTTACCTCCAATTTTATTTCAGGAAAAAAGGTTGCCTTCCAGCATGAACAAGGATAGCAATCACCAAGGGACAGAACAGGCCAACTGCTGCATTATTAATTCACCTTCCTTTTCCTCACCTGTTGCTTTTGAATTAATTATTTTGAATACAGCTGCAACAACCATTCCTCTGAAAATCAGGACTTCTGTAAATGCATGGGAGAGCTCACTGGGGAAACAAGGGCAACACACCTTCAGGAGGGCACAAGGAATTGCAACTGCTCCCTCCACGAGACCTCAATTATATCCTCCATCCACTCCCCTTCAGAAGGGTATGGGACTTGTGATTGCCTTCAGGAAAAGTGCATTTCACCTTTCTAGGCTTCATTTCAGTTTGGCATTTATACAGCTCAGCAGATACCTTTTTCTGGCCACGTTGGCACGTGATTGTGTCCCTCAAACAGGGGCACCTTTCCTGGGGACAGTCCCTGCAGTCAGCACGTGGGCTGGCCCCAGGGGCTGCATGAGCAGGTCAAACACTGCTCTCTTCCACTCCTGAGCACTGATCTCATCTTCAGGGGGGGTAAAAGAGATGGAACCTTGGAGAAAAGCAAACCTGGCAAAGCGTCTGGGAGCCTTACACTTGGTGGACAAGCCCATCCCAACATCACTCCAAGTGGCAAAACACAACTGGAACAAATGAGAAGAAAGCCCAGGCCACGTCCGAGTTCCTACTGAGGGAGTGGTGTTTTCCTCAAGTATTTCCAAACACTGGTCAGGGTGGGTGGGTGTGGGGAGTCAAAGGCTTCAGTACAAACTGTTTATTGAAATAATTCCTTTTAACTGCCCTCCCTCACACTGCAATTTTTAGCCATGGAATCACTCGTGCTCTGAGAAGGGGTGACTGCAATTACAGCAGAGTAGCAAACACCAACCCCTCCACCGGGGCAATAAAAGCTGCTTAAGATAATAATGAATTAAAGCAGTGGAAAGCAGTGAACCAATCTTCCATCCTGCAGTCATACAGGAAATGCCAAATGCTTTACTCTGCTTAGACTGCTCACTGAGCACCTGAAATGATGCAGATGATTCAGCAGGCACCAGGGATGCTAATCTGAAGATTTACAGAGGAGACAACAAATGCTATTGTAATACAGCCACAGAAGTGCAACTGTACAATGTATGCAAACTTTACATAAACCAATATGTCCTTCTGAGAGATTACAGTAATTTGGGTGTGAGAGCCAAAAGACGTAAATCTGCCCAACTATTATTAAGACAGTCAAGCCAATTTACACAGCACACCAATGCCAATTAAAAACGTTAAACAAAAGCCAACCATTTTCCCTCCCAACTGCTGTGTAGGCACATTATTTAGAGCAGCTGTGTTATTAAAAAAAAAAAAAAAAAAAAGGTAGCTCTTATGCACACAGAATCCTGTGCAGGACTCTGACCCTGCAGTGAAGGATTCAGGGTATGTTCAGGCCAGCAGAACCTGCTTGACTACTGTCCCAGATTTAGCACCGAGAGAAAATTCATCTCCAGCACAGCTCTGTTAAATGAACGTGGTTCCATTTGATTCAAGAGCCAAGCCTGGCTGATGCAACCAATGCACAATTAAGTATCAGGCAAGCAAAACGTTGGAAGGAAGAGAAATTTGCCAATTGAACGTTATAAACCAGGATAAATAAATAAACCACAGTGACACGGGGTATCTGTGAATTATGACTCCATCCCAGTTAAGCCCTGGATTCTCAGCCACCTCACAGAAGTGAATAAAAATGTGCTGGCTTCCCATTCTGCAGCTGGGCAGCCCAGTGCTACCTCAGCATCCGTGGCTGGCACTGAGCTCTTCTCTTGTCACCCACTCCTCTACTCCAGGAACCATCCTTACCTTTCAGAAACCACTTTCTCACAAACTCATGAGATTTCTTTCCAGTCTATCTCTTCACACCTCATTGAGAAGATCTTTCAGCCAGCTCAAGCAGTCTAACTTAGGCCAGTTCCACAGCAGCCACCCGAAAATGGAAAGCCCAACCTGGGCAGAACACTTAGTGATGCAGGACAGTTCCATCAGGAGACCTCAGCTGGCTGTCACCTACACCAGCACATCTCAGGCACAGCTCTGCTGAATCCATGTCACCACAACAGTTCAAATGAAGGAACACATTGCTTCTGCCAGGAAAAAAAACATATGAGGAAAACAAAAGCCAGAGGGGAAAAAAAGAAAAATCCAACTGGAAGCCTTTCCCCTCCCCCCCCAGTGTTATACTACTCTCCCCCAGCTCTGAAACGGTTCAGGAACTCACACAACACACTGAGAAGACAGAGGCATACAAGAGTGTTTGTCCTGGAGGCACAAAACAGAACTGGGTCAGAAAATTGGGTAACATTTGACTTGCTCAGGCCAACATAATCAGGCAAAAAATGAAGTTTTGATTGGAGAGTGGCCATGCTGGCTCAGAGCAGTTATCTCCTACATGACTTCAGTACTGGTGCCTTGAGCAGTGGCACTATCACATTCCACATTTTTAAGAGGACATGCTTAGTTTCATCCTTTCCATTTGCATATCCACAGGATCCCTTCTTCACCTACCAGCACAGAGGAAAAATCTTCCATAACCTTTTCCTGAGCTCAACCAAAAATCACCTGGTATTTGTCAACAGAAGCAAGAGCCGAGATGACAAAATGTCATCTGAGAACAAGCACTTGACCCTCCTCTCCTGCAACACCTGAGTGCACCTGCTCAGGTGCTGCCACTCCTGTGACACTGCAGCAAGGACAGACAGAGCCCCGAGCTTCCTGCTCCTCTCCATTCACATCAATCCACTCTGGAGACCCCAAATATCTTAATATAATGTGACTTCCAGAACTGTTAACCCTGCACTGTGTTACCTATTCCAAAGCTCACACTCTTCTCTGCTGCTAGAAGGAGTCCCAGAGGTGGAATTTTTCAGGCCTGTTTCTAGCCACTGTCCCTCTGTAATGGCTTCCAGTTCTTTCATTTTTGGTGGTTTGCTTTTCTTTGGTTTTGTTTTAATTTTTCTCTCCCATAGAAGGAAAGCAGGTGAGATTTATTCCCTCAAAATTGTTGAATCAAGACAGATAAACAGGGAAAGACAGAAAGCAGTATGAAGGTAGCAGCAGCAGACAAACAGAGGTGAAAGCACAAGGGTGGGACCCTGCTGGGAGACAGAGCAAGAGCCATTAACACCACGCAGTGAAAACCATGTTCAGACAAACCCTGAGGACACACATCTGGAGGGGATGCACAGAAGTGACCTTGCTACAAAGCAGGGACAGCAACAGCTCTCCAATACAGCAGGAGATGTCCCAAGCAAATAAAGGCCCTGTTTTCATTCCTATTGTATAATTTGAAATAATTCTACCATCTTCCAATAATATTTTACCTTTCACAACCACCACCTTCTCTACGTCATAGGAAGTTCCAAACCAGCATTCATTTTAAAGGCTTTCTGTATTTCACAGAAGAGGAAACTGAGGCACAGACTGTCAAGAGATGACTCCCCAGGGCTTCAGTGCCTGCAGTTCTGCTGAGCTGATGGGACACATCAGTGGTGAGCAACAGCAGGTAAGTCTGCAGTGCATCAGTGTGCCACAAACAGACCCTGCCTCTTCCAGCAGCCAAACAAAAGACTCTGGTTCTTTAACTTTTCAGGCCACCGAAGAGCTTGGCTGATAAAGTTTTCCTTTCTGTGCAGTAGATTTTGTGAAATGTCCCACAAATGGAAGGTTGCCTCTGGAACTCATTTATCAGGAATTTCAGCGATGCTCTACACAGATGTTGCATATCACTTTAGGCTCCTGCTAAAATGCAAAATGTTGCTGAACTCAAACATGAAGGATTAACTCCACGGGACTTTAAAGTGCAGAACTTCCACGAACATTGACAGCAATTCCCTCTCTGGGCAGTGAGAATACACCAGGATTCAAGAGAGCAACAGCCCAAGCAGAGAACTCGACAGTCCCCTGCAGCTCAGTGGGACGATGCACTCGGCCAGGGCCCAGAACCCTCTCGGCATCTCATCCTCTTCCCCCCAGACTTTTTCCCTTCAATTTTGCTGAAATTCATGTGTGCTTGCTAAATTTTTCCTAAGCATTCCCCACGCTGCTGTCAGGATCTAGGAAATTCTCTTACATTTTCAACATCAGCTACTATTTCTGCAGTGGTTCTAATCTCCCTCAACACTTTCAAACAGCATTCTCTGCTTCTTTACTGCCCATCCTACCTCAGCATCTGCTGCCTGACATCCATCCCCTTCAGCACCTGCCTGAAGCACTCAGACTCCCATTTAAGGAACTGAAAAAGCAGCTCTTTGGCCAATACATCAGCAGGAGCCAGTTCTTCCTCGTCTTTCACAACAACCTTTCCAACCATCAAATACAATTCACAGGAGCTCTGCCTCCAAGTTCTTATTACCAGCCCCTTTCAATCAGAGGCACTGGGCCAAAATAAACCATCTCACTTATTAGTCCTGCAACCTGCTGTCCATCACAGCCATTCTCAGCATATTTTGCACTGTGTTCTGGGGATTGCTCATTTTGAGAGATGTACAGGTAACAGGACTCCCAGGTGGGATCCCTGACTCCTCCAGTGGCATAACAGAGAGCCAGAGGAAAAGGGATGGATGGCAACTACCCCAATGGTATCCATCTCTAGAGGCAGAAACATGTTTATCTCCTTTACAAGAAGCTTTACGACCTGTAAGTACTCAGGTTGTTTTGTAGAGCCTCAGTTTGAATTCCACAAAGCCTAATCTAAATTTTTGCTGAAGTTGCTCTATTAATGGCAGCTTCTTTCCTCCTGGGAAGTATCAACAATCATCTCCTGGACTCTTTAATATGGGCTAATAGCAAAGCAAAGCAAAAAGCAAACTACAAAGGAGACAACAACCCAGCTTAGAGAAATTCTTACCTTTTAGTTGGCAAGCAAATGAAAACTCCATATCTACAAAGGTAGATCAAGTATTTCAGAAACATATTTCTTATTCCTACATGGTGAGAGAAGCCTTTTCTAGTAGATTAAAGTCCTGCAGTTCAATCTCAACACTAACATGAACTTTTCAAGCATTTTCTCCTCTTGCAGATCATCCACGTGCTTTTTCAAAACCTTTTTCTCAGAAAAGTAAAAAAGTTCTCCTCTAGTCTCTAAACTGCAGCCAGCTTTAAATACACTCCCAGGTCAAATCCCAAACCCTTCCATTCCTTTACAGGGACATGAAGAAAAATGGGGCTGTTGCAAGAAGTACAAGAAGAATTCTCCCAGTCACGTGAATGTGAGTCCTGCTTGGATCAATGGAGGGTCATCAGTTCCCTCCTGCCTTTACTTCACAGTGATCCTTGTGGGGAAAACTGGCTTTTCTTCCTTGCAGCCTCGCTGCTGATTGCCATGTGAATTAATCAGTGGCTGAGGTTCAGCCCCAGCCATCCCTGCTGTCACTGCCCAGCTCCCCAGGGCTCTGGTGAGGCTGGTTTGTGCCACAGGACGGGCTGGCAGGCTGCCAGGCAGGCAGCCCAGGAGCTGCTGGCCTTCCAGCAGCATCATCCTTCTCCCTCAAAACCAGAGCAACCGCTTCCAGCTGAGCCATCCAAACCACTCTGCCACCTCAGCATGAAGACACAGCCCAGGCTTTGAAACAAAATGTTCTCGTGCTTGAAGGATGGCAGGGGTTACCTCCAGAAACCTGCCCAAGTATTTCCCCGGGCTGTCAGAAAGCCAGGCACAGAGCAGCAGTCATTCTGACAGGCTAACAGGCTGGGACCAGTTGTCTACAGCAAAGAGTCATTTTCTTGGTCAAAAGGGTGGCTTTACAAAGAAGTTATTTATGTAGTGGTTGAATGACACCTGCAAAACTTCTCTGATTTAATGCTAATTTGGTGCAGATGGAATAAATAACTAGGTAGCCCTAGTTTTACTGGCTCGATTTTTTCCAAGCTTAATTTCCCCCCCCTATTTTACTGGGCAGCATTTTCCAAAGCAGTCAAGTTCTGCTGACACCTGGTATTTCCCCCACCAGCATAAGCAGATGAGCATCTGGAAAGAACACAGTCCTTTACAGTACAAAAGCATTATTTGGCTCATAATAAGTGAACAAACCTTATGGTAACAGATTTGCCCTCCTATGCACAGGGAAGTGTGAACAGGGCACTCACATCTACAGAGGTGATAAAAGATGGAGCAAATCCTTCTGGAAGCAGTTCCCACCTCAGCAGTTGGTGGCTGGCACCCAGCAGCCTGTCTGAGCCACCTTCTGTGTGAGCACATCCCCCAGCAAACCACTCCCCACGACACAAACACCATCACCTTCTGAGGCTCTGAACCCCCCAGGGCCACAGACACACCATCACCTTCTGATGCTCTGAACCCCCCAGGGGCCACAGACACACCATCACCTTCTGAGGCTCTGAACCCCCCAGGGCCACAGACACACCAGCACCTTCTGAGGCTCTGAACCCCCCAGGGGCCACAGACACACCATCACCTTCTGAGGCTCTGAACCCCCCAGGGGCCACAGAGACACACCATCACCTTCTGAGGCTCTGAACCCCCCCAGGGGCCCCAGTCCTCAATATGGGAACTCAAAAACAACCCAGGGGACAAGCACCTAACCTGGCTGCATCCTGGTGATCCAGCCTGACAATCACAGACCCTGTGTATGATTTGTCCTACAGTAACACAACGGATTTTCCATCAGGCAAGGACAGTCTTTCAGCAGCACAGTAAGATTTCAGGGTAAACAAACACCCAGTTTTTCAGTTTCTGAATAATAACAATAATAAAAAATCATTTACAGATATTCTTTTAAAAAAGGACCACTGAGACCAATCCTGTTGTCTGCTTCAGAGACCTTTACAAGACATTTTGTAATTTCCAGCCAAAGCATATCAGTCTGTCATGGGGAGGGAAGAGGAAAGAAACGGGGTAACAGTTTAATTTCCCCTGCTCATCTGAATGCACATCAAGTGAGCCTTTCCACAATCTCATAAAAATGTGCAAGGCAGGCAGAAAATAAATTTAGGATGCATTTAGAATATATTGACTAGGTCTGGTCATACATTTGATAACATCTTGCTGTTGGTAAGGCAAGTGGGGAAGATAAAATTAAAGCTGATCTGTGACAACTGGCAGGCTTAGTTTTAAATGGAGCTTCAAATCAAACCAAAACAGTGGCCACTGGAAGCTTCATGTCCAGAAGCCCCATTTCAGTATGACCACCTGAAAGCAGCCAGTATTTCCTGACCCTGCTCTGTCAGTTTGACTGTGTCTTATTTAGCACTTCCTTCTTGAAAAAGGCCCAGTGTTCTGTTTGGGGGTGAGGGGGAGATCCCAGGGACAGTGGGGTTGGTGTAAGCCAGGAGGAGTCTGTAAAGCATGGATCCATGGTCCTGAGCTCTCTGGCACACAACAATCCATCCTTTCCCCAAATCCTCCTCATCACACAGCCAGGATGTTGGCAAGTCTGCCACCATGACAGCCCATCATGGCTTTGCACAGGAGGGACCAGGCCACCACCCACTGAGAAGTTACCTGCACCTCTCAGGGCAGCTCAGGGCTTGCTTGAATCACTTGGGACTCTGGTGGTTCTACATAAGAGCTTCAAAACCAAAATCTTAAGTTCTCTCAAGGATGAAGTATAGAAAGTATGTTAAGAAACTTAAGATGTTTCAATTCCTTTGTGCCTTTTTAACTCTTTAATTTAGGTCAACTTCTCTTCTGGAGCTGGGTCATTTGTGAACCCCTGGGCTGTGGCACAGGACACCAACCAAGGCACACCAGCAGCCAGATCCCAGCCTGGAGAGCAGACAAGGGTACAAGAAAATCCCAACACACTGTTCAGTCTCTCTAGCTTATGTCTAGAGTAAGTCATGTGAATCTGACTGTATTTCAAGAGAAAATAACTAAAACCACTCAGTTTTTTGGTTTCTTTTTTAAGTTTTGAATACACTTGTGAGAAGGGCTGGGGAAGAAGCCTCATGTTGCAATGGGAAGTGTTTTGCCTTACAGCTACAGAGAAAGCAACCAGTCCATTTACAAAATAAGAAAGCAGAAAACAAAACCAGCCAGCAGCTCTGCAAAACAATTTAGCTCAGTGTCACCTTGCACTCCACCTCTTCATTACAGAAGAGGTTTGGGATGCTTCAAAGGGCACAAAATTCCACTGAAAAAGCCACCAGCTCAGCACTGAGCAGGGATCAGCAAAGCCTGGCCAGCTCAGTACTGGAAGGTCCCACCCTCAGTGGCCTGTCCCCAGAGGATTATCTTTGTAGCCTCCTATTCAGTGCTGTTTAACACACCACAGCACACGTTTCAGCTGCTAATTCAACCCTCAGTCAAAACAGGCAGGAGAAGCAAACGGCTCGTTCCTCCCAGACCCCGATTTTAAGCCTCCAATCATTTCTTTATGCACAGCAGTGCTCACACACTCACCCCCAAACACAAAGCTCAGCCACCTGATATGGTTTGCAGCAGCCCAGATCCAGAGATGGAAGAGAGAGACCATTAAATCAGAACAAAAAAAGCAATAAACTACAGGGGAGACGATGATGTTTCAAGGAATGTAGCAAGTCTCTCCTACTGATCCCTCTGCCAGTTTTTCAACTGAACCACAACTGAAAAGCCAATTTAATAAACATCTCTCATTTCAACAGGCAGGACACCACCAGGCACCAAGAAATGTTGCAGCTCAGCAGAAAGATAATGCAGTGATCATTGGGTGGGTATAATAGAGGGATTATTTTACAATTACAGCAACAATGGAAAAGCAATTTATACAGTAACACGCTGGTGTACTGGCAAGCACCTGTCCAAAGGGATTAAATAAAAGTCTGACACAGACTACAGAGAGAAGAATGTCTTTAGCAAAAGGTTTATGAACTTCCCTAGATGGCTGTATTTCTGTGCAATATCCCTTAAAGGCAGTATTTGGTGTTTAGATCCGTTTTAGGTAACAGAGGCACAATGTACAAGTAAGAAATAAAGAGCACTCTGAGAATTCTTATTTATTTAAAGAAAAGCAAAAGCACATATGAAAAAGATAGGTCACTTCTCACTGCTTTAGAAAGCATATTGCAGTGGCCTCCAAAACATCTTTATTTCTTGGATTAAATGGCCAAGGAACCCCAGAGGCAACCCTGGCAGTTCTCAGGCAGTTCCTGCTGCAGCAGTGGCTTTGACAGAGAATTTGAGAAGCCCTCAGCAGGAGTACTGAGAAGGGACCAGGAGAGAGGAGAGCTATCCAGAAACACCCTGTGGATGGAGGGAAGGGTCACAGGGTCTCACACTGCTGCACAACACCCCAGGATCCTCTGAGAAAGAGTGGGTTAACAGAGACAACCTGCAAGAATAACCTGCAGGTTGATCAGGTCCCTGTTCCAGAGCAGGGAACATCCGGCTGAGAGGGGAAAAAAACCTGCTTCAGAAGAGAAATTCAGGTAGTTCAAAGGGAGGGCAGATGAACATTTTTACAAACCACAGAGCTTTTAGCTCTGGTTGATTTATTAAATGGGTCGTCCTCTTTTTCCTATCACTTCAGGCAACAGCTGAATTATTCAATGAGCTCCAGTTGACTATGTTGTTTCTAAAACACTTGGGCTACCTCTGGGGAAGGAAGACAAGAGGCGAGGGGGAATAGAAACACGTTTAAAAGTTAAAGAATTTAACAGAAGTGGATCCTATTCATTTACAAGAAGTCTCAAAAGAAGAGAGGGAGACAAGTCTTTGTGTAAGTCTCCTGGCTAAGGAAACTTGTACCACGTGGAGAACTGGAGATGTGCAGCTCAACTGCAAAGCTTGCTCTGGCACCAGTGCAAGGTGAAGGCCCTTCTGCTGCCCCCACAAAACAGGATTTGTGGCTTCGACCTCAGAGACACCCACCCTGTCCCTCCATCTGTCTGCAAATAAACACCAGCTTTACCCCTTGAACTTTCCCATCCCCAACAGCACTGTCAGAAGAATTTCTCCAGCAGTCCAGTGGAGTGAAAAGTTGTTTTCAGACAGTCCTCTGGAGCTTACTAAATGCAGTGCTTTTTTTGCCAGCCCAAAGCAGAGGGACTCCAACTGGACAGGGAGAAGAGGAATGAAGCCAGTCCCTGGGTGAGGCAAACCCCAAACCACCAGGCTAACAAAATAACATTCCTCTGAACACCCCATTTCTCACGGATCACCAATTCCAGGACTTCACTGCACAGTGGCATTTAATGAATGCAAACACTGGGTGATGCCCACGTGAACAGTGGCCAGTCTTCAGATCTCAGCAGTAGCAGATGTGGTTGGTCATGAAGCAGCAAATCAGCTCCTGGAAACTACTTCTCATCTCTCAAAGAAGAGGCTCTTGCTCCAGAACAAGTCAGCTTTCTGGAAGAAAGCCTGTTGCCAGCAGGGAATCCTGCTCTCATTTGTGCCTACTCAGTAATCAGAGCTGGATGTAGGAACACACAGGAATCAACTGGCACGTCAAGACAAAACCCAATCAAGGAATACAGAAAAAAATTTAAATAATCAGAAAAGCAAAGGGCCTGACAGCAAATCACTGCAGCCAAACCCACAAACAGTTCTTCACTACACTAAAAAAAATAGGAACAGAGAAACCCAAGAACCTCTAAATAATTTACTTGCTTATGACATATTTTACTACTGCTCCCAAAGACTTTCAGACCAGTTACGTGTACTTCAAAATAAAATTCAAGTTATTTATGGCTTCTTTCCTTTTTAAAGATTACAAGAAATTTGTAGGTACATAATCTATAAAGACACAGAGCATCTGGACAGGAGTAAATTACAGGACTGCACATGCCAACTAATGCTCAAATACAAAGATCAAAACCAGAATGCAGGACTGACAGCTGACAGGACCTTCCTAAGGATTTCACGTCTTCTTGCAATCATCTGTGAGAAATATCTGAGTTATTTGAAGCCTGCAAATAACTCCAAACCAGATAAAGATATCTAAAAATCAATGAAGGAAGCAAGTACTTCACAAAAGCTTGTAAAAATGGTAAAAGTTAGCAAAGCAAGAGTCAGAGCCAATTATGAGGGGCCCAGGCCTGGGCCCTGTGAGTCTGCCAGCCCTTCCAAGTACCATGGACCAAGGACCAGTACTGGACATTGAATTATCTCTCTCTGCCCTCAGCTTACATGGAAAAGTACGAATTTATACTCACTGGATTTATCTTCCCTGAAGAATCCCCATTCTTTCAATTCTTGTCTTTAATTAAAACACTCCATCCCAACTGCTGCATTGTCCTGGGCACCTGATTTATTTCTTCCTGCCACGTCCTGCATGGTTTTCATTACACAACAGGCAAGATCCTTTTCCAGAAATCTCTTAATCTTTTCTTCCTGTGCCTTATTCAATTTTTTTCCCGAGTTTCTTCTTTGGTTGCCATTTATATTTGCACAGATAAAGTCTGTCCATTCCAGCAAATCCAGGCTTTCCCATTCCTGCAGAAATAGCACTGCTGCAGGAATTTTAAATATGTGGGTTTAGCTGATGCATGCTCGTTGGGATAACTACGAATGCAGTGTAACAATTACTCATTGCAGTGATTTCAAAAGGATACTTTAATAGCTTTTTGTAAAAAGGAAGTTTGATCTTCTGAATCACCTATGGAAAACAATCAAATCCGCCTTTTAAAAAAAAAAGATCTAAGAACATGGTCTTTCTGTTGTATTCCAGTAAAGCTGCCTCATTGTAACGAGGCACACTGCACAATGCCACTTTTCAGGCTCCAGTGCCATTGGGAAATTCTCACTCGAGTAACTTCCATTCAGCCCCAGCCAAGAGCATTAGAATTTGTATAAAGCTGACATGTTTCACCCAGAGAGCAGCTCCCCAACCAACCCGCTCCAAATGATCAATAGTTTACTACACAGACCCAAAATTCAATACTGAGGACACATCTCTGAAGCAATCTAGAATACCATTCCTGGGAGAAAATTATGCACTGAAGTCACTTCCTTTTAAGGTTAATTTTGCCTTTTTTTTTTTTTTATAAGCAAACAAAAGTATGACAGAAATTATGCAATAGACAGAAAAGGGGCTTATCTAAAGTAAATAAAGCCTTCTGTTTGCAACCAGCTGAGAGCATTTGGTAAGCATTTCTCTCCTTCCCTCGCCCTCTTTAAGGGCAACCCTTCCAGTTAACACATCAACTTTTGGAAGAGATTTGCAGATGAGTAATGACTCTTCTCTTGGTGTGGCCACTCTCGTGGCACCACTGAGCAGGAAAATTGATAGCCCATGGTGCAGATTTGACAGTGAGCAGTTCAGACACCAAATGCTGCCAAAACTTGCACACCTTTTTTTTTTTTAATCTTCCCTTTCTGAAGGGCTAGTTACATTAAGAAGAGCAATGCAAGCTTGAGATGCACCAATCAGCAAGTTTAATCCAGCAAACACTTTTTCACTGTGAGAGTGACTGGGCACTGGCACAGACTGCCCTGGGAGGCTGCAGAGGATCCATCCTCGGGGATATTCCAAAGCCATCTGGACAATGCTCCTGGGCAACCAGCTCTGGGTGACTCTGCTTGAGCTCCAGGTGACCTCCAGGAGTCCCTTCCAACCTCAGCCACTTGGTGATTCCCTTGCTCCATGTTAGTCACCCAAATATATCCTACTGTTTTAGAAATTATAAATCTGCATTCTAGTTCCTCTGCAGACACTCCCCACCTAAAGCAAGCCAACAGGGAAAAAGAAACCTCAAAGCCTTTCTGAATTGCCTCCCCCATATTCAAATCTGCAGTGGCTCTAAACACATGCATAGTAATGATCAGCTTGACTTGGGGCTAAATAAACAGACTTCAGTCAGCACTGCTTTCTTACTGTGGCACAGAAGGCCAGGAGTTTCTTTTTGCTCATCAGACAGGCAAATACAGATATAAAAATAGGACTGGAACACTTTAGAACAGTTTGTCTTTCAGACTCTACTCAATCTCCAATATGTCTGTCCAAATAGTTAGTATGCCATAATCTGAAGTGATACAAATTCAAATAAGAAATATCTGTTCCACACAGTTTAAAGCATCTCTCTTTCTCTATACTTTCAGGCATGGTCTGAAAGCCAGACTTCCCAAAATGCAGAAACACTGAGGTTCTCCCTCAGATAACCTCAAAGTTACATTCCCTTTGTTGCAGAGCACAGCATCCAGGAACTGTAACCTACTTACCTTTATCTCAACAGCAGTGTTGACAAGCCCTCCAGAATTCATTCCTTTGCGTGAAACAGCAAAAAGCTCTTTCAAAGTTCCCTCTGCAGCTGACCAGGAAGGTGGAGATGTGCTAAAGCTTGCCCATTCTGGCTCATCTCCCCACTCCCAGCTGGATCAGATGGCCTGGCAGAGCTGTCTCTGCTCACCTTCAGCCTCTGGTGATCCTGCTAAAGTGATCTCTTTAAGAAGCCAAAGCATGCAAACATACCCTCCACAATCTCCCTTTTGAAAAGCTCCTTAAAATCCAGCTCTTCATCAATCAGCATTATAAACCCCCCTCCACCCTCTGCCTGGGAGACCTGACTTACTTAAAGAACAGTTTTCTGAGGTTCCCACCCTACAAATCGACCCCCTGATATCAGGCACCCTCAATCACACGGTCCCCACAGGGACTAAGAAGCATCTCCTGTGTGTTCTTTACACCTGCAATAGAGTCTTAATACTCCAACAGTATCTGCTCTCTGTCCCACTCTCTGCCTGTTTAACCTTTACATCCCTGGTGCCCAGAATTAATTCCATGTAACCCCTAACAGACTGTCCATCACATGCCCCACATCATCACAGGGTGACATTCACAGCCACCTCAGGAGGAAACACTCCTCGATGAGCTGCTGAGCCAGCAGGCACGGTGTGCTCTGATGTGCTTTCCCAATTGATCCTTGCTGCTCTCACCCAGAAATGCAGCTGATACACTGCACACCATCTCCAGTCACCACATTTCAATTAACTTCAATGAAACAAGGAGAGACTGACTTCAAGAGCGCCACCATCATCACCAGATGGCTGAAAGTTCAACTCAGCACCAGCAAAAAAACCTTTCTGTGCCATCAACACTCTCCATTTAACAGCCTCCTGCTCTCTTCTGGTAACAACTCAGCAGCCCCCTCAGGTAACACAGAGCCTGGATCTATCTACTCTGACAGTTTGCAGTATTTAAGCCATCTACAAGGTCTCGTGGAGTGTAAAGATAGGTAAAAATTTCCTCCAACACCCTGAGCACCATTAGCAGGGCCCTGGTGTGCTTCTGACAGCACCTCTTCCACTCACACATCACCCAGAGCCTGAGGAACAGCAGAGCCTCCAGGCCCCCTGCTATGAAGTACCTACATACTCAGGTGGATGCTTGTTGGTTCTGGAAAACTATGAAGGAAGCTGAGATTTTCAAAAGCATATTACAGCAAGTGAGGCATCAAGCAGCTCCCAAACCTTCTTCATAGCCAACAGCTTTCTGAACTTAGATTATCCAATGAGTTAAAGGAACAAATATTTGGCTGTTTGAATTAGTGCATTGTCCCTCCAGAATAAGGAGTGTACTGGGCTACAGAGATTTATCTTCTTTACCTCTTGTATCACTTCAATAGTCAGCTAAATATAGAAAAATGGTAATTATTTAGCACATCTTTAAAACAACAATTTCCCTCCCAATTAATTTCCAGTTCCTCAGATTAATTATCTACTCAAATTTTCTTGATGCACACACTGCAAGAAGCTGAATATGTTTCCTGTAAATTAAATCACCTTCAGAGATAATGATGCTCCTAAAACAACTCTGACTAAGCAAAGAATCAAAAATCCATTCCACTAAATCTGCCAGGACAGGTAGAAGGCAGAAACCAACATCAGCAGAGAGAGAAACTCTGGAGGTTGGGCCCAAGCAACAAGCTGCTTTCACCTGCCCTCAGGGTAAATGACTGCAACATAAGAAGTAGTTCTGGCCCAAATAAGAACGAAACTCAAAACTCAGGGATCACCACACTGCTCCCAACATCAGCCACTGGAGCTGCACTCCAGAGTCATGTTCAACCCAACCCTCTGGTGTGAACTTGCACAGCTTCTGCCTCACCTGGAGGCACGAAGGGGCAGAAGATTCTTTACAGATATTAATTACTTCAGTATTGTACAATCAGAACTCCAGGGGAAAAGAAGTTTCTTATCACCCAAAGCTCTGTCACTTGAGCACAACAAAGGGGAATGTTTAGAACAAAGCATGTCTGAAATCAAATATCTGCTAAAAGCTTACACATTTCAAGCCTGTCTAGATTACTAAGTGGAAATGCTCAATCAGACAACAGAGAGAAGGCAGAGCTGGCAGACAATGCAACCATCTTATAAAATATTTAAGCAAAGCATGAGACCACTGATAATATGCACTTGGTCTGATATAAACGATGTGGGGCTTCATTTCTTTTAAAAAAAAAAAAAAGAAGTCTTTTACCATATTGGTATCTGTGGGGCAGGGAGGAAAGAAAGAAATTTTAAGAAAGAAAAACCAAACCATACACACAGAGACACATTCCAAATTGTCATGGTGCAGCCCAGTGTACCCTCATGGTACATCAAATGCACTGCAGTGTTACTTCAGAAATGGACCAATGTGCACACCAAGAGGTTCTGAAACCTTTCATTTTTGAGGAAACACACAGCAGTAATGATTCTGCTGAGAACAAAACTCTCATCCTTCCCTCCAGTATAACCAGAAACAAATTTTACTCTGGAAATTTATATTTTTAAGGCACTTAGACCCGTAACACTGATCCAACCCATTATAAGTTGGAGTGGTAAACAAAGTCTCCACCCCACTGAAACTTTCTGGGTTCCAGATGTAACTGCAGTTGTCCTCATCTGCTCATCTACATCATACAGTTTATTCAGAAAATGCAATCAATACTGGAAATATAAAATATTAAAAAAATAGTTCAGGCAGATTTCTCTACTCCTCACAACTACTGCAGGATGGAGCTGCACGGTTCTCCCACTATTGCTGGGTTTATAAAACTGGATCTGAATTAAACACAGAAGATTAATAAAAAATTGATGTTACACCAGAAAATCTTTTTGTTTGAGGTGTCCTCCCCCTCTCCCAAGCTGAAACATCAATGCAATGTTTACAACAATAAAACAATTACTTTTCTGGTACTGAAGCTGCACCCCTGTCACCAAGGCAAGGGGCTAAAACTGCCACGGAAGACAAAAAGAGAAGGGTCAGGTCATTAAACTGAAATCCCAGGTGACCAACATCTTACTTGGGGAGAGGTTCATTCAAATTTCATAGCCCTAGTGAGTGAATAAGGTAGGCAAAAGGGATGCTGGTGTCAGAGGGGAGTGAATGATGCCCTGAATGTGGAGCACAGTGCTGCCCACACAGACTCACCCCCAGCCCCGTGCAGGGCCAGGCTGCATTCTGGGACATGTCCACTGCAATTAGGAACCAAATAACTCTGTGCAACGGGGCTGAATGGCATTTGCTCTCCAGAGACCACAAGTTCCAACTGAGATTTCAGCTGTGCAATCAGATTTCCATTCTTAACTCCTTCATTTCCAATGCCATTGACCTGCTCATGACACTCTTCCCTTTCCCTCCATTCTCAGCTAAATCCAAAGACACAATTTTACAGAGCCCTGGCCCTGCCTGTAGCCCCAAGTCTGGACTGTGACAGCCCTTCTCCAGAGTTAATGAGACATGAGTTCTGCAGAATACCAGCTCTGAACTGCTGTGGGCATTACCAGAACCCAGCCCAGAATTTCAGGGACCAGGAAAAAAGTAGCTTACAGGAAGTAGCCCTGTAAGCCCAGGCTGAAGTGCACTGTCAGCCAGGGAAACTGGGAACAATTCTGAGAAATGGTCATGCACAGTTGCCAGGGCCAGTGCTGAGTTGATTTTGTGCAGTGGAGATCATCACCTCCCATCACCTTCCCACACACTGGGTGTGCACCTTCCCAAACACAAAGTGAACAGCCTGTGTTCATTCGGGATGGAACCAGGAGCCCACCCGATCCCACAGGCATTCAGTGCTGCACCCCCACGGGAGGGATACACAGCACAGAAACAGAACCACAGAACAATATTTCTGCTTTGGATATCTTGTGGAGTACCCAACAAAGCCATCTCCACCTTTTGGTCTCAGCAGAACATGGAGTTGACTTTTAAGAGTGAAAAAAAGTACCTTTTCCCAATTTGTTAGCCACCCAAAAATCTACAGGAGACATGAGAATAAGCACAGTGTAAGTGTTGTGTTTCAATCATTAACTTAAAATTTAAATGCATTTTTTAAAAACACTTCTCTATCATTTACAACCAGGAGCAAACTGATTCTCCCTGTCCCTTTAAAAGAAAACTCTCAGTTCTTTAGAAGAATAAAACAAAACACTTAAGGGAATTTTAAATACAGGAAGGAGGAACAAGAGTATGGGGGAAGAACCCAACAGACTTTGTAAATATTTTTGTGATTCCAGTTGCCAAAACAGTATCCACATAATACACCTCAGCCAAGTTTCTCTGAACAAGAAAATTCAAAGAGCAACAACTCATGAAATACCCCCACACATTTGCAGTGTATTTATGCCAGCACTTCAGCTGCTGTGGACACTACTCTTCCTTTGCTATCCTGACTTACATGGCAGATGCTGATTTTACCACTGTCTCTTTTTCTGGAAAGGCTCTGGAATTCAGCCAAGCTTGGGATGGGTGTTACACAATATCTGCTATGCCTCTTGGTAGAGGCAGCAAAGGAAGAAAATTACATTTGAGTACTGAAAAGTTTGTACTGGCACTGTTGAGCTGAATTTTTGAAGTGCCAGCTTTGTGAGAGAAAGAAAAATAAAACTGATCCTATGTAAATGAAACACAAACATGATTTTGACTGGAGTCTCAAAAATCAAGGAGAAAAACTTACTGGATTAACAGTGTGTCACACTAGATTTAAAGAAACTTGCAGGCAGATGCTTCAGTTCCTACTTACACACCAGAATCAGCAGTCAGGCTTTCCAAATTACTCAGCAGATTGGTGCAGCACTTTTTAATTGATCTCTAATCACATCTGCAGTTGGGGTATACTCGCTTCAAAGGGTTGAAAGCCTGTCCCTCATTTTTGCTTACCTATATAGCAGCAGTTTTCTCTTTGAAGATTTGGCCCTTGAAGAAAATGTAGGAAACAATACATTTTTAAATCCAACACATTGAGAAGGGCCACAACTTTTTCAGCAATGGAACTGAACAATGTTCTCCCTCTGCTTTCTCACACAGCTGGAGGAAGATACTTGTGTTTGTGTGTTAAAATACAGAAGCTGCAACTGTGAATAAGGTCCATCACTAGTACATAAAAAATGAATTAGTGCTTCTTTGCACCTCCCTGCAGTCACAGAAGGGTGCAGTGTCACCTTCTGTTTGCCTCATATTTCCTCAGTGTTACCCAAGGAAGTCGTCTTTGCCACCTCCTACACCTCAAATGATTGATGGCTGCTGGGTCTGATGTAATTACAAATGGCTCTTCCCTCCAGAAACAACCTGCTAAAATGAATATTGCACCTCAGAAGCAAAGTATTACCCTCAAAAACTGCCAACAGTGTGCACTAATGCATAGCCCTGGCATCACTGTGCCACTAAGGGGTGTCACGGCTGCCACTGACAGATGAAAAGCCCACTAGGAAAGGGAAAAGAAATGGGATGTGATAAGATTGCATCATAAAACACAAGATAAATGTGTCGCCATGACCAAGATGCATTGTAACCTCGGGCAATAAAACAACATGTCTGGGCAGAAAGAATGACCCAGATGAGATGGAATTGCTAAGGACAAATGTGAAGTGTTCCTCCTCTAGCACACATTTACATATGCTAATTGGAGAAATACATTCTTTAAAACTCTTGTAAACATACCATAGTCTGTTCCTGTTGGGCAAAGAGGGGAATGAAGAAATGTTAAGTATAGTAAGCTTATTAAAACACATGGAGAGGGGGTGAGAATGCAGATGCCAAACTTACTGAAACGATTTGAAAGCGTTTACAATTCCAACAGCAGAACCATCCTCATCACACACAGGACCTGTCCATATCAGGGCTCCACCATCTATAAACTACTTGGGCTGCATCTCTTTTATCAGCTCCTTAATCAACTGTAGGTTTGTACTCTGAAAAGACTTTGAACATTCCAGATGATTCTTCTGATCAGTGTTACACTACACATATCCAGAGTAATGCTACTTAAATTAAATCATCTTCTCATCTCCTCCACATATGTATTTTTATACACACACATATATATACACACAAACACACACAAAAATACATTCTCTATAGTACAAAAATAAGCCCTCACACTCTGATTTCATTACAGGCTTTCAGGAACATCTCTCTGAACATTACAATAGTCTGGCTGAGAAAGTTCTACTAAAAATAAAAGTTCAGAGCTGTGCCAAGCGATTTAGCTTGCAGAGGCAGAAATTCCAAACCTCAAAAATTCTCCAAGTTTACTTAGAACAGTTTTCACTTTGTTTTTCGAATGCTGAAGTGTTGTGATGCTAAGGATAGATGTGTGGGATTAGCCAAAAGGGAAAACTCAGGCATTTCGATTTCCTGCTGGAAGCAGGTGTGGGCTTGACTCATCCAAGAGGCACAGAACACCACTAAAGGTATGAATTTGCACATTTCTACAGCATTCAGGGAGCACTGAGCTCATGGAGTCACCACCCCTTAATCACAGAAGGGATCCTGCCTGTCCATCTGCAGATACAAAACACTGTGCTTCCCTAAAAAGCAAGTGGTGCTCATCAGGCTCCTCTCAGGTACAGTCACAGCTGTTCACTCTCAGGCATGCAGACAAATGAATCAAAAGAAGGATCCCAAAGCCTGGCTGCAACCTAATGAGATACAGGAGACACAAAGGACATTGTGAAATGTAAAACTATCAAAGTCTGACTTGGAGTTTTCCTTTCATCCAAGAATCTGAGATATGCTCTCTCTAGTCTCCGGATTTATTTCAGGGATACCATTCACTCTTCAAACCTCCATCGGAAAAACAAACCCAAAGAAAACCTGCTAGCAAAATTCTATGTTTCATTTCTCACATGCTACTAAAACAACAGCAGTTTTAAGAGAATATAGTCTTTTTATTGCTCCTGTCTGTCCCTGAGAAGATCTGACCAAACCAAACGTATACAGAGCTCCCAGGCCAAGGCATTTGAGACATGAAACCCCTGTGCTGTCACCCTGTTCACCAGCAGGAGCAGTTACAGAACTCCTGCCCACACACTTCATTCCTTGCCTTTTCCTTCCTCCTGATAACCTACTTAATACAGAGCCCCTTGGTTCACTTGGTTCACTTCCAGGAGGAAGGTAAAGCCCTCCCAGGGGCCTCCAATGGCCTGGGTCAGGATGCCATTCCTCTTTTCCTGGAGCATGCAGGGTTTGCTTCAGTTTTTAAGCTGGATCAATTCACTGGTCTGTGCCCACAGAATAGTCTTAAAGGTGTGTTTGCATAACCAAGAGGGTGACTTGTTTTATACTATGGGAAACCAACAGCCAGCAGCAGAAGAGGATCTCCCTAACCCCAAAGCTGAATTTCCCATCTCACACAACAATACGCACAAGTATTTTCAGAAAGGAGAACAAGCAGTGGGGAAATCTGAACCGGGGCTTCTGAGAGGTCTCCCTGCCCACAGTTGCACAATTTTGCTACCACGGAGGAAATAACTTAGCACAACTGAGGAACAGATGTGGGAACAGGTAAAGACATGATGAGAACATGCCAAAACCCTCATATTTAGAGAAATGCCTTGTTACTTTAACAATCAAATACAGAGACACAACTATTTTCACCTAGTGGCCCTGATTCTACTCCTACTGAATCAAAACCTTCAGTCAGTGGCAGAAGTGAACTCCTCAGAGAAAAGTAGTTGAGATCAAATGTTTGCCAATAGCCTTGTTATAAATGGCCAGTCCATCCAGTTTCAAATGCAACTGCTTAATATGCTTCCCTCCCCCCCCCCCATTTTATCTTCCATAATGAGTATTTCTACATTGGAAAAGTCCTGGAGCACACATATTTTTTTTTAATATTTAGTTTTACTCACTGCAGTGTAACTCAACCAAAAACCGCAGCCAGATTGATTCTCCATGTACACCACAGCTCACCACCTCATAACCTCCAGGCCAGGTGGTTAAGCAACACAGCCTCAGGAATGCTCTGCTGGGAATGCCTATTGCCATCCCAAAGCTGTACACACACAGTCACACAAACTGGGCACTGTAGGTCCTCATCCCCCAACAGCACTTCCACAGGAACACAGTTCCTGCTGCAGTATTTTCAGGCACAGAACACTCCCACAACCTGCACCGTGTCCTGCTGCAGCTCCAGAGCCTCCTGGCCGTGGTGAAGGACACAGCTCTGCCAGCCCCTCCAGCAAGAGGTGAATCCTCACACCTGAGTTCTGACGTTCCACACCTCAGTCAGGCAGTGACTGCCTGAAGAGTTCCAATGTCCCCCCTCCTGGAGGGAATTCTGCCTCTGTGGCAGAGGCAGCAGAAGGACTCTGTGCCTCCACTCAGTCGCTCCAGTGAGCAGCTCAACATCCCAGTGTGTCCCAGAACATGTTCCCTTTGCCCAGCTCTGCTGCAGAGCTCACACTGCTGGCAAAGGGTTTACTCTGGGAAGCAGGGAGGAGTCAGTATTGTAGAGTGCTGCACCCCTTCACTCCAAGGCAGTAGAGCACATTGCACCTGTTTCAGGCCTCTTATACATGAGAATTCACGGGGGAATCCCTACACAGATCCATGTCAAAAATTATGTTCCCTTCTTATTTCTTTCCAGTATGACTTGCCCAACTGTTTGAAAAATGATGATGATGCTTTTGCATGCTGTGCCTCCACGAACATTTCTTCCACAAGCTTTCCCTCACTGGCACAGACTCATAGCAGGTATGTCACTAACACATTATCTGCTTTCTCATCCTGCCACATCTATGATTTCGTACTCCCTCACATCAGGATCATCCTCCAGTGAAATGCTTTGGGGACAATTGCTGAAGAAGGGCAGCCTTACTGAGTTCAGTGCCTGAATTTGAAATGTTACTGAAGTACTTTCTGAAGCAGGAATAACAGAGAACTAAAGAGTTTTTGGCAAAAGTCACTTTAAGTGACTCCTTTCCCCTTCACAACTCCATGGCCCCGAGGCAAGCCAGCACTGGAGGTTTCACAGCCAGATCAAAGCTGTGTGTGGTACAGTGTGCACACGTATTTTAACAGTTCCAGCCTTCAAGAGCCTTCTCAATTTCATAAACTCTTTACTTCCTTCCACGCCACTGCAGATACTCAGCACAAACTTCAGCAGTTTTCATCCCTCAGCAGCAGAAGGGGGATGGCCCAGGGAGGACTCCAGGAAGGCGACTCCTGCCCTCCCTGCTCATGGCCACAGGAGAGTGTTCAGCATTTGTTTTCTTCACCAGTGCTCCCAGGTACGATGCTGCTTTTGGCACCCAGAACCTGAGGAAGGATGGCTACTCCCAGTAGAAGCCAAAACTATGATTAGAAATTACTCTTAATTCTTTCTAATTACAATTTCACGGCTGTCTTTAACTAAGCACATTAGGTCTTCAGTTAATGTGGCACAAGTCCATTCTAGTACCTCTCATATCTTTACCTGTATGGATTGTATAGACTTGTCATCCACCTCCAAGTCCATTTCACTTAGTTTTATTGAATACTGATCATTACTGCTAACGAACTACTTTCTAGAGGCCCTGTAACTGCACAATAAACGTATCTGACAACTCATGGCTTAAAACTACCACCTTCCATTAAGCAAAGCATTCTCTACTACACTGTTGTGCCATCAGACTGAACAGTTATTCTGTAAAGAAGACCTCAGAATGAATCGAGAACCATTGTTCCAACAGCAAAGATAAAATGCCATATCTCTGCCTGATCCTCAACTATGACAGACAGCGTGAAAATTAAAACCATGAGATTTTTTTTGTTTTGATAAGGAAGAAGAATTTACAGGCTCACTGAAATGCATGACCTAAAGTGATTAACTACAACCTTCCACTCTCCCTCAGGCTTTTCTGCCTATGAACACAGAAAACCCAGAAGACACGAACACAGCTGTACTGCACGGGTCAAAACACATTAAATATACCTTTTTTTACTGTTAGCATTCTGCTCCTCATGTATTTTCCTTCATGTATTAAAAAAAAACCAAAAACCCCTAGAGCTGCTAACTAGATCTATTTATCTAAAACTCAACAAGCCACGGCAGGTAATTTGACAGGTACAGCAGCTGAGGGTCAGGCAGTATGAACAGCACCACAGACAAACCAAACCCCTTCCTCCCTGAGGAGGCCACAGGTAGTGTGAACACAAACGAGCACCCAAACAAAACCAGGATTCAGCCACCTCCAGCGGGCAGGACCGTGATTCCAGGGAATCCTGCAGACAAAGAAATGCTCACTCGAGGGCCCAGCTGAAAGGGCTACTTTCCCCTCGAGGGAATCAACATCCTATTTGCATCGAGAAATGATTCAGTCTGTTCCTGAAACGGGCAAGTGGAACACAGAGTGCTTAAATAAACTAGAGAACCTCTAACAATTCCAGTGCAATGAACCTAAACAAATTCACAGATGTATTATCAGTCATGTATTATCACTGAATTTTCTTATTCTGGAGTACACCGTTTTAAATTATGAAGGCAGAAAGGAAAAAGGAGGGTTAAGAAAAAGACACAACCACAGCCCAGTTGGAAGAGAAGCTCTACCCTGCCACCACCTGAATTTATAGGGTTTCCTGAGGCTTACAAGGCAGATGAAGGAGGTTACCAAGGAAAGCACCTATAAATTACAGGAGTCTACATGATCTCTATTGATTTAAATCTACTCTGCAACAGCTTTGTCCTGCAATACCCAATGACACTTGAAAGTAAAGAATAATATCTGAAATATTTCTGCACAGAGTTGTAAGTCCATCACAATTACTAAGATAACAGCCTTGAGGACTTTATGTTTAAGACAACATTTAGTGAAAAACTAGAGTTATTTCCCTGGTATGTCCAGCAACAAAATCAAAGAGAAACCCAGGGAACACGGTATGGGAAAAGCAAACATTTAACAACAGCACAATAGCAAAGCTTTCTCTTTTAAAAGCACTATTTCTAGCTGTTCATGTCAAACAGGTCCTCAGATTTATTGAGCAGGACGAGAAGGTCAAAGAACACAATGCCTTGCTTTTTCGGGTGTTCCATCAGTCACCACAACAGAGACAAAAGCAGGATCCCTCTCGAACGCTCTGCTGCACAGAGCGGCTCAGCCCCTGCTCAGTCCCCAGCTAAAAACAAACGCACGAGTAAAGGAGAAACGAGCCCTCCAGGCTGACAGCTCTGCCCGCACGCCGGACCCGCGGGGAAGGACGCGAGTTTCGCACTAACCTGTTTGAGTTCCGCAGGCATTGATGCGGGGGGCCGCTGCCGCCGTCCCTGCCGGGGAACTCCTGCGGCCGCCCGCCGCTGCCCTCACAGCCCCCGGGCTCGGCCGGGCTCGCTGCCCCGCTCCCCTCACAGCCCCCGGGCTCGGCCGGGCTCGCTGCCCCGCTCCCCGCAGCGGCACCGCGGCCGCCCCGCAGCCCCTCGGCAGCCTCGGCTCGGAGCGAGCCCATGCAGGGGCAGAGCCCGCTCCGCCGGCAGCAGCGAGGGCGGGCTGGCGGCTCCCGCACGGCTCCGTCCCCGCCGCCCTCACATGGCTCTGCCGCCGCGGCCCCGGCGCCGGGAGGCTCCGTGCGGGGGGCGGCACCGGCGGGGCGGCGGCAGCCGGAGCGGGCTGGGCCGGGCCGGGCTGGGCTGTGGCGGCCACGCCCGGGGCTGGGGGAGCGGGGGCAGCGCCGGGGGCGGTGGGAGCGGGGCCGGGCCCTGCCCGGTTCAGCCCCTCGCCCTGCCCGGTTCGCACCGAGCGGCTGCGCGCCCGGAGCCCCCCGGGGTTCCCCCGCTGCCCGCCCCTCCTGCTGGATTACAGAGACAAAGAGGGAAGCGCCCGTTCGCAGCCGCTCGCGGAGCGGGAACCTGCGGGCTCCGGGAGCCCTTCCCACAGCGCCCGCACGGAATCACAGCCAGGTCTGACAAGAACGCACAAGAAAGGAAATCCTCGCGCTTGCTTACTTTTCGCACTTCACTTCGAAATTAATGGCATCTCTGATGCACCGACACCAGAGAACGATGATCTTCCATCACTGTCTCCTCCCTTTTCCATCTCACAGAGATGCGGCGACGCTTAGAGCTCCAAGAACAACTGGCCTCGTTTTTTAAAACCATTCACCTGCCCACAAACCTGCCCCACATTCATTAAGAGATTCTCCGGATAAATTATTGAATACCAGAATGAATGCCAGATGTGCTAAACCTTGCATCCACCACATTCGGCAACAAAAACTGAGACTTCACAGCACGGTTCAACCTGGTTTGCACATCCACCTATTTCTAGCAAATTGGAAGCACCTGTTTTTTAACATTCAGCCTTCGAACAGGCAGCCAGGCTCCAAACCTCCAGAGAGGCAGGTTGGGAGGTGCAAACCAACCTTAACTAAACCTGAAGCATTTTTCCCCCCAGAGCCACGCAGGAGGACATGCTTACCCAGCACTGGAACTAAGCCTTGCCCTTCCCTGGGAGCGCTTGGCCAGGTCTGGGAGGCAGCAAAGTCCTCTCCAAGTGCTAAAAACCCAGCACTTCTTGCAGGCACCAGCCAAGGGGCAATGGCTGGGTTTCCTCTTCCACATTGGGTTCCTGCAGCAAACCAGAAAGTGAATCCAGCACTGTAACAGCTGCTGGCTGGGCAATGGTAATTAGGACTGAAAGATACATCAAATTAGAGACTATCCCCAGAAAACAGGCAGAGTCAGAGACAGTGAGACCAGCTATAAAGCAGAAAGGAAGGTACATTACAATTTAATCTTCTTTAATTATCAGAATAGGCACCTTAGCACAAAAGAGTCTTTTCATCTCAGCTTCAGGTTCCCTGAAAATTTTAAAACATACTTCCAGTGTCATTGTAACTCACAGCTGGTATCAATCCTACAGGATCAATGTGAAAAATGCAGCATCTCCTATACAGACATTTAAGACCAGAAGAAATGTTTCAGACTTGTTTAATTGTAATTTCAGCCTTCCTGCTACTGCCAGTGTCAGCATTCCAGCTGAACACTGGAGCTAAGGCTTTGTATTGTAGAGGCAAAGAACAGGGCAGAACTACATCACCCAACTCATCCTAATTTGTTTAAAAATAAACGCCATATATTGTGACAAGGGCAACGGTAGGTGTTCCACAAGGTTTGGCTGAAGTGAAGTGATTTGCTTCACTGGAGGGAAAAGACGTCCTCCATGTACAGGGGAATAATTCAGAGGCAACCAGGAGTGGCCATTAATAAAATACTCCAAGGCCACGGCAAAAGGAACGCGGTTTCTCCGAGTCTCCTGTACTTCTGTACAGCACTCCTCCCCCTTCTCCTTGTCCAACTTCCCTTCAGTTAACACACTAAAATAGCTCCACTTTTGTCGTGCTGGCACAGAGCAGCACCATTCAATTTGGGCATGAACCTGGCCCTGTGCCAGACCTTTCCACGCTGTCAAAGCACAGACCAGAGGAAAGCCCGTGTCCATGGGGCACCCAAGGAGCTGCTCCTGCATGCAAAGAGACGACACTGAAAACCCTCCTGGATGGATTTGCCAATTCTTACTCACGTAAGAAGTCTCTCATGTTGTAAACCCACAGATATTTGTGCAAGATGTGAAAGATTAGCACTGCTGAATTTTGAAGTCCCACCTTCTGGAGTCAGGTTATTATTTAAAAACATTATTTTCCTTTCAAAAATATAATAGATGCTTGTAGGCATCCTGGTTATAAATTAATTTTGAGAATGTTTTGACTCAAAGCTAGAGGATTTTATTTTTTTTAAAAGGGCAAATTACATCTTAAGTCCCCTCTTTAGCCTCTTGCAATATTTTACCAGCTCATATAATTCTGAATGCTGGGATTTGGCAATGCTGAAGTCAAAGAACTAATTATCTAAGTAAGAGTTATGGATTAGATCCCTAAGGTTATACTGAACTTCCAAATTTTGGCAACAAACACTCTATCCATTAGTATCAGACTGCTGACTACATTGCAACCGCCCCCTCTTTTTTTTAATGAACCTTAAATTCTTAATCTGTCACATTTTTTCCAGCTGCAAAAGTAGTGAAAACCCTCCTTCTTCTCTCTGAGAAATTAAAAATTTATAAATAGGAAGGGATTTAATTCTTTGGAAGATGGAGCAGTGTAGTATCTGGGCCAAGCTCTTTTTTCTTATTTTCTCCCATTACCCTTAAAAAATTCCCCATCACTGGTGCTGCTCTATAGATTGATCTGCTCTCAGAGGCAGTAAAAAGGAAATGGTTTACAGCTCTGCCTGGGACCATAACATATGGCCTCAGTGATATGTAACTTCCATAAACCCAGCAGAGCAAGGAGGCACAAGATGAATCAAGAGTCCCAGGTAACCACACAGGCAAAAGCACCACCATCACCCATGGCAATTCTCCAAATTACAGAGCCTGTACCCAAAGAGGGGCTTCCATGCCGAGGGTATTTTACTGTCCTCCTGTGAATTCTGTGCAGCAAATAAAGCAGGGAAGTGGGAGAACTAAAGCACAGCAGGCAGTGGTGTGCCAGCGTGTCCCACCACGGTGATTTTAGTCCAGACAAATGCAAACACAACATTCCATCTCCAGGATGCATTTGACATCTTTTCCTGTTAGCATTTTCATCATTTTTACATGTATTTGAAAAGTTACAGCAGCCCTTCCAAAGCAGCTGTACTGGCTGCAGAATGGTTGTGTGACCCCAGCAGGACACATCCACAGGACAGTTCCAACACTTCCTTGGACATGGTTTTGACAATCTGCTTGCTTCCACACTGCAAGGTTAGAGATGGAGACACAGCCAGATCACCTCAGTCTGCTCCATATAAATGGAGGATGGTTTTAGGTGTCATCCTTATTTAAAAAACCAGTACTAAAGAAGAGCTCTGCAGAATCACAAGGCCTAAGAACAATAGAGCAAAGAGGAAGCAGACACTTGCTGCAGGTTAACACCAGAGGCATCTCAGCAAGTTCAGGGGATTTTAATTTGTATACAAACACAGCTTCCCTCTTGCTACATCCAATATCAGTCAACTCCATTTCATCCAAGTTGTCATATGACAGGAGAACAAGGACAGGCTGGTGCCAGCACTGCTTACATGAGAAGGAAAGGACAGAGGAAGCTGCATGTCACTATATATAGGTCACAGTTGAATGAATGACCTATGTTTCTACCCAGCAGCTTCATTTAGATAAGAATCAACTGCATTTTAAGGGGATAAAAATAAAAAAATCTCCTCCAGTTTATGAAAAAAAATTTTAAATCACCATGGCATTTATAACACAATGACAACAGCAAGGAAAACAAATCAAGTTTAGGGTTGGTGCTGCGACCATAATTTCATGCTGTAGTGATTGGAAAGGAAAACAAAGCCTGAAATGCAGGAAAGATAGACCCAGTATTAACTATTTTTTATTTCTTCGATTTTGTTTCGGTTTTTCGATTTTCTGGATGATTTGTGCTGCACTTCAAGCAACATGTTACAAACATTTGCTCAGAGGTACCAGCTTAACACGTCATTCTCTCATCCAGAAGGCAAAAATGTGGTTTGCCACGATGTACTGGACTGATAACTGTCTGCAAAATCTACCCAGTTTCATGGCAATTACTGTCCTCCTTAAACCAAAACCTCAAGCTGTTTTGCAGTTCCTTCTGAAGAGAGCATTAAGGTCTCTGTGCAGGAAGTTTATTCCAGAGCAAGTTTCTTGTATTTTAAATAGTTACATATGAAAATAAGACTGCAAAAAGGAAGAAGAGCTAATCAAGATGGGTTAGAAACACGGACACTATAGTTCTTTTTTATCTTTACAGTATTCTAAAAATGCCACTCCACCAGCATTTTAGACTAAGTCTCTAAAATGAACTCTGACAGTATTCTACAGCACTTCCCAGTCACCACAACTGTGGTTAAAAACTATTCTCTTCAGCTAGTAATTTGGTAGGTTAAAAAAGGAAGCAGTTGTTGGGCTTTTTGTTTGGTTGGTCTGTGAGGCTTTGTTGGTTTGTTTGTTTGGGTTTTTTATATTTATATAGAGATTAAACCATGACATTTATTTAAATCAAAGGCTTTAATTACAGTTGGCACAGCCTCAGGCTGCCCATGGCCATCCCTGGCCATTCTGTTCTCAGTCACACTGATGACTTGAGTGAATTGCTCCCCATCTGAGACAAAGCAAGCGAGAACATCATTTGAACCATTAACAAGATGGCTCAAACCAGCAAAAGAGTGAGTGATTTATCAATGTCATCATAACCCAACATTCATTTGGGGCTCTCAGCATTAGTTCACAAGAGCTCACAGATCCTGCAGGCAGCTGAAAGGGAACCAGAGGGAAGGCTGGGTTTGCAAAGCCAGGCTGAGCCCTTCAGGTACTAAGCCCAAAGGGCTCAGGGGCAGAGGAAACTGCCTGTTGGGCTGCCTGGGAGTTTTAAAGTTCCTGCAAAACATTCCTGCAAAGCATTCCTACAAAGCATTCCTGCAGCCACAGGTGGCTCTGCCAGGGCAGAGGCTCAGGAAGATGGAGCAGCTCCTGTGCAGTGCCCTGGAGGGAGAAAGCTCTGCCTCACTTATGGGCACAGACCTAGGCCTGTCTTAGGAACAAAATCTTCTCATATCATTGGGAGATACAGAGCAAAAGGATTTTGTGATGGTTTAAAACCTTTCTTTCTGAACATCACAGCTAAGCTAATACAGTCATGTGCCTGGGAACTAAAATGCAGGAGAACTAAAAATCTTGAAAAGCCAGGACAATTAATCATGTTCTGCTGCCTGAGCTGAGGAACAAACAGGCAGCAGGACATGGAAATAAATCACAACTTTAATGTAAGATGAGTCAAGAAGCAAATGTGGTAAATGTGACTAGAAAGTTGGCTTCAAAAAAAATCCTGTTAAACTTGATGCTACTCTTTAATGTTTACATTTTAATGTTCCTTCTTTTAAGATATTTTTAATAATTACTTGCTCTTATACTTACCAATGTTGTAACACTCAGATGTCATGCAAAGAACAACCCAGATGCCTGTTTACATAATGAGGAACACACAGCAAGCAGAATTAAATTTTAATGTGTTCCTCTTATATATTCTTCTAGAAGAAAACACAGCTCTATTAGTAAAGCAATGTAAAATCCTGGAAAATTATCACGAAATAGGGAATCTGTCATTCAATTTAAATGTTTTTAATTTAAACCTGTCAGAGCTCTAGGCCACAAAGGTTAACAATTGTGAAAGAATGATTTTTCACAAGTCTTGGCAAACAAAATAAGACAATTCTCGCTTCCAAAACCTCATTCAATAAAAATTCACACAAAACAAAAGGAGTTGAAATTCTCAAGGCAAAAAACCCTGCAAAAATACTTGAGATGCTTAGGGTAAATGTGGTCATTGCTTTGCATTATTATAATCACCAGTGCAAGGCAGTTGCTGTCCTGCTGACAAACATTAGATGGCACTTTGGAATTTAGGAGTTCCCACACAAAGTTGCAGAGCACATAGTTAAGAGATGAAGTGTGAGATGTGTATGTGAGGTACTGTTAATGACAGGAAAAAAATGAGATTTCTGCCTTTTGGAGCTAGAAGTATATTTTCAACCTGCACATGTAAAACTATAAAATAGTATGTGATTAAGTCTGGAAAAAACCAAATCATTGTGATGGAAAAAAGAAAATAATTCTTTCCTTTCCAAACAGAGGGTCAGTTTTTCAGTTGCTGGGTTCCCTTTTTTATTTTTTTTTTTAATTGAATCCTTTGGAATCTACTTTTTAAACTAAGCTTGCTGACCAAGTTTTAGACAAACACTTCTCAGATGTGGAGTGGATTCTGCTGCATGCCAGCAGTTCTGAGCCCCAAATAACTCTAATAAGTGGGGTTTAGGTGGTTTGCTTATCAAATAAATCCCTTCTGGAAGGCAGTGCACAGTTTCTGATGCAGCTGGTCAAATCTTAGCTGATGCTGACATTGATGCCAGTATTCCCATTCACTTGTATCCATGTTTTACCATCTAAGGCCTTAAATGAAGACTGGAGAAAATCCATAGGGGAGAGATTATTCAAGAAACAGAAGAACCAGCAAATGTAATTTCTCCCAGCAATACTGCCCGAGTCCCTTTCCAGAGCCTCCCATATGATGTATACCAGGATGCCTGGTGCACAAACTCTATTTTTTTTGTTAGCCTTGTGCTCTGGAATTCCTCCTGCAATACAGGAAGCAGGTTCTAGAATTTCTTTTGGAATTTGGGTCATCCCAGCAGAAAGGCAAACAGCAGGAGCTCCTTGAGCTCCCAGTGATGCAACATGCCATGCTGTCACCTTGTCAAGTCTCTATTTGACACCTGCAGTAATCCCAGGAGAGCTCCTGAAGGCACCTGCAGCACTTCGGGCCTGAGAAACACCAACTCCTTGCATCCAGTTCCCACCACTGCTGAGCTGTCACCAACAGGTCCTGACTCACAGTAAACCAGGAGCTGGTGCTTTCACAGAGGTGGGACAATGTCCATCAAAAAGGCAGCAAAAGCTCCAGGCTAAATGCAGCTCCTGTCATGTCCAACACAGCAGAAACCAGGGACGGGCTCACCCCTCAGGCACAGGGAACACATCTCCCTGAAGAGCAGCTGAGTGATGGCTCCTGGGCCAGGTCCTGACTGCTGGGATTCCTGAGGACTGCAAGGGTCTCACAGCTCACACTGAATTCTGATCTAATAACTCATTCTCCCATGGGAATCATATTCCCAAATCTCCCCCATTCCTCCCCACGGAACTTCTGAATAGTTGCACAAATGCAGAAGCTGAAACCTGACCCAGGTGGCTCCTAGAAACTCAGACCACTCACAGGTCCTGAATGTGCAGGATCAGGCTGAGGGCAGGGCATGTGTGACTCCCATGGGAATAATTCCCAGGGACCTGCAGGGCAGAGAACACAGGAGCCAAGGTACAGAGTGAGGGGAGCTGAGCAGGGGCAGCAGCAGCAGCTGAAGAACAGAGACTGACACCAAATCATGCTGTTCCCCTCAAGCACAATGTGCATCTCCACAGTTTCAGCTGGTTTGGTAAAGAATTAGGACTATCCCTACAATTCTTTCAACATTTTGCTATCCACTCAGTAGAGGCAGACACAAACACCCAGGGGTTAACTACCAAAGAGGCCTTTTCTGAGTCCTTGGCACTGCAGCAGGAACAGTACGGGAACACCAGGGAGCTGTCAGGAACCAACAGCACTGCTGTCTGAACCTGACCTTACCTGCAAGGCAAAAAAACCCAAAAAGTAATTTTCCATGCTGTCAGTCCCTTAATATCAGCACAAATATGTTACACAACACAGGAAGCCAAGAGGCACCACAGATTAGAACTAATTACATAAAACTTTGCACACAAAGATGGAACTGCTTCCTGTAGGAGATGGAGAGGAAAAGAAAGGGAAGGTGAAGATTCAGTGCAGCTCAGAACCCATTTTTCCTTCCTCTCTGTATATGTTCAACCATATATACAATATTAATGCACCCATTATATACAATATTAATGTAACCATGTTCTTAGCTATCAAAGCACTGGAAACAGCCTCTATATTCTAATAGTCTGTCCTACATCACTGTGGAGCAGAGAATCTTAAATAGAAGTAATGCAATACAGACAGAAGTGTTATTGTTGCCCACACTAACTCAGAAAGGTTAACTCGATGGTATTTTCTCAGAAAAGCAATTTGAGCTAATCTTGTATTTTTTTTTAATTCTCGCCATGTGTTCTGGTGTGTTTTAGAGTTCACCTTTTACTTGAAGCTGACCCTCATTTCACTAAATGTCATTTTTGGCAGAGGTACCTCAGATTAACATAAAGACTGAAGAATATTGGTGCTTAATTATGGCTATAAAACACCTGCCTAAAAAAACAGGGGAAAAAAATAAGGAAAAATGTGTTTGTTGGTTTTCGAACAGGTGTTATTTCTCTGGAACATAAGTTGAAATATAAATGATCCAAATAGTATGAAATATGAAAATATTCTGTAGCTTTTTTTCCACAAGCTGTTTTTGAAGAGCTATAGTCACATGTGCAAAATGAAAAAAATTAATTTTATTAACTCGGTTGATTTTTGACATTTCAAGATGGTATTTTAGGATATTCTTTGTTGGGAGGGGGTAAAAGTATTCCATAAAGTTCAGAATTATATAAAACTTGCAACAAGACTACCAATTTAATGCCACTAGGTCTTCAACAAAAATATCATTCTAAGAAAAAAAAATGTACACATACACAGTCTTTGATTTGAGTTTAAGCTACTCTGGTGTCTCCTCAGCCAAATGTGGCAGATGATATATCTAAAAAAAACCCAACATAAAAACACCCCAACAAATCCACTATTGGGAACCTAAGAAACTGGAAGTAACAGTCAAATGTAATAAATTTTTAATTACTGGATGATTTTGTTAGGGTGAAGACTTCTCAGATCAACCCATCAACAGGCACATAAGAGTCAATCTATCTGATCAGTAAAACCCTGGACCAGCATGCAAGGGACTGATTTGTGTTATTTATCCCATAAATACCAGATGTGGCAACTCCCCCAGCTTTCCTACTGTAAGGAGGGGGACAATACTTATCTTTTTTTGACAGGAACCCCCCTCGAATCCCTACAGGGCACTGCAAAATCACTGGAGTCAAAGTATTGTTACAGTGCATTTGTGGGCAAAATCAGTTTGTTGAATGCTGTACTTTATTTTGGCTATGGAACACTAACAGGAATGGAAGTTGTCACCCTGCACCAACGGGAAACAATCTTTGAATGCAAACCTTGTTCAGCTCCCCAGCTGATCAGACTGGCAGAGCTCCTCTGAACCCATGGAGCCATGCCAATGGAAACCAAGGCAGGATATGGCCTCGTGGTTAATAGGTTTCACATGTCTAATGTTTTAATAAAAGCATACATAAAAAAAGAATATTCTTTATTATTAAAGAGTTGTGCTGTGGCTGGTGAGCCGTGCAGGGGAACCCTGCAGCTCTGGGCAGTCACCCAGCCCAGCACACACCCCACGAGGGCACAGTCCCACTGTCCCTGCCCACCTTGGCTCCCGTGGCCAAGAGCAGCACAGGGCTGGGCTGATCAGAAGGGAAATACAGCCAGGGAGATGTAACCAAACACCTCCCACAGGAGGAGGGGTAAGATTTATCAAGCCTGTAAAAAACAGTATCAGTGAGATACCTGAACATGTAGAAGACAGGGAGAGGTGCTGCTCAGCAGCCACTCAGACTCCCTGAGCTGAGCAAAAGGCAGCCCCTGCCAAGGCTCCAGGGCTCAGGACACTGCAACAACCCATCTGCATCAGTTACCTCAAAAACTAGAGAGGCAAACACATACACAAACACACTGCTCTTCTCTCTTTAGTACAACCAGAGCTGCACTTCCAAAAACCAACAGCCACGGCCAGTCAGGTGGCTCCCACTGTCAAAGCCAGAGACAACTTCCAAATGGAAAAGCTACTACTTGTTTTGTAATATTCATTACAACAAATGGTCGAACAGGATGATGCACAGAACTCAGCCAGTCCTCACTGAAACACAGCTCCAGAGAACTGTATTTCACTCCCGTGCCCGAGCCATCCTCACAGACAGCAGAGCTCAGATGCCTTTGCTGTGTGTACTCTTCACAGTGAAATGCAATATATAATACTAAAGATAAAATCATTATATATTCTAAGACTGAATGTACAGCTTTCATCTTTCATTTAAACACTAGATAATTAATTCTAGTAAGTCAGGGAGGAATTTGGCCCTCAGTATATTTAATGAGAATTCATACAAATAACATGACATTAATTCTTAACTGTGCATATTTAGCTATTCAACCATTTTATTTCATATACAAGCTACTCTAAAAACCTCAATGCTAATTATTTAGGAACTAAAGCTCCCCTCACCCAGTGGCAATGAGCTGAGTGTACACAGATCCAGTCTGGGGTCATTTACAGGGCTGTTTCTCCATAAGAGTCACGTAGACTCCAGTAACTTAAAACTCTTTTATTAAGTTTTCTTGGAAGTGGCTGGACCTTAAGCCATTACACTGCAGAAAACTCATGCTTCATCAGTTTTGTGGATCAGGAATTTCATTCTGAACCTATTAATCAGGCACTTTGCACAAAGCCGTTCAGAAAAAGTGAAGGTGAACTTGTCCTTTTCCTGTAAAAAACAGGTAAGCACAACTCCCCTCTCCCAGCCCAGCTGCTCATCAGAGGATAACAACCTACAGCTCCTACCAGCCACAGTCAGACTTTTGGCTTAACCAGTGCAGGCTGCTCCTTTCACATGAAGTCCCAAATTCTGGCATCTACACGCACAGCACCGTGGTAGCTGTGCACAGACAAACAGTGCTAACAGAACAGAACAGAACGTGGAGTCTGCCTGAACACAGCTCAACACAAGGATAATAGTAAAACAGTCTGGTATGACTGGGAAACAACTTGGAGAATCCCCACAGCCCAGAGTTTCTGAGTTGAACAATGTTTTCTTAGGAAACAGACCTTCACAAATGGCACTATTGCTTCTGCATGACTTACCTTGTGTGTCAGAGGGATTTGCCAGCTGAAGTAATTCAGAGACATTAAGTACTTTATCATTGCACATTTAAACAGTTAAAGAACCTGTATCAAGCAAGACAATATTTGGAAATCTAAAGCTACCCACAAAGCCAGTCTGCATCATTAAAATAAAGTCTATCAATTCACTACACATGAGAAACAAATTATGAAGTCCTCCCTCCACAAACAATAAGGCTTCGCAGGAGGGAAATTCCTGCTTTTCATGCTGCTCCCTCTATTCAAAGTCCAGCTATTTCTGATGGAAATTTTGTTTGCTATGGAGATTATGATTCAGCCTTCTTTTCCAGTCACCAGCACATCACCACACTTACAGCAAGTGCACAGATTCAGAGAAGGGCATGAAGATCTCTGTTTAGGGTTTACACTCAATTATGCACATAGTTTTTAAAGGATCCCATGAGCAAAGAGAAAATAAAAACAACTTCTGAGCCAAGGCTCTGAAGCCTGAGCTACCAAAGGACTGGATGGAGCCCCGCAGCTCTGGGCTATCGGGAGACAAGGGATGAGATGCTGCCCACCCCCCGGTGCCCCGGCTGTGTGGGCCGGGGCCTGTGCTCCAGGTGAGCTCCGGGGCCAGGTGAAGGGAGCAGGCTGTTACCTGCAGGACGAGCTGCTGCCAGGCGGTGGCCAGGGGCTGCCCGTTGCCAATGTTGCAGATGCTCAGCCTGTCGGGCTGGCTGGCGCGCTCCAGCTGCAGGGACACGGTGCGCCGCTCCTCCTCCAGCGCCCGGGTGAGCCGCTCGAAGCGGGCCTCCTGCTCCTTCACTGAGGCCAGAATGCTGGCAGCTGACCTGAGATCATAGTCATCCATGGCCGCTGGCAAGCGTCCTGCCGGGTAGCTGACCGGGGCAAGCGGGAAGGGGTCAAGGCAAAGGGTGGGGAGGGCACAGGTCAGAGGTTAAAGATAAAAATGCACATGTTAGTCACCCCACCGAAATACAGCTCGCTCTAAGAACCAAACTGCAGTGCTCTGTGAAAAGCATCCATCTTTCCATCCATTAACTTGGCTTTAAATTAAGAATAATTAATCTAAGACTTCCCTGTTCAAAAAAAGAAAGAAAAAACATGCTCACCTTGGAGAGAATTTATATTTCATTCCTTTGATCTTTTTGCTAGAATTGCTCTGACGAGGGTTTTCATCCCTCTTGCAAAGCTAATTTCACTGTGCAAATAATAATGTACTTAAATATATAAAAAAAGATACAGCTTTGGAGGGAATGAGGAACGTTCTCACTACAGACACCTGGAATTTCTGTCTTTAACAGCATAAGTGAGAAGATTAACATTTTTAAGGACAGAAACGTCATGGTGCAAGAAAACAGTTGCATCCATTTCTCCCACCCCCAGTCCAAACTTAACAGACAGTAGCTGAAAATAGTTTTCATTTTTAAATTATAGCAGCACACTGTAATATGGAAAACATTTTTAAATGCAGAGTGTGCAATTACAGTTGAAATGTGCTTGATGATTTCAGCCAATGGAACGGCCCTTCATGCAGCTGCTCGCTAATAATGCAAATGAAAAAGCCAAAATCAAACATCTTCCATGGAAAACACACAGGGCTGCTTGTCTCTCAATGCAGAAAAAAGAACTCGGGAACCAGCTATATGGGATGTATCTTCTGCCTTATGTCTTCTCTAGCAGGGTTATGAAGTATCCCATTTAAAACCCTATCTCCAGCTGTATGGTGCATGAAGTAAAACTCCCCATTGATCCACAGATCTGGGACGTGAACATCATTTAAAATGTTTTCCCAAGAGTATGAAATCAGCAACACAACGTAAGCATAAATGATGGCTTCACCAGAACCTTTTCACTAAAAAAGTAACCAGTTTACCACTGGACTACTTGAAGCACCTCTGAGAGAAGCAGAGGCAGAACTGCCTCGAGCTCCTGTAATTCAAGAACTGTTCATATTCTGTGCTGAGAATTAAATCCTGAGAAATTGTCCCTTGATGTGCTGCCAAAGACTCTTTGTTTTCCATCTATCAACAAGGATTTCCATGAGCACAGATAGTTCCAAACCCTGGTTTCCTGATGCTCTGCAATCCATCGTTCAGTGCCCTCAGATGATGCACATGCTCCTGATTGATGCATTTTCCATTTATCAGATCCTTCTCCTGTGCAGATTCTTTGGTAGTGAGTGATAACATGGTCATGTACTGGTGCGTTCCCAAAGCAGGAATATTAGTAGCTATTAAGCTGCATATTTTCACAGCTTGTTGGAAACTCCTTAGTAGGCCCGAGGTCTCCTTTCTTTTGTCATATATGGTTGAAATCATCCAACGGGCCCCAAAGATACTGGGGCAGAAGTAACAGACCCCAAGCCAATGACATACACCTTGATTTCATGGGAAATCACCTGCCAGGAGCTCTGTGTTCACTGTTAACTCTGACAGTGCTGCTGAAGGGTGGGGGTTACTACGAAATCACACTGGGAACAGTGTCAGGATTACCATGTATTGATCTCATCCTGTTTACACATAACCATGACTTGAGCCTTTCACTTTTGCAGACCAGGAGGCAGAAGTGACTTTTCTCATTTATGTATTGATTTAAGTTCTGTTTAGATTCTAAAAGAAACCAAAAAACCACCAAAGGGTGCTCCAGATGTCACAAATTAGTCAAATACCCACCAAGCTGTGAACTTCTGAGACCTTCCACTAGATTATTAAAGTCTGTAAAGCCTTCAGAGACCACCCTGTTTCCTGCAAAGCAGAATCACAGCCATCTCAAAGGACAGCACGATTCCTGGGAAGTCCCAGACTCACCTGCTCCCTCTCAGTGTGCTCAGCCCTGGCACAGCTGCACATGAACACAGCCAGACCCTCTGGGCCTCAGCTGGCTCCTGTGCAGCCAACTTGCACGTTTGTGCTTTTGTGCTTCCCTGCCTGTGCACAGATGGAGGCAGCTCTGGCTGTCTGTCTGTCCTCCCAGGGGTGCAGATGTGCTCACCGACTCCTTGGGGTGGGAAAGCACTGGGACTTCCCAGACCCAGACACTAATCCTATTCTGGGAAAAACATACATGGGGGGGCATTTCTAACTATATATTCTTGAAAACACCTCCTGGGTTACTAATTCCCACTGCCCTCATGCAGGAGCAGAGGAACACACTGCTACAGATCCAAGGGCACCTCAGCCAAGGGGATGCTCCAGGCCCAAGAAAAGGGTCTGGATGGGTCAGGGATGATGACTGGAGACAGGTTCCTCAGAGGTGCTGCACAGAAGGAACTCAGGTTTCCTCAGTCACGCCCTGCAGGGGCCCATCTGCCAGGGAATTCACTGTCTGCAGCTAAAACTGCCTTTTCTCACATGCAACCATGTGAGAAACAACACAGAAGTCACCTTCTGTGGGTCCCAGAGGCTGGATATTTCTATGGACTGATTTCAAAAAGTGAATCCAGTGGGGATGACAGGATGTAACCTATGGCAGCTAAATTTAAAACAAGCAGGGTCCCTTTAGAATATGTAATGCAAGTATCTGTTCTAAGGAAAAGCATTACCAGGAGTGCATGAAAAATCTAGAAGCCCCTCTTCTGAAGTAGTTACAGCTTTAATAATAAAAATCACAGTTGATTACTGAGCTGATATATCAACTTTCAAGTCACATTCTGAGAATGTGACAAAGATTCATTCAGAAAATCCCTAATGAGATATAAGACCTTGATGCCACACAAGAGAACGTAGAAAATTTGGGTTCTATAAATGGTACAAACCTCTAGAGAGATCTCCACGCAGAAAATACAGTGTTAACCTCCTTACAACCATAAATATTGTGCTTCTCTTCTCTGTGCGAAGAAAGACACAGGCAGAAAATAAACTGTATAAATTTTCAGATGTACAATTAGTGACCATAAAAATCCTAATTGCTATGCAGAAACAGCAGCAGGACCAATAACTGCCTTTTAAGAACTGTTGGACAAAGAAAGACTTCTGCATTTCAAATGTTTTATTAGCAGATAAATACCTGCTTGCTGTTGATTGCACTCCTAATTATTTACCCAGGGTTTCAACAATTTACATTATCAGCAGTCTAGACCAGAGGAGAAAAATAAAAGTACTGACTCATGAGCCAGTTACTGGGGCTGCCACTTGCAATTTGCTACCACTTGTAAATAAATTAAAGTGCATTGAAAAGGGTATCAGTAAAAGAAAATATTACACCTACAGCAGCCAGGTAAAAATTATTCCTTAGGCTGCATTTCTAAACACAGCAAAGAGTTGCCTTCAGAGTGTCAAAGGCTACGCTGACAGCAGCAAATCTCTCCTGCCTACGTGACTCCAAATACATTAGTGTTGCATTGGAGCTGGAGCAGAGCAAGAGGAGCTGCTTTCTCTGCCCCTTCCTGTGACAAAGTGCTGGACTGAAAGGCCCCTCCTAAGCCAGGCCAGCTCGAGTGCCCAGTGAGGATGGAAATCCCCCCAGTGCAAAGGGCCCAGACGGGAGTCCCCCAGTTCACACCCAGGGCTGGGGCTCTTGGAAACACTGCCATGCCTGGGGCCACTTGGTACTCCCCCAAAACAGTGAGTCAGCTCTGCATGCTGATTTTGCTAATATAGTCAAGAGCTTGTCAAGAGCCCTTCAGATGAAGAGGGGTCAAGTTCTGTGAGATCTGAGTACCTAAACCCTGACAGCCCTGGAGAACCTCAGCCCCCCTGCACTTTTCAAAGGATTCTGCCTTCCTAAAGCACTCAGGCACTTGAGTGAGCTGAGTTTGGAGAGAGAAGTGTCCAGGGCAGCTCCAGAACACCACAGAGGCTTCTCCCAGCAGGAGGGGAGGTGGCTCTCAGGGCACACAGGAGATTTTTTGGGTCCAACAGTGTGAGTGCTGAGCAGGGCTGTCCCACTGCTGCTCCAGCCCAGCCCAAGGCTCCCTGGCCCTGCTGGCAGCTGGGGCACTACAGGAGCAGCAAGAAGCTGGTACAGGTCGTGCAGCTGCAGGGCAAGCAGGAAGGGCTGTGAGTGTGCATGGGAACAGCAGCTCTGGGCTTCCACAGGGAAGGAAAGCAGTGGAGGAAAAGCACAGATGGGGCTTGAGAGGACGTGTGGAACTGAAGTTAACACATGCCACGACATTTCCAGCCTGCAGTGCCACAGGAGATGAGCAGCACAACGTGACTGTTGCCCCCATGCACCACCAGAAGGCATGCAGAGAAAACTGAGCCATACACACCTAGAGAGGTACCGGGGCCTGAGGGTTAGAGCTGCTGGGACATCCCCCACTAAGCCTAGAACAGGACAGAGAAAGCAGGAGAGCAGCCTGAAGCAGAACCAGCTACAAGAGAGAGGAAAGAGAAGACAGAGTTAGTTAATAAGCTATTATATTACAGCCTCTTCTGTACAGTCATCTCCCAAATTCTTCTCACTATGTTGTAGAAATTATTTATTACACTGTTTTCCTCCTAACTTGGAGGAAAAGGAAACAATATTCAGAGAAGCCAATCCTGAGACTCCTAAGGAAAAAAAATCCCACCCTGGTTAATGTGATTTGTGACCAATATCTGTGTGTTTCTGTGAGATTTACTGTTGATGTCCTAAATCAGGAAAAGCTCTAGACTGGAATGAGGATGACTGAATGCTGCAAACTGGGTGTTGTGGCCAGACAACTTAAAACACAGAAACCTAACATGATGCTTCAGAAATGATAACTGTTATTTAGGCATGCAACTTCAGGCCCTGTGTCAGATGTCCAAGCTCCAAATGGCTCAAGATCATTTTTAGAAAGGAGACATGAATTTCTAAAATATGCCCACTGCACAACAGCTTACAGCCACTTTCTTTGTTCTACCTGCCTGTAAATCTGATCCTACACAAAACCAGAGGGAAAGAAGCCCTTGGGATATCAGGTCATCTGTGTAGCTCTGTATATCTCTGAGCTCTTTTGTCCTAAAACATTTAGCACCAAAACTTCTCTGGGCCAGTGACTGCCAGTTCAGTCCCTGTTTTTCTGGAGAATGCACAGAACAGGATCCCTCTGGCACAGACAAGGTTCTGTGAGGCAGCACAACCAGCCTTCAGCCACTGCCACATCAGAAATGCTGCAGCCACATGGCAGGGAATGCAGAGCCAGGACAAACTCACGCTGCTGGTTCAGATGGTTCAGAACATTTTCAGAGAGAAATGTTGGCCCAGCAGATTTATGCTCGACCAGGTACTGTCTGCCTTCCTGAAGCCAGCACAAACACAATTTCTTGTGTTTCAGCCAAACTACCAGAAATATGATCCTTTCTTTGCACGGATCCAGCCTCAAAGGGCATGGAACCATCATGCCAGAAAACTCATTTTTTCTTAAACTAAACAGAAGTAAATTCTATGCTCAAAATTTACTAGATGTAACAAAAAACTGTGCAAAGATATACCCACAGATGAAAGTCGTGAGACAGAATGAGAAAAAGACTAATTTTCAAGCAAATGACCAGAAAGAATAAATTAAGCATAATTCAGTTTCTGCAGACAAAAGAGTAACACCTTTGGAAAAAAGAATTTATATATATATATAAAACACATTCCAAATAAACTCCTTTTCAGACCTTACACTGAAATCTATCTGGAGCCTGGGTCCTCCTGCTGCTCTGGCTGACTGAGTTCTAATTTGACCCTTATGTGACAACCTCCAGCAATGAATAGCAATGAGGAGGTCACAAAGAAACCTGGTTCAGTGGAGTTCTCTCCTAGGCACAGACAGACACTGTGCTGGTGTAAGAGGAACAACAGAAAAGCTGCTCAGGGTGGTTCTGTTCCTTTGGACAGACAGTCCGTGAAACAAGGTATAAACTGGGGAATGAACGAGAGCAGAGGAAATGGTGACAGGAGAAATGGGAAGAGGAAAAAGCCCCTGAGAAGGATCTCTGGATCTTGGGGACACAGCAGTGAACACTGCAGCTCACCAGCTCTGCTGCTGCAGAAAAAGAAGGGCAAGTGCAATATTTGAGGTTTTACATTAGTCAGGAACTTCATCTGATTGTCCAGCAGGAATAATTTTGTAGAAATAAATAAATTTGCAGAATATCATACTATGATCTGGGTTTGGCAACATCAACAAAAGAATCCAGACACATCTTTGTACACACAACACAGTTCCAACACTTCACTCACTGCAGAACTGGCTCTGCTCAGCAGCACCACAGCATCTCTAATCTTATCATAATGGTTCTCAGTCAATTTAAACATTAATACTTTAATTAACCTCTCAGTTAAAAGCACTGAAATCATATCATAATACCTTAGAAAAGACACAGTTCTCAGGAAAAAAGGATGCAGAATTTTCTTGTATGTAATACAATCTCTCTATTAATCAGGGCACATTTAAATGACACCAGTTATCTTTCTACAGCTTCCCTTCAGTAGAGATTCCTCATTTCTTCAGTTTGATATCAGGAATTTTTCAGGTTTTCCTCCCAAAGTTTCATGCACTGTTTTCAGGCTTGGTGATATGGTGTGCCTGCACAGCTTTAATGATACTGTAGCTCTGTTCCCCTAATAAGGTACATTTCAATTTCTATACTGTATTCCCAAATGGAAAGGAAAATAAATTAGAGCAATATAGAACACCTTTCTCACAACTGCATACATATAATAGCATAAATAATTCAGTTTAATACTCTAAGGTTCCAATGGAAATATTTTTACAAGGGCAATTTTTAAAGTAAATGTTTTAGCCTATGATTACTTTTGTCCAACAGAAAAATCAATTTCTTCTTGAAATTTGTCATTTATAGACCAGAACAGTGTAGCAGCACCTCTCTGAAGCAGAGCTCTTGGACTCTGGCTCCAAAGGACTTGTCTATACAGAGGAAGCTGAACTTCTCCATCCCAGAGAGTTCATTACACCACAGTTCCTTCAGAGACTGGTGTTTGTGTTAATTAAGCATAAAACAGTATCCCGTTCCTTCCCACCTCCTGAGTGTCCACACTAAGGTTTAATGGGGGTGTGATGGTCTGTAAATCCACACTGTGAACTGTGAATTCTCGGTGCAAACAAACAATCCTCACGTATTCCCAAGGGGGGTCCAGGTGGAACAGTTTCTGTAGAAGCCTCGTAAGTCCCAGAACAGGGAACAAGGCAGGGCTGGGCCAGTTCTGCCTTCAGGGTGTTGGGTTGGAATGTGCCCACTACAACCCCTGCTACTGTTCTACCTCCCAGGGGTTAATGCTGCCATCTGAGCCACGGCCAGGAAAAGACCAGCAGCATTAATACCTCACTCTCTGCATACAGAGAATCAGCCCTGCATGATTTCTACTGATGCCCTGTAGCTGGGTAGCACTTTCATCCCCACACCAAGAAGCCAAGTCTGAAATAACCAGCTGAGCTGAATGCTGTGCACCAACCTCGTGGAAACAGTTCTGAATATTTTGATGATTTCAGCAATTCCATTTGCTTAATACTGTACACCATAATGATCAGGCCTGTGTTTTTACCTATCCTCAGAAAAATTTATCTTTTTCTTTATATTTTCTGGTTTTCTATAGAAACAAAATGCAACTTGAAAATTAAAGGCAGAATGGACAAGATCATACTTTGCAATCTCTCTTGGAATAGAAACAGTAAACTTGCTCCTTCCCAAACCTCTGACACCTTTTCCTGTGCGTTGGAACTTGCCAAACATGATTGCTACCAGCCTGATTAGTTCACAGCTGATCACTTTAACACCCCACAACACGTGTCCTTGCATACTAAAGCTGCTGCACGCCATTGATTTCTCAAAGGTCTCCCCCACCGAAATCAATAAGGAGTTCTGCCTGAAAATGGATTGCACTTTGTGTTCCCTTTCTGATTCATGGATATTCAGGTTTCCAAGTATTCTCAGAGCTGCTTTCAGCAGGAGCTCTGTCTATGGAGCTTCACCCTCATCAGCAGACACTTCACCCCTGTCCCTCTGCTGTGAGCAGCCATGGCCACACCCCTGCACATCTGTCCGAGCACAGAATTCCACTGGGACCACCCTCCTGCAGGAATGGCTTCCCAGCAGCACGGGAAGCACCTCTGTCTGTGCCTGCTGGATAACAGCAGCCCTTCAATGAAGCACCAGTGCTGCTGCCTGGGCAGGGCTGGGGGCATGGACTGGGACTGAGCTCATCTTCAGCACAAATGCTTCCTTCTGCAGAGCCTGCCTTGCAAGCAGAGCCACCCAAAATCAATACATCTGCCCTTAGAACAAGGCTATTTCAGTGAGGAAGCGAAAAAGATAAAGATCAAAAGCAGCACAGTTCAGAACTCCACTCCCTCAGTCTTTCCCCTGTATTTTCAAGCTTGGCTTCATAAATATACAATCCAATCTGGCCCCAAATAAGCCAAACACGAGCTGTTATAACCCCATGCAATTACTTCCACAGACTACTTAAAAGATTTCATTAAACAATACACCAGATTCCTCATTTTTCTGGGTGTCAGGATGTTTTGAGTTTTGGTAAAAGGGCTTCCATTTTCAGAGAAAGGCTCCTGACAGGAGTGTCTGGAAGTGGCTGTATGTGGGGAACTAGAGCTGAGAGCAGCCTTGTATTCATGAGCACTGAATTCCCAGCTCACAAAACGCAGGAACAAGAGTCAGTGAGCAACTTCCACAGCCAGGCAGCTTCTCATGGGCAAACCAGAGCAACTGAAATATCACAGAAAGGCTGGAAAATCCTGCAGATGCTCAGAACTCTTTCATAAAAGATACTGTTGTGCTGCCATGGAACAGATAAATAAAATGGCAAATGCCAAGGCTGAGGCCAGCCCTGCACTCAGGCAGCCTGATGCCCACTCCAAATGCCCTTGTTTGGCTCAGCACACAACTTATTTAGGCACCACACTCAGGCAGCTTATTTAAACTAAGAGCCATTAGGCAGAAAATTGTCCTTCCACTACACATTTTGAGAGGAGAGGAAAAAACAGTCCAAGTGCGACCCCACAGAACAGTGAGTGCCTCAGCTCAGCAACAGATGTGTCAAATGACTTACCCCGACCACGAGGAGTTAATTGGTGCTATAAATAGCACTCTGCACACACACACAAAAATCCACTTAATTCTAGTATCCAAAGCACACAGGCTAGCTTTGCTTATCAGTAAAACTATTTTCCTTTAAAGAAGTGGGCTTGGGTGTTCTACATGTAGATTAACACAGAGAGATAATTTGATTTCAGGCTATTGAGAGATTTCCTTCTTTTTATGTTTCAGAAGAACAGGGCTGCATGCAGCTAAATGAGATCATAGATTACAGTAGAAGAAAGGCTAATAAAACTGCACAGCTACATTCCTGGGTAATAACAAATGCTTTTTAATTCTAGGGTTCCAATCTCGGGGTTTATGGGGGCATTTCCAATTACTACCTTTAAGATGAACGCAAATAAATGCATCAAGAGAAAACAGATCCTTTAACCCATCTCAATCAAATACTTACTGTCTCCCACAGCATTTAAAAAAAATAAACTGGCACTGCTAGGAAAAAAAAATTCACAGTTCTGAAGTGTTCAGAGCAAGCATCTTCCTGTGGTTTCTGACCTGCTTTCAGGAGAAAAAAAACCCCAAAACCAAAACCCCTCAGCTGTTTTCCAGACCATGTGTCTTATTTACCTCTCACAGCCACATCCAGTGGGTTGTGTGGCTGCTCCATCAGGGAGCTGAAAACATCAGTACAAACAGGAAAGAACATAATGCCAATATTCATGTCTCATTCTTGAAGCTACTAAATCAAATTAATTTTATTAGCTGCTTCCCAACCTATCCTGCTGCATTACTCTCCTGCATTTCCACCTCTCCCATTAAAAACAACCCCGTTTCGACCTTACATTGCTTTAAACCAGGAACAGTATCAATGAGGAGGAGATTAAAGCAATACAAAGAGAGGGAAGGAACAGAATGAGGCCCACCACCTCTAATTCTCCTCAGGAACATCTGTCTCATTCTAAATCCAGTGGTTTTTTCCCCAGGCTGTGTTTGGAAGCCCGAGGCATTGAGTAAATGTACTGTGTGAGACTGAAACTATCGATCTGCTTTCTGCAGTGGTATGTGCAGAGCAGGCCCTTCACTGTCCCAGCATCTGCAAGTTTAAAATGCACTCCAAGTTCACCTTACCCTTGTAAGTTTAGGATGCAATCCAAGTTCGTGCTGATTAACACCACAGCTTTTTAGTATTACAAGGCAAACATGCATTTGAGAACTAATAAATAATTTCTGAGCAAAATAAAAGTATTTAGCTCATGTGATGCCTCGAACACTCACTCCGTTCATGCATAAACATCTAAAGGCAGAAGAAACAGAGACATTTTAATGACAGCCTTGGACAAAGTCCTCATTCCATAGGATGCATTTTGGCCCCCACGTCTCAGCAGCAGTCCCTGTTCCACACACAGAACCATCCTGCTCCAGGGAGGGGCTGCCTGGCTGAGGGGCAGAACATCAATGTCACAGGAACTGCACTTCACCTCCCCTTCTCCAGCTGCAAGACCTTGCTGAGCCTTCAAGGCAGGAATCCTCATCCCTGGGAAGCCAAGAATCTTGGCTTCTGTGGGGTTAAACTGACAGTCTAAGGAGCCCTCAGAGAATAACCCTCAGGACATGCCTGGTTTGTATCCCAGGGTAAATCCAGATGCCCCAGTAACCCCACTGATTAGTCCAGACTCAGGCTTCTTTACTCATTTAGATCTCCCCTTGCATGGACCAGCAGGGCAGGGCTGTGCTTGCACTGCCAAGGGTTACACTCACACAGCCACCAAAACTTATTTTTATTACATCACTGAGAGTGGCAATTTTCACAACTGAGATTCATGTCTTCATTATAAGAGCATTTTATTCATTGGTTTGTAGCTCTATCCAAATTTAAACCTCTGGGCTGAAGTCTTCCCTGGTAGGTCTTTCCTTCAAGGCTGAATTTCTCTTTTAGGAGAACTTCAGTGAGAATAATTGGGCTGTTTTTTGTATCAGTTGGGGAAATTTCTGTGCAAGTTTCTCCTGTCAGAGGCTCTGCAGACACAGCCAAAGCCCTGCTCTCACCCAGCAGCCCCAGGGTGCCAGCCCAGCCCAGGGACAGGGGCCTGCCTTCAGCCCAGAGTCTGGCAGGGGTCACCCCCACCCTGGGCAGGCAACACAACACCCACAGCAAACCCCCAGGGACTCCCCTGGCCCTCCTTTCTCTCATGGAAACCCTGTTCTGAACCTGACCTTGTCCCAAGCCTCCATTCTGACCAGACAGACAGAGCATCTAAACACCTTCTGTGCTGAGCTCAACCCCGACCTGCAAACCAGCAGGAACTGGGCAAGTCCTGCATTTATTTCGGGGGTCACCACCAATGGTCTTTTGGACAGACCATTTTCTTCCAGACAGCCACAGTTAGACTCTGACCTCCCCCCTTCCAAGCCTGTCCTGCATTTGTATCTTTAACTAAATCCTAATGCTTTTTGTAGCTTATACTGCCCATCAAGGATATTTCTTATTTCCAGGAACACACATCACTAATGTCCAATATTACAGTTACTGGGAAGCACAAATAATTCTTCCAGATCATTGATGATCCTCTCCAAGAACCAACTTTCTTTTCAAACATTCCTTTTTAATAACTGTTCTACTAATAACTGTGCTAAGTTGGAAAAATAATAATTTTGCCTTAACTGTCTAACCACTTCAAACGTTTAAAGCAAATTCCCTCTATTATATCAAAATTAAAATCTTGCACTGTATAAACAGGAATGTATTCCAGCTATAATAAACACTTTTAACTCATTTCATTAAGACTTGTAACAGAGCTAAGTACCAAACAACTCAGACAGTAAATACAATGTAAACTCTACTGAGAACCTTTCCTACAAACAGCTTTGGAAGTTGAAATGGGCTATTTACTTTCCATAAAACTTTTTGATTTGACATATACAAAAGGAACAATGTTTAATCTAAAAACAATCAAATTAAAATGGAAAGAGCTTTATAAAAATCAGTAACATGATACTTGTTTTTCAGAGGATTATTTTCAAGGAATGCTTGGCTCAAACTATAATCCACCTACACTGAGAAAAATAAAGCAGTACACAGAAGGCAGCAATATTTCAGGAAAATAAACAACAGAGTACTTTTATATTTAAACCCCATTATTCCCTATCAAGTCCTCAGATTTAAAACAGACACGCCAAAGCACTGAGGTGAATTTGAAGCAGCTGAAAATGTTTATGGTCATCCTCTAAGCAACCAAAGGACTGGCCTTTTGATCTAGAAAGGCTGAGGCACAGTTGGCAGGAAGGGAATGGAGAGAGGAAGACACATCTTAGGATTTTTGGAAAGCACAAGCCTGAGTGGAGAACGGGACAGGAGGGGAATGCTGAGAGTCCACCTGCTGAAAATGGGGCCGTGGGGAGAAGTCACACAGTCAGAGACAGCCCTGCTCTGCCAGGGTAGAATGAAGCCAAAGGAGGATTCCCATGGCAAGAGAAGGGAGACATGGATCAGAGATGGCACCAAGTCACAAAAGACAACTGTCACCCCTGTGTCCCTCAGCTCTCACTCACTTTCTGCCTCTGGCAGTGCCTCAACACAACCAACCATCCCAGGGGCTCCTGTCCCAGGGCCAGGTTTCACATCTATCACAGGTATTTCCCTCCTTTCTGCTCCTCAACCACTCTACCACTATTTTAAACAAATTTCAGTAGGCCCTCAATACCATGCAAACTAAGGAATTTCTGAGAAGTGTAAAGACAATTTAATAAAAGGATTGTGACTTAAGAACACACATAATGACAAAGCAGCAAGATACTCAAGAGACTTGAACTCAACTGCAGAAACACAGTACCTTTTATAGTGTTCCTTTCTTACAGTGGTTTTAAGATGGAAATTCTCCCCTGGTTCGATGATAACTCTGTCAGAGAAAGAAAAAAACATAACATTTTTATTCCATCTAGAGGAAGTAGGAAGAGCAGATATTTTTAAATAACTGATATCATTTACATGATATAGTGGAAATCTATTACTGTATCTCTTCTTTGGTTCTCCTTCCCTTCCTGAGTCATGCTGGCTTACCAAAAAGCATTACCTCTGTTATCTATTTCACCATTACCTGAAATCCCAGGAAAATCCCACAGAACTGGAATATGGAAAGTAAACTTTGTAGAAGGAGCCTGGTTGACTAACTGGCTATTCCAGTCCTCTTGATTTCTGTCCTAGTGCCATATGTCCCATATGTGCACATATCACACATTCCTAAACTTAGAATTCAATCCAATACATATTTAATTCTTGATTAACTCATAGATTTAAAATCCAAAGCTGTTTCCCTCGTCAGCACACACCACAGCATTCTCAGTCAGCCAGGTCTAAATGCCATCTAGTGGCTCTAAAAATGTCAACTGTGGCTCCACAAATACACCTCATCTCGTTTGACATTTTTCCTTCTAGCAGCAGGAAATAAGAGAAATTAGGGCAGGAAGACATTCACCCTTGAATCACCAGAAGGAACTCATCACTTTTCAATATCTCCCTTTTTGTCTGAGCTCCAGGCAGATTCCCACTGCAGCAGTTCTTCTCTCAGCAATCTCTCCTACAGTTACAAGCAGGATCCTTTGGCTTGGATTCCCAGCCTCCTGCTCTCTTTCCCAGACCAAGAACATTCAAGCAGCTGATTCCTGCAGATCCTCCTGGTTCCACTCAGGGTAAAGTTTCCCCATAAAGCAGACACTGCCCTTCCTCTGCCAGCCTGACAGGGCTCCATCATTAGAGCCTCCTCCCTGCTCCTCCTCTGCCTGCAAAGTGCACTAAGGCCAAAGAAACAGGAGTGGCAAGCAAGGAAAACACTTCAACTCTGCAGACTCACTGTAACCAAACAGGTGCTAAAACAAAACTGTACATCTCTGAGGGAAGATGAGCATTTCTCTGAAGCCTAATTTCTTTGAGCTTTTGTCTCATAACAAGAATATGGCTATCTCCTCTCTATGTAAGCTAATTTTATGCATTTTATTAAAATATTCCCCCTTTTTAAGCCAGAAATAATGATTTATGTTCAGTGTCACTTGGAGCAGATGAAAGCTACTGGAAAGAATACTTCCCTTGATTTTTCTTTCCTCCTTTTCCACCTATATTTTTGTTGCTGTTGATTCAGAGTCAAGCAGACAAGCTGCCTAAGGCTTGGGGTAAGACCCAGTCCCACTACAGCAATTCATGTACAGCTGTGGGCTTTTGAGTCTTTTTTTAATCACATAACCTGGGAGAAACAGCATTTGCCCCCTTGGCAAGACCTCAAGAATATGTATCTAAAATCCCCCATCAGGGGTGTTCTAGTGACAACCACGTGTGTGTGGCCTGAAATTCAGGGCCGGTTATTGAGACAAAACCACCTGTCTTTTCAGTACAAACCCACGTGTTCCATTCCCCTCTCTCAGCAGTGTTTGTGAGAACAGGGACAGTCCCAGTGCTGGGTGGGATGTGGCAAACAGCTGGACCAGCTGTGCTGTATTCCATGGGAGGAGTCCAAGTGCCCTGGGAACTGAGCACTGCTCTGGATCAACTGATCCAGCTCAGAGACAGCCCCAGATCCTGAAGCCTGGAGCTCACTGAGTGCTCCTGGCTATCCTGCAAAGTCCCCTTCCCACCCCCTGGTGCTGCCCATCTGACACCCTGGCACACAGGGGAGAGGGGGAAACCCACCAGCTTGGACCCTGTTACATTTAATAAAATACCTGTGCTTCATTACAAAAATGCTGCTTCATGCCAGTGATATACTTTTATTGCTGATTTTAATCAAGTAGCTTACAGCTCTCAGATGAGAAAGGTGGAGAAAAACCTGTAATGCCTTTTCAGACTGCTTGTTATCTCTCACTTGTAACTAATTATCCCAGTCACACTGTTAAAGACTGAGCAGTTTTATGTTCACTCGCCAAGAAATGACAAAAAAAAAAAAGAAATTAGACAATTAGTCTTTAGCTATAATAACTAATTAAGATAAATATTTTCAGAATAAGGAACTTAACAGAACATCAAGGCACTAACACTGCAAAAATGTCTGGGAAAGTAAAGCATCTCTCAGCAAAACCATTTCTTGCCAGTCAGTGAGTTCCACAATTGCATCCCAACCACACTTCCTTCTTGTCTTACTGCAGTAAACATAATTAGTTATTCAAACGTGAGCAGCTTATTGGACTACAGGGAAGCTTAGGGACAAGTGTTGATGCTGCCCCTTGTAAGCCTGTGCTGCCCACAGATCAGTGTTTTACACCAACCCTGGGATGCCAAGGACTGTCACAACCAGTTCTGCCACTCCTGTGTCCTCAGGTCTTAGTTTGCATCATCAACCAAGCCTGGACCGTGCTGGTATCCAGTCCTCACACCTTCTTGGTCCCTCACTCAAAAAGCTCCTGAACTTGCCCCCAAGTTCCTGAAAAGGCTTTCTGGGCAGTCAGTTTGTGAGGAGCAGCCTTCAGACATGTCCAGCACTGCATCTGCCCGGCCCTGGCTCACTCTGTGCCACCTCACTCCCAGGGACAAGGAGCCAGCCTTGCACAAACCAGACTGGAACCTGTTCTGGGGCACAGAGTGGATCCTTCACCTCTGCACCGAAACTGGGGCAATTAACACTGCCAAGGGTGAGGCAACAGTGCAGTCCAAAATAAAGGAGACAATGAAATGGTGTGGACAGACAAGCAGACTGCTTTTAATTCAGCTGCAATACCCCTGTAAGTACACACTGTAAAATCCTGCCAAGGGCATGAATGGAAAGCCTTTATCTTTGGCTCTTTCTGTCACTCCAATGACCTCCTGTCTGGCATTTCTGGCATTAAAATAACTAATCAAGAGTTTGGATGACGTAACTTATTTGGTGACAGAAAGATTACCTGCACATTCATGGCTACAGCCCTCACTGCACACTTACAACCCCAAACCAGCCCCAAAACTCGCTCCCAGCAGCACATCAGAGCACAGCTCCAGGTACCAACAGCTACACCCGTGCAAAAGAGTCCACTGGAGAAGAGCTCACCTGCTCCCAAATGAATTTGTCTGTCCATGTTCTGTTATTGATCACAAGAAGCTGACACCCTCCAGCTGGATGTGTTCCTTGGCAGGAGCTTTGTCACAGATAAATCACCAGAAGTTCAGGCAGAACTGAATAACATTCTCTGAGCTCTATTTTGCATCTGCTGTGATTTACTTTTCTTAACCAAGAGACAAGGAGGTGAGGAGAGAGAATTTTTTCCCTAAGCACCTTCTTCCTTCACCTTATATCTTCATTTGCTAAACTGCTACTTTATTTCACAGAGAAATGTAGGGTGTTCTGACTGACAACACAGGTCTGCTTTTATGTAAGGTATCAGATGGCAAACATGAGGTATCTACATTACACAACCCAGTGTGTGGGTATATACCCTGTCACAACTTGCATCAAAACACATGAAACAGTCATGGGAAGTGAGGTCTCTTCACTGAAAGATGTGATACAAACACAGCTACCACACAACACACTGAACAACAGCCACGCTGCACACTCATTACAAGGCTTTCCATCAAAAGAGGCGGACTACAAGCTGTTTGATATTCTAATATTTACACTCAATTATCTCTAGAAATTTGTTTAAAACAGTATTATTTTTGTGTTACTTAGGAGCTCTGAGTTCCCTTATAAACTCCTACTCGTTCTTAATTATAGTGTAAATCAGCATGTTAACACCAAGCGAGCAACCATTAACTGAAGCAGCTGATACAAATGCAGACAAAGTTCGGACAGAAGGAGTGGCAAAACGCCCAGAAAGTTCCAAACCCCCTCTGAACAGCTCAGCCATGGTGCAGAGATACACAGACCTTTCCAAACAGATGCGCTGGGTAATAGCAGTTACCGCCAATAAATTTTATATAAATATTACAAAAGCAGGAAAGGGCCCATGCGTCAGTACACAGACATGTCACAGATAGGAACTGCGGCTTTTTAAAATGTCAGGGCTGAAAATGTACAACAGCCCATAAAATGTCTCTGCAGTCATTACTGCTAACAGTGAACTCAATCACTCATTAAGGGAGCGCCGCTGAACCAGCTCTGGCAAAGCAGCTGCACCCATTTCCTGGGCTGCCTTAGTGGGGGCACAGACGTGGCACAGCAAAGGGACATTTATGACACAGACACCTACAGAAGCCAATGGACAGTGATTCACTTCATTGTGTGAAATTAAAGCTAATCCTTTCTTCTGAAGGAAACGTCACAGACTTCTGTGTGTTCAGGGAATTAATATTTATAGGGAGCCCAGACAGTTTAACGTTTTTAATACAGGACTGAGATTTTCTCCTGAACATCAAACAGAGAAGCTGCATTAAAACAGCAGTTTCTTGATTGCCACAGACCTAAGTGACAGTATTTCCAAGCTTTGTTTTCCGTCCTGTCACACCGATTAGCAACTGTACACAACTGGGACATCTGCAAAATCCACCAAGTAGCCATGAATTATACATTCCTGACTCTTTAAAGTGTGAATTATACATTCCTGGCTCTTTAAAGTTAACGTGTGATAATCTCCTTATCAAGAGCCTGCCGACAGCTGCTAGTACCATTCTCCTAATATTTCTCATTATAAACAGACATCTAGGAATGGAAAAACAAGGTCTAGTATCACACAGGTGCACATCTACATGTAATAAGGGAGACTTTACCAACAACATTGTTTTAAGAATTTACGTAGCAATAAAGCTGTAGCTGAACACCTTTTATGAAAAAATGCAATTTAAAATTTTACAGCCTAATACGTGTAAGAATTCATCACACCCAATTAAATACAAATGCAACACTCGGTCGCCTTTCATGAAAGTTTTGAATGGAATTCTGTTATATTTCAAATTAATATGGAGTTTCATTTAATTTAGATGACAAATCATCTGATTTTGTGTTCTAGTATGCTAAGGTTATCCCAGTCGAACATGACAGTGTTCAAGGGGTAATCAAAGTCACCTTTTAGGTATTAGAGAAAGAGGATACATTTATTCATTTAAATGGGAGGCAAAGGTGATGTTCCAAAATTTTATAATGAAATTTATCTTGAAAAAAAGAAGAAAAAATTAATCCTGGTTTTAGTGATAATACATTAGTGCCAGCAAAGCTCACAACTGTGGAAACTGGCTGCAGCTGGTTTTACTCTCCAGGGGAGAAATTCCTCTCCCAAAGCAAGCCAGACCCAGTTCTGTTATCACTGCCAGGACTGTTCTGTCTGGATAGAAATTGTACATTTAGGCCTGTAACTGACTGTAAATAAAATTCCAAATTAATCACCCATCTGAATCACCCCCCACGTACAAATTTCAGTAGGTAACAACTCCCAGACCCACATCTCCTGCCCTGGCAGTTCCACTGGCAAGGGCTCAGCTCTGAACAAAAGCAGCTACCAGAGATTCTGTCACGCTGGGAAATTCCTCACCGAAAACACGCACTTGAAAAGTGTCCAGTTCTTTCTGTGCCCAAAGGGAAGGAGAAAATCAGCCTGAACAAAAGCTTAACTAACAATATTTTGTGAATAAAATTATAGGGCTGCCTAGCTTAAGAACTGTATTTTTCCCCCAAGTCTGCATTCCCAGAACACTTCCAGCAGTCAGCAATGAACCAGCCCCTGACCCTGGTGTTAGACCTTCTACTACAGACATGGTACCATCACACACTAACAGAGTTAAAAGAAAGGAACATAAAATACAGGTAAGACTGGAGAAATCACAGAGAATGACAGTTTTCTCAAGGTCAAGAGCTGTGAAAAACCAATCTCCTGAATCTCAAAACTAACCCCTGACACCCAAGTGATGCTTTCCTCTCATCCTTAGGAAAGACACACCTGAATGAGGCCTCAGCCACATCTCTTACAATTCTTCACTTGAACATGATTTTTTCATGATTTTTTTTTTTAAACAAGAATACAGAAAACTATGGAAAGTCCTGCAGCAAACCTGTAGAATCCACAGCATCTCATGGGTGGTGGGAGGTGCACATATCCTCCAGGAACCTGGTCGAGTGGATGCACGTGTGTGCAGGTAAACCCAATGAACATTCCCAAACCAAAAAACCACACACAAATAGTCAGAAAACCAACAGGTACAAGCAGTTAGATTATTTCAGATGTGCTGGCATTCTTTAAATGTTATGTCCCAAAGAAGCACTGATCTGACTAATGAAGTTTTGGCAGTAGAAGTTGCAAGGATGTGCAATCTGTACCTGAGTGACAGTGACAGGGCACAGCACGTCTGTTTGACTCACACAACAATTACGGATATTCTATTTAATTGTGTAACAATGTTTCCATTTGTCTTTGTTGAAAAATAATTTCCTAACTTCTGTTTATTAATGATGACCTGAAGGGAAAAGTTCACATGAAGAGGAAAACTAAGATCCCTACTCAGTCATGCACATGGAACAGTGTGACATTAGCACAAATTAAGATCACTGATACAAATTGCTTCAATAAAGCAAAGGGAAAATTAAAGGTGAAGTATTGTAGCAATCTAAACCAAAAAACAACTGCCAGGGACAGATATAAATAGCACCCAAACTCGTTCTCTATGAATGTAAAAGAGATGGCCAGGAAGAATACCCAAGGATAGAAGAAATCAATCATTTGCAGTTGATAGAGATGGGAGCTCAGTAACCTTTCCAGCAAACTGGGAATTCACACACAAAGCTGGGATAGCTTAATGAAGCAGGAAACACAAAGAATATTTCTGTTCCAAGTCCCAGAACACTTACAAGCTGCATGCTTCATTTTAATACATGCAGGTTACTGGGCAGTCCTAGTGCTTGGGCTATTTAAAGATACATCAGCTTATTCAAATACTCAGCTACAGTTTTCTCAATTCCCAGGACAAATAAAAACAGCTAAAATGTGCACTGTGAGCTTCCAGAAGTATGTGTTCCCACATTTGCATAAAGGCTATGTAAGTACCAATAATCTTATGTTAATTGAAGCATGATAAATATATATATTTATTAACAGAGCTTGTTTCCCAGTGCTTTAAGTGTGTAAGTTTAAGGATCGTAGAATCATAATGGTTTCTTGGGTTCAGTCTGGTCTTTAAACACTAAAAGAGTTCAGCTTCTTCTTTTAAAAGGATTAAAACATGAAAGCAGCAGGAATTTGGTTATCCAGCCACTACTAAAGCAAAATTGTTTACTTTGCTGCACTGTTTTCTTTTTTATGGTGACTGCTCTCATCTTTTCCATGTATTACTGTAGCTCTTCTGATACAGAAAATTTATTACAGACCTACTGTAAAGAAGTTGAAACAATTATTTAGACCCACATATACATATAACCCTTATTATGTATTTATCTTTAGGGCCAATTAAGGGGGATTACATGAAAACATATTCCTAAAACTCTGATATCTTACTAATTTCAAGCAACTTCTTGTTGCTTTTCTAAGAAGTATCGGGAGGATGTGCTAGACAAAACCTAACCAAGGAAGAGAGTTGGGACTCTGAGACAGTACAACAAGCCAGTGTGTAAAATAGAAACAAAAAAAAAAGGGGGGGGGAAGGGGGAATTTTTAAAAAGGTGGGGGCTAAAATCTGTAGATGACTAGAAATTTGGCAATTATACTAACCTGGCTGATGTATTTTGGTGACAGCTTGACCTTGCAGTCCCCAAATACTGCATTTTGTTACTAGTGGAGACACCAAGGAGAGAACTGAGACGTGTCTGAAAGGCCAACTGAAGCAGGGCAGAACTGAGGAGTGGGGCACAGGCTGGGGGAGCCTGGCAGGGAAATGGGCTGGCACCAAACAGGGTTGGGGATGAGGAGAACACAAACACTGGCAGGGAAGGTGCTCAGGAGACACACACATGTCCCTGCAAACACAACAGCAGTGCCAAGGGTGAACTGGCACTGGCAGTGTGTGCCAGGGGTGTCTGGAGAACTGTCAGGGGCACCTGAATCCCTGCATTTATCCCTCTCTGCTGGGGTAACTTGCCTGAACAAGTATTTGAATGTATGAGGTGGCAGTGGGCTAATTAATAGCAATTATTATTGTCAATACACGATTTAGTGATGCAGAGAGCTTTCTCTGTAGCCAGGCAGAGGAAAAACAAGCAGAAAACAAAATGCACGCCAGCATGGAAACAAGGAAAATACGGTGAACAGCGAAGAAAGCACACACTGAGTCTGTCCTACAGAGCCACCACTGCTCAGGAGAGGGAACAGGTAATTACCAGAAGAGAAATAACCAGGTAAACAATTCCCATACATTTGCTCCATGCTACAGTGCCTGCTATTCATGTTGACAGTAGGATTAACACACATTCCTGGTAAGAGCAGTAAGTGTGGAACCACATTGCTTTTAAAATTTGTGTATTTATCAATATAGATCTGATATACCTGTTCAATCAGCTTCTCAGGACCACATAACGTTTCTCCTTTTGCTCACAAAAAAAAGAAGACAAATGAGAACAGTGGCAGAGCACTGGGAAATGTGCATCCATCGTGCCACACCCCGGAGCTCTCCAGGCTCCGATGGAAGTGAGAGCTCCTGCCTTGCAGAACCTTTCTGGGGAGCTCCCTGCAGTTCAGGCTACAGGAATGGAGCAGGCAGTCAGATAACACGGGAAAGCACAGCAGTAAAGGGCTGGCAGATCTAATTTTAGCTCTGCCAGCCTGGAACAAGCAACAGATGCGACCAAACCCATGACCAGGCCTGGCTGCCCAGAGCACAGGAGCAGTAACTCCACCACACCAGTCTTATCTTCATCTCAAATATTTACAATCTGCAGATTTAAGAGACAGAATATGGCTGCACATCAGTTCTTTGGATGGGAGCAGCCCGGCAGTGCCCCCCTGCAGCCCTGCCCTGGTTTCCTCCCCTCCCATTTTATCATTCCTCCTGATGCAGTGATGTCTCATTTCTGTGGCACCAAAAAATGCAGCAAAGGACTGATAAGGCCAAAAATACCGGTCTCAAAACAACCCCTCAGCTTGACTAGTTATTTATTAGAAAAAGAATATATATTCCATACAAGTACCTTGGGAACCAGTAAGATGTTTTGATTTTAAATCACAACAGTGTCACAGGCATTAGATGTTGCTCAGATCTCAGAACATACAGAAATTAAATGGATCCCATAAATACAGTATCAGATATAATGACACTGTATCAGACTTGCAGAATTGCACAAAAAAATGTCTGAGAATTGCTAGAATAATTGTAATGAATGAACAAATAATATTTTACTTGATGTCAAAAAAATGTAATCACCCCGAGGAGTCTGAAAAAAAATGTTCAAAGTTTCTATATACTAAGCTGCTCACATAATGCTAATACATCTCCATGATAAAATAAAATAAGCTATTATTCCCTCTAGGCCTCATCTAAGTCCTATTGGTTTGGTCCCTTAGAAAGGGACTTTTCCATGTGTCCAGGGGCCATCCAGACAGTAAAAGAGAGCAGAGAAGTAAATATATTCCCACTGAAACCCTGCTATTAACCGTGATTAACAGTACAAGACTTTTAATAACATAGCATGAATTTTATGTTATTAAATAAAACCCTTTCATCCACAAAAATGCCCATAAATTTTTTGAAATTTTGGTAAAGCTATAGCACATATTTTCTTAGAGTTGGTATATGCATAACCTTATTATTAAACCCCCTCAGAGGCTCTCTCACTGTTAACCATGCCCAGCCCTGCATGAAGGCAACAGGAAATTAGACTGTGAAGAACCACGTAATTTCACTCTAGATGTTCATTAAAAGAAATCACTAAACCCACAGCAGTTTAAATCAATAAGAGAATAACAGTCCACATTTAGGTGGAATGAAAATCTAAGGCCTTAACAAATCTTAACCTTTCTCTGCTGTGTTCAGTGGTGCAGAGCCCTGCAAAGAGCAGCACCTTTGCTGGTGACAGTCCCAACCCAGCATTCCTGCCATGAGAAGCTGTCTGGGAATGTGACTGAGCGTTCAGCAGGACTCTGAGATTTACAGTTTTGAAGGGCAGATTTTAATTGTACATGTGTCAATCATAAACCCATCCAACTGTCATGGAAACGCACAATCATGAAGAGTCAAACCATTAACTTGGCTGCTGAAACAAAAGTTTTATTGCTGCAACTGACTGAAACTCCCTGGTTTGCATAAATTCAGCTGAATGGAATTACAGTAATGGCCGTGCTGCTGGACACAGTGCTCTGCCAAGACTTTAAATGGATTTGGTACTTAAATTCTTTGTAGAAAACATGCATTATTCTGATTGTATTTAGGCTAGCAGGATGTTAAAGAGTATACTCCAATTCTGTAAGACTCCCATGTTTTTGACCACCTTCAAACAGGACTAATTAGGTTAATTGAGTCAGTTGAGAATTTAAGGCATAAGCAAGGCATATCACATTTAATATACTGCTTAATGTGCTATCCCTATGTCTTTGACAGATGATTTCCAAAGTACTCACAACAGTTAGGTTGGAATGGCTTTTCCAAATCAAAAAACCCACTTAGTTGGCTGCCATTCCACAAACCCCTGCCTTGGGAACTGTAACTGGGGGTTCCTCCCAACAGGACCCACGTTGTCCTGGAGGCAGGGCACTGCTGCTCCTACTGCTTGGCAGGCTGGGAGGGGAAACAACCACAAACTCAGTTCTCTCAGTTCAAATTCTCAGTACCCAGTTCTTTAGGGACCTAAAGGGTGGCATCCACCCCTCTCCAAAAATGTTGAGGAAAACAGAAAGAAAACTGTATTAGAGAGAAGACTTTATACAGAGCAGGGGCAAACAGCACCTCCAGATTCCAGCTTTATTCAACTGAAAGCATGAATTATATCAGCCCTTTCAACCCCTTTCTGAAATCAGTCACTTACACCAGAAGTGAAACAACAGAGTGATCTGACATCTTGCAACACTCCAGACTAACAATTTGGAAAGTTATCAACTCACTGAATTACTTATCACAGTCCTCTTCATAACCTGCACAGGTTCCTGTCAGCAAAGTCAACTCTAAAGTTTCAAATCCCTAAGAAATGTCTGATGTCAAAAACCCAAATATGCTGAACATTCAAAAAGCAGAAGAAATGTTTATAACTCCACTGATAACATGAAATACCACCATTAAGATCATAATGCAGATATTTTACATTTATAGAGCTTTTCAACTTGAGCCTTCAGTGTATTTTCCAAGGGATGTAAAGTCAGCAGCAGTAATTGCTGTTGGAGACACACCATGATGTATCCAAGGTAAACTGCACAGCAAAGCCTGGGATTAAAAGGAATTTTTTTCCTTTCATACCCCTATTCCAGTTCTTTGATCACCATGCTGACTCCTGGGAACAGGGCAGCTCCAAAGGGAGCCCAAAAAATTCCATTAAAAGCTGACGGTGTAGATGGCAGCACACATCTCCATGGGCAGTTCTGATTTCCTGCACACACGAGCTGGGGTGTTCAGACCCCTCTGAAGCTCAGAGTCCCTGTGAAAATGTACCCCCACCAGTCCTGCCCAAGTGCAGTCTGGATGCCTGGCAGTGCCAGGAGGGTGCAGGGGTGCCCAGGCCTGGGGCTTGCCCTGCCTGGAGCTGCAGCTGGGGATTTTCACTTTTACATTTCTAGTGTAACTATGGCAGAGAAGCACCCAGGCTAACACACATTAATGGCTGTGTTCCAAATCACAGCAGTGCTGCTGAAATCCTACATCATTTTAGAAGGGGAACAGAACAGGTGTGGGTTTTTTCATGCAGTTTCTACGCATCTTTAAACTTGGCTGTTTCACTTCACTGTATGTAATATTCTTTCTAATTTACAGAAACTCTAATGACTTTTTTCATATTACAGAAATTAAAAAGATCACATCAGAGCAGTTGCTGTAAAATTAGACACCCTTAATTGGCTATAAAAGAATTAAGACTGTAGAAACTCTCCAGGCTAAGTCCGAAAAACCAGGAATAGAAGAAAAGGACGAAGATTTTGTTTATTGGAACAATCTAACAGAGTAGAACACATCAAATACTTTATCCAGTACAGAACAGGCACGGGTGGGGCTGTGGGGGTTGGTGTGAGGTGGGGGCAGTGCTCCCTCAGGGGTTTTTGGCCTGAGGTCTGCCTGGGTTTTTTTGAATAGTGACAGAGCAGTTCCATTCCTACCTTGGGAACACACGGAGGCAACACCAGAGGGAATGGACGGTGCCCTCCACAATTCCAGCAGCCACAGCACTGCCCCTCTGCTGATGGGCCACCAGTCCTTCATGGCAGAAAACTATTTTGCAGTGTCTCAGTAAAAATGCCCCTTTTTGTGTGTGTGTGTGCAGGGTACCCACCAGGGTCTGATGGGAGCAGCACTGATGAACAGCTCCCCACGAGCAGCACCGGGGCAGCTGCCACTGAAAGCAGGATCAGATACAATCACAGCCTCAGTTTCACAACTGGAACATCAGAGTGGAATAAAAGCAACCAAAACTGTCAAGCTGGAACTGTGGGACTCTTTAAAATCACTGTTAAACAGAAATAATTTAACTAATTTCAGGAGGTAGAGGAATACTTTTTCAGGATTTAGAGAAAAATATCCCCAAGTGAATATCTGTTCATGTTATGTTTCCATTTCATTAAAGAATTAGCAATTAAATCAAATTAGGTAAAGTGGGCACAGTGTTCATCTTGACTCGTATCTAGTACCCAGTCATAGCCCTCAAATTTCATTCCCCTGCCACAGCTCTAAGTTCTTACATTTACTATAAAATTGTGTAACCTTCACATTATTCCTCCTCTATGTGAAACTGCTCTTCTGAGTCCAATTGAGAAAGAAATCATTAAAATTGAGAAAGAGATCATTAAAAAAATCCTCTTTATCCAGAAACATATGAACAAAGCTAAAATGTCTCTAAGTGCTGTGTTTTCATTTCAGTTTATTATATCAATTTACTCAGAATCACTCACCATCAGAAGCCCCTGGACTTAAGTTTCCCCTCACTTTATTAACACCCAAACTACTCAGGACAACAGGTACTAGTGAAGATTCTCATTACACAGACAACTATTCCCCTTTGGACTTCAAATTCATAAATAAATGCACAGGATGTCTCAAAATTTCCCTTGAACAACAAAGCTACGACAGTTAACATGTTCTATTAAATAATGAGAGAAGAAGGGATGCAGGATTATGCTCTGCACTTGCTCCATGAGTCCTCCTGGAGCTGGGAAAACCAGCCCTGGGAGGGATCCTGCCCTGGAACCACAGTTTGGGGTGTGAAATTTCATGCTACAGTACCTAAAAATAGGGAGAAGCTGGAACAAATTCAACATCAGCACAAGTCTACTGGAGTACAAGACTGGCCCTGAATATTTCAGCTATTCCAGGACCGTGCACTCCTACACTGCAAGAGGGGCCAAGAGCTGGTGCCAGGGAAGAGCACGGAGCCCAACTTCCAGCAGCATTTGTCAGGATAGAGTTACACACGGAAGGAATGTGGATAATGCCACCCTGGGTAATGAATCTGGGTGCTCTACTACAGCAGGAGCATCTACAGGACAGCCCAAATCCCCCAGAACTGCACAGGAAGGGTTTCCTGAGCTCCTCACAACACAGAGCAGCACAGTGCTCTGCCAGGAGACCTCCAAACGGGGAATCTTTCAGTCAAAACCTCTCTCTTGCAGGAAAGGCAGGGAATTACACAATCCACAGTGGATTGCAAATTAAAAATTCGTGGGATGCTTCTGAACCCTTGTTTGGACTGTTTACCAGAGAGATTTAATTGACACACCAGCAGGTTATTTTGCTCATCTCCCTGCCTGTATTCTGGTTCTGCTCACAGATGAATCAATGATGTTCAAATCTTGTTACCTGCCTCTGTGACTTCAAAACATCTGACTGTGCAAATTATTATTTTTATCCCTTTCCATTTGGCAGGCTGGCTGTGTTATGCCCAATACTGTCATAAGAAGATATTATCTCCTCTTCCAGCAATTCAATACACCTTATAATTAAGAATTATTTATTAATATTCCCATATCTGCCTAGCCATTAACCCCACGCAACACAAGTGAAATTAGATCTCCCTGAACCCTGTTAGGATAAAGCAGGATCAAGATTAAAAACTCTTGCAGCTCATCTTAAGGCTCCTTTCTTTATGGTGGTCACTTCACATTTTTGGGGCAAACTACCATGAGGACTATCAGCTGTAAGAGCAGGCAGCCTGCCTGAACAACTGGAGGAATGTCAAGGCCTTTGGGGCCAGTGCCTGGATCTGCCACAGCTCTGGAATCATCCTGTGGTGTAACATCTGGAATCACCCCGTGGTGGAATCCCTGGAATCACCCCACGTGTAATCTCTGGAATCACCCATGGTGTGTGGCAGAAGGCAGCACAGCACTGGAGGCATCCCCTGCTCTGGACAACACGTGCCCTCTCCTGGCAGATCCAAGCAATACTCTGGGGCAGCTGGTGCCTGCCTGGGTGAGGAAAAACTAGTCCCTGTGCTATTAATATCAATGCATGCCACTAGAGGATTTTTGTATTACTTTTCTAGTAAATATTCCCATACAATGAACTGTTCTTAATGCTGTAGAAAATACCCTGAATATGTATCCTCCAAATAACCTGCCATTCTTCAAATAGGTCTGGCCTTAGAGGGCATATGGGAAAACCATGGGACAGCTAGGAGTTATTAATTACTCTTAGTTATAAAATGTCCATTAGAGGACCCAAGTAGAGGTGGGGGTCTATATAAAACCCTGTCTTGGTTTTAATATGTTTGGTTAATGATGGGCCTTAGTCCCCACAGTCCATATCCCCACCCTGCTGAAGGAGCAATAAGATTTTCTACTATTGAATTCATTACCCATTTAGCTCAGCTGAAGGACTGTCTCCACACAATTCATGCTACTCTCTTTCTCTCTAAAATTCTGCCACTCATGAGCAGACAGAAAAGCAAAGGCAGGTTAGGACAGGAGGGATGCAGTTTAATATTAAACAGCAGAGGCTGAATCGATCAGTGCCTTGAAGCAGATTCCACTGAGCAGCTCAGTCAATTTGGGCAGAGCTGCTGTGAATCCCCCCTCCTCTGAGGAAGGACTGAAAGACTGTCAGCAGAACTTGTGTGATGCTTTTTTAACCTTGTAATTACAGCAGGTTTAGAGTAATTGCCTCAAAATATGCAATCTGATTGTTCTCAGTGGTTTTCATGCTATTTCTACTTCCTTAAGTACTCAGGAAAACAGTTTTTCCAGAAGAATGTTTACAAAAATGCTAACACTGAGTAGAAATTAAAAATATATTTGGAAAGGCAAGCTCTGAATCATTAACAAATTACATATGATGCAAGAATCTTATGGCTCACATACCTCATCAAGTCCACACCAGTTTGAATTCTGAATATTCAGAATAGGTTGTGATTATGGAACAGAAATAGATGGTAAGAAATGAGCAATTGATACAGGTAAAGAAGTGCTACCTGACACTAAATGACCATCATTGCTAAGAAACATTTAAGGCAAAGAGATCAAACTGGCTTGTGAAATACTGGACTTTGAGACAATAATATGAAAACATCTCCTAAAAGAAAGAGAGGAATCCAAGTCCTCAAAGGGCAGATGCTTTCTGTCTCCTTCTGATTGTACTGCAGGATAAAAGGCTTTTCATTGCCAAAAATGGTGAAAGTCCATTCTAATCTGACACTGAAATATGTTAAATACCCAGAATTGATACCTTTATGTGAGTCAGGGAGTAAGACATCAGCAGAACCATCAGGACTAACAAGGAAGGAGTGGCTTTGAGGTTTCTACAATTTCTCTGAAGATTAAAGCAGAGACTTCAGTGGAGATACAAGCAAGGATTTTTAAAGACCTCTGCAAGTGAAAAGTACACAGGAAACGGGCAAAATATGAAACACACTGTAAATATAACAGAAAAAAAATCTCTATGTCTCTATTTTAACACTATACTTTCTTCCTTCAGGTGCAGGAACTGCAAGGAGGTGACTTCTACCTACCACAGCTCTGTACCAGATTCTACACAACCTCAAGCACTGCACTCCCTCTTATTTCCCTTCTCCTGCCCCCCTCCTGCATTTTCCCAAGGACACTGCCCGTGTTTGCACATTTCCCCATATGGAATTACAGCAGGTAAACACAAATGGGGAATGGATCCCCTCCTGCAGAGGGACGTGCTGGTGATGTCCGGGGGATGTGGGACCACTGTCCCCTCGGCTCACAGTGACTGCCCTTGGTGAAACACAAGACAGCTCACTGGGAGGATCTGTTATTCCCTTTTCCAGCCAGCACAATTCCTGTTCTCTGCCCGTTTTCCCCTCCCATTGCTTTCCACAGAGCACCAGAACTCACTCAGTAACACTTTGGTCAGAGGAGATTTCTCCTCCCCGACTGTTTCCTGGTTCTGTACCACCCACCCATTTTCCCAAATCACTGGAGGATTCCAATCCCCTCCCCAGCTTATTTTCTCCAAGGAAAAATGAAAATGACAGAATGTTTCTTGCCTCGTGTGCTCCCCGTGGGTGCAGAGCTCTCTATGGCTAAAATGCTCATCAGAGCCAAAAGCTTGGGCATGACTAAACTTGAAACAAGCTAAACATCAATTGGTTTGATTTATAGGCCCAGGAGACCAAGTCAATCACAACAGAGTAAAGTAAAATTAATTTGCCATTCAGAGCTGTCTATAAAATACGCTGCTTGGCCTGAAAAATATAGAAAAATATTATTAAGTATGGACAAAATGGCTTAAAATTCCACCTTTATAATGGTCACATACTCAGAATATCCCTTGCTCCATCCAGGTAAGATGAAATCTAGGAGTTTTCCCCCCATGCCATGCCACTGAGCACTCCAGGCTTGGCTGAGCACTGAACACACATCTCAGGCTGCACAGACTGAGGGTGTCTCTGGAACTGGCCTGTCTCTGGCATCTGTTTGGGAGGCACAGCATAAGGCAAGTTCATCAGTTCAAACCTCACTTATAAATAGATGGTGCAGATGCACTTCAGAGCACATATTACAGACTTTATTTTCCATTTGAGAACTTTGCATCCTTTAGGTAATGCACATCCATAAATACAGAACATTAACATAACAGCTTAAGGGATGCAATCTGGGATATTTTGAGCTGCACAGGAACGTGCAGGTTTATGGCAGCATCGAATGGTTGTCAGAGTCAGCTGCAGGTGAACACACAGCCCCATTCTCATGGCACTCCCAGAACTCAACTCTCTCAAATTCCATTCAGGACTGTAATCCTATTTCTGTGGTTTAGACTGTGGCAACAGGGAATGAGGCAAGCAGGAAGCAAAGGCTAATTGTGAAAGGTAAAACTCCCTTTTATGCTAAAATAATTTTGTTATGAATAAGGGACCTAGAAAGGAAGGACAACTATTGATGAGTCAGTGACAGAATAAAAACTTCATTTGCTGAGGTCATTTAGTCTGTCAGTACTGAAAGATTTGAAAGCTTCTAATTTAGTTCTTCACAAAAGAAGCTCCCTGCTGTTAACAACTTCACAATTAATCTTCAGCATTTAACTTCAAATCAAAATCAGTACTGCAGCCTAATACTTCTCTATAAGGTACTAAGTCAAACACAAAGATCAAATTCTGGACAGAAAGCACATCCAGCTATTTACAGTTTAGGCAATTGCTTTGTACAGATAATAAAGCAATGTACATATCTCAATCCACCAAATGAAGTCTGATCACAGAAATATCTTAAGTATTAGTTTATGTACTCAGTTTATGTACTGTTCTGCTTGAAACAGCATCTACATCAATCTAAATCAAGTATCCATTTTATAGATATTTTTGGTGCCTCGTGCTTCTGTTTCAGTAGGTGCAATGAGAACAGTGGTCACAATGCTATTTAAAAAGAAAAAAATACAGCTAGGTTTCTGCACTGACACCAAATGCAATCAATCTGCTAACACCTGACACCCAGTAAGTTCACAGTGTCCATAAAAAGTATTACTACGTGTATGTGTTAGAAACACCCATATTCTTGGCTCCTTTACTCTCCTATAAAACAGGAGAGTGAAATCGCTCTCCTGAGAGCCATAAACAGATTTAGATTTCATCCAGGAAAACCTCCATCCTTCTCTTTGCAACAGGAAATTCTCCCACCTCGACCTGTTTTTCTTTGCAGCTTCAACAACCCAGTACGATTCATGGCTTTGTGGATGGTGCAGCAAGTTTACAACACTAGACACACAAAAAACCCCAAGCCTGCAGCAAATAAGATTTTCTGAGAGCTTTTAAAGCTTCTAAGACAAAAGAAATTAGGATGCATTTATATTAAAGTGTAGCTTTTCCTTCTTTCTTATGGGTTCCAGAACAGCTACTTTATTTCACTCCATATATCCTACCCCTGTGTATAATGGCAGGTTCATAAGCCCTGGCTCAAAGAGAATAACTTCCACTGGCCAAAGCAATCAGCCCTGCCTGTGCCCTGGGAGCTCTGCCAAGGAAAAAAACAAGCTCCATGGTAAAGGTCATTAGGAACAAGAGAGACTCTTTACGCTGGGCTGAGTACAGAGACTAATCCACTGCTTTGGGTAGGAAGGATGCAGGTAGGGGATGTGCAAGCATCAGTCCCAGACTCTTCCACTCCTGCTTTTCTAAGCGTATTCAGGGAACCATCCATTTTGACCTGCTTTTCCTTGGGTTTTGATGTCATGTGCTACAAACCCCAGCATTATGCTTACTAGGACAAATCTATTGTCCTGGGCTGGAAATCCTCTCTAACAGAGTGGGGGATGCTGGCAGGGAGGGCAGTAAGTCAGCTGGCTGCTGTTATCATCAATCAAGCATGAAGGCTCTGCTATTCTGCAGCCTGAATTCTTTATCTAACTGATTAGTCATACAGGCCAACTGTATTACAGTATTGCTTCCCAGCTCCCAGCACAGAACTCCTCCATTTGGAGTATTAAAAACCCAGCTGATGAGCCCAGTGTTCCATGAAACGTGCTCTGCAGAGGAGAGGGAGCAAGAACAGCAGCAGAGGGCAGAGGAACAGACACAATCCCCTTATCCCCACACATCTCCATGCCAAAAGGAAGTGAGTGAAAGCTGGAAAGTCAATTCAAAAGTAAATAAAGCACAACAGGCCAGCAAGACAAGCACCAGAGAGCTATTTTAAGGTTCAGAGTGAATTAAACATGCAAAGAAATTAAGCATAGCAAGGAAACAATCTTACTGGCAGAATTAGCATTTCTTTTCCTGCTTGTTAGACAACTGAGAAAGGCTGATACTCTTCAGAAGAAGAGTATCAGAAACGTAATTAGGTTGAATTTGCTTTTTACTATGCTCAGAGAGGTTTTCTATTTCAACAGCCCTCATAATAAAAAGAAACAGACCCCTTAAAAAACATTCCCTTGTTATTTTCTCTTCACATTCTGTACCGTTCCCCATAGAGACCTCATGTCAAAGGTGGCCTCTTTTGACTTCAGAGAAAAGTTACTACTCAGCTATTTCTCCCATCCAAGAAAAAGAAAACCACCTTGCTCAGGAATCTCTTCTGCTCTGTGATCTCCTTCCCTTTGCTCACACTCCCTGCACACGCACCAGGATCGCCTTCATTCAGGGACTGCACAAGAACCTGCCATAGTTTAGCCCCAAATTACCCTTCTTTTTGCTTCCCTCACCTACACAAACACACTTTTCATGCTCACACAATTTCTCCTGCATTTTTCTCCTTCCCCTGGAAGTCACACTTGCTTACAAAAACCTTTGCCTGTAACTAATTCCAACGTATCCCAGCCAACAACTTCATCTAAAAGGAAGAGCAGTTACCATAATGGTCTCCACACCCTACAGCACACAGGCACTAAAATAAGATGCTTTACCCATAAGTGTCTACCTTTGGATAAATGTCTTTCATCTCACACTCTTGCCAAGCAAAACTCTTTGATTTAGAATTACATCCATCTTGTCTTAAAAGCAGAATTACCAATCCAGAGACTTCTTTCTGCTTCCTTTTTTTTCCAGCATCTGGCACCTGTTTCAGGGCTGTCACACCCTCGGGAAGTCCCTGTCACTGCTCACAAACAGCTGTACCCTGAGTGACTCTCACACAGCTTTTGTCTCCAGTGCAACACAGAGAGAGCCAGATATTATGCACTACACCAAGAGTCTCTTCTGCTGTTTAAAAAATATTCCATTCTCACCATACCTGCTGGTTTCAATATTCAGAAGTTAAAGCACTGCTGAGCAGGCACCCGGTGGGAATTCAGAGCAGAATGTAAAGAGGAATTACTTGGAAAAAAATAATCCTGCAATGATGGAGTCCTGCAGTCAGAAAACGCTTCAGTTGCAAAGACCTCTCCCACCAAATGCTGAGGATATGAGAGAAACAATACAAAACAGGGACAGGCCCACCCTGCCATCCTGTCAGATAAACCTCCAAAACACACATTCACAGAACTGCCTGCAGTATGTGCCAGATAAATAAAACCTAATCTAAGTACAATCACAATGCAAGACAAAATAAGCGTGTTGTGTACATGGATATTCTCTAACAGGCTGCTCTGCTGTCTTCTGTGAGACATGGATACACAGAAAAACAACTGCAAAACAGAAACAGGAATATTTTATGGTTTATATTCTTTATAACAGGAGTTGACTTCTTTAAATTTAATATTCATCCACAGAGACCTAACCACAGCTAGATTTTTCTCTAGTGAGCTTCTTGGGAAAGGGCTGACTTAATTCTCCTCATTTGTACTGTGCCAAGCACAGTATGGTCTCAGTCCCAGTTGGGGCCTGCAGGCACTGTCACAACACAGTCACCACACAAGCAAGTTGATGTGCTTAATGCAAAATTCCCCAGTTTTAGAAGCAGCTTGAAAGATGTGAGGATAAAGCACCACAACAATGGTAAACATGCCTCGATTGTACTTCTAAAATAAAGCTGCTTACTCCTGTTTTTTACTGCTTACTCCTCCATTCTCTCTCTTGCTTCTGTTACTACCTCTACCTGGGGAGATAGTTTACATTTATTATTTGTTCCAAGAAGTTCTCAGCTTTCCCCAGGAACAGCATTAAATAAGAACTATGTACAGTGGGACAGGGTTCTTTTTCTTCTTTTTTTTTTTGGCTAGCACTGGTGAACAAAAAGGCTGAAACATTTATTTTTCAGCCAGTAATGACAGGATAAGTGTCAGACGTAACCCAAAAAAGTCCTACTAGAGCTCTCTGCAGCTTAAATGTTAAATTTATTCATATTTCATTCCACCCTCAGAAAGCCAGTTCTCTTCTGTCTTTTATTGTTTATATTAGATATAGTGAGTCATGGAAATAAAGTGACATGAAACCACATTTACGCTAAAGAAATCATCCCACATCTTTTCAGATTCCCTTCCCTGCTATTTCCGTACCCTGCCTCCCATTGAGTCTGGGAGATTGATTACCCAGGCAAGGGCTAAGCGTTTATTCTTGACTCCAGTTATTTAGCTGCTCACATTCTCATCTTAGCATGCCAATTTAGAGGGAACTGATGCATTATCCATCAATTCAGGCTCAGAACGAGTGTACACAGGACTGTCTGTCTGATATGTGCCTATAAACAACAATGCACAGTAACACTAAGCAAAATAATGATCTAAAAGGACCATTAGCTGCCTGTTCTCTGTTTGTGTGAGCTGTGATACCCCAGAAAAGATGTCTCTCCCTGCACATAGGGTCAAGGGCAATCAAATGCCTGACTCAAGCACCTCTGGCACTATGAATGCAGGGTAGCACATCTTCCTAAACCTGACCTGGGGTGTTTAAGGCATCAGGTCAGCCACACACTATCAAGAGGAACACATCCTATAAGAAGGAACACATCTATAATCCCCCTGCCTGGCCAATCTGCAGTGGTAAAAATCCCAGTTTACATCCACAGGAACCATCCTACCAACTATTACTCTTGTGTTTCAAGACTAAACACATTTAAGTCAGCACTGTCTGTCAGCCATGGAGAGTGTGAGGGCCCAGGACGTGAAGGGGGGGTTTTTCTCAATGTTTAGCTCCAGCTGAAAGGGTTACAGTTTATGGTTTATGACTGAGTCAAACCTAACAAAGCTTCAAACCACTCACATCTGCCCAGTCTTACAAGGATGTCATAAAAGGTTTAAAGACACTGCTTTGAGAGGGGTTGGGACAGATGACCTCCAAAAGTCCCTTCCAACATGTATTATTCAGAGATTCTAAGACAAAACACACTCTGGTTTCCAAAGCCTTCAAAAAGGACCCACACCTTTAGGTGTTATTCCTCTGAATTTTCAGGAGGTCAAATGCTGACAGAAATTGGGCATTAGCAATTCCTTTGAAGTCAGTGGAAATTACAGCCCCTCACCCCTTCAGGAGGTTTTGGCTTAAAGATTTCAGTGTGACTACCACCATGAAGACAGACTTTGGTGCAAAAACTTCTTTGACACCATCCCTCCCATCCCAGCACACACTGATGCAGGGTCTCCATCACCAGAGCAGACTTGCTTTTCCACCCTACTGATCTGCCTTGGAACACTTCCTTTCACAACTACCCAGCGGAATCAGAGCACAGGAACAGGGACAAGCATCCCTAAAGGCTGACTCCACCTTCTTATCCACTAAAAGCCAAGAGTCACTAATCATACAATAATCCCAAAGCTACAGAGTTTCATGGAACAGAGCCACTGAACCCTACTAGTTACAGTTTTATCAGGAAGGTGGGAACACTTTTACTCAGAACTAACACAAACCCTGGTCTCTAGAAATGTAAAAGGCAGAAAGAGCTCCCCCTGCTTTTCAATACACAGCATCTGCTGTCGGGAATCTTTATTTTAAAGCCAGATATGTAAAGGCAAAATGAGATTAACGAGCAGTTTCAGCATTGCTAATTCCATGCCCAGGCAGCATAAAGTCCAAACTGATCATTCCAAATTAACTTCCCTGACTGCCAGAGTGGTGTGTGACAGTGAACACAACACACCGAGCAGGAGGAGCCCTTCCTGTACCTGTTAACTGATACGCCAATATGGAATTAAATGAAATCTACTGGCAAGCCTCAAAGCATAGTATGTATTTTCCAAGTACTGTTGCAATCACAGCACTCAAATAACACACTGCAGTTCAATTTCCACTGCCATCCTTCCATCGGATTTGTGGATGGAAACTCCCTCCAGAGGGAATCCCGCTCCACGCTGGCCACAGCACAGAGCCCTCACGGGCCCTGCTGCCTGGAGCTGCAAGGGATGGGGACCAAAATCCACCCAGGGACGGGAGATGACCACTCAAAATAATTCCAGCATTAACAGAGGCAACAAAGGACCCTCCCTGGACTCCCCAGGACCTCCATCCCCGACACAAGGAGCGTGCTGCCAACCCCTCGGCCGAGCTGCCCCGTGAGGCCGTGGCTGCCCCGTGAGGGCCCCAGCGGGACACAGGCAGGCTCTGGCCCTCACTCAGGGCTGCTTTACCTGCTCTCAGTAGCTCCTCACGCAGCAAGTGTGAGCAGCAGGACACAGGCAGGCTCTGGCCCTCACTCAGGGCTGCTTTACCTGCTCTCAGCAGCTCCTCACGCAGCAAGTGTGAGCAGCAGGACACAGGCAGGCTCTGGCCCTCACTCAGGGCTGCTTTACCTGCTCTCAGCAGCTCCTCATGCAGCAAGTGTGAGCAGGCGGGCACTTCAGGAGGAGATAAGAACTGGGAACAGGGTCCCTCAGTTCCTTGAACTACTTTATTCTTTTATTTGTTACAGAACACCTAAGAGAACAACTTCATCAATTACTTATAATTTTTCCATCTGTTGTGACACAAGAAATAAATCTGAAAATGAATCAAAAAGTTCCATTTTGCTGCTGCTTCTGTAAGTGTTCCAGGCCAGACAGAAAAAATATCATGAAGCTTCTTGCAGCTAAATTCCACTGAATCACAGAGGAACAGCAGGCTTTGCATCAGATGATGTGAATTTTTATCAGTGTCACTGGTACCTATTGCCTTTATGGCTTCATTTTTATTTCTGTACCTCAGTTCTTTTACTTATAAAATGTGAACACCACCGTTAGGGCTCCAGCTCAACTGTGTAAAAGTAGTCAGAAACCAAATTTAGTTCGATTTCTATTGCAGCAAATTATTTTTTAAAATATGGTACTTTCTATTGTCCTGAAAGAATGAAGAGTAAACAAGCCATGAATGGTGTTAAGGCCCTGTGTGTGCACCAGACCCCAAATGGAATTTGCTCCTGAGTGTGCTACAAAATCAGTGAAATGGTAGTGTTCTAACATCATGTCTGATTTACTGATTTAATAATAATGCAATCAATGGACAAACAAAATGTTACTGTTTGTGTTGTTTCCAGGAAAGGCAACAAAGGAAATAATTGCCAATGATCTCATTAGTCATGTTTACTTACAGTCCTCCAGATATAGCCCTAAACAATCTTCAGGGACAGTAAATAATCTTTTTTTTTTTTGTCATTATGTATGAGTGAGGGAAAATCCTATACACTTCAAGCAAGTTGTGGAACAAGTTTTCAAAGCCCAGTTTTTTAATCAATAAAGATAATGCACCCCCCCCAACCCTAAATCCAATAGAACAATGCAATATGGATCTGGGAAAAATGTCAAGGGCTTTCTTTGTATTTTCAGTGCCTAATTAATGCTATGCAGAACTTCCTCTGCAGTTGGGATACACTGTGATATCTCTCAAGGGGTAATCATGGGAATTCAGGTTTTTATTAAGTCTGTTAAAGAAGTATTGTAATGAAACAAGAAAATTTAAAGGTTGAAGGAATTGAACATGAATTAAACATTACTCTTAACTCCGATAAAAAATAAAAATGTTTGCTCTTGCTGTTGTTTTCCCCCACTGCTGCAGGAGGGGAAGGCTGAACTCGTACCATTCCTGATTTGGCTGCGAGTCCTGGTCAACAGATGCCCCAACCCCAGGTCCAGCCCCCGGTTCCTGAGCTCCTGTGTCCGTCTGTCCTGCCCTCAAGGCACAGCTTAACTCAGGGGATGGAGGAGCTGCTCCAACAGCCCCTCCCTGCACAACATCCCCCCAGTGCTGCACTGTTCTACAACCTTCAGTCACCCCTGGAGGGACTTCAGGCTCCCACCTAAGCAGTTCTTCCATCCTCCCAAACACCATCACTTCCATTCCCACTGCCTGCTCCACACCTCCCCAGCCAGGGGGACAAACAGCCTCTGACCCCCTGACCAGTGGACAGTGCAACCTGGCCCACGATGAGGGGGCTGTTGTACCACAATACAGATACACTTGCCAGCACTGACAGTTGTTCCACAGCACTTGTGCTGGAGTGCACATCAGCAACAGAACCCTTCTGCCTGGTTTAGTCTTTTCCACTTATACAGTTTTCTATTAAAATTGGATTTTCTTTTGGGCATTCATAAAGTTATGTTCTCAGGCAGTTGGGCTCCTCAAGCTTCAGATGTCATAGGACAGGTGAAATAGCAGTAAATCAAATGGAGCTGAACTTCCTTTTTGAAGTACCCCAAAGGAAACTGAGGAAGCCCAGAGACCCCACGAGAACTCCATGATCAGCAGACTCAGTCAAGAAGACCAGTTCTACAACTGATGTGAGAGATCAATCCACCAGGACAATGGGAGGCATTTCTAAGCCAAGGTGTTCCTCGTGGAGCCCTTTCAGCCTCTGCCTTTAAGGCTGTAGGATCAGGAACTCCAGAGGCAGGAAAGGTAAGGAAAGGTAAGGACACCTCTGGAGTCTGTCTGTGACAACAGGAGGAAGCAGCCAATTAGTGCATTGGTGCAGTGATCTAAATTACAGCTAAGCCTGCAGAGGCTCTAAAGGATGCTCTATCATGTCACCAATGACTTATGTGGAGAGAAAGAAGACAGCTTAGTAAAAATCCTGAGAGGAAACAGTAGGATGTACTGAGACAGTCCAAAAACACGAGACAAATTGCACCCACACCTTGCTTCAAAAGCCTGCTCCTCAGCACAAGGGACCCTCTCTGCCCTTCCTTTCTCTCTCCTCAACACTTCTTAATGTCCTACAGCTCTGTAACCCCCTGGGAGCCCTGTCTCACACAGCTCCCTCTCCCATCCCCAAGGCACACGTATTCCCTTCACACATCCATCAAAACCATGCCTGCAGGGAAATGCTTCTGAGGGACAAGCAGCACTTTCCAGCTTTCCTTGGAGTTAGCAACTGGTTGTGCAGCAAGAATACACTCTTGTCATTAAGAGAAAAACTCTGGTATGGAGCTGACCAGGTTTTGATTTGTTCCCCCAGTGTATTATTATAGCTGGAGATAGACAACTATCTCAGAGAGACATAAGAACAATTATGTGCTTGGCAGGAGAGTCCCAGAAACATCTACTGCGATAAGTTTTTTGTCTCATGTCAGCTTTACTGTAACAAGGTCTTGAGTTAGGCAAAGGAGAAAAAAAAGGGAAAAAATGAAACCAAAAAGGGCCACTGAAACACTGAAGAGCCAGGTTAGTACCAGATTTCACTGGCAGCACTGTCATAGCAATCAAAATCTAAATCAAAATCAAAAACTAAACTACTACCTATTAAAGCCAAACTGCAGGCAACACATGGTCACTGCTCTGCTGACACTCAGTTCTGTGAAATCCCTCCTTCTCATGTGTGAGCTTCAGAATGTGTCTGACCTGACATGCAGTGAAGGGGGCTGTGCACACAGGCAGGGTTGCAATCAGTGGCAGTGCATCACCAGGTACTTGAAGAGACAAAACTGTGGTGACAAGTGGAAAATAAAAAGACCACAAATCTGTAGGGATTATTTTATTCTTGCTAAGCCCTCTCCATTTTTCAGTACATCCACTTGAATTTCCTCTGAGTTGGAGATCTTCAAAACAACTCTCCAGGGATGATCCCTTCCAAGTGTGGAACACTCAGTGCCCTGTCACTAATTGCAACCATCCCACTCACACCAATACCTGCGAGTGCCACATGCAAAACCACCTCTCACCTGTTACATTCTAACACAGAGGCACCAGGACAATATGAAGAATTTCAATTACATTTCTAGGGTGTGGTCAGGGACAATTAAAGCACTGCCATAATACTCCAATGACCAACAAGTAGGACCTAGACTTTCTGATAATAAAGGTAGACAACTAAGGTATGTGAGGTGTCAGGAGGAGCAAAGGAAGGACTACAGGCTCATGCCAGTGATAGAGAAGTGAGGACTTGTGTTTCACTCCATTCTTAATAAGACATTGATGGGAAATTCTAACCAAAAGCTCTGAACTTTACTTTCTTCAAATATTTTCTTCTCAGAAAACCCATATTTACATTTACCACTGAGATATTAATAAAGAACAGTTCTAAGGAACACAGATACAAGAAACCCTGGCATTCCCTCTGCACTGACACCAGTGTTGTTTTGTGAAGGGCAGCCTCTGCCCATCATCAAGCCCCCTGGAAGCCACAGAGGCACAACTCTGAAGCCTGGGTTCAGCTGCCCCAAGGAGGGGCATTAGCAAGGCTCTGTGTCAGGCTAAAGGTGTCTGCAGAGATCCCAGACAGGAGCTGGTGCCACCCAGCTGGCTGTGCCATAAACCAGCACACCCTGAGCAGCCAGTGCTCTGCTACTGATGTTCCACATTATGACCATGCACAAAACAAGCTACAAATAAAAGCCATGTTAATTTTGACTCCCATGCTTGTTTCAGTAGAACATCACTATCTGACTAATTTTAAGCTCTACTGGAAATGCAGGAAAATCACAAGCTGTTCTGACAAGCAGAACAAAGCAGAGGCTTGGCCCTCCAGAGAGGTTCTGAATATGCATGTGCCAAGGGACTCCACACAGAAATAAGGTGTTAAGACATGGAGAATCCTTCTCAAAAATTCTGTCCAAGATGGCACAGAGGAAAAGTCTGAAAGCTAAAACATAATGGGAAGTAAGACAACTTCAGTGAATGATAATGTTCTTACAAGTACAAGATTATTTTTATTCCAGAGAATCCAAATATAAACAACCTGTGATCTACAAAAAGCAAGAATGTAGGCACTGTCTTGTTAAAGTGATTGCAGCAAGCTAATGCTTCAGGCAGCATTACTGACCCAGGGATGAAGTAAAGACACAGCTTTGCACTACTGATACCAGTTCCAGTCCATGGAAAACTGTCACTGATAGGATTGGGAAAACAACTGGGTGAGATTTCCCACCTCTGTGGAAGACTCAGGGTTACTGGTGGACAAACTCTGAGGAGTGTTTGCAGGGTTCATGTCTGTCTCTCATTTCCACACTAAGTTTAAAATCAACCTGGGACTTTTCATGCATTTTTGCATAAAACAGAGAAAGAGGAAGAGACCAGCTACTGGAAAGATAACTATGCTATTTTTTAATTGAGGAACTGGTTGTTTCTGATAGTACAGTAACAGAGGTGCATTATATACCCCTGCCCATTCTCTGAAAGTTATGAGCTCTGGAATAAATTACTCTGTAACGGAATTAGCTATTTCAGCCTAAATAGGACACTAATCTTAATTGAATAAAACCTGTGTAAAGAATAAATTTACACTGTCCCAAGTGCCTCAGAAGCACTGCATCCCAGGTACTTAGCTTCAGCAAGCAGCCACTAGATCTAAGACTGCTCCCAAAGAATTTGTCATATATTCACAATGTACAACAGTAATAAAGCACCTAAAGATACAAATATGCAGGTTCTGGAACTTACTAAAATACCCAAGACAGAGGTGCCTCAAATTCTGTACATCAATGAGCATTAAACTCCTAATTTATATCAGTGGCTTGAAAAATCTCAGTGGATACCTACCTGTACCTTTCAATCCCTAAATATCCTTGCAAATCCAGCTCATATTTTATATCCTGGTTTTCCAGTGACTGTGCTGCCTTACAGGGTCTTTTCCCTCCACCACATCTGAATGCTGACAAAAAGTCACTTGCATCCAATCCCCACTGCCCTGCCCTCATGGCAGCAGGTCTGCACTTGGGCTTTCCTTTCTGCAGGTGAACTTTGCCAACTCCCAGAACTCCGGGAGGGCTGAAAACCTGCACACCCCAAGGCATCAACCCTGGCATGAGGATCACACAGGATGAGCTCTGGTGGACTTGGGCTAAAAACAGAAGAAAAAAGCCAACCCCACAGGCACTCCTGGCTATCCCAGTCCCACACTTCCAGGGAAGCCGCCTGACATGGGCACAGGCAGGGGAAGAACAGGAACACAGCCCAGGGACAGAACCCACAGTGCTGGGGCAGGGTCAAGAATGGGGAGCAGCCTTTACAAACCACAGGGCACACTCATTCTGTTCTAAATATTTGGCTCTTTACATGTTAGAAACACGCACTGAATAGCTGCAATATATTGGCAGCGGGAACTCTTTTCCTCCTGTGTTTGGTTTCGATGCAGCACCCCCGGGGGGCACATGGGGGGTCACACAGGGGGGCACACAGCCCCCATCCTGCAGGACTGGGCACAGACCATCCACACCCACCACCAGTTGAACAACAGGAATGCCAGGGCTGTCTGAAACAAACCCTGGCTCAGAAAACCCGAGCATTCATTTCTCATTTGTCATCACTATGTATTTACATAAAAATACTATATGCACGTTCCTATGTAGGTGTTAGAATTAAATAAAAATAAATAAATAAATATCTTCATGTGGAATAAACAGCAGAATGACACAGGCCTTCTACCAGCCCTTACAATTACATTTAGGAATTGATGAAAAAAACCTCACCAGAACCACAGCTCAGTAGCTATAGCAACGTGCTGAGCTTCTCAGAAGAATCAAATAAGATAACCTGCCCTAAAATAGATGCAAAATAGCTGTTGCTGCACATGTGTAGTTTCAGAGACAGAACACAACCATAAAAATTATTTTTTTTCAAAAGCACAATGCTCCCTTTTACAGAAATCAAAAAGCTACCCTACAGGCAGTGGGTGAGAGCTGAGTTTAATTCCTTTGCTCTCAGTGTTTTAAAAGCTAAATCATTTATCTCAAAGCTTAATTGTGCCTTTTAACAAATTAGACTTCACTGGAAATCATTATCTGTTTTCCCCCTTCTTGTAACAATTCAAAGGCAGCATCTGTTAAAGAGCAAAAATGAACCATTTCCCCCTCATTACACAAAGAGTAAAAAGTCATCCCAAGTTCACATTACTTCAGAAGGTAATTTCTGTTCATCAGAACAATTTGGTGTGTGTTCAATCCTTCGCATCCAGTTTTGCAGGCTAATTCCCTCAACCATTTAGACTTAATCTGGTTTGCAACCATTAACTACAGCCACATCCACAGAACCTGCATGTTTCTTTAAGTCATATTCCACATCATGACTGTTAAAAATATAAATATACTCTGGGTCGTATCTTTGCCATGCTGTGTGACCATATATTCCTGATGAAGTGTTACAGCAGGAAAACAAACCCCCAGCAGTTCCCAGAACCATCCTGGGTCACTGCTCTGATCCACGTTCTGGGGTCCTGTCCTGCTGCTGCACACACAGCCTGGCTGTGCCACCCCTGTCCTGCTGCACACACGGCCTGGCTGTGCCACCCCTGTCCTGCTGCACACACAGCCTGGCTGTGCCACCCCTGTCCTGCTGCACACACAGCCTGGCTGTGCCACCCCTGTCCTGCTGCTGCACACACGGCCTGGCTGTGCCACCCCTGCTTTGGAATCACCCCAGGGACACACAGCAGGAGCACAGCCTGGCCCTGCAGCTGGGAGCACCTTCAGACTGCAGCTCTTCCTTAGGAACTGCACCAACAGCCACCCTGCCTCTTCCCAAAGACCCCTCTCCCTTAGGAATGCACCAACAGCCACCCTGCCTCTTCCCAAAGACCCCTCTCCCTTAGGAATGCACCAACAGCCACCCTGCCTCTTCCCAAAGACCCCTCTCCCTTAGGAATGCACCAACAGCCATCCTGCCTCTTCCCAAAGACCCCTCTCCCTTAGGAACTGCACCAACAGCCACCCTGCCTCTTCCCAAAGACCCCTCTCCCTTAGGAATGCACCAACAGCCATCCTGCCTCTTCCCAAAGACCCCTCTCCCTTAGGAACTGCACCAACAGCCACCCTGCCTCTTCCCAAAGACCCCTCTCCCTTAGGAATGCACCAACAGCCACCCTGCCTCTTCCCAAAGACCCCTCTCCCTTAGGAATGCACCAACAGCCATCCTGCCTCTTCCCAAAGACCCCTCTCCCCGTGCACTTCCCAGAGCTCTGCTCCGGAGGGAATTGTTCCAGCAGCGCTCTGGGAACAACGCTGCTCCAGTCTGGATTAAACCTCCCTGTGCTACAATTAAGACTGCAGAAAGAGAAGGCACAGACATTAATTTTGCACTGCAAGGGACCAAGTCAAGGCAATTAACAATAAAGTATTAATACTGCAAGCCAGTGTTTAACTCGTGGCCTCGTTCACAGCGGAAAAAGGGAGTTATAAACAAGTCAACTAGAAGCAAAAACGTCACTGGAATTTGAGCTTAACAAAAAGCCCCACATAACAGCAAAACTGACAGATTTTAGGAGAACTAAAATCAACAGAAGCGTTCTGTTTTTCAAACAAAAACTTTTTCAAGTGTAAACAGTGGTTTCAAGGCTCTTGCCTTATCCTGCTTCTGTTCACAGACAAGCAGAAAACTGATTCTGCAGACGAAGCTTTCTCCTGAATTAAAAGTTTGATAACCCACATTTACATCTACCTTTGTAGAAGTTTGCAGATATTATAAGCCCAACATAAGAAGAAAAAGAATTACTAGAACTGAGCAAAGGCTACAGAGAATGCTCAACCCATTCTGGTGAGCACATGGATTCATTTCTTGTTTTCAGAAGGACACATCTCTCCTTTCTCCCACAAGGATATCTTGGAACGTGTTTGCAGCACAACACCCAGAAACCTAAACCTGAAATTTCCACACCTTTAGCAGAAACAATATAGCTCACTCCACAAATTCAACTTACTGCTCTGAATTTCAGGATTAGCAATATTTAAAGAAATAATTTTAAAATTTCTTAATTCATATTCTGTATGAACTTAGACTTGCTCAATCCTTGGCATTCAGTATATAATCCTATAACACAGAAATACAAAATAAAGTAATGAAGATGGCTTCACCCTTTGGAAACAAAGAGGGGAGAACAGTCAAGCAAAGACTGAAAGTAAATAGCATTATAACAAGCCATTTCATTCCACTGGGAAGAATTTGGGCTTACCCTGCAGTTTGGATTCCAGTGTGCAAGTTTTCCTTTTAGCAGAACAGCCTCACTCACTCCAGTGTAAGGCCTCAGGGTACTGGAGGATAACCCCCAAGAGCTGCAAAAGGAGGGACACTTCAGTCCCTGCTGCAGGACAATCCACACACAGACTTGGGAACTCATGTCCAGGAGTCCCCATCCAGTCTGGGATTTGGTGAAATGCTTTCCCTTGGTTCATCCCATTTAAAGCATCCCATGAAGGTTTGTCATTCACTTGGACAGCTCACTGTATCCTGTCAGACAAACACTGGGACAGGAACCAGCAAGGAGGAAACCACATCTGATTACTTGCAACTAAAACTCTCTATGCCTGAATTTGTGTATCCCAACTTAGGTCAGCTGGCTGTTAAAAAAACATTTCATAGGGTAGGTTGGCAGCACTGCCACAGTGAAACTGGTGGTTAATGCTAATCCTAAATTAGACAAAGACCTTTTTTAAATCACCATTGTTTTTTAATTAAAATATTAATTTATCTGGACTGAAGATACCAATTAAATTCCCACTGTTGGCATTACAGTTGGGGAACCAGCAGAAGCCTTCTGGGAGCCTGGGTCTTAGCAGACAAGTACTCACAGTTCTTGCAGAATTCCAGCAGAAGCAAACAGCTTTGGGTTTAATGCTGAGTAACTCTCTGACAGCAAGTGTTCAGCAAAGCCACTGTTTATAATGGACCACCATCTCCTGAGGGTGTATTACTGCTCTAATCTGTCTGCTGCCATCAGCCAGGCTCTTTTTGTGACAGAAATCTGGGGCTCTCAGAAGAGGCCTTTTCCTGCCTGGCTGTTCCTGCTGGAACAGAGGAATACATGGAAGCTCCCGGGGAGCTGCCCAGCCCCTGATTCACCCAACAGCCAGGGGGCCCTGGGGACTCTGAACCACAGCCAGCAGCCCCAGCACTCCCATCTGCTCCCCCAGGAAATCCAGGGTGCTCTGACAAACACTGGGTGCTGGGGAAGGAGGGAAGCACCTGTGGAAGAGCTCAGGAATTCCAAACATCAGGAGCTCCACAAACACAGATGCAAAATCCTCTTTAGGAAAGACTTACCACAATTTTAATTAGGTATTTGTGGGAAGAGAATGATGCTGATAACTGCAGTATTTGGGCATTTTCATGCAACAGTCAGCAAAAACTGTCCTGTTTTCATAATTCACAAAGAAACAACAGAGTCCACTCTATTACCAGGATTAATATACACTTTCTGCTATATGCAACAGTAAGACTGAGATCAAAAGATAAAGAGGTGGTATATGAATAAAAAGAGGGGTTTTTATTTTCTTTTTTTCCAGGAGCTGGAGGTGGTACATGTTATCCAAGACTTATATAAGGAATCTCATGTGACTCCGTGGCTGTTGCACAAAAAACCCTGCAAGCAAATCTGTTTTTGGATAACTTCAAACATTAGCTCTGTATTTGGAACTTTTCAACTGCACGTCAAATAAAAGAGACTTAATTTCATCAGCACTGAGTGAATGCAGGAAGTAACTCCGTTTCCCACACAAACTGTATCTTTGGCAATTTTTGAAGTTCCCTTCCCCTTAGGAGGAGCATTAGGACACAGTGACCTGTGTGTTGGGAAAACTGTGGGTGGGCTTCTCCTTAGTGCACCAATCATTTCAAAGCATTCATAATTTCACTTTCCACTTCAGTTTTCCCAGGGGCATGAGAAAAGGAGATTTTAAGACAAAACTACACATCCATAACACTTAAATGGTTTCAACATCTTAAACTGTAGTGATCTTTCAGCTGAAATAAGGAGGCACAGCTATAAAGTTTTAAAAGTCTTTAAAGACCTTTGTGTAGTCTTCAAAGATCCTTGTGTCCAGAATTTGTATGGACTTCAGTAAGTCATGATGTGTCTCTTGACTTTTCTATAAACAGCTTAATAAAAAGAAAAATACTCTTGTTTTACAAGTCTCAGGAGCATTAATGGAAAAAGTATTAATCTTGATCCAATATGGTTTTTTCATCCCTCACTTAACAGCCCTCAATCAATGTCAGCAGTATTGCAATTGATCTCATTTCATGCCACTCACTCCAAATATTATTCAAAGATTTTTCTCACATGTACTTCCTCAAGTGGAAGTCTGGGCAAGGAAATCTTTGAAATGTCTTTTTCATGTCAAAAAACAAATGATGGCAAGAATTCACACTCATGATCAGTTTTAGTACCCTTAATATACAGATGAGAAAAAACCCCAAACATATTCTTGATCCCCAATTCTTTTCCTGGCATATTTGGTAGACATAAGATTTAAAGGAGAAATAGAATCAACTGTTTAAAAGAGAATTCAACTACTACAATGAAGAGAAGCTTTGATGTTGTCTGTTAGCTCCCACTACTTTATAAAGTGCTAAGCCCCCAGAACTGGAAGAGTTTTTGTAAGAGGAAGGAGGAAGAAGCAACAGGTGAAAACCACAAAGACACTTTTTCTAGGAGCACAATGAATTTGTCAGCTGGAGAAAATGGTTCTTTAACTGTAAAGAAATAAAACTAAACAAGCCTGCAGAAAAGTAAACCAGAAAAGCTTATACTGGAGAGTAGAGGACAAGCAAAAGATAAATTCAAACACTGTACTGACTCCTAGCACTTATTCTCTCTCAGTGCAAGATCCAATGAAGGCATCAAATGACATCTGATCTCTGGCAATAGCTACAAAAATAAAGACAATTACATGAGCAGAACTTTGAACTGAGTTATCCCATGGGGACAGGCAAGGGCCACAAGGGAGGCTCTACAGGAACTCACACCAAGCAGGACCCCTTTTGCAAGAAAGTTTTTTGTTTATGGTGTTTTGGGGACAGGGCAAAAAAATAAGAACACTACCAACTGACATCCTACTCAAGGGTTCAGAACACATCTGTGGCCTGTGTGGGGTCAGTTCCAAAGCACGAGGGCAGCTGCTGGCTCTGGTGTGTGCAGGACACTGGAGCAGACATGCCAGGTTGGCACCACTCAGTCACAATTCACACTGTCTCTCCCTCTGTTCTTTAATGATCCAGAGCCAGGATGGCAGCAGAACACGGGTCTAGCTGGTCACCTGCAGCAGCTCCCCAGGAACGGGCAGGAGGCAGCTGCATCCCCTCAGGAACACGTCAGATATGGACCCAAGTGCTGCACAGTCGTGAGGAGCGAGGGGAGGAATTCACTGATCTCGTGTGTGGCACTTAACAAGCCTGACTGCAGCCACCAAATCCTGCTGCAATCTGAACTGTCCCATCCAGAGTGCACACAGCATGCAGTGGTTACTGCAGTGCTCACAGGAGGGTGAGTGGCTGGAATGTCAGAGTTCCAGGAGCCAGCAGCAGGATAAAGGCAGGAATGGCCACTCCCATCCACTGAACTTGTCTGATGAACCTTGACAGTCACCTCCCAAAGAACAACTTCACCACAAACCTTTCTTGTATCAACTATGAGATTTTGTCTTTTTTGGAGCTTTTCTCTAACCAAAGATAGTCTAAAAATGCAGTGCAGCCCCTGTGGTAGAGCCAAGGGCACAGGGCATGGGAAGCAAGGCCTGGAAGCAGCTTCCTGAGCCAGCCACAGCATCCAGGAAAACCTGAGACACACCTGGAGCACCACAGACCTGTTCTCTCAGCCTCAGGGCTTGTCCTAGGTGCTGTAACAGGTGTCTGGATGAAAGCATGGGGAACTTCAATGCTGACAAATGGCCCTGGAGTTCCACCTCAAAGCCACCTCTGGAAAGCTCTGCATGTTGCTCTTTAGCCCTTCTCTAACCTGCTGCTGCAATATATGTCAAAACCAGCATTCTAGATAAGCTGCCAAATGATAAGCACAGCTACATTAATCAGTTCTGGTTTGCCTAATTCAGTCAAAACACAATCTGAGGTCATGACACACTTTCAGCTGGGAGAAAAAACAAGACCAACCAGGAATTGCTAAAAGACTGATTAACCTCCCAGAGTCTGGCCCCAGCTAAGTACAAGTTAACAGGAGTTTAAAAAATAAATATGAACCCATAAAACGAAATCAATGCATCTTTGGAAGAATACTGTTGAAAAAAAAATTAAATTTTCTAAGTAAATGTGCTGTTTCCATAGATCTGATAATTTTGAATGTACTGTTTCCTTTACAGTTAATGGGTTTATGACAAAAATCTCAATCACATGAGTAAAAAAGTAGCTTCTTTTGCAGATCCAGACACTAATGACAGCTGCACAGGAACAACAGGCTGTCACACCTAGATACATTTGACGTGATATATTTTTAGAAGCTGGGAAAAATTTAAGACCATTTTTCCTAAATATAGAGCACAACCAACCAAGTACAAGGACAGTCAATTTTTTAACATATTTTTCATGTGGAGTACTCAGTCTGATTGAAATCTTCAATGGAGTTTAACAATTTAACACGGAGGTTATTTTCTGCAAAACTTAATCTGTTCATCAGTTAAAAACAATCCCTCATTAGAAACTTCAGAGATAACCAGACCCTGTAATTTTACAATACTGTATTTTAACATATTCTACAGCCAAAGACAGATTATCTTATGCTTCATGTTAAAAATAGATTTGTATGATATTAATCTTTCTGTTGAGCTGCAGTGCCAATCTCACTGCTGACCTTGCCATCACTGCAATAACATGGCAGGCCTCTCCCCCTGCTGAGAGTCCAACTGTGCACACTGGTTTGCTCAGAACACGCTGCTGAGAGGAAAAAACCACGCTTTTCCCTCCCCAAGATAACAGGTAAATGTAGCCCAGAACAGTCACTCAAGTGTCTGAACTGAGTTTCTCCCGGGGTCACATCACATAGCGTTACATTTTCAGGCAATTAACATCAGGCACTGGTTGTATCTTCAGCAATTCCTGCACAGTTTTTATCCTCACAACAGACAAGGACTTGGCACAGTGTTCCCCTCCTGCTCAGAGCAGCCTCTCTCTTGGCCAAGCAGATGCATCTTCATTATAAGCCAGTTTACACTGTTAGAACAGAGTTGTTGGGTTTTAATCAGACTATAAGCTTTTTTTCACCAAAATGAACAGCACAAAATCTTAAAGTTTAGATCAAAAGACCAAGTGCAAATCTCCACTCTCCTGAGCAATACTATCTATCTTAATAAAATTTCTCATTTCAAATGCTATCAAAAGCATTTCCAAACAGTTCCACAGATCATTCACCCTGGTTTTACAGACAAGAAGTTTGCAAGATTCTGTCCAGAACCACTGCTCTTGGATCAGGACCCATCAAAATCTGAAAGTTTAAGAAACTAGTTAGTCAAGAAAATGATTCCATGGTGCAATAAAACTAAACAGGGCTGGTTCTGGTCTGGATTTAATGAGAAATCTTCTAGTGGAGATTTGAAAATCCCATGTGTGTTGATCAAGTCCTCTCCTTCACAATATGCAAGCACAGAAAGGACATTATACCAAACACATAATGCCTTCTCATTTGAGTTGCTCAGAGGAAGGAATTCATACACGTTTTTTAAGACACTACAGTATCTTAAAAGAAGAATGAGTTTGTATTTTCAATTAGTTTACTGAATGTGTGCTATTACTACCTGAATGTAACTCTTCTCTTTAATGACTGACCAAATAAATCTTAACAGGTGAATTTGCAAATCCATTTCTTTATGTCAACAGCTCTGTCATGTCAATCAATACAGCACTAAGCCAGGACAAGGATTTTTAGCCATTTCTGCTGTCACTTACCTGAGCAGAGCTACATAACTTGCCTAAAACCATCAGGTAAGATTTACACTCAGTAGTCAAGAGCAAAAAGGAGCTAATATATCACAGCTGTCATCAGGTAAGCAAGAAGAATCCAACATGTCTTGGGGGGAGAAAAAAGAAAAAAAAAAGGAAACATTTCCTTCTGTAATCCTAAAAATCTGCACTAAAGCGGCCAGCAAACCTTGAATTCTGAATTAGTGAGGTGATTACATGAAAGCCTCCTATCCTTCTCCAAACTGATACAGCTTAAACACAACTGCTGGTTCTCAGCTGTGCTGGAGTGGGTGGGTTCCAACAGAGTGCTCTTATCCTACCACTGAAATTAAGCATCTCACCTCTGGCAATGCAGACCACCGTGATACTCATCACAAGATGGGAACTGCTTCCTCAACATCCTGTAAATAGGTTTTAGCAGGGATGTGCCAAATCTCACACTGAAACTCAGCATCAGAAGAAACCTCTGTAGTCTCCTGCAGCAAATTAAGAGTTAATACTTCTTCTGGAAAAAAGCCCCGAAACTGAAAAATACTCCATTTTAAATAGCCTTAATCTGTCAGCAGTAGACAAAGTCAAAATTCATTTTCATCTAAAAATGTCTTTCAGATTCTGTAAGTACCATACTATGCACATAAGCTACGGTACCTGTCACATCAAGAGCTGGTATTAATATTCATGCAATTCCTTACTTTTATGTTCCAGTGGTATTGCCTTGAAGGCAGATGGATTAAAACACATTGGTATTTCGAGTAAAACCTTCTCCACAGGCAGAGGGTAGTACCATTACTTAATATGTGGTGCTAAAGCAACACTCTGCATCCTACAGAGAAGATAAAGGTGTTGAGCCAGTGCTGTGGATCTCATAGTTTGTGTGTACAAAGAAAAGCTCAGCACACTACTCACTGCTGTGACTGGTTCTTTTGAATTTGATGAGATCCTTTGGAAGAGTAAGCAGTGTGCTCACTCTGGGTACACAGCATCACTTCAGACACCTGAGCTAATAAAACATCGAAATGGAGAGATGAAAAGAGCAGAGGCACACAGAGCATGCTAGGGAACATGCTGTCCTCCCAAGCTGCATGTCATAAATATGTGTATTTCCAAAGTTTTATAATCAGATTTATAGTTCTTCAACAAACACAGGCTTAGCAGGACTTGCAAGAGGGGAGTGAATCAAGTTAAAAAAGAAAACAACAGAAGGGACACAAGATGAGTTCTTAAAGGCTTTTGGCTTTGTATCTGAATCTGAAGGAAGGAGAAGGCCAGCCTGCTTCTGTTTAGCACTTAAAGCAGAAGACCAACAGCTGTAATAAAGCAAATTTACCTTAGACATGTTTAACCATTATAAAACTGTACTTCAGATGGGGGAACCTTCAAGCAGAGCTGCACAGAAGGAAGGCCAATAAACTCTAAGTATGTCTGCCAAGGAGAGGGAAATGCCCCTCTGAAGAAACCAGAGTTTCTGGGTTCTGTCTCAGATAATTTACCTTCAGATTAATCAGTGTGCCAGAAAAGATGGAGCTGCAGCAAGACACCGAAGGGACCCTTCCAGGATACAATCAAATTTAGACCAGCTTATGAATATACAGAGAGTAAACTTCTTGTATCCACAACCCACACACACTACTGAAGAATTCTAATGATTTCATGCTTGCACAGCTCTCTCCAAGATCCCAGTTCTGAGTGTTCAGGAGAAAAAGCCCCACCCCTGAGTGCCAGATGGATGTGCCAGGCCTCACTGGTACCCTGGGTGCTCCTGCCAACCTGCCTGGGCTGTCTACCTGCTCCTTAACAACTCTTTGTTCCAAGTCCAATGCAGCCAGGTATCTAAGTCAGCTCTGTGTGGAAAAGATAACTGTCCATCTGCTCAGGCAGGTGACTGAGCTGACTGCAGTGTCTGACGGGTGTGTGGTTTTATTGTTACAGTACCCAGAGAGACAGAAGTGACAAGAGATCTTCACTAGTGCCATTCAAACCCTGCATCTGAGCAATGATGTTTGTTTTCAGAACAATAATTTGAGACTGGAGAACCAGTGTCCCACTGTTATCAGAAATACTCAATGTTCTTTAAATAAATTTAAAAAACAAACAAACAAAAACCAAAATGGGCTAAATACTTAATTTCTAGTAAAGAAAGTTCATTTTATACACAACCTTTGTTTCTGGCACCCGCACAGCTCCAGCCACGGCCCCATCCCTGTTCCCTCCCAGCTCTGCTCCTCCTGGGGAACAACCTGCCTGATTTTCTGCAAGTGAGGAGCAGCAGCACAGTGTCACAGAGGTCCCACACAGCCCCAGCTCCCAGCAGGATGCAGGAGGGACACACTCCCTCAGTGGGGGCTCTCCCAGCATCCTGCTCCCCCAGACTGTCCAGAACAGCTGTCAGGGAAGTGCTGTCAAGGTGAAGTGACTCTGGGGGCTGGGTTCATGTTGAGGGAATGGAAGGCCTAATTGCTGCTGCCAACACCCCCCGGGGCTTTGATCCCACACCTTGCCAGGAGCAAGAGCAAGTGCTGTGTAGCAAGTAATTAATCCCCTAAGGGAATCTGCAGTGGACTCCATCACAGCTCTGCTCCGCATTTCCCTCATTAACACCAACTCCTACTGACTTTCAGGGAGTGGATAAGTAGTCCCAAAATTCCCATGTTTGTAAGAGACAAGGAACCAATAGAAAATTCTCAATTATGCCTGGTTAGACATAATTAGGAATCACCCAGATAAACAAGGACCCAGGTCATCCAGCCAAGATAAGATGTTTTTGTATTCCAGCATTATGGAAACTTTCTGCCTTGAACAGTTATACAAAAGCCAAATGGAAATTATTTTATTTTAACTAAGTTTCACAGAAAACTCAAATGCTCATTATCTGCCCTATATTACAGCTGCTTCAGAAACTGAGCAACTGTGACACATGCATCTGTACCAAATCACTCACAGTTTGGACACTGGGCAAGGTCAGAGTGTCAACAAAGGTCAAAGCCTGATCTTTACTGGTTCGAAAAATTTCCTGAGAATCCTAAACAGCATTCAGATGGAAACAACCCAAGACCTTTTACATGTTCAACATAATACATAAGCCCAGCACTAGAGTTCACCAGCTCCACCAAACAAACAGCATTACATGACAGCACATGTGGGTCAACAGAGGCACCTCTGGGCTGGGGCTGGTCCAGTGACAGCAGATAAAGGGTTAAATCAAACACACAACACACTTGTGGGGAAGGCAAACCACGTCCAGTGGATTCCTGAACAACTTCTTATAACCTGCTGCTTCAGTTTAAGCATAACAAGTAGTTATATAATTAGAGACCATGTAAATTAAATTTGCCATAAAATCATATATGGGTAGTTCTAACCAAATAAGTTCTTATTACAATAAAAATTAAGTGTGAAGATACTTTCTACAAAACCTTTTTTACTACTTGGCCTCCTTGCTAGTTAGCAATTTTGCTTGGGAAAGATCAACATAAAAAGAGTGCCTGCAACATATGTACAATTGTGTGCTTTATTTAAAAATGTCACCTCCACTGCAGTTGTGAGCACACCCAAAGCATTTATTACATAACAGATCCCTGAGTTCTCTTACATAACAAATCCCTGAATCCCAATCATATTAGTTACATACTATGCATATTTTTTCCACATAACTGCACACCTGACATTTGAAAAATCTGGTTGACCATTATCTTATAGCCATCTTTATTTAACAATACATCCTGCACTTTACAGTACCCCTAATTTTTAAAAACACACCTGTTTCCTCACTCCCGATTTTTTGTTATGCCTGATTTAAATTACACTGTAAATCTTCTGTGTACATTGGCTCATTTATGATATTCACATGTACACATGATTAATGCATTCTAGAGAAAAAAATCTTAGCATAAAATTACTTATGAAGGTCCTGAAACACTGTGAGCCAATTACAAACATGCTGTGTAGAGCAATTAATATACACACACACTTCCACCACGGCAGAGGTATCATTATAAATGAAGGTACAAAGAAGCCCATCCTTTCCTGCTCTTTACCTCGTATCACTCAACATCTTACAACTTCTCTTTTCAGGCTCTAATACTCAGCACCTAATACCCTCCAACACTCCAAAATATAAACTTTAATGTCAATTTAAGGGCAGGACCTGACCCTCAATGCCAGCTGGGATAAGAACATGCCCTGGTGATATTTTAAAGGGAGGAATAACTGGGTGTGGAAATAATGTCATAAATTATGTCACAAAGTCATGAAATCAGAGCAGCAGCTTCAGTTCCATCCCAGGCACCACAGAATGGGATCTCATGAATCACACTGGAGCTTAATGCATAATCACATCATCATGCATCAAATCAGGTAACAAACTTAGCCATAACTTCAGTACTGCAGCAGGTCCCCTCAGCAGTGTGACCTTCAGAACAGGGTCAGAAAATTATCAGTCAGATATATAAATAAATTTTTGAAGCAGGTGACTATGAACAGATCACAGTAAACCTAAATAGTAAGCTATGCATGAACACTTTATATTTTTAAAACATCATTAGGTTGACATTTTTTATTCAGCAGGAGAAATTAGTGTTTGGTTTGCTTTTCTTTCCTCTGAAATATAATAAACACATACACACACACACCTTCTTGAAGAAAATTATGAAGCAGGTAGAGGAAAAAGCAACGTGCTAATTACAGGTTGAAAGAGTCAAGTGTTTAAACACAACTACAAAATTCCAGGAACTAATCTAAGCAGTGCCATATGGAAGAGTCAAATCTGTTCATGAGTTCTGTTCCTGTGTTCCATGTAGTGTTACACTAATGGCTACAGTACACACACACACACACACACACACATATATATATACACATATATCTCAAGCCAGCTTTTCAAAGCAGCTCCCAGATCTGGAGGGTTCCATCAGGAAGCTACTGAGCACCTATCTGAAGTCAGTAAAAATTCTTCATTACTAATGTTGTACAGCTTCTGGTATCGTGCCTGAGCATTCAGAGATTGGTTCCCTTCTTCTCCTCCCTTATGCCCAGCCAAAAAATACAGCATGTTCAACACCAAGGCATAAAAGCAAGCTGAGAATGCCTACAATTCACTGAAGGAGCAGAAACAGATATAGCACAGTTTGGCTGCTGCCCAACTCGGGAACAAAAGATGTGCCTGAATTAAAATACCCAATTCAAACTCAGTCAAACTTCAGGAAAGTTTCACTTCTATCCCCACAACTTCAACAGTCAGTGGCCTTATGATTTAAACATGATTTAATTCTAAGATCTGCTTATCTGCAGACAGCTTCAAAGTAGTGGAAAATCAGTAATTTAATACTACTTTAAAAAAAAGACAAATTTTCTCTGGCTACATTCATTGCATAATACAGTGCTCAAAAAAGGAAGAGAAACCACAATTCTGTTACATAATTAAAACAATACAGTAAGCTAATTTCTCTGCAATTTTAATATGACAATAGTAAAAGACCTAAGGAGCAGGCATTCAGGAACATGACATTCTTAGCAGAGTCCTTTCTCTGGGCCTTCAGAGTTTATTTTTATGCAAATCTGCAAAGAAAACCAAACCCTGGAGTACACATGGGAAAAAAGGCAAAGATTAAACTAAATCTGGAAAATTTAGAATGCACGTAATAGAGAACTGATTACAAGTTTTAGTTGGTAGCAAATACAACAAGCAAAATAATTAAGTGATTGGATGTTAATCTTAAATTTGCACTCATTATAGGAGGTGTATTTTTCTGAATACATCAGCGGCTAAATATAAACTGTACTTCTTCAAATAAATGCCTAAATTTTAGGATGCAAGAATTCTGTTAATTGTCCTCTTCTCTCTAAAGGTAGTATTATAAGCCAAGTCAAGAGCAGGATTGGTACACTGCAAGATGATTTTAACACCCTCCTGTAGCTAAATTTGTTTCTTACATGAGTCTAAATCACAAGCTCTTTGAAACAAATGGACAGCACAGTGTACTGAAGGAGCAGAAAAAAGTGGCCTTCCAAAAAATGCTAAAAGAAAGCAGATTTAAACCCCCTAAGGCAAAAACATACTATACATTTATATATCATGTTATTAGGAAGAAAAAGAAATTACAAATTTAAATTGATAACACAAGGTACCAAATTTAAGTATATTAATCCACTTTTGAACAGCAGCCTTTCAGAGCTTGTGATAAGGGGAGACAGGCATACAATTGCTGCCAGACAATAGTAAAAAGGAACTATAGCTTTACACAGAATACAGAGACTATATTTTGAATTCAAACTCAGAATATGTAAGCTACCCTTTGTACCCTGTCAATCTCAACACCACTGTTGTTGTATCAAGTTCCAACAGAAAATTATAATAAAAATATTTTGATCATATACCACTTCCACAGACAAGCCTTGCCAGTATCTATAAAGTTAAATCCATAAAATCTTTAAAATAGCATTAGAGGAGCCGTTTAGCCATCGCTACTATCCCTCTTTATTTTCTCCTGTTTAAAAACAGTCTCATTAAAGATTCATACAGCATAAATAAAATGTGCAATGCTGCAGCAAATCAATTGAAGAGCGAGGGGTAAAATTCAGAGCCTCCTGGCTCTGGCTCATTTCTCACTCACTGGGCCGAGGCTCTGGTTCCAGCAGGTGACACGGCACACTCCAAGCTTTAAATGAAAACCCCAAACATTTGTGCTGCCCTTGGGCAGTCAGGGCCCTGCACTGCACATTCCAGGGCTGCCAGGAATGTGGGACACCCACCCCAGGAGCAGTGGGACACACACACACCCCAGGAGCAGTGGGACACACACGGACACCCCAGGAGCAGTGGGACACACACACCCACCCCAGGAGCAGTGGGACACACACACCCACCCCAGGAGCAGTGGGACACACACACCCACCCCAGGAGCAGTGGGACACACACACCCACCCCAGGAGCAGTGGGACACACACACCCACCCCAGGAGCAGTGGGACACACACACCCACCCCAGGAGCAGTGGGACACACACACACCCACCCCAGGAGCAGTGGGACACACACACACCCACCCCAGGAGCAGTGGGACACACACACCCACCCCAGGAGCAGTGGGACACACACACACCCACCCCAGGAGCAGTGGGACACACACACCCACCCCAGGAGCAGTGGGACACACACACACCCACCCCAGGAGCAGTGGGACACACACCCACCCCACGAGCAGGCATGTGCCAGGACACACGGACACTGCAGCAGTTCAAGGTGGGCTGAACACAGGACAATTCCAAGGCTCCAAACACCAGGACAGCAGTTCCATCAGGGCAAGGGATGCACAGACACTGCAGCAGTTCAAGGTGGGCTGAACACAGGACAATTCCAAGGTTCCAAACACCAGGACAGCAGTTCCACCAGGGCAAGGGATGCAGGTCAGCAGCACACAGCCAGGCAGCACCAGCTCCAGCCCAGAGACCTGGGCTAACATAACAGAGACATCCAGCCTTGTCAAGCACAGCCCCATTTCCTAAAGGCATCATCCCAAAGCTCCCACCTCTGTGTCCCTGCAGGGTCCCCACACCAGCAGCCTCAGCAGTTCCTGGGGTGCAGGACCCTCAGCAGAGCCTTCACCTGCCCTCAGTCCCTGCCAAGTCATGGTAGCCACGAGCTACCAGCCCTGCACAGAGCTGAGCCTGGAACAGGCAGGTTCAGAAAGCACCTGGAAAGACTCTGGCTTGCTCCTCAGCAAAAACTCCACCTTGGCAAAGTCTCCAGTTATCACCAGCCCAAAAAAAGCATTTAAAGGCTCTTAAATCAGAACTTTCATCAGATGTGCTTAATGTAACAGTTGCAGCAATTCCTCCTGAATTGCCTCTTTATTGAGACAAATTAGACTTTACCTAATTCTAGAAGTTCAGCTGATAACTCTGGTGACTGAGAAGTGCCCAAGGTTCTACAAGTTAATTGGGTAACCACTGGATGTTGTCCAGAAGACCCATCTTCAAACACCCTGAAGACACAGCATTAAGTGGGCATTACAAGGATGCTGGACAAGCAGCTGTTCCTTTTCTCCCTGGTTTACTACAGCATGAGTACTGTTAGACACTAGCATTATAAAATCTAAGTGTCTGTGCCAATAAAGCCTTTCCTGTAAGAGGATTTTAGCTACTCATATAAAAGTGGCAAAACCTGGAGGACACAAAGCTGGTCCTTGCTTGAAACTAGATAAAACTCTCCCATGCCACAAATCAGTTTACACTGAAGGAAGCAAGCTGGAACCTTAAGGCAGACACAGCCTGATTGTATCTCTGAACAATTTAAATGAACAAATCCCATCCCCTGCATTTGTGCCAATCTTGTAGATGCAGTTTTCCTGTCAGGTACCACTTACATGTACCAAGAACAAATCCTCAGTGCAATGTCTCTGCTCATTACACCACTCTGCCTTCTCTTTGCTTGACAATAACATGAGAAAGCCCAGGCCCAAATAACAGAGTTTTTGTTTTGTTTGTTTCTTTTGTAAGAGTAAGTCAGTTTACTTTAAGAACATGTAAAAGATTAATGGTGCATCAGTAATAATATTTTGCTTTTCCATGTGATTAACCCTGCTTATCTTCCTTTGGACAATAGGCTGCATTCCCCACAAAACCCAAACCCTCAAAACTCAAGACAGACATTGTATTACTGTCACTTCTCCAGAAAATCTATACGAGCATCAGAAAAGGGCCATTGTTTTCTGAGGTGGGGGAAGAGGAGAAAAGCAAGAGGAGGATTGATCAATCAAACAGCAAAAAAGCATTCAAGAATAAAAACATTCTCTGAGAAAAATTAACTACACACAGCCTTAGTATTGAATTGGGTTGGAGGGGGATATTGTTGTGATTGAAAACTGAAGAGTTTCCTCAAGTTTTAGAGCAAGAAAGAATGATTATACCCTGAAATTTGAGGATTATTCTGCCTAAGAAACTGTCAATTAGCATAACTTTGAACCCAGCAAAACTCTTCCTGACTACCAGATGTAACTATGGCAACGAGATCCAGGAACCTACAATAAATATGATACAGTGTCAATAACCCAGGCTTTTTTCATGTAAATAGATAAAGCACAAGGAAGACAGAAGACCATTTCCAATGGTTTAGATTCAATTTTTAGATCTCTTCAATGCCAGGAATGTTAGCACATTCCAATGACTAGTAAAAAAAATAAGGAGTAAGAGAAAACTAAAAGGAAAGAAAACAACACATCTCTCATGGAAAAACTATTCAATATTTAAGAAAGAATAAGACCACATTTATGGACTCTTTCCATTAAAGCTGTGAAATTCCATAAACAGACAATCTCAAGTTCTGTAAACAGGTCTGATGTTGTTTCAGAACACCTACTCAGTTTAATGAATATGTGAGATCTTGAGTGGAAATAAGTCAATCCCAAAAATAAAATAAACAGAAGCTAATTCTCTTCTTTGGCTGCATCTCAGTCACATCTGTAACGTGTGGGATTTTCATACATGGGAACATTAAATCAGAGCTTTTTACAACAGCATTTACAACTGTGAATCGCTGCCTAAACGTAAAATGAAGTTCCCTCCCCCATTCAGCACAGGATGGAAACTTCGTGGAAACACAGAACACTCTTCCTTTCCCACAACTTAGAAACAGCTGATGGATGGCACCACAAATGCATCATCACCCAGAGAGTACCTGCATGGTGGAAAATGTAAAAAACAATGGCTTCTGATCATCTAAAGCCTCCCATCTCTGAAAAACAAGAACAACACACTACAGCAAACCCCCCCTGTCCAAGGCACGTGTAAGAGCACAAGCCATGCAAAAAGTTACACCCTGGACCGGAAAATACAGAATAATGCTGTGGGGTTGAACATGGGGACACACGAGAAACACAATTTCATGTGAGAGACATGGGAATTTATGAGGCAGCTGGACTGAAATGGAGAGGAAGAAGAATATTACAGAAGAGTGAAAATGGAAACAAAAATTCAGGAAGAAAAGGGACTGATGATGGAATGACAAACCCCAGAGAAGATGCAGACACAACACCAGGGAAATGAAGGTGCATTACAAATGAGAGAGAACTGAGCTGAAAAGCTACAGTCACTGCCTCCCAAAAGGATCCTAATCCAAAGGCCAGTTCTGCCTCTGTCTGTGTCCAAGTGTGCCCAGCCATGAATAGCTTCCTCCCTCCTATCCCAAGAGAAAGAGCTGGAAGCCACAGCACCAAACCCCAGCAAGAGCCTGGGACACATGCTGGCCTGGGGTACTGAATGGAGACAAAGATGATTCCATCTCTAGGTAGATGGCTCTTTCAGGAGGACAGACACTCAATTCTCACTCTTTTGGACTGCAAAGATTTGCTAAAGCACCTCTGCATCCACTAACATCCTAAAAGGAACCATTAAGGTTGTGTATTGTCTCCAATTAATTGCTGCACTATTCCCCTAAGTCAGATATTCCTTTAGGGGATGTGTAAGACAAAGTAAGCACAATACACTGCCACCCATTCATGAGGCATGTTTTCAGAGACAGCATAAAAGGAGCTAAAAAAAATTCAAAAACTTCACAGCATTTCATCCAGAGCCTTACATTTGAAAGCCTCATTTGTTGAAATATATATAGTCTAATGTTTTTATGCTTCTTGCTATTCAATGACCTATTTTCCTATAGTGGAACAGATTATCAATAACTGAAGGCACACCTGTACTTATGTTCTGCTCACTGGTGTTGGCTCTGCAGCCACTACATCCTGCACCAGGCCCTCATCACATCTCAGCCCAAGTGGTTTCAGCTTCACACCACGCTTGGGCAGACATTCATGAAGCTGCCTTGAGAATTCAGGTGTCCTTCTCCCCATCTAGTCAACATCCCAGCCAGTGCATGCTCCACACATTCCAGCCCCCAAAGATCCCACTGCACCAACAACCACCAAACAAAAAACCCACCCAAAGCACCACCACACAACAAACAGACCAAGAGAACCAACAGCAACACCCACCCAACCTCCCCATGTCTAAGCTCAAATAACCTGCTCCAAAAAAGAGAGAAAAGTTAACTGGAGATAATAAACTATTTCATTTCATGTCCTAACTCAGGCAGTGTGAATAATTGATTTCTCAGTTCAGCAGATCGAACTGAATTTGAAATAGCTCCTTCTCTTGCTCAAACCTTCTCAAAATTTCATTTTGACATGACATATTTAATTTCAGACCTGTAACAAAAGCTGTGAAATGAAGGTCAGGTTCACAAAACGGAGAGGAGAAAGAGGAGGTCCCCCCAGCAAAGCCCTGTGTGCCTGCGACTGGGATCAGAGCTGAGCCAAGGCAGCAGCTCCCTCCTGGTGACAGGAGCAGTCCTGACCTCCCCTCCTGTGCCCCCACTGGGGAACAGCAGCAGCAGTGAAGGGAGGGAGCTTTTTGGGTGCACTGCCTTTCAGGTTAGCCTCAATCTATCCCAAAATTGATCACTCCATGATCAAGTGCTGCATTCCAAATATGCTGTCTGTCAGGAGATCCAACCTCTGGAGTACATTACATGTCTGTTAAACACAATTACCTTACAAAGAACTTGCAATTAATACAGATCCTTTTTTCCAGTACAGCATATGGAAACAAACAGGTTACTTCTGATGAGCAGTAACAACTTTTAAGTTAAAATTAAAAAGTGTTCCACACTTGTTTTGGGCTTTTATTCATAATGCTCAAATTGATTACCTCCACCCTAACAGTGTTCAGAGAATGCAGTTTGCCTTTATAAATTGCTACTTCTGCTTCACTTCTAAAGAAACTCCTTCAAGAGCACACTACAGAGATTATGAACAGTGAAGATAAGTATTATCAGGTTTTGCCAAATTAGATATTGAATTAATTAATAATTTACCATAACTTTTAGGAGTAGGGTTAAAAATAGCCCTCCCATCAGCTCTTAGTCCATATCAGATACTGTGAGTTATCCTCAGAATCTGAATCATTATAATAAAAACAAAATAACCAGACTGAGCAGAAGCTAAGCAAAATTTTAAACTTTGTGAGTGAAGTTTCTCCCTTCCATGCCAATCCTGCCTGTATGCTGAAGGCCATTGGAACAGAGCTGGAGATGCCAGTAAAGTTAAGAAAAGCATCCACACAAAAAGTGAGGAAAAGGAGGCATCTCTAAGCCTCTCCTTCCACATGAAGGATTTTAAATCACCTTCCTTGCTTTCCTTATAATCCCTCCAGTTGTTTTTTTATTCTCCACACTGCCCCCACCTAAACACAATCACTATGGAAAATAAGCTCATTATGGTGCAGCAGGGGTGAGCAACTGCAGCCAGAACTGCCTCCCTGACCCCAGCTCCATGGCAGTGGGCACTGGGATGGCACTCCCCAGACAGGAGCCACACTGAGCAGACACACATTTGTCTAGAACAGCTTATGCTACCACAACAAATGGTGATTTTCCCCATCTTCCAGGTCATCTTGCCAGGAATCCCTGCTACAACATATTAATCTCAATTACTGTGGTTATACTATACTAGATTCTTTTATTTCTACACTAAAGGTAGTTACATGAGCAATGTGGTTGAGGATTTTGTAATCATGAAAGAGGCCAACTCACCACCTTTTATCCAGGAAGCATCAACAGTTACCCCCTATTTTAAGTTATTTTCCTTTGTCTATACAGACACAGCTGACAAGCAGTCTCTGCATTTCTTCATATTTAATTTTGTTAAAGAATCTGTACATGACTCAGCTGAAGTCAACAGGAGAACACAATTAATATGATTTTGCCTCAAGTTTGCCATATGAGATTCATGTTGCTGTGACAGAGATTTATGCAGTAATAAAACTGTACTATTATTAAACTTTCTACAGCACATCAGTAACACAGATTACAGGAGTCTTCTCCTATTGGGGAAAGCTAAAGCTGCTACACAAACATTTCTAGGCAGTAAGCATTAATACAACTTGTAGTTCTTTCAAATAAATAGTGCTCATCTCATTTAATGTATTTCCATGCAGCATTTCGTGTAAGAAATACAATCAATACCTGGAAAGAGGGGGAAAAACATTTACCTATGAATGACACTGAAAATTGACAGGAATAATTTCTTTCTATTAAAACTACTTTTCTGTAGCCTTTTAAGTGGGATGTAAGTATAAATACAGAAAGTCTGTTAGAGCAAAGAATTCCAAAGAGGTTCACAAATCAGGGTTTCAGAACAACTTGGCATATATCCTATTAAAATATATCCTGTTTCAGACCTTGACAAATGCAAATAATAGAAATGTAAAGAGAGGTAACAGACCATTAAAAAAAAAAGCCTTAAGGTAAGTTTAATAGGCATTTTTCATGCTATTAAAAATCACCCCTGTATATAGGTCATCTCACAAACTCGTGTAATTCACTGGATTCTATGACAGAAAATCCACCCCAAAATTATTATAAAAGCTCACACTTGACCAAAATTTGTGCAAGGTATATTCTATTCCAACAACATTATATGGAAAGTTTGCTTGTTTGTCTGTCCTCCTCACTCCTGCTGCTGTTCCAGCAGCAAACCAGCAGCCCTGCCCTGTAACCAACCTTATCAAACAAGAGAGACACACACTTCAGTGAGAAAACAGGCCACGGGATCCTCAATAAATCTACGACAGACACAGAAACAAATTTTAAATTATTTCTGTGAACGTCCTCTGATCCCAAGTTCACAGTGGTTTTTGTGACAGGGTTGACCATCAGGATCAAAGTGTATTTTGGGATCTGGCATAGTTGCCATCTAGAATTAGCAAAAAGGAGAATGCAGCCCAGAAAGGGACAAATTTCAGGGGAAAGGGAGATCATATTTAAAATTCCTTCCATTCCACTGCTATAGCTACCCAGCCTTCATAAATTGTTAAGCCTCTGAAAGATAGTTATAACCAAGATTCCCAAAAGGATTAAGGGAAATGGGAGGGGAGCCAGCAAACTGAAGCTTTACGTACCAAACGTTCTCTTCAATAATTCACAAGCCATGAAATTGGCTCATACATTATTTGGCTTTGGTCCAAACAAGTCTAATTTGGCAATTCCAGAGAAAAGCAGAACAATATATACAACAGTGACACATGTAATGCATATCTTTCACAGACTCCAGGATTAAACCACGTAATTGCTTTCCTGGGAAAACACACTGAACACCACATTAGGGAGCCTTTTATGTTCAGGCAGGTGTGCAATTTGCTTCCTCCCAGAGCCCTACCTAAAGCATCACGTACTCCCCTTCCCACTTTGTTTCACATCACATGCACAATGCTACATGTCCTCAAATTTCCAATAAAATCCCATGTACAGAAAGCACAAAGTAACAGACACTGAAAGAATGAAGTCTCTTCAGTGCATCATTTTATCCCATCATCCTACAGTCCATAAATCCAAGCAATGTCTAAACCAACACCAGTACTCAGACTGAGCTTGTTTCCTGCGTGTCCTTAACTTCCCACAGGAGTTCTCTGCTTTTAGGGACCATCAACTTCTCAGGGAGGAAATAACATCAGGGAAGGCACTGAAGAGAAAATACAGCCCTTCGTGAGCCAAGTGTGATGTGTGGAAACAAGCAATGATATCTCTAGCATTTCCAAGAAGTGCTGCTATTAACTGTGCTAAACTCAGTCCTATTCCATGGTAAAGGAAACCTGAACAGTGTAAGAAGTGAAGAACTGCATGGGATTTTGTATTTACTGCTCCACTATTGCTTAATTTGCAAACTGAAAGGCCAGTTCTTACAGCTAACTTTAAAATTCCATCTAGAGTTACAGTAAAGTCATTTCTGATTTATTTACTATAATAATGATAATTTTTCATATATATATATATATATATATATATATATATATATATATATATATATATATATAACCTTTGTCCATATAAAATAAATATCTAGCAAAAACATGCTTCCCTAAAAGAAACATCATTGACAGTTTAGAAGAGAACTATCAAATTATTACTAACTACTGGAAAAAAATCTGGCCTGTGTTTTCTTTCCAAATTATTTTTACAGTAGACCTAATGGTTCCTGAACTTCAAAGTTAAGATCTCAAATCATTGACAAAACAACCATCATGCTGCCTCTGCATTCTGCTTAGCATGCAGGCTGTACTTGCAATTATCTGCAGAACAGACATTCGTGTTATTCCAACCAGAAGGTATTATCACTGCAAACAAACTTTAATAACCCCCTCAAATTGCATCTGCTGTAGAAAAAAATTCCAAATACACGCTGCATAGTGAAGGACAGATGCACCAAGTCAGTCATGTCCTGGCTCAACACGCAGGTAAAATCAGCAGACCAAGGTATCTGCTATATTGCTGGACAAAGATGGGGCTGAGAAAAGCATTTGAGAGAGCAAAGAGACTTTTCCCAGTGGTCTAAGTGCTCTGCCAGCAGCATCCAGCCTGGTGAGGAACTGCTGTGGATCCCAGACTCTTCACTCACCCATTCCTGGTCTAAGGGCTCATCACAGCAATCCTGCAAGCTGGGGGAGCAACGGGCCATTCCCTGAAAATCATCATGCTGCTGGAAAAGACGTCAGGAAAGGAATGAACCCGCTCTCAACCCACTCCCCTCACACTCTAAACGAGCCTTCAGCAACACTGGTAGCCCAAAGCAGGATGAAATCTGGCCAACAAATACTGTTAGACCAAAACCAATCCTGCAGGCACAGTCACACATAAAGAATCACAACCCTGTTTTAATTTAATATACTGCTGGCCTTTTTTTTAAGTTAAATTACAGCATTTACAAGGTTCCAGTATCAAGAGTGTGTCAGGACACGGGGCTTGCAAGGGTGAATCTCTCTGTCATTTCTGCACACAGGAGATGTGCTGCACTTTCCTCAAACATTAAAGTTTACCCTGTCTATTTAAGAAAACACTCTGCAAGCTGTCAAAGGAAACTTAAAGGCCATTGCTACTGTAAAACTAATCAGGGTGTATTTTCTCATTTGCTACCAGGTAAGGGAATCCTTCTCTTTGTGATGATTATCTTGAGTGCCTATTTCATCTCCTTTCCAATGTTTTTTGGCAGAAATCCTTACAGATGCCAAGACCCAGACAACACAGGAGAATAACGAGCATTTTGAAGTGCAACCACATATCTATAAACAATCTCTCTGCCAATTTGAAATTAAATACATGAAGACCTTACAATAAATTCATGAAAGGAATAAAAGAAGTAGAAATCAGATTTTGTTAATTGGTCCAAACCAGCTCTGTTCTAGCCTTGCCTCGATTTGTTTTACTCTGTGGTATTTGTGGATACAAAATGCACCTGCAAGTTGAACACATCCTATGGCAAAACTAGAAAGAATGATTGCAAACCACTGACCTTAACTTGACTTGCCTGTTTGGAATTAGGTAGCATTAATTGCATTCTGCTCAGGAATAGCTGCATGACCAGCAGAATTAAATGGTATTTTAATGATTTATCAGCCTCTAACAATCTTTTGAGCCCTGACAAGTTCAGCCCAAACTGAACAGATTAATGAACTCCTAGCTAGGCCCCACATCAAGACCATGATTTGGGACTGCCTGATCACCTACTTCCCACACTGTAATTGGGTGGGAGTGGGTGGCTCTGTCAAAACAAAAGGGGGGGGGGGGGGGGAACCCTCTTCTTACCTGTTGCTTAAAATGTAGGAGAATAAACTACTGAGATTTAGGAGGACTAGGGATGTGACACAGGAACCAGATGGTGACAACTGCTATTGGAATGGGAGAAAGACTAAAAATAACTCATGAAAATAAAAAGCTACTACCTGGAGCTGTAACTGTCAAAACCAAGTGTGACAATGTGGCTTGATAATTCTCAGATTACTGGATTCTCTATCTCTTGGGTTCTGTATCTTTCTCCTTTAACTGCCAGCCCTTCCCAGCAGTTCTTCGTCTTGACCTCACAATCCATGAATAAAACACAGTTTCAGTCTTGCACCCTGTCATCCATTCATCACTCTGCTAAGTCCCTTTGCTGGCTCTGCTTCCCGTTTTATGCATCGTAAAATTCCGTACACGTTTAACAGAGCAGCAATTTATAAATAGCTTTTATTATACAAGGCAGGCTTGATGCTCAAATGGGAGGTCAGAGATACTGGCACTTCATTCTTAAAAGTTTTCTTTTCTGCTGTTCCTCCCAATTTCTGACAATTAGCCACCCTCAGAGAATGTTAATGTTGGTTTGTAATTATCTTTTCTCTTTGACAAGCCCACTACTTTAATAGTGGTCAATACATCATTTTTGTATGTGAAATATTCTAAAAGATGAAGAGACCATGCAGTTATCCACACCATGTCAGGAATCAGCCACAGAGAACCACCTGTAAAGAACAAAGCAGGGATGCTTCAGGGCCAGAGGGAACCCAAGCAGGGCCACTGAAACAGCGAGGGAAGCAAAGGATCAGGGTACAGATTTCACAGCTACAAACCACTGCTCTGCACCACCACAGCACAGCCTTCCTGCCTGCAAGGCTTCAGCTTCTTGACAAAAATCAGTTTAAGCCTACCACCTTCTGCACACCTGGGAGGAGTACAGAACAAAACAAATAAAGGGGCATGGCACTGAGGAGAACAGGGAATGCTGCACTGTGCTGGGGCTGATGGCTCCAAACAGAGGGGAACTCCACAAATCTGTATGGGAAGAGAGGTTACACAGCTTCAAGAAGCAAGAGGGTAATGGCCCTAACCCTTTCCTTGATTAACATTATGCACTGATGGAATACCCTAAAACAGCTGAACAGTGGTGGGAACAGAGTCCACAGAGGGAAAGAAGTTCTACGCTAATGTCTCTCCTTGAAGAGATCCATTTTAACAACCCCTTCCTCTCCTGGTTTGGTTTATTCTCTGGCTTACCAGTTCTTTTGCAGGTATTGATATACTAGATACCAGTTTTCCCCCACAGCACAACAACCTTGCACTACACTTCATAAAATTAATCCAAAACTGAGGTTCTATAGCAAAATTATCATATAAGCATAAATTGTAGGGAAATCTGTAGGGAAATCTAAGAACTCAAAACACTTGCTACTCAATTACCACTTTCAATGCTACCTGAAAATATTAAAGAAAATTATTATTGCTGAGCACTCTGAGACCAGTTTGTTAAGACACCCACTGATATGAACAGCTGACCCTGCACTTAAGTATTTAAATTTAAGGTTCATAACCCACCTGTCCCCCCTTGAGGTGTGATCTGACACACAGCCAAGAGGGAAAGCTGTTTAGGCTCTAATAGCCTAAAACCCATTTGCAAGTGCTCTTTTCATTTGTCCTCTACAAATCAGTCAAGGACCCAAGCTCTTGAAGAAATACTGCTAAATTGAACTCTGCTGCAATTGCCCAGCAGCAAGGCTGGAGATGGATATAATTCCCAAGGACTAAGAAACTTCATAGCATCCCAGAAAAAAGACTGATAAAGAAGAGAAAAATGAGAAGGGAGCCTGAGAATGCTTTGTGCTCAGCATGTGCTGACCTGTCCCCATCTGGGGAGAGCTGGGGATGCTCCCCCATGTCCCATCCTCTGCTGCCCTGCCCTGGACTCACACGTCCCTCTCCCTGTGTGCAGCCAGAACGTCCCTCCCCAGCACCCAAGGAGTGTTCTCAGCACAGACAGGGTCCAAAAGGCAGATTTCAGTAGGCAAGAAAGCAAATTAATTCCTTCCTGAAGTCCCACGACTCTAACAGAATGCAAAGTGCAGCAATTATATTCAAACCCAATGAATGCCATAATTATGACTTCAGAGATAAGGGGAAATATTTTGAGAAGCAGTAGTTCAACTAAAGCCCTATTCAGAATAGGGAGTGCTAGAGTTCACCTACTATAAAACAGTTGTAGGGGATTAACAATACTTGTATTTTTAATTATTTCTATCTACACATATGCTGTTTTGGAATTAGAGAAATAACCTCCCCTGTCTAAAACACTGCCATTAACAACTGCTCCTACAGAGACATGAAACTTTTCTCTCTGAACCAAGGAGGTAACCACAGCCATAACTCAAAGGCTGTTCATAAGTACCAGCAGGAAATTCCATATCAGTATCATCTGTCACTTTGAGCAGGGAGGACAGTATTTTTCAGTCATCTCTACCAAGGATTTCTACCAAAACAAAAAGAGATAAGCATCATTCCAAAAAGTTTCAGATCTAGTAGCCAGCTTGCAATTCGGTGTGTTTGACATTGGTAGAGATGGTAATTCTTCTGTTTAAGCCAAAGTGAAAACTAATCACATATATCTTACTGCCAGTACACAGACTTTGATTTCAAAGGCTGCTCTATAAGGAGTAAACTGAAATTTGTGACAAGGAACAGAGCTTAGAAAGACGGAACAGAAGACGAATGAATGTGAAAACAGAGATACACAGATTTGCTGTTCAGCTCTTTGAAGGAGAGAACAAACACAAGTTTGAGACACGCTGAGGAAAGGACTGTCAGCAGTTGGACAAGACAATAATGTAAACATTATGTTGGACAGACCAAGTAAAGAAACGTCAAGGACTTTCCCAGAGATCAGGGACAGAAAGGTATGAAGTACAGGCACAACAAATTCTGCTTCTGCAGTCGAGAGGACAGTCTGCATTACAGAAATAAATATGAAGCACTATCAGAAAGCAGAAAGCCCGTGGGTGTTGGAAGAGAAGACAAAAGCACAATGTTATACAACTACAACAAAAACCCCACAAACACAGGAGCCCACACAAAACCCCAAGGATCTTAATTAGAGAGAACAGGGCTGACCCACAGTCCTATTTGCTTTCATATATTCAGCCAACAAACTGCAGAGAATTCCAGCAGCTAGAATTGACAGTGACATTTTAAGTCAATGAGAATCTATTTTACTCTTCCTCCCACAACACAAATGAATAGTAGTGCTAATGACATTCCACTCCTATTATAAATCGACAAAACACAATCCTGCATTTATCCCTTCCAGCAAAATTTGCCTTTTAACAAACTCAAACTATTCTGAAATACCCTGTGGTCACAACACGACCAAACAAAATGCCACTCTCTCCTGCACTGCACTTCTTCCCATTAACTTGACTTTAGTGGACCAAGATCATTTTTTTAACCGTATTTCATACCTACATTTTTGGATGAACCATATTACCATTTACAATTTTAGTCACAGACTTTTAATACAGTCTGGTTATTCAATTCACATTTGATCAACTCTTTCTGAGAGAGGATGGGCTTCTATTCATTACATCAAAATAACTTGCTTATAGAAAAAAAAAACCCCAACCCATATGCACTGCTTTTCAGTGCTGTCTTCTCCAAATGCCAAGGAATTACATTACATGCAGAACTAAAAAGAACTGATTGGATTTTGGACCAAGATGCAAAATGTAATCTCTGCATGCTATTATTCAGAAGAAATTGAGAAAATATTCTTATTCCTTTCTTTTTAAATGAGTTCTCAGAAAGGCTAGATAACCTTTTCCTATGTAATTGTGGTATACTAGGAAAGAAGCTCTTTATCTCTGAATCAGAACTGTATGGAGAAATAATTCTGTGTTTCTTTCAGGCAATAAAAATAGCTATAATATTTACCAAGCATGAAAGAAGAGGGCAAAATAAATAAATAAAAGCACGGTGTTATGGTGTGAACTGCCTGCTCTCACAAGTTAACCAGGGCGTGATCAGCTCTCAGTGTAACACCCCAAAAGCACTGGGTGATGCAGCAGTGCCCTCTCCTCCGGGGTGTTACACAGGGAAAAAGGAAGGCAAGAGCTTTCAGATTTAAACCAAGCTGCAGGATGGTCCATCAGCCAACAGCAGTGCCAACAATCCCATTCACACCCACGGCTGCCTGGCAAATTCCACTGCCAGTAAAGACTTTTCCTCCACATCTCTAAGTTTGTGCATAACTTTTCTTCCCACCTTGACAAGTGATGCATCCCATTGAGCACAGGCAGGAATTTGCTCAGCCTGGGAGCTGCTAACACAATATATATTTGCAAGCTCACAGATTTGAGGATTCACCTTCCTGATCTGCTGTAAACTCCCCACTCTGGGATGTGTTTGCCTTCCTTTACCCCGACTGTACACACCTGCTTAACAGCCTCACTGACAGGGAAGGTGTTTTGGTCAAATATTATCCATTCCACTGCTATCACAGACCCCAAATATAACACCAGCAGGCAACAGTAATTCTGCTCACTTGAATTAACTGAAAAACGTAGCAATTACAGTCTTTGGACCCTGAAAATTAAGGAAGCATTGACATGGAAAGAGAGTAAAACTTACAGCAAAAAATAAGTTTATCATTTCTTAAACAGCAGCAACTTTTTGTTCCCCAAAAGTACCCATACACTTTTTCTACTATTACTGTTACAGCTAACTGTGGGCTACTCCTCACAGAAACACTTTGCTATTACCTACAGCCTTCTCTGCACAGAGAAGACCATGTGTTTGTTTCCCCACATAACAGTCTTAAGCCTCAGAAATGCAAAAGCTGGTCCTCTCAGTTGTCAAAGGTGTCCTTATCTTTACCTCTCAGAAGAATGGAATGTCCAGTGCACAGTGCAAGAATGTAAATTCACCTCCCAGCTGATTTCAGGGGAACCTTCCCACACAGAAAGAGCTCCGGGTGGTTCTTCCCCTTTATCACTGTTGTTTTCACTTAGTCAAAGATGTTTTGTCCTCGTGCTCTTTGTAGGAGGGTTATGCACGACCACAGAACCACCCAGGAACAGTTTATTAGTTTCAGGTTTAGTTGTACCTCCTTCAATGTCTACTTTCCACTCCCAGCTAAGTCCTGGAGTGGTAACTGCATTGGTGAAAACAGTAAAAAAACCCACGGGAAACAAGAAGGAATACACACAGCTCTGAGTCTCACTCCCACAAAGTAAACTCCTTTCCTGACCTGCCTCAATATACAGTTAAAATTTACTAACATCAGAAGGACGAAAAATCATCCTCCCATTATCATCTTCCTTTGACTCAGCTGAGGACCATTACTGCTGGTAAAGTATTTTGGACACGAAAATATCAGCATCTAATACTTAGAAATAATATCCCCTTTCCTACCAATTTTTATTTCTATTAAAGGTACTGCTCATGCTCATTTGAAAAAGTTACTGCTTTTTATTTAACACATGGCTATGTAGGAAGGTTCCAAAACAATGCTGCAGCATAGAGATGGAACACCTGACAGGTGCAAGAGCAGTCAGACATCCCTAAAACAGATCTTGCAAATTTTGGCACAGCAAGATCCATTATGTTGCAAATTTTAAATAGGATTTTCATAAATCTTCAGCTTCAGTGATTGGGAGAGAGACATCAGCCAGCCAAAGACAGACATAAGTCAAAAAATGAGTTGTATCCATATTTCCACCTGCTGGCAGAAAGGATTTACACAGCAGTAGTATGATTCCACAGTGGTTTCAGACTGGAATAAATCCAACAAATCAGTGGAGTTTTTTTGAGTTAAAAAAAGAACACAAAGCAGCATTTATCCTACAGTGTCACTAGCACACAAAGGGTATTACAGCAAGTCTGCTTTTGATAAGGCTGTAACCTCCAGGGCTGAGTCTCCAGGTGTTCTGAGGCAGCAGGGGAAGGAATGACCTGCATCCACCACGTGCTGAACTGCCACAATATGGAACCCACTGTCCACGTTCCCTCAGAACTGAGTGCAGCAAAGCATGACAAAGTGAGCACTACAGCTGGAAGAGGCCCTCTCCAGAGCACTACAGCTCTGCCACAAAAGCCTCCACTGTCTACAAACAGGCAGAATGAACCTCTGTTCTCTGTCACATCGACAACCAGAGAACCTCCAAGCACAGACACCACACTCCCAACCTCACTGAGGTATTTTCCCACCCTGTGCACTCCAGGCTTTCATCTAACACTTTGGGTTCATAGTCAATCACCAGTGGCTTTATCAAGTATATTCCCTGCAAGTTCAATATCCAAGTCCCAAACAGCAGCATGAGATAAAGATTTCATGGAGAGGAGAAGCTGCGTCACCTCTACTGTGAGACTGTTCAGGAGGCACAGAGACAAGTTCTCTAGTTACAAACACCAACCTTCTACAGTCCTGTCACAAAACCTGAGTTGGAACACTGAAATGTCTGCTTTCTCTCCCTTCTGACCTTGATGACACATGTGACAAGGCTGTTTCCAAACATATTTCTAAACTCAGCTCCATAAAAAAAAAAAAACTTCTTGAAAGATCTACTATTGCACTAACACATGCTGGAAAGCATCTCCCCTTAGTGCTGCCCCTGCATCTATAAATACCCAGACAGTGACGTGCAACCATCAAACAAACACAAACTTCCTCCAGGAACCCTGACAATTTTCTCTGTCACCAAATGAAGCGTTGTATCTTTGTGCCAAAACATCATCCTATACATGTATAGAGTAAAACTTGAAAAAAAATACCAGCAACTATTTTCACAAGTGTCTGGTGCCAAGAGGAGGAACACTCCAAACAAGCAGTGCTGTGACCCAGCCCAGCATTACAAATTCAATCTCCTGTCAGCTGTCAGTTCCCCTTCTCTCCAGCTATCTTAAGGAGAAAAAACACTTCAGGAAAGCAGAAGAATTACAACAGGCTATAATTTAATTACAAGAAGGAACATGACAAAGATAATGCCAACAAAAGGATATGCTAATGATCATTTTAATGAGATAAACATGCCCTCATATCCCCAATCAAGAATGCCCAGGATCCATGTTGGCAAGGGCAGGGAGCAGTGGCAAGGAACAAAGTCTCCCTTTTCGCTGATGTGGGCGATGCTAAAGCTGCAACAATCACTGGAATTCCACTCAGGAAGGAGAGGAGGAACAAGTGATGCTTTTAGCTCCTGAAACATAGAAGAGCACGTTTCCCTTCTGTGTCTGAATGCCCTGCTCCAGGGAAACAATCCCTGCCAGAGCTCTCATGGGACAGTGCATCTCCACAGTTGTTCATGCACAACCCTCCAGATGGAGGGAAAATTCAGCTTTAAATCTAAAAATGCAAAGGTGACTGTTTTGTTAGAGTCTAATGCTCTCACTATGTACATATTTTAAGTGCTTACCATAAAGCATGAAAGTTTACAATGGAAGAATAATACCGAATTACAAGAAACCAAGAAAGTAGCAAAAGCCAAATAAAACTGCCTGTCCTCTTTCATTAAGTATACTTTTTAACACCTGAAAAAAAATAGTTAAGAAGTCACCATGGGATGGTGCAGCAGCTAAAACTGACTGCATTTGAATTGCATCTATATCTGTTCTGTAATGTTAATTGAAGAGGATATGGTTCTGGGGGGAGGCTTACTAAGCATCAAGAATTGTAAAGTATTTCCAAGCTAATGCTTTACATTTATTGTTTAATCATTTTCATCATTTAAGTTTCCTTTATCTGCTTGGAAAGGCCTTTAATGGATCTAAATAAAAGGAGAAAATCTGGCTAATATTTATGCCCTGTCAATTCTATTAGATGTTGCTGTAAGAAATGTAAATCAAGAGACTGGGTCTTAAATTTTTATTCACTGTAGTTTTAATAGACCATGCCAATATTACTCCAGTATTGCCAGAGATGTCTCCAAGAACACTGAATGAATACTAAGAAGGCCTACCATGACTCTTGCTATGAAAATACAGATTAAATTCAAAAACTTTTAATCTCCCAATTTGATCCACATGGGGAAATTCCGTGTGGCATGAGGGAATATGCCAGCAAAGATAGGACAGAGGAATTACATCCTATGTTTAACCAGAACACAAACACAGGCAGTCAGATCTTCAGGATCAGAAGTGACATGTTTGTTTTCAGTACTAATGTGTGCAAAGATGTCCAACTCCACTGACAGATACACATCAGCACGTTTCCACATGCATATCCCAAACACAGATTATCAGTCTTTTGGGTCCAGAAAAACACACAAGTTTTGAAGTGTAATGCACTTCAGGTGAAGGAAGTGCTCCCTGAGCCAGGAGGCAGAAAGCAAGGCAGACAAAATGGTGTATCACAGACTTCAGCTACAGGAGTCCATGCCAAGCTTACCCAGCAATTCAGTGGAATTCTGAGTCACACAGCTAAGTGCTTCTGCAGGACATTTTGCCAATAAGCAGCTCACATGAGCCATACCTACACCCTACCAAAAAACCCTGACTGGTTCAGTGATCAGTATTTCAGGAGTTCTGATGCTCCCTGAAGTGAATCGTAGTTTGTTAAACCTGATCAACCCATAAAACACTATTTGCAGCAATACAACCTATCTCTGTTAGTGCACAGGTACCTTCACAGTGAACTGGAGGAAAACAGCCCCAGCCTGCTGCCTGTCACCCCAACTGCTGCAGAGGGCCAGGCTTGCTCCTCCTGCTGGGATCTTTGTTGGGAGGAGACCTGAACCCAGGGAGGAGCACCTTCCAACACCCCAGGGGCTGAGCATCCCCAGGAGCACCTTCCAACACCCCAGGGGCTGAGCATCCCCAGGAGCACCTTCCAACACCCCAGGGGCTGAGCATCCCCAGGAGCACCTTCCAACACCCCAGGGGCTGAGCATCCCCAGGAGCACCTTCCAACACCCCAGGGGCTGAGCATCCCCAGGAGCACCTTCCAACACCCCAGGGGCTGAGCATCCCCAGGAGCACCTTCCAACACCCCAGGGGCTGAGCATCCCCAGGAGCACCTTCCAACACCCCAGGGGCTGAGCATCCCCAGGAGCACCTTCCAACACCCCAGGGGCTGAGCATCCCCAGGAGCACCTTCCAACATCCCAGGGGCTGAGCATCCCCAGGAGCACCTTCCAACACCCCAGGGGCTGAGCTGAGCATCCCCAGGAGCACCTTCCAACATCCCGGGGCTGAGCTGAGCATCCCCAGGAGCACCTTCCAACACCCCAGGGGCTGAGCATCCTGGCCTCACACGGGTGAGCTGAGGGAGCTCAGCTCTCCCACTGCCTGGATCTGCCATCATCAGCAGACCATGCCAGGTCCCAGGCAGCACCAGGGCAAGCTCCTCGTGCTCTCAAACAAGTAACCATTCTGAATCAGCAATCAAGGGATCCCAAATTTCCATCAGAAGCACAAGAAGTTAAATCTGTGCATACTGTATGTAAGAATCCAACATTCCTGTTTAAATCCATTCAACACCACCAAAGGCAGTACAATTGTGTGGATAACAAAGCCAAAACTAGGACTCATCAGCAACTCTGGAAGGCTTGCATGATCATTAACTGAAGACAATCATGCAGACGTAAATTCTCAGGCACACAACACAAAGTCAGACTTGGTTTGTAAACCATGTCATGCAGAGACAATAGTGAACCTTCACATCCAAGATAAATAGACCTGGAGTCAGATAAACAGGATAAAAATAATTTCCAAGAGCTACATATGAAAAAATCCCTAATTAACATCTACGTATAACATACACTACCAGGAGGGGAAATTCCTTTCTAAAATTACTTAGCTCAGACTTGTTTGTGCTGCAAATGTTTATAAACCAAAATGCTATCCTCTGGTAATTTGAGTATTTGGGTCATATCTTGTGCTTCCTGGATGTGACAAAGAATCTTACATGCCTAAGTCTTAATTTAATAAACTTAACTACAGACAATGTTTTAGAAAAACAGCTTACTCACAAAAAATATCAAGCACATTAAGTAGGAGTTTGATTAAGCTACAGTAATCCATCAATTAAGATTAATTCATTGCTCTTGGTCATTCCAGAAAATATGGTAGAAACCCAAAATAAGCAGCCATTAATCTACAAGCAATGAATTAGGGAAAGAAAATTAATTACAAGAAAAAAAGGCGTTCAGAACAGCTAAAAAACTCCCCTTCTGGATGGCTCAGGTCTGAAATCTGGCAGCCCGGAGGAAGTTTCCAATCAAGTCAACAGCATTCTGTACATTACAGGCAAAACTGACCATTTAAATCACACAACCACAGTCCAGGAAATATCCATTCAGTATGCATTTCTGAAAAGGCAGTTATTTTGAATGTTTTTCAAATCATTTCTGGGCAGCCCTGGGCTAGAAGCTTTTATGCCCAAATTGCTTATAACAACATCTTCCTAGAGAAGCTTAAAAGAACCCCATATGACAACTGCATAGCAAATACAGTATCTCACCTTTTGTAATGTTCACCTCTGTAAAAAATAACCTTTTCCTTAAATGACATCCATGAAAATTCCTCTAATAGTATTTAATTAAGCTTTTGCTCAAAGTTGAGAACTAGTACAGCTTTGAAGCCTACATGTATTCAGGAGATGGTTTGATGCTTTCTCTCCAATCTCCAGTCCCTGTTTACACGACCAGTAGTATCTGCAGCAGCAGAATTTAGGCCATCTCTCCCACTACTCCAATAAATATTCATCCTGCAGCTCTCCCTGCCTTGTGGGAAGACAGTGTCTCTTCAGACCTACTCCTACAGACAGTGGAATGAAACACACTGGATGATATAATCAAACAATTCTAGATAACCAATTTTCGTGGTGCAATGGCTTTCAGAGCTGTAGGTATTAAACCAAGCAATATGCTGGCACGACAGAAATGAATACAACTGCCTTCTCCTGCTTAGAAAAGCCCTGCTTTCCACAAACAAGCAGTACAATAGTCACTTAGTTTTCACGCAGCCCCAACTATGGCAGCCTATTGTGAGTGTTTTTGAAAGAAGAGGAAAAGTCCTCACATTCACACAGGATAATGTTACTGCCACTGAAAGCCACAGAAATGCTCCTGCTGATCTCGGGGGGAGTGAGAGCAGCTCCAAACGGCTCCAACTCCGCAGATTTTCCAGCCCGACGTCTACTGCACAAAAATGCAATTTTACTTCATCATTAAAAGCCACAAACCAATAACCAATCAAAATAAACCTAAAATTGCTTTCTAAGTGAGCAGTCTCAGCCAGTGAGTTGCACTCAAAGGAACCAGCCAGCATTCTTCAGGGCTGACAAGCCATAAATTGAAAGCACCATCATTCTGAAAATGTATGGCACTCCTGATTAAGGGTGACACAGCCTTTAAAAGGAGTAGAGAATACCTCACTTCTGAAGTAAGGAATTGGTCTTAGACGTGAACTCTGTAAAAAAAGCCCTTTGGTAATGATAGGACAATGACTGGAGTTTCTTCAGTGTAAAAGGAACAGGAACATGTTCAAAGCTGTACATTCTTTTCCTTCACAAATAAGCTGCAGAATAACAACAGGTTGCTCATGTAATCCCCAAACAGCATCTCCTTTGATTTCCTGCTACCTTTTTTCCTAATTTTGAAAGACTAGTGAGGCTGTCTGGCAAGAGATAACACATCCTAGTTACTATCATTTTATTCCCTTTCACCCCTACAATGATTTTCCTTTGCTCTAAATACTACGAATTTCACCCTAGGATGACTGTTAGAGAGGAAAATTCCCTAAGAAATCTCCCACCTCTTCTGCACTGCTTAGGATATTTGGAAGCAATAACTTTCAGTTTTGCTCATACTATGTAAACTGTACTCCATTCTTTCACCTAAAAATCTACTTTCTCTAAAACAAATTTAAAAGGAGACTAATAAAATAAATGAAAGCTTTTACAAGTTTGAATTATTCAATCAGTTTTATTCATTTAACAAGTACAGCTGTCTTCTGGTTTTAGTCATTTAGAGACCAGCTTTTTTTAATCATGTTCCTTTATCCCAATGTAAATGACTTTTCCTTGTGTAAGAAAACTTCTGTCTGATTAGTTCTGAGGAATGACTTCCCAAATGAGTGGAAGTCATACAAATTAATAAATTGCTTGGTCTTTGATTATGCTGACTGTACTGTTCTGCCAAGGGCCCTGCACTGAAAACAGGGAAGTTATGCTGCAGAAAGCCACTCATCCCACCACACAAGGAGGTAAATAATCACTGGATTTATAACCCAGCTACATTCACAAGCCACAGATTTCTGCACAGAGAGCTCTGAGAAGAACCCCAAGTGCAATGTCTGTCAGTCCAACTGAACACACACCCCAGGGGCTGAGCACAGGCAGCCAGGAGGGGGGAAGCCAGCTCACCTCTTGTCTGAAAGCCACACAGCAGAAGGACAAAGCTTTCTGAAATGGCCCATTTATAAAGTTTTGGAAGCTTTATTATTAGTTACATTACATGCAGTTAATTATTCTACGTTTTCATTATACAGACATTGGTTTTTATATGGTGATTTGCTATTCCAAGCAGACCAATTCAAACTCTTGCATATTTTAGCCATACTCAGCTCAACAGTCCTCCTGTCTGAAAAAAGGCACTGCAGGCTATTACTATAAAATGAATTTAGTCTTTTATCACTTCATTGTTGGCTAAAGAATGACAACTGTGAGACTATCTAAGACAGTAAATAGCAGGACTGATTAAAAAAGGAACAATTTTGCTTTCTAGATTTCACAGACATGATCATGTGTAGTAATGAAAGAAATACAAATATATGTAAGAAATTTTGGCAACTCTTACCACCCTTTCAGGCGAGTTGTTAGGCTCCTTTCCTTGTTCATAAAGCACAACTCAGTTATGGATACCCCTGGAAAACACAAGATACAGATCAAACTCTGAATAGTAATGCTGTAATTAGTGTGACTAATGGCTTGTTGACCTGAGCAATGGGGCAACTCTCTCAACACTTGCCAAACTGCACTGCTACCCCTAGTTCAAAACAGCAAGTCAAGACTTCCATCATTAAGAGTTCCTACTTCCCCCCCCCAAAAAAAAAATCCAAGTTCATGGTAGAATTTCCATCTGGTTTGAACACTCTAGTATGTGGAAGAGTTTCTACTAAAATCTCTGGGTCACAAAATTCAAAAATCATTTGGTTTAATTGTACAGTAACAAGATGCAAAACCAACCAAGATGTTTCTCCTTATTTTCTCTTTGCTTAAATATATTTTTACTTGAAGTTATAAGGAAACCAGAGCACTTTTCATATCAAGTTCACAGTAATACGAAGTTTTAAATCTCAGGGAACAAAAACACCGTCTTGGGCTACGTTCTGCCAAGTTTTAATTAACTTTTCTTTGGGTTTATTTTGACTCCCCAAACCATGCATCTCCAACTGTTTCACCTGCCTTCCTTTCCAAACTAGAAATCCCCACAATTCCATGTGGACACTGCAGGTCACACCTTCAGCAGGGAACACCACGAGCCAGCAGTGCTGGGGTTACAGGAGAGAAGAGAATAAACTTCACCCTGACCCTAAAATCCCCCCTCTTGTAACCCATTCGACATTTGGCTGCCCTATAAAAACCATCTATACTCCCTGGGAGCCCTCACCTCCCATGGTACATTTTATGTTTCATTCCATAATTTACAAGTTGTAAAGCAACACTAAGTCTAACACAATAATTCCAATGACTTGAGGGTGACACTTGACCAAAATTTAGCTAATTAGTAAACAGGATGCTTTATTTATCTTCAACTCTGATAAGTAAATGCTTTTAAGTCCTGCAGAACAAAGGACAAATCTCATCACAACCATGAAACACACGAGCAAGTAGAGCACGTACACGGAAACCCAGCTTGTCACAAAATAAAACTCATTAGAAGGGTCATGTTGTTCCAGAAGCAGCACTGAGAGAGATGGTAAAATCATAAGAAATGTGTTGAATCGGTACAAATCCAACCTCAGGCAAGAATTTTCCTCAAAAGTTTCATTTTTACTAAAAATTCAGACTTTGCCTGATGAGCAGTTCAACACAGAAGTCAGAAGCAAAGTCCTGTCAGTGCTTGCCCTTTTAAAAACTTTGCCAAAGAATAAAAGGAACACACAATTTCCTCTAACCAAAAGAAATGCAAACAGTTATGACAATCAGAAATAATATTAAACAGACATCAGCAGGGTAACACTACATATTAAAAAATGCCACTAGTATCAAGTTTTAAAACACTGCAAGAAATCCTATACAGTCCTTCTAAAGTTATTTTTAATTAAATATGGCAATTCCATGTGAGTCATTTTAAAAGCCTCTACTCTTCAAAAAACTTGAAAAATTATGGCCTATTTTAAATAAATAATCAGTGAGTTTCTTAATGATGACAAAAAAACCCATAAGTTGGCAGCAAGTTGATTTAATTTATGTTTTCAATGTAAACCACAGTATAATTTGAGCTACAAATCTGGATACTCTGCTATCTGTACATGCCTGTAAGACCTAGGAAGAGTGCAGGAAGAAATCATAATTATTTAGAACTCAAATTTACGAATGTTATTAACTTTTTTTATGAACAACATCACTCAAAAAGTATGTTTGATATTCTGGTAATTTCACTTGATTAAAAATTAATCTCTTTTCAGCATCTGAAGATGCTCGTGGGAAGAGAATTTCCAGTGTGTGACCAAACATGCACTGCAAAGAGATCAGAGCAGTGCAAGTCTTGATGAGAACCACCACACACCATTAAAAGAAATCCCTGACTTTTTGCAATGTCGTATTCTTCAAATCCCAGGGGGGATGGATGTAACGTGATTTCGGCTATCTTTGCACAGTACAGATGATTAAACATTAGGTAAGTCAAGCAGCAAATGAAGAGAACAAGCTTTGCAGCCTTCACTCATAACCTTGTTCAAGAAGTTTAGTCTGCCAAGCTCCAGGTCCCCAAAGGTCTGAGCTTCTCAGGAACCAAGCCAACCTTGAAACTGCAGCAGCTGTACAAGTGGAGTTGGATTCTGGACTTTACAAATAAGCATCACGGCTTAACACACAACAGTGAGCAGAGAAGAAGTGATGGAAGAAGCCTCTGCCATGAGCTTGAACAAAGTTCTCTGTGCCAGAGCAGCTGCCAAGCACTAACAAGTGTGTGTTCTCAGTGACTGCAGGCAGGACCAGCAGAATAAGTCCCCTATAAATATTCAGCAGACCCACCATATTAGCAGCTCCAAACATAGCAAAGGGTGAAGGTCTCTGAAAGAGCAGCTCTCAGCATCGTGCAGCCAATTCTGACTGGAACCTTGTGCTGAACCAATGCCAGCTGACAAGGGCACGACCTTCTATTGATGCTGAAAATGATGACTTGGTTCAAAAATTGTTTCGTTTTGCTGCCACAGATTTAACAGCTCAGGTTTTGCCCCCGTGAGATGAGTAAAACATGCTCATTAGGTAACCTGCTTCCACAGAGACAGGATTTCAGACAAAGGCTAAGCACCTTTATTTTAACATTACTAACATGCCTTCAAGGTGCTTTAATGCAGCCCAGCTGCAGAGGTGCAGAGGGAGCAGAGCTCTCCCAGTGCCACCACTGTGCCCAGCACACATTCTCCACAGGAACACTGGTGGAAGTTACGGGTAACATCAAATATGTCAACAAAAAGCACTGAGCAGAAATACAGCTCCAGACACCATCACAGCAACCCTGAGGCTCTCCGAGAATGTGCACAAATAGAAGGAAATAATTTTCGCTTTGTTTATCCACTCTAACAGGCAAGACAATTATGAATTATTGTAACAACTTCTTTCAGCTTGTCCAAAATATTTACTGCCCATTGTTTTCATCTTCCTAGTTACAGACATGCCAATGTCAGACAGTATCTGTTATAATCAACTTGGATTTACTATTCCTACCATCTGTCTTAACTCTAACCAATAAAGAAATACTGAACAAAGAAGGGGATGAGAGGAAGAAGAGAATCAGAATGCCACAAAGATAAGCAGGCAGATATTTGAATGCAAGAACTCTAGAAGCCAAAATGTTCCAGCTGAGCCAACCATGGTTTCCTGCTGGTGTTACCAACATGGTACTGCAGAAAATAATTGCAAATATTACTCACAAAGTACAAAATAGAAACAAACAAGATAACAGAAGAAACATGTATCTACTGACAAAGCTCATTAGCAGATGATATCCAATATAATTCAATATGCTTTCAAGCCACTTGTATAAAGTGACAATGGAAGTGCTTAAATTTAAATAAACCACTTAAAATTCTTTATTTCGCTAAAGGCAGAAGTTTGACCTCAAATGTTCATTTAAATAAATAGAACCAAGTTGGTTAAAAAACAAAAACCGGAGTCTCATAAATGCAGCTGAGGGCTGAGACTGGAAATACTGGAGATAATCTGGCACAAGTCCCCTGCTCAAAGCAGAGTCAACTTGAACAAGTTACTCAAGATTTTTTTTTCCAGTCAGGCTTTGAAAATCTCCAGGAATGTAACCTCCACAATCTCTGGCCAACTTGCTCCAGTTCACCCTTAAGAGTAAATTTTTTCTCAGGTTTTGACTGAAATAAGACTTCCCCACTTGGGACCCACCAGCACATGAGGCTGTGCTGCCTGTTGTGTATTCCTGAGCAGTGCAAGCTGCTTAAAGCCACGAGCTGCAGAAAGGACAATGAGATGTATAACCATGAAATCTATTGCCCGTGCCTGCATGCATTAGTAATCACCAGCATGGCCTCTGGGCCCAATAATGCAGAGCTGGATTCCTTCATCTTCCAGTGACTGCTGAAATCCCCCAGTCACACAAGGACACACAAAACAAGAACACATTTTTTCACTCCTGGGCATTACACCGACTTTAAATCAGTTGGGTTTTGTCTTGTTAATGTACATCCTCAATAGGTTTATTTCAATTTCACAGGATCAAGGATATTTTAAATAATTAGTTTCTCAGAAAATTCACTATTAACACTCCTTGCCTCACATACTATGTGCAAAAACCAGTTCTTGTGAGGTGGACCTGGCAGGAACCCGTATGAACTCAATGCTCTTGAGATTTCCATCAGAAACCAGTCACTTGATTTCATAGGAAATGACAAGAATGCACAAGCATATTTTTTGTTCTCTGTTACAGAAGTCTCAAGTGACATTTGCTGTAAGAAGGACAATGTTAATGGCCACTGAAATGTCAAAGGTTTCCCAAGGAAAAGTCAATCCTGGTCATGCTTTCCCCCTTAAAACATGGGAGTAATTCAGGTGTATTGAGTGAAACTACACCTGTGTCAGGAAGAGGGAAACAAATACCAGGCATTAATCTCTGGTACTAAAACTGGGCAACTGGTATCTTTGTGGATAATTCCTTTGTGGTTTTATATTCTGTAGAAGAAGATGCCTTGAGGGATTTCTTCTCCCCAACAGAATTTTCCAACTTGCTGTTTCACATCAGTGCAGCTACTGAAGTAACTTATTTTAGAGTACAAGTCTGATAATTAAGTCAGCCTATTTCAGGGTCTTCCCCCTCCCCCAGGCTTCTTCATTACAGCTATTTTCATTCTGGACTCTCAACACACTGCGTGCACCTGTAATCTGTATCTACATTGTATTAGTAGGATCCTCCTAATTAGATTTAATTTCTTCAAGTGAGGAAAAAAAGTGACATGCTAAGCCTGCCAGTTCTTTGAAGAATGTCCTAGAAGGTCAAATGGTGTGTCTAGAAGGGCTTTGTGATCCCTTTGACACAACTGAGATAAGGTTGGTCAACATTTCAGATGCCTTCAGTAATGAAAAGCAAAGTAACTGGTATTGATTCCCTTCACATCAATCTCAAAGTGGTAAACAAAATAATTATATCCTCTGTATAGCAGTCTCATGGGTACATGCAGATACTTAATAGATTACAGACAGAAGAAAGCTCATTTAAATCACACATGATGTAAAATTCTAGTTTTCTTAACTGAGCTACTATGTAGACACTAAAGTTTCCAAAATCCCTATATCCCTTATCCTGACAAATTCAACCAAAATCAAAAACTCTCTGAAGATGAGCACAGTACTCTTCCTACAGATTACAGCTCCATAGTTCTAATTCTGAAACAACAGCTCTGTCCTTTAACAGAAATACCTGCAATACTGTTTTGAAGCTTTTATAATTCTAAAATATGTCGGTTTAATTCTTCAAAGCAAAAATTATTTAAAAGAATTAAAAACTCACTCCTGTGTGAGACCAGCTGCATTCCCCTAGACTTCAACTTCTTTTCCCATTAAATAGTTCTGTTTATCCTGTAATTCTTATTATACTTTTCCCTCCTTTTGGGGCATCATGACAAACTACAGCTGAGATTACTTTAAGTAATAACAGGCTAATAATGAAGGGCTCTGAGGGTCTGGTTCTGGTGGAAGCACACAGAACAACCCTCCCCACACCATCTCTGGCTCGCAGCCTCCTCTCCCCAACTGCATCACTGCGACAGACACATCTGCATTTGGCACCTCTTTAGTTCTCTCAGCCCCAGGATCTGGAGCCAATTTGTTTGGCTAAACACTGCACCTGCAAAATGCAGCAGTATTTGCTCATTAAGGCACAGGTAGCAAGCCTGTAGCACAAAAAACAAAACAAATAAGAAGCCAACACCTTGTCCTATTCATGGTTAAAATGCCTAACACCAATTATAGCAGTTCTCTCGGCCCAACTGAGTGTTTTCTCAAGGTAATACTACAGAGAAAGGTTGCTGAATTTTAACAAGACTCACTGTAGTTATTGAAATATTGATACATAAAATGAGGTAACAAATTACAGAATCTGTACCTTTGGTTTCCATAAAAAGGAAATTTCTTTGTATTGCTCCCCTGCCTTGGATGTATCTTTCACTAATTTTATAACATTTAACTTGTGAAACTTCCAAGTTCTTCCTATTCCTTTGTGGCACAGAGAAAAAGCTTCTACTTATTTTCTATATTCAGATGGACAATGCAAAGCAAATTCCTCATTCAGGACACAAAGAGTTAATCTGAGAGAAAAGGAGAGAATACAAGGTCAAAACAATATGGCAAAGGAAAACATCTTGTAGGACAGGGTCTAAGACAGTTCTACTGGCCAGTGTTAAGGTTACCAACATCACTACCCTCCTACAGAGAGGGAAATGAGAAGAATTTGCTAAATATAGCTAGAACTGTTTGGAAGGATGCCTATCCTTATTTGTGCATTCATCTGTTTAATTGTGGGCAATATAGTCCACTAGACAGCCTGAGGCAAGTGTGCATGTTCAATATTCCCTGAATTATACAATTTCAACTGCAGACTGGACTTCATTACAGAGTTTACAGTAGTATAAATGAAAACTTTGTATTTTGAAACTCAAGCTTGGGAATGTACTAAATGCCTTCAAGACTATGTGCAATTTTAAACAAGAATGGTGAGAAAGGCCACACAATTCTTGTGTTTGCTGTATGACCTCAAATCCAAATGTATACAAATATAATTTATATGTATTATCTCCTGATCATTTAAATGTAAATGCTTGCCTTTGCATTGTGAAGAGACTAACCTTCATACAATCAATAATATTTTGAATTTATGTTCATTTTCTATTTAAAAAACACTAACAAGAACTTTGTCATTGGGCTGTATATAAGTTACATTAGCTCTTCCTGGAGAGGAAAGTGAATATAATAAACTTCAGTTCTGTTTAATATTAGGCCTTCAGCACCTTAAAAATTAAAGTTCTTGAAATTCAGAATTATCATCCTGCTTCTCTGCTTCAAAACAGTGGCAAGTGGTTTGTGGCACCATAACTGAAAGGAGGGGGTTATTTCCTTGAACAGACAGATGAGCACGGGCTGGGACTCAGAAATCACCCTCAGCACAATAAATAGGCTGTAAAAGCTGAAGGCTGTTTGTCATCTACAAGAACACACCACAGTGAAACATCAGTAAAAAACTGTGGCAACCTATGAAGGCCTGGAACTTATGGATTATACAATTCCATCGTCAGAGCACATTAAACCCAGCATCTTCCCCTGCACCTCTGAAATCCTGCCTCAGGAGAGGAACACCAGCTCTGCCTCCCATTACTGCCAGCCTGCAGTAAGGAAGTGCCTTGGTCCTGAATCAGAACCCACAGCAATTTAGCAAGTGCTATTTCTGCTTGTAGTAAAATCTTCAATATATAATTTACATCTTGATATGTCATCATTTCTTGGTATTTAACTTAGTAACAGCTTCTCTAAAGCAGAGATTTTATTACATAAATTATGGAAGTAGCAGCCTGGGTATAGTGCAGACAGCATAAATTTCTGAATCAATACAAAATATGTCCCTGGCAGTAGTTGTTATTCTATGCAGGTGTGTTATTGATTACAGCCATAATGGTCTCACTTTAGCTGCCATCAATAACTCACTACTTGTATTGTCACACTGAATTAAAAAAGAACCAGTCTAAAAATATGAGAAGTTATACCAGCATGGCACGACCCAGCCTGTGGTGCAAAGAAGCAGAACACTGCCAGTTTAACTCAGAATTCATGTTTGCAACCTCACCTGACATTACGTTGATAAAATAAAGGCAAATGTGATATTTATTCAGGCAGAAGAATATATGTTCTTAAACGTTCTGGAAAACTCTTAAATTTATGGCTACTGCATACAATAAAACTGTTTTCAATACCTTGGGACCATTATTAGGATACAGGTTATTGACATTTATTGATCAACATGGCTGAAGCTCCCTTGCATCAGATTAAGAATCGCAGAAGGAATGTTAGATTATTTCATTTTTTAAACAGAGTTCATTTATAAAACAAAACTTGACAGCAATATACAACAGTAACACACAACAGCAGAATACTAACCACAAGCCAAATGTTTGTGGAGTATCAAAAAGTTAAATATAGATAAAAGGTATTACCACAATTGTATGAAAGACTCTTAATATATAGTATAATGGGCATTTTTCTTTTAAATATTTCAGATTAGATACACAGCAAAAGAACACTCATTTTCACTGGCCTATCAAAATGCAGAAACAGACACAGACACGAGAAATAAAAGACTTATACTCCCAGTAATCTGATCTTTGTGCCACTTTAACCTTCTACAGAAGACTACCAAAATATTAAGATTATACATCAAATATCAAAATAATAATAATAATAATAATAATAATAATAATAATAAAAGTGTCTACATGATACTTTGTATTCTGTACATACATAAGTAACAGTACTCAAAGAAAATCTACACCATTTTAAAGGAGCACTGGTTTTGTGAGACACTTCCATTGCATTTCCTATGTACCTGCTCTGGACTCCAGAGGGATTCTCCTTGAAAAGCCAAATAAAACACCCAACACCCCAAGGCATGCTCATGCCCACCCTTCTCTCCATATGCACTCTGGGTATAAGGCTTCCCTCTCTTTCCCAAAAAACAGCCAAGAAACTCTTGCAGCAGCAAGCTTATAGATTGCACCAGACTGCCATGATGGCAACACCCATCCCAGGAAACTCAACCAACAGCAACAGAGCTCTCTGGAAGATCTGACAACTTCACCAAGTGACCAAAGTTATTTTCCCCCTTCAGCCTCATACAACGAACTTCACAGGTGAAGGGCACAAACAGTTGTCTATAAAGAAAACTCAACCCATCAATGAGCAAGTTCTCCAGAGTGTTGATGTACAAATAACATGAACAATCATCACACTGTCTCACCTCCAGCACCTGGAATGTCCCATTCCAGAAGCCAGCCCCCAGACACTACCTCATGTGGTGCTCAGTAGAGACAGAGGCTCCCTCAAAGTGCCAGATAAAACACTGGATTCACCCTCACCGACTGAAGCAGCCTCCAGAGGAGTCCATCTCCATGCACTGCTCTTATCTGCAGCCAGAAGGGTCTGCCCTTCCTCATCAGGCACCCACTGATGTGCCTGATGTTATTGTAGCTACCCCAACTCCAGTGTCACACCTCATTCTCCTTCCCCAAGACAGACCACACTTTATCAACCATATTTGAAGCAATTCTGCAATTTGCTTTCCTCTGAGGAACCTCTGCAAGCTTTGCTACTCTGCACACTGTTAAAACTATTATTATTTTTCCATTTAAGACCCACAAAGAAAAGCCTACCCAATATCACCATATACATTCAGCTCTCATCAAGTTGTGAATCCAGTAGCCATGGACACTGTTGATTAGTCAAACATTGCATTACAGTTTCTCAGCCACAGTATAAACCAGTCAAAGTCTGTGCCATCACTTCTGTCACCATTCTGAATGGCAGTTACTTAAAATTTTATAGGGAACTGCTTACTGTAATGAGAGGGTTCTGTGGAGGGATTCCAACTCATGGGTAGAACTTACACCACTAGAGCAGATGAAGAACATGCAATTAAATTACTGGAAACACTAATGGTACTTTCATTAACTGAATTGATCTACATTCATTGCAATAAAGAAAACACTCTCACACCAACAAGTTAAGGTGCCCTTTTTCTCAAAAAAAAAAAAAAAACATGATAATTTTTTATTATATTAAGAGAAGAAAATAACCAAACTTAGAAAAGAGGCATATGTGATACACAAAGCCCAGATCCTGTAAAGCTGATTTTTTGCTGGCCAGCACTCCAAATTAAGCTACAGCTCGCACCTCAAAGTCAGTCAGTACCACTGCACCTCTAAGAATTCTTACAGGAATTACTCCATTAGACAAGTAGAACAATTTCCAATTAAGAATGCACATCCTGATGTCAATCCCCTGAGAAGCCCACTTTCAAGGATAACTGTGCAAAGAAAGCACTGATGCCTAATTCTAAAATCCCAAATTATTAAATTCTCAAAGAAATAAGGAAAATAATGAATATTTTTCATTTACCATAACTACACAATGTCAGGACCTGCCCCAAAGCGATTTACTCACTTCTTCCCTCTCCCTTGCTTGCAGTGTTTAAGCTGTAACTCTTCAGTGATGCATTTCAGAAGAAACACTTCACAACTCTTAAATAATCCATAAGGAGCTAAACAGTACCTGTTCTGGAGGACAAAGGCCTGGTGGTAAGGCACTGGACTTCAAGCTTTCAGTGGCTTATAATAGCCATAACAAGGCAAACAAAATAAATAACAAAAATGAAACTGGAAAAGATACCTTGACATTGTCCTTTCAACCTCCAGCCAACCTGAGATGTCATGTAAGCACTGAAGCAGCAAAGAGATGATGCTGCTTAGAGAGCAAAATCTCCATTTCTCCCTGACCTACAAATCAGAAGCTAACAGATCAGAGGTGCACTGGTGTAGATCCCCAGAGTATCTCATGGAAACCCTGTTGCAGCTTCTGAACCAAAATGCATGTGCTCGAGATGCACAAAAAACACAACTATAAATAACACCAGCTGAAGCATGCACAGAAGATTCTGACAACCCAGTCAAGGACCTTATGGAACAGAATTCCCAAACTGTCTAAGAAAGCCATGGTATCTGAAGAGATGAAACACACTGCATGGAGCTGAGAAACAGAAAGGTCTTCCCTGGGCAATATCAACTGCAGAGTGAGGCAGAGAGCACAACCCTGCCCACGTGTTCTTAATGCACCTCAGTACCCTGGAATATTGCCACCAGCAGGATCCCCACCACACAATGCTGGCTGAGAATTACTTTCTTGGGCCACTCAGGCTGGAATCTGTGATCCCAATATTACAATTTTGCTCTTCCTAAAGGTACTCTATAGTCAGAAATCACTCATCTCATGGTAATTGGTATCAGCTGATTACAGAGGATTAACACTTGCACAATCAGACAAAGATATCCTTCACAAAGAGGTTTTTGGAGACAGAACTGCATATACTCAGGCTCACAGGTTTTCCACAGCGTACTTTTTGCTAACAAACATCGTACATCTCGTGCCAAATGTGTACAATTGAGAAAACACAGATTTAGGTATCTACACAAGTACCCACTGATCAGTTGTTTTCCAGGCTAACTCCTCAGAGGGCCTGATTTTGAAAGATATGGTCAGGCAGATCCCTTGACTTCACTGTGGCCAGCTTCTTGTAACAAACTCTAGCTGGCTCTTACTTGGTTGGAACCAGTAACATTTCCACCAGTTTTATCTAGATTGGACAAAAACCACAGAACTACAAAGCAAAAGATAAGGACATAAACAGTTTGAACTTTTACAGAATTGGATGAATTACCACTTTAAAAAAAAAAAAAAAACCAAAAACACATCAATAAAGCCAATCACTTCAGGGGTATAACAGTGCCTTAGTTAAGATCCACTATTTCCAGAAAGAAGCACTTGTTCCAACAGTGGCAACAGTAATGACAACTACTGTAAGAAAATATATGTTTTTTGTAGGAATGAGGAGTGACTAGATGTGAGCTTCATTAACTAAACTGTTCTCTACAAGAGACTAGAATACTTAAAAATGCCACCCATATATACATTCCTATTGGGTCTCTCACACATTTTTTTTATCCCCATGATTAACTGATATTCCAAGAAAGGCATTTATTTTGGTGGGTCAAAATGTCGAACTACCCTGAAACACAGCAGCAATTGATGACTAAAACATTATTTTATTTGATCAATGTGTATAAACTAATGAGTCATAGATGCTGTCCAGTTACTACTCAATGATTAGCCATTTACAGACTACACACCAAATGCTACTTCTTGAAAATGTGACTGCCAGACGGTTGATTGTCAGGCTTTCAAAAGATTGGACATTACTAAATTGAGCTGTCTGTTCTTAGAATGTTGCACAAAACCAGCTACAAAAAGAAGTGGTCTCTCTAGAATTAGTTATTTGTCTTACATACTATGCAACACAAACATGACCCAAGCTAATGAAGAAGATGCAGACCCCCAGAACCTCAGCAGACAGCACCAGAAGCAGCTGTACAGATTGTTTTGGACCGCCTCAGAAATGAAGAAACAAGGAACAAAACACTTGCACAGCAGTTTTTTTGTTTGGGTTTTACATGAGCTATCTGAACGAAATGAAACCCAATTCATTACGTAAGTTGGTTGCTATTTTTCCAGATGCTCAGGTGGCTAACCACCTCTCTCCAGCACACAGGCAGACCACATCCTACCTGCAATTTAAGAGACTACTTCAAGACCTCCCTGTTCTTACTTTAATGCTTAAACACTGATGATATTGCCAATGTCCTTTCCTGAAGAGAATGTGCTTGTCAAGTTATATGTATACTCTGAATGTCTTGTATTATGGAAAGAATACTTTTTCTAAAAAAATGAGGGTCTTAATCTTAACAGAAATCTCACTGCTAATTCCCAAGTGACACACATTAAGTCTGAATAAGGTAACTGCATGCAACACATCTTAAATTCCTTCCCTATTCATACTGGTGTAACCCTGGAGTTGGCCCTTTCCTCCTTATTCTGTAGAAGCAGACAAGAAAGTAAAAAATTTGACCTAAACTTTCTGATTTGAAGATTACACTGTGATGGCCACAGGATACCCTCACAAGATAAGCCATACTCTGGTTAAACTGGAAAGACATAAACTAAATGTAATCTCACACCTAGCTGCAAGAGCATTTGTTTACAGTGTTTGTGTCAATGACTTATACTCACACAATAAAATATTTAGAGCAACAAACCATAAACCTGGCAGCACAAGAACTCTAACAGGTTTTCCTTGCAGTCTATCAATTCTGACACTACCCAAGATCCACCAGAAGCACTGCAGAAATAACGTGTTGCATTACATAAAATCAAATACAGAAGCTCAGTTTTATATAACTGTAATATGCATACATATGGTCTTCAGGACAAGATATCTTCTCTAAACTGCAGTTCGTACAAAATTCCAACTATAAGCAAAAGATAGCAATTTTGCCATTTCTAGTGCAGTATCTTAAACTCAATATAATGGTAATCTCTCTCTATTTGTAGCTCTCACTGGTTCTTCCAGAATTAAAGACTTGCTGAAACTGAAATCCATTGCAGATTTTGAATTAATAAGTGAACGTCAGAGAAGACACCAGTTTCATCTATTTTAGCCGAATAGTAGGTCAAAACTATGATCACATTAATTGGAATTCAGTTATTTTTCTTGACAGCAACTATGGCATAAAAATAAAATCAAAGTCAACTTTGTAAAGATCGTCAATGTCAAATAAAATACATTCTGTGCATCTCTGAACAACACACAAGGATAAATCATGCAGTGAAACTATGCAGTCAAACTATTGTTCTTCCAAACCTTGCCTTCCCAGAACATTCCTTTAGCCAAGCAATGGGAAGATAAACCCATTTGCCTAATGGAGCATATAATTTAAATATTTCAGACAAGCATTAACAGAGATATTGCTTAAAATAGATTTCACAGCCATCCATCCAAATCTATTGTATGATGAAGATCCAGTATAGTTCACAACTTATTTTTCCTATACAAACTCTAAACTCTCCAGCCCTTGCAGCTACTTTAGTCACCAGGTATACTCTGTATTACTTTATTACAATCTTTTTTCCAAAGTAAATTTAATATGAAGCTGCAATTTTCCTCTTTGGCAGTGCCTTGCAACATTTCTAAACCCACTAAAATTTCAGATTTTACTACTGCACCATGCAGTCCTGCACAATTCTGTAAACAAAATACACTGGAATTTATGGAACCTTAAAGGGATAGTGTACTTCATACAGACTGCAGTATCCCATCCACAGGAAGATGCAATCAGCCAATGTCAATATTCTGTCATTTAGAGTCATAGTTTTTTACCATAAAACATTCCCATTAATACAAAAGAGTAGGGTTGGGTTTTCCCCCCAAACTTCTATCTAGGGTTTAAGCTATTAATATGATAACAGGTCTTCACTTGATAAAAAAATCTGCTTATGCTTTTTTCTTTCAACACGCTATGAATCGCATTTTGTATTGTGACCTACCTAAAGCACAACAGTAGCTCGTAACAAGCAAAGTGCATGCTAACAAGAATTCCCCCTTCCACATACACAAACAAGTACCTACATGAAAAAAACAGAGAAAGGGAAAAAGACAGTCTTTACTATTTATGTACTAGGAGTGAGCATTTCAAAGAGTTGATCAACTTCCACAAACGTCAGATTTCAACCGTGTACCTCAACACTGCAGCAAAAGCGAAAAGTAAAAAATAACCCCAACTCGGGCTTTTAAGTCTGTAATGGATTTCACCCATGTGAAAAAACCAGGTTAGTTTTGTCTGGTCTTTGCTACAGAGTCATCTCCTATGCACGCCACAAATAACCCGAGCGATGACTTCCCTGCAGGACAAGAGCTGCCCATCATATTGCAGGATTATCACAATGTTGGTTTGTTTAGGGGCTGCCCGTGTGTGTGCGGCTTGCGTATGTAATTCAGGCATTCGCTCACATCAACTCCTCGTTGCGTATCTCACAATAAACTGATGGACGCTGCTGAACCTGAACCACCAACCTTTAGCGAACAAAGAAGTCTAAGCCCCAAAACGTGATGCAAAATCACCTCAAAAACCTAGTACACCCCGCAAGAGCCTCTCACCGAAAATAGCCCGGCAAGCTCATTCATTCTTCCCGACCCAGCGATCCGCTCACCATCTCCTCCGTCTTCTCTTATCTCTCTGCCCTCCGCTTATTTTCCTCGCTGCTGCTGCTGGATTCAAGGAGGCGGTGTACCAAAAAAAAAATTAAAAAAAAAAAAATAAAAAGGGGGGAAAAAAAGGCGAAGTGTTCCCCGCAGCAGCGGGCAGCCGCTGGGCAGCAGGGCAGCCGCTGGGCAGCAGGGCAGCCGCTGGGCAGCAGGGCAGCCCCGGCGCTGTGTCAGCCCCGCCGCTCCGCTCCCGCCGCTCCGCCCGCCCCCCGCGCGGTCCCCGGGAGAGCGCCCGGGCTGCACCAGCTCCGCCCGCCCGCTCACCGCCGACACCGCCGAGGAGTCGCAGCCGGGCTGATTTTCCCCTCCCACCTCCACATTCCTATTTACAAAGGGTATCCAAGACCATCTTTATCCAACGGGGGGCTGGGGGGGGGGTAGTTGAGGGAGGGGGAGGTGGAAGCGATCATTAACCCTTTTCTTGCGTTTACCTTTTGCTACTGGGATTTTTTTGCTCCGGTTTTGGAGCGCACGGGGGAATCCCCCTTTCTCTACAGAGCACATGGACTCGCTGCCATCGGGCCCCGCCGGGTCCGCGCTCCCGCAGCGCGGCTTGGCCGCTCGCCACCCCTGGAGCGGCACAGCCCTCCCCTAAAAAAGGTCCAAGGGCACGGCCGAAAAACGCACACCCTCCCTAAACCACCGCCGGGGAAACAAGGGGAGAGGAGCACCCAGCGCGGGCAGGCCGTGAGGGCAGGGCCTGCCCCACTCCGCTGTTTTTAAGCGGGGCGCTCGCGCTGCCCAGCGCTCACACCTGGGGGAGCGGCGCACCCTGCGCGCCCCGCCCGCCCCCGCGCGCCAACCGGCCCCGCCAATTCCCCATTGGCCGCTCGGCCGCGCTCGCGCCCGGCAACCGCGGCCCCATTGGTGCGGCCCCGCCCTCGCCGCCGCGCCATTGGCCGGCAGGGCTGTCCGTCAGGGAGCCGGGCGGCTCCGCCCCTCGGCGGGCGGGGGAGCGGCCGCGGCGCCGCGCGGGAGCAGGGCCGGGGTGGGCACGGGGCATCGCGGGGCCGGGGCTCGGCCCTGCCCTCACGGCACAGCCGGGCTCGGGACACGGCCGGGCTCGGGACACGGCCCGGCCCTCGGGGCGCTGCCGCTGCGCGCTCGGCAGGAGCGGCAGGGACCATTGTGTCACCTCCCGGGATGGGTGCGCGCTCCCGCTCTGCCGGCCCGCAGCGCTGAGCCCCGCGCTGCGCAGCGCTGCGAGGGGTCTCTGCGCTCGGGAACTCGCCGGTGCCTCGCCCAGCTGCCCGCGGGGGGATCCGGGCCCAGCCGGTGTCCCAAGGGCTGTGGCAGCGGGCCCGCCTGGTGCGGCGCAGCCAGGGGATGCTGGCACGCGATCCGCGTGCGTTTGTCCAGCCTGACCTTCTCGCCGTTTGCAGTGGTCTGTGCAATGCGGTCGTCGCCTTCTCTTTGATAACCTAAATGCCTTGAGCCTTCCATGCCCTTATTTTATATCTTGTTATCTATCCCCTTCATTAATGTTCCTCCTTCGAATCATTTCCTGTGGTTTCCCCCCTCCCTAACCGTGGGTGCCAGAAATGTTTTAGCGTTCCAGTGTCACTGTGCTGTGGACAAAGGCAGTGTCACTCCCTTGTCTCCTCTACATGTCTGTATTTTATACGTTAAGTGATTAGTTTAGTCCAATTTACCACAGTATTACCCTAAGAGATCACATTGAAATATTTATATATAGTAACAGCTAAATTATCTTCTGAAGTACTTTTTGCCGAGGCAGCCCCCATCACTGCATTCTTTATTTCCATGTGTTTCCTCACGTTTTCTGATATTAAAAATGCAATTTATTGGACTGGCATGATTTAATTGGGCATATCAGATGATTTTGTAACCAATCGGCCATGTGAATTATCCACTCATCTGCTAAGCTACAGATTTTACTAGTAAAGATCTTGCCTCATCCAGGCAATTGATAAAGATACCAAATCGGATCAGAGCAAGAACTCATCTCTAGAATACTCTGTCTGGGTCCCTGTTGTCTCCTCTTCACAACCAGTTTTTGAGAGATCTCTCATGGCAAAGATACTTAATCCATCTAAGGAGTGTTCTATGCACTCCAAACGACGTGCATTCCAGCACATAAAGAACAAGGTTTAAACAGATGTCAGGACTATTTCTCTTTTCGTTTTTGAGATTTACTCAGGACAGTTCTACAAGGTTTTCACTAAGCTTCTGCTTGTTTTTCAGCTTTCTCCAAGACAGATTCTAACCTGACAGCCAGTACTACTCTCTTCATTAAAATAAAGTGGACACAGAGTCACAGCCTGCTTGGGATGAGAGTATTCAAGTTTGACAAACAATGGGAGCTATACACAGATCCCCTAGAACAGGGTCTAAAAGGGACAACAATAACCAAGCTGTTTTAGGCAGAACAAAAAGTAGACACAAGAATAGAAGGAAGAGTCTGAATGGCCACCAAAACCAGTATTCACAAGTCCTTTCAGCGGACTGTTTTTGTGAAACCTCTTAAAAGGCTTTTTAAATTACTCTAAGGTTATTCTAACTTCCCATATGTATTAAAAATAACAAAAAAGTCATTAAAAACCACCATTAAGTTTAAAGCTTATGGACAATTTTTCTTCCCATGGACATTGCTGCTACTGAAAATATGCAGATTTATCATCTGAGGATTTTTAATGGGTATCAAGCATAGAAGGTAAATAATCTTTGGTCACAGTGATGAGTCTATAGTTGGAGCCTCAAACAGAGTGATAGAAAGAACAATACATTACAATTAATGTGCATGCATTTTACCTATTTCAATGTAATGGAGATTTGTATAATTTGTCTACTTATTCATCAGATGACTTTGGAATAGCGACTCTGTGCCTGAAAGCATAAATACATTTTAGGTTTATATGTATCAAGGTAATAACTACAATCTATTATTGCATTTCAGAAGCAATAGTAGAAAGAATGATGATCATATACTCACCCAGTAATTTTCATCAGCAGATCTCAACAGACCTTGTGAAGGTCAATGTGATCATCCCACTGATGATGATGGAGAAAGAAAGCACTGAGATGAACTTGCTCAATGTCATGTGCCAGAGCAGTGGTAAAGCTGACACTTGGCTTCAGGTTTTTGGCATCCAGGATGAAAGGTTTTGCTTCGCAAGCCACGTTACACATCCATATACCCCCGGGAGTTCTTTTAATTAGTGTTCTTTTGTGTGCTGTGTTTATCAGTGTTAGAACCTAGAAGAGCACTCAAGGCTTTTATGGTGTTTCCTTATAGGCTTCACCATAAGAGATTTTGTAATTTACAGTGTTCCACTGAAACCCTCTATTGCCACCTGTGAAGAAAAAATCAGAAATTTTCAGGTCTTGTTTGAAAAACCCACAAGTAAATTAATATTTAATTCTGACAAAAAAGTGGCACAGATCCAATCTCAGCCTAAATCTGCAGATCTAGGTAAAATTACTAAATGTTTGATTATCAGTTCTGATCGTGCTGTGCTTAATAACTTGACATTGTCACTTGTAGCAAATTTGACATTGTCACTTGTATTTTCCTCAATCCTCAGGAAAACTGTCCTGGCTGGAATTTAGCCCATTGCAAGCTCAGAGCTCAGTGACTTTGGGGCCGTCCTGGAAGTGGAGTCTGTGCTGAAGGTGGTCATGGGAACAGCAGTCCACAGAGCAGCCTTGATCTAGAAGGGTCAGGAGCTACGAACTGGCTTGTTCTAGAGGGGCTGGGAGTTACTTCCAAACTCGCCAAGTGTCAACAGTCCAGTCCTGGTGTATCCGTCCTCGGAGGTGTGACCCTGTGCACCTCAGATCAAGCATTTTTGGTTGTTATTTCACACCTTCATAGAATCACAAAATCCTCACAGTTGGAAGAGACCTTTAAGATCATCGAATCAGTGTGGCACTACCACTGTAATCTCTAAATCACCTCACCCAGCGCCAGGTCTTAAATACCTCCAGGGATGGTGACTCCACCAGGGGAAGGTGTGTGGATCCAGGGGAAGGTGTGTGGATCTCAGGGAAGGTGTGTCGGTGCAGGGAAGGTGTGTGGATCCCAGGGAAGGTGTGTGGATCCCGAGGAAGGTGTGTGGATCCCGAGGAAGGTGTGTCGGTGCAGGGAAGGTGTGTGGATCCCAGGGAAGGTGTGTCGGTGCAGGGGAGGTGTGTGGGCCCTGAGGAAGGTGTGTCGGTGCAGGGAAGGTGTGTGGATCCCAGGGAAGGTGTGTCGGTGCAGGGAAGGTGTGTGGGCCCTGAGGAAGGTGGGTCGGTGCAGGGAAGGTATAAGCCCCCCGAGGGAGCCGTGCCGGTGCCGGCAGTGCGGCGGGAGGAGGAGCCGGGCCCGCTGTCGGCCCGTCCCCCCTGAGGGCGGGCGCTGCCCCGGCCCGGCCGCGCTCCGGAAGCGGCGCGGGGGACGCGGAGCCGGCGCTGGTGGGTGAGTGAGGGAGGGAGGGAGTGAGTGAGGGGCCGGGGGTCCCGAGCTGAGGGACGGGCTCGGGCACAGCCCGGGGTCGCTTCCTCTGCCACGACTGGCCGGGAGCTGACGGGCTCCTGTCTGGGGGGGCTCCCAGTGCCCCTCCCGGCCGCCGCCCCGGCCTCCCCGCCGAGCAGAGCGCTGCTGCTGAGCGCCATTTGCTTCGGGTTTTTATCCTAAAAGCCCCCGTGTGAAGTGTGGGCTCGCCCCTGTCCCTTTGGCTGTGCTGTGGCAGCGCGTTCCTGCGCGGGTGGCGGCCGGTTGGTACCTGCGTCACGTACGACAGTAATTGTAATTGTACAAGAGTAATAAAGTAGCTTTTTAATTAATTTTTAATATGCGGTGACACTTTGAGGGCAAGAAATTGTCACGGAAAGACGCTGGAAACTACTGACGTCTCTTTTGGTGGTTCCTCACTGAAGAAAACCTAAGAATTGTGCAAGCTAAAAATACAGGTTTTGCCTAAGGAAAAAGGTCCAGCAGAAGGCTCTGGGTCTGCAGATCCGTGGCAAAGGAGAAGTTTGTACTCTTGAGAAAGTGGGGGAAAGGCTCTTCTACTCCATCCTTGCAAATGCTTCTAAAACATGCTGTGGTGAAAGGTTATATTTACTGGCCTTTGTTTCTCACTGGAGCTGTACAGTGGACCTAATCTAGTAGGAGAAAAATTCTGCAGCTGAAAATAAAACGAGCTCATTAAACTTGGGAATGGCATGCACCTTATGTGTTATTTTCTGTTTTTCATAAGCGTTGTACTTTGCATTGTTGTCTCTGGCAGTGAAGACTGGCTCTTCACCTTGGTAGGGTTAGTTACAATCTGTATGGAGAGCAACCTGAAAGGCATTAAATTAGAGATCATCTATTCCAGCTGGTCTTTAACCATTAGTATTGCTACACAGGAGCATGTGCTACACAAGGGAAGTTAAAAAATAAATCAGTAAAGTGCTTTAAAAATGCAGCCATGAGACACTTTTCTCTGGAGGAAAAACATAGATTACTTTTTATAACTAATCAGTCATCTCTTTGATGGTTTTAAAGTTCCATATTAAAAAAAAAAAATCATTCCACTAGTGCAAGAAAGTGCATCCAGTTTTATGGCCCTTTAATGGGCAGTCAAGGACTGTAGTGCTCAGCTTCATTTGGACATATTCAAAAGAGACAGTAAAATAGTTTTGGACTCTGCTGACCACGAGTTATTTTTGTGGTACCTAAAACTAGCAGATTCCAGTGATAAACGATTTCTAGCTGTGTTTTAGACTGCACCTAAACAATAGTTTTGGATCAGGTGAGAAGCACTGGAGATCACTGTGGTAACTGACAGATGTTATTTATGATGCTTCATTTGCGAAAACAAAATACATAACAAATGGCTTCATTTTTCAAAGCCTGCTACTGGGAATTCTTAAGGGTAGAATAGTTTTATGCCAAATTGTGAACTGATTGCCTCTAATCAACCAAATGATGGTAGAACCCTATGAAAAGAGCATACACAATCTATCATATTTGGGTCTCTTGGTAGTTCCTCTAAACGCTACCTTATGCTGGTGTGTATCCACTCAGGCTTTTAACAGCTCCTTCAAATGAGCCAAACACACTGTACTGTGTAACAGAGCCCAGCAGCACAGAACAAGAACGTTAGTTACTGGAATGCTGTTTCCAAATTAGCGGTGCCATTTGGAGCAGAACCCTTAATTACAGGATGTTTGTGATTCTTGTCAAGCTGGTTTGTGTGTATTAGGCATAAGTTGGACAGCAAACTAGAAACATTACACAAATAGGAGATTGTTGCTGATCGTGACATCCTTGGTAACTGTTGTCTTATTGACTAGGAATAATCAAACCAGAATTCATAAAAGCTCATTATCCAGAAGGCAGTAAGTCTTCACTGTCTCCACCTTAGAGTGGAGGGTTTTTTCTCCCTTTCTGCAGATTTTGCCATGTTTCACAGTGTGTATGTTCTGGCTTGTCTTCAGAAAGAAAACCAGAAGGCAGGTGTTGTGCCACAATTTAGCCTTTTCTGCTTGAACTAAGCCAACTCCTGCATCTCTAAGGATGGTTCTGAAGACACATTTTCTGCTCGACAAGTCAGCTTTTGATCAAGCTTTGGACTTGCTGTAGCATCCAGTTGCAAGTGGAAGGCAGTGCTGGCCTAATCTTTGTCATCTTCTCGCCCCCTCCATCTGTGGGGACTGAGCTGTGTGGGGAGGAGGCTGCTGAGCACATCTGGGGAGGAGGCTGCTGAGCACATCTGTGGGGAGGAGGCTGCTGAGCACATCTGCTCTGCAGTGGCAGCTCTGTGCAACGTGCTCGTCCCACCCCATAGCTGGCAGACCCACTTTCATGTGAACATGAGCCCAAAAGGATGACACCTGTATAAAGATTTTTTCATTGAATATTTAGGTACTTATGGTATCTATGACTGCTTCTCTTCAGGGTTTTTTTTCCTCTTAGTATTTGTTAATTGTCGTGAATTTTAGAATATCCCAATTTGAGTCTGACTTACAGTGTGCTTCTGTTTAAGAATTATAATGCTAACATCCAGCCCTGGGTATAAAACCTCAACAGGTGTTGCAAGTGCAGTGTCAGCCTTGATCAAAGAAGGTACCAAAATACATTGCTTGCCTCCCTTGCCAGTTAAGTGTTGCTGCTATTTTAGGGGGTAGCTCTGTTTTATCTGGCTTAACACTTCTGTCTGAATAAAAAAAAAAAAGGTTAGGCTGTTTATGTAGGACCTATAAACACTTATGCTTGTTTCAAGGCCGGCAGGTGGAGCCCAAGATAAGTAATACTGGTTTGATATTTGGAGTTAATAAAACCACAAATGTAACTTAAAGTACTGTAATAACATCAAGCAAGGTTGATGGGGTGACACAAAGATGGTTCTGTCAAAGCAGTAGTAGAAAGGTATTGAGGTGTTGAAAATACTTGTCCTTCTAGATAATTGTGCTGAGTGTTACAAACTTACTCTACTGCTGTTTTCTGACTGGCAGTTTTTGTGTAAGTTTTATGTGGCCAGTAATTTTGCACAAACAGCTGGACTGAATTGATTATTTGGAGGGAACTCAATACATCAGCTAATGGAGCCTGAAACATGTTTATTAAAATAGTGGTCTTATGAGTGATTAATTGCCGATGGTTTTTTATTGAGTAATCCATTTAATTGTCTGGCAGGACACTTAATGAATACCAGAAGCCATATCTCCTTAGTCAGCAAAAGTAGTCAGCAACAGTTGTCCATTAAAACTGTATTTTATATCCCTGCTTTCACCAAGTGGCCTTCTTTGCCAGTAAAAAGTTTCACAGATTACCCACCGTATTGCTGGTGGTGTTTTAAATGGAAACTGCTCCACTGTGGATTTGAGGGGATCTCTTCTGAGCTATGAGTGTTGTTTGGGAAATAGGCTTGGTGACATAGAGCAGCTGGAGTACACGACCCTGAGTTTTGGGAAAAGCTGGCAAGGTCTGGATGCAGAAGGTCCGAGTAGTTCAGTTGTCCAAGTCCAGTATGGTTGCAGTCTACTGAGAATGCAGCAGTAGGAGTCTGAGAAGGGGGACAACACCCTGAAACTGAGTAGATTTTCTATGTAAAGCTGGCTATGGATCTTTCTAAACACTGGGCTAGTAAATCAATTATCCAGAATTTAAGACTGCATCTTTAATTTATGATTAATTTCTAAACCAGTTGTTTAGGGATTGACTTGATAGAGACAAAGAAAGTCAGTACATTGCAATCCTTAAACTTCAGCATAGAAGCAAGTTTATAATTTGCAGTGTAATAGATAATCTTAATTTACATTTCAGGCTATTACAGAATGACCTTACATTGAGCCTTTGTGGAAGAACCAAGATTTAAACATCAGTTCTTCAATGTGCATCCTTCTATTCAAGTTTGACCCCCGCCCAGTTTCAAAAAATGCGTACAGGTAAGATTGTTCTAGTTAAAACAGACTTGTTTCCGTGTTTTTACACCATTTCTTTCTGTATCCAGTGCGTGAAGTACAAACTCAAGTCAGAATTATGTGTTCTGTTGTGCCTTTGAGGTGTTTAACTCCCTGACTTTCCCCACTGGAGGATTTACTGTAACCTTTTCAGAACCCTGTGTTTTTAGACTGTCAGAAGACTCGGGCTTTGTAACCACAGACCTTTAGCTGGGCATCTATCATGTGCTCTATAAGTCCTTTAAATATTGTACTCCAGAGTTTGAAAGCCCTGTGTTCTACTTCAGCATTTGAACTAAGGTGAGTCGTGTGTGTTGGGCATTGCAGATGCAGCTGTCCCCTCCTTTCAGTGTGGTAGATAAGCTTAGGGTTTCCAGTTTAAAACCAGTTTTAAAGGAACTTCTTGGAAGTGTCCTAGCCTTCCCCCACCCTAAAATCTGCTTGCAATTAAAATTGTAGATAAAAAACTAAGTCTTGTGTAGGAAATGTTTGGCCAAACCCCAAAGACTAAGCAAGCATCCAGGCTTCTAGGTAAGTTTGTCAGGATGTGTGTCAGGATGGCATACAGTGAGTTTCCAAAACATTAAACTTCCTGTAATCATTTTCTCTCTCATTATAGCCCTCAATTGTTAAACTTCATATCCAACAGCAGCATCTTTGAGTACATTGAGTATACAATAGAAAAACAGCACTTCAGGCCAGTGAGCAGATTGTAAAGTTTTATTGCTTTCTGTATTTCTAAACAGTGCATAGGTTCCATTTTATTTTGTGGGGTACCAGTATTGGTATTCATCCAGAGACCATCAGAGTCAGGATGCTCAGGAAATCATCGTGCCTTTCACTGACTTTTCTGCCTTGTTGTATTGAGAAGCAGATGCCATTCCACAGAAAGAAAGGAAATGAGAACCCAAACCTCAGTTGTCCGTGGAGTGCATTCCTTTCTGCATCTGGAATCTGCCTAAAAGGAGGTTTTGTTTATGATGTGACTGGTGCTGAATTAATATATCCATTTATTTGGTCTGACTTTCTTTGTGTTACAAGTTAGTGAAAGACAGATTCAGCAATTTGATGCCTCTTGGGAAAATCCTCTGGATGTCATCTGTAGTTGCTTGCCAAGTGAACTTTCTGCCACGATCAATATTGAAAAGTAAAACTTACAGTAGTTTGCTTGCTATAAAAAATTGCATCAAGATTGAAATTAATAATTTATGTCAGAAAACAACTTGCTGTCAGTGTCAAAATAGGACAACACTTTTGAGATGTTTGGCCCAAGTTCAGGAGTGTTTAATTGTATTTAACTTTCTCAGTGTTTCTTTGCACTAACACATGTGTGTGCCTGCCTTTGCACTAACATCTGTGTGCTGCCTTTGCACTTACACATCTGTGTGCTGCCTTTGCACTAACATCTGCGTGCTGCCTTTGCACTAACACATCTGTGTGCTGCCTTTGCACTAACACATCTGTGTGCTGCCTTTGCACTAACATCTGCGTGCTGCCTTTGCACTAACATCTGTGTGCTGCCTTTGCACTTACACATCTGTGTGCTGCCTTTGCACTAACACATCTGTGTGCTGCCTTTGCACTAACACATCTGTGTGCCTGCACTTTGCACTAACACATCTGTGTGCCTGCACTTTGCACTAACAGCTCTGTGTGCTGCCTTTGCACTAACAGCTCTGTGTGCTGCCTTTGCACTAACACATCTGTGTGCTGCCTTTGCACTAACACATCTGTGTGCCTGCCTTTGCAGCTGCTCTGGCTGCTCTCTGGGGCCTGTTTGCACTGAAGTTTAGTGCAGTGTAACGAGCCCTTTACTGCAGACCATTATTATTGTCAGAGGGAACACGCTGCCTTTACATCTTCCTGAACTGTGCTGTGTGCATCTTACAAATAAATACATGTTTCAAGCTTCAGAGCTGTAATCACAGAGTCTTTTTTAAGGAGCTGAATTGCATTGTAGGAAATTGCTTTAATGGAATGATTTCTCGTGTTTTCATCTCTCTCAATATTAAAATAAATCTTAATACATAAATCCTAATACAGTTGAGTTATTTCAGCTATAACATGGCTGAATAGGCTTTTTGCAGTTTATTAGAAGATGAGGGTCACTTAATATTGTTCCTTTTCAGTATGATTATGTTTCATAAAAGACAAAATAAGGATGGTTTTATTATTATGATCTTGTACACTAGCCTTGTGATAAATTTAGGAGTCTGCATTAAACTTGAAATAGGGAATATTCAATCACACCAGAAAGACTTCACTTATTTTTAGTATTTAGATACTATAAACAAACCGTGGTTTCATGTCAAGAATTATTGAAAGCAAAGTATAATTGGAGCTTCAGGAGATGAGAAATGCACTTCAGCCAAACTGTTTTTTAACAGTGGTGATGTTAATTTAAATAAAAATCTTCAGAAGGAGGCTGCACAATACAAATGAAGCATATTCAAGATGACAGAAATTTGGAAAACTAGCTGAAAGCCTACAGGTCAAAGACTAGAATCAGCTAGAAGAAGAAAAATTATATAAGTTTGAAAGGAACATTATTATATTTGTGTTGGAAAGAAAAAAAATGTACATACAGTTTGGTTTCCAACAGGTGCTTCTTTGTTGGGCAAAATACGAAGCACCTGCCTTCCAGAAAGGGTGCCATTGAACTTGAGGGTTGTTTAGTTTCTCTGTAGCTGATTGATTACAGTTCTTTTTCCAGAGTATTTCTAATGTAACGCTTCTAACTCAAGCTCTTATTTATAGGTACCCTGCGTCTGTCTGATGTTGCAATAAGTAATTCAATTTAGTTTCTGATGCTGTCTTCCCTTGCTTTTGAATAACAGAAAGTGTTCACTTTCTCAGTTTCAAAAGATGGATGTGCAGTCAGATTAGCCCAGACTTCTCTTTCTAGTGTTCCACTGCTGCTGAAGTGAGTGTGGCACACGTTCAGTGAGGGATCTGTGTGATCTGAGTAGGACACCAAAAAAGTTGCTTTGTTTTAATAACTTCTGCTGGATGAAATGGACAGAGAAACAGATTTTTCTTTCAAAGGCCAAGAATGGAGAGTGTTCTAAATTCTGTGGAGCTGCCTGGCTGTACTGACTCGTTAAAACTTACCTGCTTTACATTCATAGCCTGACTGACTGGAACTGGGGTTAATATTGAATTTGAGTGATCTGCAGTGCTGCAAAGACTGGAACTTTTGAGCAAGACCTGTCTTATCTTGCCTGCCTGCTGCTTCTTAAATATCATGTTGAACTTGAGTCTTTCAAGTGTGAAAGTGCCATTTATGATAATTATCAAAGTTCAGAGATAATCATCAAAGTACAAAGTACAGATTTTCTAAAACTATCAAATTTTAGATGGCACGTGAAGAGCTGCAGCATGCTTTTTGTCAGGACAGCACTTGCTCTTGTGGAGTGATGTGTTTATTTCTAAATATAAATAATGGATTTCATCCAACAACATTTTTCAATTGCATATTATTTTTCGTAGCTTCTTCCTACCTCCTGATGGTGCCACCTCCTCCTGTTCTGGCAGAACCCAAATTATGCAAGCAACTATGGATGCAAAAAAACCCCAACCCACAAAACAACAAAAATCAGGGGGAAAGTGCCCACCAAAGTATCTCTTGATTGTTACAAAACCCCACAGCTTTTCCCTTTATTTCTTTTCCTCCCTGACCATACTGTCATTTCATCCAAGAATTTCGGTGGGGCTGGACCTCTGACACTGTCACAAATTTATCTCTGCTCTGAGTACCTACAGACAAAACCATCTGACTTGTGTCTTTGAACCCCATAATTAGAGCTTTAGGTGTCAAAGACAGATTAAGAAGTACTGTGGCTGCATGATCCTAAGCAATGATCTGGTAAAAACATTCTCTCGTGCTTCACAGTTTTGGTAAGTTACCTATGAATCTGTGGGTTATCTTCACATTTTCTTTAATGAAGCTGTAACTTCATGCTGAGGAATTTTAAGGTTGTTTATGTGATCTTAATTCAATCTCTTCCACTGGAAGTATTGTTCTTTGAAAATAACATCTGCCTCATTCACTCAACAAGATGGACTTGCTGTCTCGAGACAGTGAGAGACAAGGCTGCTGTCAGATGTCATTTGGCCTTTCCACTGAGTGATAGAGGTGAGATGGGAGGATAAAGGATGGTTTCATGCTTAAAATGAGCTAATGCTGTGGCAAAAATTGGATTCTGTTCCTGCCTGCACTGTGAAGTTCCAATTTGTAAGTAATAGTGTGTTTTTCCTCCTGTGTTCTCCAGGCTCATTCTAGCAGCTAATAGAGATGAATTTTACCACAGACCATCCAAATCGGCCGAGTTTTGGGACAGTAGCAATGAGATCCTCAGTGGTATGTCTGTCTTGCTGTTTTGACAGGTTTTCATGTAATTTATAAGGGAATTGTGGCCTGGATTTTTTTGTTATTAGGGTGGTGGTGTTGCCTTTCTAATACGAAATTTGCTTCTTCCTTATACTTCTGAGGAAAATATATAAGTTTGAAAGATGAGTTGTGCTATTACTATCTTATTTGTGTTTTAATATCTTGTGGGGTTTTTTTACCAGTTTTACATTTTTTTAACTGATTTCAGTCCTAGTGGTGCAGTGGAAATAATGCAGAATTAGAGGGCAGATAACTTAAGTGGGCTTATGTCACTTATGCAGAAGGACAGTCTTGCACCTACTGCATTTTATCCAGCCTGATGAAAACTCAGCATCTGCATTAAGAAATTCTGGTCGAAGCTTGAGATTTTTTTAAACAAATGTAATAACCTAACTCTTACTTATTCCATTAGGTCTGGATATGGAGGAAGGAAAAGAAGGTGGGACATGGCTGGGAATCAGTAAGAAAGGCAAGATGGCAGCCCTGACAAACTATATGCAGCCAAAGGTTGATAAAAATGCCAAAGGAAGAGGTATGAAAGAGTTGAAATAGAAGAAAAAGAAGAAAGTGAACCAACAAGCCCTAGTGTTCCAGTAAAACAGTGATGATTACAGTATTAATTTTCTTAACACAGCTTTATGGGCAAATAGAATGTTTATGTGCTGTAAACAGAATTTGTGAACTGATGAGTTTGAGTACCTATGTACTTGACTCAGATAATGATTTTCTGATCAAACAGGCAAAAGTAAAACAAGATGTAGTGCCTCGAGCCTGAAGTTACATTCAGACAAGAAATGCAGCACCAACTGTCTCCTCTTGAAAATAATTCTAATTAACAGGCAGAACAACCAGCCAAGCACTGAGCTAGATTTAGATTACAATAGACTTTTTCAAATGTATATATTCATGTTCAAACACCTGTGTCAGGGAATCAATACAACTTGAGTTATGCTGGAGGTAGCCTAAAAGATTATTATAGTCTCTCCTTCCCCCAGATCAGAGAAGCAGAAATATAGGAAAAAATCTCTTTTGAAGAGGATTCTCAACAGAGCACATCTGTAGAGTTTTTCAGAGTAACAATAGGTCTGTTTGTAACTGTCATAAGCTGCTGCACTGGGAATATATTGGAACGACAAAAGATGTTAGACAAAGAAAACAAATGAACCATGTCATTTGTATTTCATTTTAGGGTCATATATCAGGGAAATGAAGCAAGACAAGAAAGAATTTGTAAGGTGGGAGGAGAGGAAAGGCACACCCAGTTTAGAGTAGTTAGTAATATGAATTCTGTAGAATTTTTGACCAAGAGCTTTTGACTGAGTTCTTTGGAGTAAAAGTCAAGCTCTTAATAGGAACATGGTACAATGATGTAAGACTTTTAAAGGCTGGTTTGTTACTTGGTTTGATTTTGAGGTTTGGTTCCCCCCCCCCCGTTACAGCCTCTTGGCAACAGGAATCTTTATCTTGCTGTTTGTTTTACCAGGCCTGTCAGAACAGTGAGCTCACCCACATTTGTTCTATGTCCTCCTCTTTCTTAGGTGCTCTTGTAACAAACTTCCTGACTGCAGATCTGGACAGCTACTCTTACTTGAAGAAAGTTTCAGCAGAGGGACATCTTTACAATGGATTTAATTTGTTAGCAGCTGACTTGAAGTAAGTCTATAAAACACCACAGTTCAGGTGTCAAAGGGAGCAGTTTTGCACATGTACATCACAGCCCAGATGTGTGACAATGCCTGTCACAAACTGAAGTCAGAGCTCATGGTTTTTGCTGATTGGCATGTAAGGTCCTAACGTTACTGCAGTCATCATTTCCTGGGGTACCTTCTGATCTGTCCAACCCTGGAGCACTGTCTTGTGTTCTAATCACTGCTTCCCACAGAACTCTTTGGGACTCCCTGACAGGCCATGGCCAGTCTTTACCCTGAGGGCTCTCTGCCTTGTGTTTTGAGAAAACAAAACTGTGGCTCCATCATTTCTCAGATACCTTTTTTCTCTGAGAGGTGACATGTGGTGGGATTAAAGCACCTGAGAGCTTTCAAGATACCTTCCCTGTCAGAGTAGCTGTGTCATTAATCTTTCCTGAAACATTAAAAATCAGCACAAGGCAGTGCTGGTTTACGTTAACTCAGAGATTCCATAACTGAAGGAAGGATCTTGGATACTTGACTATAATCAGTGTGGTTGGGCCAATCCTTTGCACTGCACATGCCTGTGTCAGTTCAGCAGTCCATGTGCTGAGTGTTTCTGCACATTGTGCCTGAGGGAGAAGAAGGGAAATCCAGTGCTGGGCCATGTCCAGGCCATGTGTCAGCTCCCAGGTGGATCCTTTCTGCATGACCACGAGCACATACAAACTGCCCAGAGCACACCCCTGCTTTGGCACCCTTTCTGCAGCACCATTAATCTTATTAGACAACCTCATGGTGCAGCTTTTCTGCCTGCTTCTGGGAAGCCACACACACTTAAGGCAGCAGGTCCCAGTGTTTGCTGTTCTGAGTGGAAATGATATCCAGCACCCTCTCACTAACCAGCCTTGTGTTTGCATTTTTCACTTCCCTACTCTCCCACTTTCCTGCAAGTAGATATTACAGTAGATCTGACTGATGTTATTTAAGGCAGTCATTCCTGTGTTGGTTTTGTTTGGTTATTCCTCCATGCTGGGCTGATAGGGAATTGTGTGTTCAACTGAATAGTCTTTCCATGGTGATACAGCTCATAATTCCTCCCTGAGTATCACTCTGAAAGCTGTGTGTGTTGATTAATTTCTCAGTTTTGACGTGTCCTTAGCCTTGGATACTCTGATGAAATGAAATTCTTGCCAAGCTAATGATGCAGAGCAATTTTGATAAGATTTGTAAACTTGTCATTTTAGGAAATGAGAATTACTCCTGAGAGAAATATAGTATATGAATGGAAGCTACTTCTCTATGTAAATAGAAAATGTTATTGTAGTTGATGCTAATTTTTTGGGCCGTGTTGCTGTTTCAAAATAAGGACTGAAGACTATTCTTAAGATGTTCTTCCATTGTGTAACAAATAGTAACTGGCTCCATTAAAGTGTGTGAAATGGAGAGGAAACTCAAATGGGAAGTTTAAATGAAGCACTGGTGAGGAGGGGTGTGTCTGAGCTCACAATATTGCTGACTGTGAGCAGCATATTTAGAGAGACTTACAGTGTTTGAGTTTTCAGGATCACATTTCAGAAAAAGAAATTTTAATCTTCTGTCTGTATTCTTATGCTGATAGTTGGTTAGATAGCTGTGCAGTGATGTGAGAAGGAGAGCTGGAAACAAGTATACAAGTTGTAAAATCTTGTTTATTTCCACAGCTTGGTGTGACTCTTATTTTCAACGTGCATGGGTTCTGACACTTAGTGTAATAATCTATTTGCTCTGTGACATCTCTTGATGTCAATTTAAAGACAATTGATTCCTTTTTTTCAAGAATACTATTTAGTATTTTTATTTTTCTAATTTTTTCAGTTTAACATCTTGGTTGTGAATATTTATCCAATTATGCTTAACATACTTTTATGTTCAATATATAGCATATGACAAACAGTGTCTATTTGGAATCTTGTGCATCTGCAAAATTAGCTTCCTGGAAGGCAGTGCTGCCATCCTCCAGTTCTGAATGTCAGTGGGGCTGATTGGAGAGGAGCGAGGTTTCAGAGACTGGACTGGTCTCTAAGTAAATGTCTGCTTAAGATTCAGAGCAGTTTCCCTCCTTTCTCCATCTGTGACAGCATCTGAAGTCAGTGAGCTGCTCTTGGTGATGCTCGGGGCATCATTGCTGTCCTCAGGAAACCTGTGTTTATGTCCAACAAATCCAGTTGCTACAGGTACTTAGACTTTCACGGGTATCTCAAACTTCTGTCAGGGCCGTTGTGGCAGCAGCTCCCTTGTGTTCTTACTGCCAAGTGTGTAATACAGGCAGCCCTGAAGGACAAATGGAATTGGCAGCTTCTTGTCGCTCTCCCAGCAAGTTTGAGTCTCTGACAGGTTGTCACTCAGAGCCCATACAGTTTAAGTGCAGTCAGATCCCTGTGAACAGGAGTGAATCACTTCCTCCAGGAGGAACAGACAAATTGTCCCTTCCAAAACAAGTCAGCTGGAGGGAACTGCAGAGAGATGCCTTCGGGGTGAGCTCTTCTGCTCTCCCTGTCACAGCCAGTTTCCAGTCCCTCCAGGGGAAATGTAGTGAGCTGCCCCATCACCCGAGGGCTGTGCACTCAGGGTGGGGATCAGGGCTTGGCTGTGTGGGAGGGATTTGATTGCTCTCCAGGGGTTAGATTGGGGAGCCTTTCCAGTGAAAAGTGAGACAGGGTCAGAGTGCTGCTCTGGAAGGAACGGGGATGGTCAAGTTGTCATGAATGCTCCGTGAGCTCACTGGCATTTCTTCTCTTGCACTGTCAGTCCTAATACAATACCACCTTTTGCAGAGTACACCTGTCTTGCTTCTTGTGGCTCCCTCATGAAAATGAGTTGTCCAGGTACTTCTCTGTGTTCTGAAATATTTCTGCATAGATCTTCAGTCATTTCCAGTGGATGGATGGACAGGCCAATGTCAAAAGAAGGAAAAAAGCTTCTGAACAACTTTTTTATCTCTTTCCTCTGGTGTCAGCTTCTGCCTGGCCCAAAATATAAGGACAACACCAAAGAAATGTTTAGACACTGGCAACAAAATCAGAGTAGTGCTTTAAAGCAGACTTTGTGTGCTGTGGATATCTGGCAGAATTCTTTTCACCATTTTATTGGATGGTAGGTCTATATGTTTGGGCTTTATAGTTGGTGGTTTGGTGCTTGCTTGCATGTTTTTAGTTTCAGAACAGAAAAAGTTTTCTGATTAGCCCATGAACATTGAAGAAAAGAAAATTAATCTGTGGACTGTATTACTTAGTTGAAGCTCCTGTTCAGCATTTCAAGCTGCCAACTTCATCTTTTGTCCTTGCACAAAAAATCCACGCACACATTATTCATCAAACAATCCAATGTCCTTGTGTAAGATATTCCCCCTGTGAGCAGAGTGGAGCTCAGTGCCCAGGGGAGTGATCACTTGGTGATAACCACACGCTGTGCAGCTTTACTGCCTCACTTCTTCCCTTTCCTCTCGGTCTGTTTTTGACCAACACGACCTGAAGCCACCTTGAAGTTGAAGCAGGGCAGGGGAGCAGAAGGACATTGCTTATGTTTCATCAGCATGAAGGAGTGATTGTGGCAAACTCTGCATGGCTTTCATGTTGCTGGGGAGCTTCTATTTCTACTGAGATTTATGCTGCCTAGAATATTTCCCGGAACATTTATTATTGCTTACATTTTTTGACAGAATGATGTATCTAAGAGCATAATTTTTATGCAGTTTTAGTTTCTTTCTGCTGTCAGCTATGGCTGGGATTTAAAAATAAGCCTACTGGGCCCTATTGTCATCACTTTAATTATGCCTTTATTACTTCTCCAGTGAAATTGGTATCTATACTTGTAAAGCTGGAAGGGAAGAGAATCTGAGTACAGGCCAGGGGTTTGAGGCTATTGCTGTGATCAAGTTTATAGTGATTTTTTTTCATCTTGGCTTCTGCCTTTCCCTTCAGTACTGAGTATCTGTAAACAGTAGGAAGGAAATAGGCAGAGCCAAATGACAAAAAGAAGAGTAGCTGACTGGCACAGAGAACTACAGTTTGAAAGTGTGCCCATTTCAGAAGCCTCTTGGGAGGCTTCAGTCTTCCTTTGACAGAAGGCAGCAGCAGTGTTGCAGTGGAGGTAAGTGGAAACACGTCTGGGGGAATGTGGAATGTGGAAACAATAAGATACAGATGTCCCGAGTCAGTGACCCTGCAGTTTGTGTGTATTCCCATCTTTTTGTTAAACTCCAGGGGATCCTGTTACTGAGCTTGTCAGTCACGAAAAGCTCGGCACAGATGCTGGAGGATAATATTCTTTCCCATAAAAAGCCATTGCTAAGGGAAGGCAGCAGTGCCTGTTTACACAGCATGCAGTCCCATCTGTGGCAGGACACGGACAGCTGTGGTCAAGGCCTGTGTGGAAAGGCCATTTGTCTGCCTTTCCATCTAACACTGGGTTTTGAGACCTCAGGTGATAACAATTGCTCTGAACTTTTCTCTTCATAGACCTTTTACACCAGGTACAGGTTCAAGAATTTGAAAAGAGAGTAGTTATTGCACCAATATAATAGTTTCAGGTTGCTGCTAATAGAATTTTTTTTCTTCTACTTTTCAGCAGCACTTTCTCATATTCATTGAAAGGCTCTATTTCACTGCTTTATTTCTTTTTTGTATTCTTGACTCTTCCGAGTTGTATAATTAATAAGTTAATACTTCCTTCTTCATTTGGCTGTCTTGCAAAGGATGCTGTAGAATGTCTTTCAGAATGGCTTTTCAAGAAGAATATAAACAGCTAAATCAGGACTGTTTTGCTTGTTATTAAGGTTTGAGTAGCAGATGTTAAGTTATGCAGAGCAATTTAAGTTCCAGAACATCATTAATGAGATTGCCCTGATGCAGATCAGAGTATACAGAATGCAGAGATACTTCTTTTTATCTTAGGAAAAAATGAGGAGCTGGTAATGGTTTCTCTACTGTATTATGTTTTATGCTGCTTAATCCAAATTCAGTTTTAACTGCAAGTTTTGCTTGTTTGGGCTTTTTTCCAATTCAAAAAGCCTATATGCTGTCTGAGGAGCTGGAGCTTGGGAGACAAATGAAAAGCTGAACAATGGTCAGAATGTGTTTGTTGGTAACTGGAATAATACTCTCTTCCATTGTGACCAAGTAAATCACAAGGGGGGGAAGAGAGAATTAGAGGATCTCGTTGCTGTATTCTGGCAAACTAAAAAAAAAAAAGCCCAAACCCACCAACTGGTAGCAAAGGAATCACTGAGGAATTCCATGTCAGCTGATGGGACTGAGGGATGTTGGCAGTCAGCCATCTGATGGCAGTCCATTTCCAGAGGACACACAAGGCTTATTGATGACTTCATTTTTTTGTCTTTATCAGTTGGTTTGCTGTTTGTGTTGTCAGTATAAATATGACTACTCAAGTCCCTGCTGTTTGGACATGCTGATCCCATCTCTGTCAAATGAGAGTTATCTGCAGTGTTGGAGCCTGCCTTTGAACACTGTGCACAAGAGAGAGCAGCAGCCAGTGCCTCCAGTTAAGGGGAGGAAGCTCACAAACAGTAACTGCAGTAGCTGAACACAGCCTGGCCATGCCCATGTGTCCCTTGAAGGACCCAGTTGTCCCTACAGCCTGGCCATGCCCATGTGTCCCTTGAAGGACCCAGCTGTGCCTCAGCATTGCTCTGAGTGGGCCACAATGTACTCCTGCCAGCTGCAGGGCTTCAAAAGAGGGCATGGGGAAAGGTGACTTGCTGTGATGGACAGTTCTGTTGTTTTAATGTGCCCCCTTCTCCCAAATAACTGAATCTCCAGTTATCCAAAACCCCACAGATTTTTGTCATTAAGCCTGGCTACTTTCCATGCAGTGGTTCTGGGGTTTTACTGAATTCTACTGCAGTTATGTTTAAAAATGATAATGGTACTTTGTGATAGTGGTGCTGCTAATCCAGTGTTTTGAGAGGAAGAGAGTACTAAAACTCCTCAAATAATGCCTGGAACCATAGGAGTAACAGTGGGAGAAACATCTTACTGTGTTCAAAGATTGCATGAAATTGGAGCATAATCACAGAAGCTGATGGCTTTTCAAGGAGAAATTCTTATTTATATTTTTCAGTACCACCAAAGGAGATGTAATTTGCTACTATGGAAACAAAGGAGAACCAGAACCTGTTTTCCTAAATGCTGGTAGGTTTTCTTCAGAAAGGTCTGAATATTACCTTTTCTTATGTAGCTCTGTATTGTTCTAGTAGTTTAGCTATCTAAGCATTGTCCTCACTGACTTTTCCTTCACATTCTTTAAAAAAAATATTATTAAATGTCTTTGAATTCCTTTAAGCATTTACTAATAAATTACTGTATAGAATCAATAGTTCATTAAAAGTTCTGTCCGTGTCAGTGTACCCACCTGTACTGCAATTAGTGGGATGCTCCTTTGGTGACTGTGCCTGAAGGACAGAAGCCTGTTTTGAGGAATGGGATTTTCAAAGGATTTGACCCTAAATCCCTTACCCAGAGTGTGTGTTTATGGCACACCTGCAGGTAAAGGTTAGGGGGAGCACTTATATTTTATTAACGTTTTTGAAATCTGTAATGACAACTGAAATCACCAGAATACACTTTCCATTAAATTGGGTTTTTTGTGTGTGTAGGAATATATGGATTGAGTAATTCTTTGTTGGATACACCATGGAAGAAGCTTCAGTATGGGAAGCAGCTTTTCACAGAAGTGGTGAAGAGAAGTCAAGACCTTACCAAAGAAGACCTGGTGAAGGAGCTTCTTACAGTGATGAATAATCAAGAGCCGTAAGAACACGATGGCTGGAGTTCACTGAAAATACAACATGACCCCTTTAAAAATTGCATATAGAAACTGTTTTGGCAGGGAAGAAGCTTTAGCCATATATTAATTGACTAAAGCTGGGTAATGAAGGGCAAAAGTAGTGTTCTTTCTCTCCACAGAGACTGACTTTCAACAGTATTGATTTTTAAGCAGGAGACACAGTAAATGTTACTACTGCAGCCTTAGTACTCCTCAACTGTACACCGCTTTTTCTGTGCCCTTCTCTTTTAAAGATTGCATTTCCCTTAGTAAGGGCAGTGAGTGCAGGACTGTAAGTTGCTTGCTGTAAGCTTTTTGGAGGCTCAGGTAAGGTTCAGTTTGTTCCTGCACACGGAGAAAGCCCTTATTTACATAGAATCATAGAACAGGTTGGGTTGGAAGGGACCTTCAAGATCATCTCATTCCAACCCCCTGCCATGGGCAGGGACACCTTCCACTAGACCAGGTTGCTCCAAGCCCTGTCCAGCCTGGCCTTGGACACTTCCAGGGATGGGGCAGCCACAGCTGGTTTTGTCCTTTGCCCCCTCTCTTCTGCTTCAGCCCTGCCTTTGACTGTCATATCAGGGATGTCCTGCAACTCCTTCCAGTGTGAGAGGGATGAGTGTGTTAATATGGGAGAAATTTTAAATCTCTTTAACTCCTTTACTCCTTTTTCCAGTCAGTTGCCAGACCCTGCAATTGAGGACCAGGGGAAGGATTATATCCGTCCTATCCTGAACCAGTATGCAGCTGTGTGTGTTCGCTGCCCAGGCTATGGAACAAGGTAAAACAATTCCCAGTGCAGCAGCAGATCTGAGCACTTTGATCTTATCAAAGATACTGCAGAATGTTTCTGCTCCACGAGCAGGAATTGTGTCATCTGCAGAGCTAAATCAGAGTTCTTCAGGCATGGCATTGTCAAATGGATCTGCCACTTTGGTGCATTAAAAACCTTTGCTCTTGTTCAAAAGAACATGTATTTCCACTTCTCCCCTAACTAATGCTGCTGCTTTTACTGAGATATTCTCACTTTCTGCTCAGACTGTTCTACCAAGAACAACAGAATAATGCAGTGCACCTTGCATTTAATTTGTGTGAGACAAAATTACAGGTGAACCCTGTTGCTGGGAATTCCTACTCTAAAAGTGTGCCAATGATTTTGCCAGATTGGTCTCTGGCATAGTCAGGCATAGTATTTCCACTACAGAGATGTGAGTTGATAAGATGACAGTGCTCACTGCTGGAAGCATTTTAAGTTGGGATTCTGAGAAACAGATACTCAGTTTTTGCAGTGGTTTCTATAAAATGTATTAAAAGAACATTTTAAATATAGGATAATGAAGACTTAATCTGATAAAGAAGCATCTTCCTCCTCTTGCTTCAGAGATTGGAGCCCAGCTATTTCCAAAAAAAACAGGGATAACTTGGCAGAAGTACTGACCTTTCACTGGTGAATTAGCACTATATGTCAAGTCTTCTCTACTGCTATAATTGTGTGCTCACACTTATCTTTCCCTTAGCAACGGGGTTTAGTGGATACAGATTGTTAACTGGGCCTCACGAGATTCTTCTGAGGAAATTAAGCACTTTTTATGTGAGTGAACAACTGTGAAGTGACTTGGGGAAGGCCACCACATCAGGATGGTGGAAAATTCCAGCTGTCAGTGATCCCTCTGTGGCACAGTGTCCATGGAGCAATGACAGCTTCCACAAGGCAGAGTGGCACCGATGCATGACCCAAATCTGCTTCTCATGAAAACAGATTTCCCCTTTGGAAGGTTCCTAGAGAGAGAGAACTTTTTCTGTGTTCCTGTATCAGTGTCCTGTGATAATAATTAACTGTGTCTAAATCTCAGTGGACAATTGCTTTGAAAGACAGGAATGAAGAGAGTACTGTTGATAGGATAAATAACCCTTCAGGGTACGTGTAGGCTGTGAAGAACAACTTAGTTTTATGCTGCTGCTTTCTGAGTGGAGCACTTTGCACTAAGTGTGACCTTCCATCACACTCTGCAACGAGCAGCTCTGTGTGTGAGCTGCTGCCAGAGCAGCAGGGCCTCAGAGCAGTGCAGTGACAGACCAACGGGCTGAAAACGCCATTTGAACTCGCCAGGGCCATTCCTGCCCTGCTAACGTGGTGATGATGTGGGCAGGGGAGAGATAAAGAAAAAAGAATTAAAACAGTGGGGAGTGAGGGCTGGCCCCCTGGCAGTGGGTGTCGTGGGCAGCAGGCTGAGCCTTTCCCTGTGCTGCAGGACGAACACCGTGGTGCTCATCGACGCCCAGGGCCGGGTGACGTTCACCGAGCGCAACATGATCGACGCCGCCAGGGACCAGTGGCAGACGAGCACCTACGAGTTCCAGCTGCACTGCTGACAGGACCCACTGAATGGGCTGTAAGAACAGCAGGGAGAGAGCGAGCCATTAAGCTCTAGTAAATGTTTTGTGCCAGCCTCCACGAGCTAAAAATAGCAAGGCCAGCAAAAGTTTAAATAAATTAGTAGCACACCCGGATCAGGCTCACAAAGTCTTTGGATAAAACCAGATGAAAAAACCAGGTTTATGTTAAGTAGCAAATTACAATCAGAAATATTTTTTTTAATATCACCCTGCCTTCAGGACAAGGCCATCTTTGTCCAGGACAAAGTCATTGCTTTTTGTGAGGGTGTGGGGTATTTTAAGGATGCTTTAAATAGACTTGAACTTGTTTTTTCAGTTCTGATGGGGGGAAACATTTGCTGCTTTTATTGTTAATACATGAAGGTTTTACCAAACTTTGCTTTTCCTTCAACATATGCTGTTAAGATTGTCCAGCTGATGCCAGTGTGCATTAAATGAATGTATGTTCTCCTGGTAGCATTGAGTGCTTTAGTCCCATGTCAGCCTCTCAGCAGTGCCATGGTGCACTGTTCTGCCTGGGGAGGGCAGAGCAGGGGGATTCTTTACATTTGTTTTCCTCTAGATAGTACAGCAATATATCTTATTTCTAAAACTTGGTCTAAGGGTAGGTAGGAGATTTTGCTCAGTCCCTGTTCACTTTTACTGAAGTAAAGAATCATGGGAGCAGACCTGCCTACCTTTGACAGGAATAAAATTATTGGTGTTGTGACATCTTGTTTCCTGATAGTCTAACTAGCAATATTGATTTTGATATTTTCTTCCCCAGCAGGCAGGTAAGGAATAGGTACCTGTTTGCAAACAGAAGCTGAATATGAGGTTTACATATATCAGCTGTTTTGTACATATGCAATTTTGGCTTCAATATTGGTATAATATGTTAAAGCCTGGAGTGACTGATCATAGATTTTTAGTAAAAATAGCTGTTTGTTGTAAGGTGACATTATTGCACTCTTATATTGCTGAAAAAGTTGGGTATTAAGATGTACTTCCTATGTTCTAACACCTGTGAATTAAAAAGCTATTTAAATGCATGCTTTTTTTCAATTATTCAGTGCCAGGGTAGGTAATGGAAGATTCTAACTAATATCAGGATATTTGAAAACCCCAAGTTATTTTGCTGCTACTGGTGTTCTGACTTACTTTGAATACTGAGTATTAAGCTAGTGGTGGGTCACTGCTATTTTTTTCCCCTCTAGATATGCTGACTGTATCCTTTCCACAAGCCTCTGATTTTAGCTAATTATTTCAAAGTAGCAAGATTTCTGATCCTCTCTCCAAGGTGTGCAGTTGTGCTGCTGTGTGTTCCATCCTCCCTGAGTGTGTGGAGCCAGCAGCAAGTGAGACTTGCCACTGAGGTGAAGTACTGTGAATCCCAGGTTTTTAACTGCCAGGAGATGCTAAAGCAGCATTTAGTCAGTTCTTTCCTTTCTATTTGCATATTTAAGTAGCTTCTAGGTACCAGGACTGCTTGTACAACTAGTCCCAGGCTGTTGCTGCAGTGCTGTGGAAGTGGCTCTTTGAGCACCTTGATTGCAGGATGATCAGTGGGGTGGGTTGGGTTGTACCTGGTTTCCAGCTCGGGGCCTCCCACACTGTCCTTCTGAGCTGCAGGAAAGGATTAGCCCTTTCCTATTGTTTGATGACTGTTTAAACCACATATTTGTATGGATAAAAATGCTATTTTTAGATGCAAGGAAGTAGCTGTAGCTGTCTGAAGTCTGAGTTTGACAAATGCACATTTTAAAACAAAGCTCTGCCTCAGTGGCTTGCTCTGAGAGTTTCCATAGCAAACTCTTTTATGGCTTAAGAAAAAAATCACCAGCGGATATCTGAACAAGAAATTCTCTTTGAAGACATTATCTTAAAGGCAAGCAAAATGCTTGAATGTAATTTCATGCTAAAAGCATTTATAAACCTTAGTTTTTATAGCAGTCCTGTAATAATGAAAATTTATTCTCATCTTTTACCTACGGGTGAAAAAATACAAGTCAGAGCTTAGATGTAAAACCAGATTGTAATCACAAATTTTGCTTTGCTTGAATCAAAATTCTAAATCTGGGATTTGCTTTTTCTGACAATTAAACCATAAAGAGCACAGACCTCTGATGTTATTTTTTATCATGTCAGAACAGTTAATGAGGTGAGCATGTGAGAGTGTGGTTATTGGCTTCAGTGGAAGCAGGATCAGGACAGCAGTGCAGGGGTCAGCAAGTGGTGCTTGTCCATAGAAATGGTCAGGTGTTTGTGAAGTGCATCATCTACTCTGTGCAAATCAGAGTTGTAATTAATCCACTGGAAAAAATCAACTGTAGCTAAAGTTAACAAAGAAAGTGTTTTATTTTTGTAAAAGTATTTTTAATAACAAAAGGGAATTTTAAATATCAGTTTTAAGGGATATAAAGGAAAAAAGTGTATATAGGAAATATTGCATTTTAGTAAGTTTGCTTATACATATCATCTCTTCAAAGTCATAAATTTGCAAGAGATTTTTGTTTCTATTGGAATGGTAGTGGAAGACATTTTAAAATATCTGTAAAAACTCAATTGTGTTTTTTTTGCCTAAAGTTGTGTCATAATTGTTGTTTCTATGTGTGTTCAAAACTAGAACCAGAATAAAGTCAGTCTGGTGACCAGTCTCTGTCGACATTAATAGATCATTTGCACATCTGTTTCTGTTGGTTTGCCTGTCAGTCGGTGTGTCAAGATGAAGGAAAATCTTTCAGGAGGTATTAGCAATGAAAGAGCTGTAAGTTAAGTCTGTTTCTGGTACTTAATTCCTCTTTAAGTGCTGTGTTTTTCTGGGGTTTCTATGTTGTGGTGTGTGCATTGGGTTTTTCAGTTCTAAGCTGTTGTGTGGTTGTCTTATCCAGGTAAGAAATTGGAAAATATTTGAAATGAAGGAAAGAGCAAAACTAATGATCCCTTAGGGAAAAGTGGAGCCTCACAAAATGCTACTGAGGGACAAGAATCCAGGTTCACTGTGGGAAAAGTCTGGATCCTGGGCAGACCTGAGACTCTTGTTACACTGGGCTGACAGGACCTTAATGTCCTGCCATCCTGGACACTGGAGGTGGAATTGTCCCAACTCCCTGGGAGTGGCTTGATAAAATACACCTGAACAGACCAGAGAACGAGTTGGGCCTCAAACAAAACCAAAAATATTGATAAGGCTTGAAACACTGGTTTCATAATATCATAAGGAAATAAGTAATTTCAAAATGAATCCATGAAATACTAAGCAAAATAAGGCAGTAATTAAAGCATCTTGCATTTTAAATTTAGCCTGTAGAATTTAATGCACATTTATGGCTTAGCAAGCATCCCTATTGATATGGAATATTAGCTCCTAGGAATTAGTTTTATATCAGATTCATGTAATTAAATGTTGCTGATGTTCTTCATCTGATTCACTTTCTGCAGAGAAGTCTTGTTGATAACTTCTGAGGATCTAGGAAATAGTCTTGACTTGGTGAAAATAGAATCTGTGTGGTAATCAGCTGGAAAGGCTGTGAGAATTACAAAATCCATCAGCATGACTCATGCTGGGAAATGTAGGTTAAGGTGAACAGAGTGAAGAAGTGTTGAATATAAAATATATATATAAATAATTTATCTGTAACATCCTATTTCAAGAACTTAGAAACTGAATGAGTAAAACAGTATCATATTAACACACTCAAATTTACCATTTCTTTTCAAACAGAAGACATAAGGACTGAACTTTGGATCACAGATGAGGGAGAAAGGTAATAATGAATGTAAACTTTTATATAAGTAGGATAGCCCAAAATTACAATCCATTTAAGTCATATGCAACGTGAATGGTAAAAAAAGCAATTTCTCTGCTGATTCATGTTAAATTTTTGTGTGTTTGTGCTAGAAAGATAAATGGAGAAAAACAAACGAAAGCTAAAACCACATCAGAAGCTGGAGAAAGGAAGGGGAGGAGAAGCCACACTTAATTTAGCAGAGAACACCCAGTGATGTTCTGTTTTATGAGCTTGTTCTTTTGGAGGCCTCTGAGAATGGCAGTGCCAGCTGATGCACTCCTGCCTGACGGGCTTCCCTCGGGTGCTGGAGGAAGTGTTTTCCAGGAAGTGTTTTCCGTGGATGTCTCACCTGCCGTCCTTGCAGGCACAGAGCCAGCCTGGGGCTGTGACTCACCAGACTGTGCAAACACATCGATCTCTTCTGGTCGGTGCAGAAAACCACATCTCATAGGTTTGTGGCCAAAGTAAACTAGAACACCACATCACTTTTCAGACAGGAATTGAGATATATTAAATAATAAACTGGAGGATATGTGGAGCCAGTAGTGTCTCTTCTTGTGGTACAGGATTATAATTAGTATTCAGTGGTTGAGGCTTTTGCCTCTGTTAAAGGAACGTACTCTCTCAAGAAAAAGGTGAATGAGAAAGCCAGATTTTTTCTCTCCCTGTACTAGCTCTGCTCTGAATAACCACAGAGCCTGGTCTTATTCAGATGCATTCTCCATCTCCTATTTGTCACTGGAATGACTGGGATTTAGAGAGGAATTAACTGTCCTTTCAATCACAGATGGGTCTGCATTAGCACCTTGGTTGGACTGACAGTGCCCTTACCTGGTGTCTCTGACAGTCCCCCTTGCCTGTGCTTTAGTTCCCATTTCAAGGCAGCCTCAGGTCCCAGGGTCCAGGCTGCTTTCAGATGGAACAGATCTGGTAGGTGTGCTTGAGGAATGCACAAAGTCTTGTCCCACAGGTAACAGGTTTAACCTGAAGCAAAATTGTCTGAAATGTGCCTTGCACAGAGACAATGTTCCAACTGTTCTGCTGCACAAGATTGGTAATTCTGTGGTACCGCTGAGCCAAAGGATGTGTCTACTTTGATTATTTTCTGTAGCAATCAGCTACCTCTTTTGATATCAGAGAACTGATCTGAGATTGTTCACGGGGTCCTTTTGATGACTTCCCGTGGCTGTGAGGTGAGGGCTGGCAGAGGTTACGTGAGGAGAGCGGATTTCAGCAAAAAGTGGAACACTAAGACATGTAATGCATGCAACTACCAGTTTGCCAGTGCCAAAGAAATCCCATAAAAAGCTGCAGTGCAACTTATTTTACTGAAATAAAAGTAATGCAGGCTTTCACTGTGGGAATGGCACAGTATGTGCTGCAATTACTAACACTCGAAGTAAAAATATGAAAAAGCCACTGGCTCCACCTAATTTTCATTCCAATGAATGCAGCCTGGTAACTTTATTGGGAAGCTCATACTTTTTGCTTTATAGCCTTGATTTCTGTATTTTGTGTTGGCAGCAGTAGTTTCTGTCTAGCCTTTTGGTATCTTGTGTGTGAAAATGTCTTTGTCATTAGGAACTTCTTTTAGCTGATGATAATTTTACTTCATGATATTGTGGTACATTCTGATTGCACTGTGCAGGTGGACCTGTGCACTTCTGGTTCAAAAGTGGAAGACACTTCCAACTCAAAATTGGAAGACTCATATTCATGTTTGAAAAGTCTTTCATCAGAAGTGCAGGCAATGAAAATTTTCAGGTGAATTTGCCCCGTGTTAGACATAGCAGATCAGATATAATTCTCCAGAGGTCACATAACGCCTTGGGGGTAAAAAATTACCCATAATTTGAGCATTGTTTGGATGAAAACATTATTTTGCTAATGGATTGTTATTCTTTTGTTCATAAAAAATTAGAAGTATATTTCCCTGTAGTGTCTGTGTCTCAAAGAATCAGTTGTTGCATCGTTGCTTTAGGTCACAGCATTATGATTCTCTGAGAACAGATGCACAGTGGAAAAACTGACTCTGGTTATATTTTCACTTTCAAAGCACTGCAGGCATTTTAATTCTCCCAACTCTGTGCAAAAATCTGTGTGTGTGTCTCTTCTGGTTCTAACTGAAACATGGCTGTTTATGTACATATGAAGAATTAAACCTGTTTTCTAAGTATGTGATCTTCCTAGTGCAGTAGTTCAGTTATACAGTCACATAAATGGGATGCACATGAGTCACAGTATTTGCATTTTCACAGCCCCTGTGAGAGGGACAATCTTCTGTCACAGTGTTAGTGATGGGAGGTGACCTGACACAGCAAATGCCAGCATCGACTTCAACTCTGTGCTTAATCAGGAGGTTTTTTTCCCCAGCCTTGACAAGTTGAAGTGTGATGTAAGTGGCTGTTTTGCAAACCGTGGGCGTTTATTAATACACGTTCTGAAGTGGTTTAACATTAATAAAAGCAGACTTAATTTAAAAATCACTAAAATGATGGCTTGAGTGCAGAAGCCTGTTATGAGGAATTAAAATTAGAAAATGCTGTTGGTTGGAACTGCTTTCAGGTTTTCAGGGCAGCTTGCAAAGATTTCAAGCAATTTCGGTAATTGTTCATGATGTGTTGATACAGTAGCGTACATTACATCTAAATTAACACCCTCTCATTAGATGTGTTGGTCCAGTCAGACAAAAAGACAAAAGGCCTAGCAGGGGTCTTCAAAGTACAATTTAAAATTTTCATTAAAATGTTACTGTTTTATTAAAATATTACCGATGATTTCATAGCAGGATTTGGGGACCTCAAAGACATGAGATGAGTGAAATATTAGAAAAATATTCTTGTGTCCTGAAATTACACATGGAAGCAAACAAAAGCATTTTTCACAGTTAAATGTTATTATACTGTTGGTGATGAAACCAGTCTGTGTTATGGCGATGTTTTCTATCTCATGTTGATTTCAAATCAGTATAACAGTGAAGGAAAAAAGAGGCAACCCTGTAATTAGGTGTATGAATAAATGCTCTCTATAGCTCTTTATGTTTTTCTGGGGAAACAAATTATAAAGTAACAGAGCAAATTAGCAGCTGTTCATTAGCACTTTAGAAGTGATTTTACATAAATTCTGTAAGACTTTCTGTAATTATTTAGGAATTCTTTCTAAACACTGCAAACAGATGGGGGGCTTGTTTTGTGAACTGCTTGGTACCTATGGCACGGAAAACGGCCCTACTTTGATTTACCCTTTTTTGGTAAACCCGTCTTGAAGCAGCAACGCTGCAGCTGTGCTGCTTAAAGATACCAAAGCGGTGTTTGTAGGAAGCGGTGTCTTCTCTGGCGGCCGGTCCGTGCGGTGGAACAGCCCCGCGCGGCCCCTCAGCGGCCCCGGCCCACACAAAGGGCCCGCCCGCCCCGCCATGGCCCGTGCGTGGGGGCGGGCGCCTCCCGCGCTCCCATTGGTGGAGCGAGTTGACAGGCACGGGAGCGCGCCAATGGCTGTCGGGAGTTCAAAGCGGTGCCGGCGGGGGCGGCGGACGCGATTGGCTGGCTTCGCGCGGGGCCCCGCCCGCGGGGCGCGGAGGGGCCCAGAGCAGGCGTTTAAAGATGGCGGCGGCGGCGGCGCCGAGAGGGGCACGGTGGTCGTGAGGCGCCCGCGCTCGGCCTCGCTCGCAGCCCCGGCGCAGGAGCGGCGGCACCACCGGGGATGGCTCAGGTGGGTGCGGGCCCCGCGGGGCGACGGGCAGGGCGGGCCCGCGCGGACACCGGCCCCTCCGCCCCACAGGCCGCGGCGCCCGCGGGCCCGCCGCGCTCTCGCCGCCCGCCTGCCCGGCCCGGCCCTGGGCGCGGAGCCCACGGGAGCCTCTCCCCGAGCCCCCCACCCCAGCGCTGCGGCGGGAAGGCGCTGCCCTGCCCGGCGGGTGTTGCTGTGCCGCGCTTCCCCCCGCTCCGGCCGGGGCGTCCTGCCCTCAGAGCTGCGGTTGTGTTGTGGTTTGTGTCGGGCTTGTCTTAGTGGGGATTGTTTCGTTTGTTTGTGTGTTTGTTTCCCGTTGCCCCCAGCCACGTCCCCGCTGCCCGGCCGTGGGGTAGCGCTGGGGATGGTGGAGAGGAGGGGAACGCCTTGTCAGTGCCGCCTGCCCGGGTGATGGAGCGGCGGCTCCGGCGGGTCCTGCCCCGGGTCCCCCGGCCCGCTCGTGTGTCGGGGGTGACCGGAGGGACGGGGCGATGTCACCGGACACACCCTTTGTGCAGGGGACAGAAACTGTATCTCCTCCGGGCCGAAGGGAGGAAGAAAAGGCACTTTTTTTTTTTTAGTTGTGGTGCGTTGAAGATAAGGTGCTGTGTCTGTAACTCTCAGAACCCCTATTGGAGTGTTCCTTGTATTAATAGTAAATTATCTTTTTCACTCTCTGGAAGGTTAATTCTCCCAATTTTCTTCTTTTTTTTTTTTTTTTCCCTTTTTTTTTTGGGGGGGGGGCAGGAAACTGTTCGTTCTTTTGTACTTCTTTTCCCTAGGCTTCGGGTTTATCTGTAAAGTTTCTTTGCCCACCCAACATCCAGGCGTTGCTTCCTCATAAACTGGGGTTGAATGAACCTATTCCGTTTCTTGTCTCCTGTAGGCTCTGAGTTACAGATCTTGGAATTACATCTTTAATTTTTCTTTTACAAGTCGAGAAGTTGTCTCTTCTATTTAGGTAATTAAACTTAAGGGTTCCTATTTTTAATTCTGTTGGGTTGCTAGTTCTTTCAGTTATCAGGGTTATTTTTGCATTTTTAGAGGAAGAGAAAGGAATTTGGTTCCTTGTGTCTGTTGTTTTTCTTTACAAGTAAGAAGCTTATGTGTGATGTGAAAGGAAGAATATTTTTCCTCCTTCCTAGACTCGGATTTTTGCCTTTTTTTAAAATTTAGTTTCCTGTTTTACACAATTAACAAAACTATCTAAACCTTGCCAGAAAACTGGTCAAGCTATAAAAGCAGCTGTTGTTTTCTCATTTCTGAGGATGCCTTTCCGAAATCATGTGTTCTGTTTGTTCTGAAATGGGATGAAGTGTTAGGAACTTGAGAAGTTCTTGAGTCTTGTATGTATTTGCCACTGATAATGCTGTTGTTGGCCCTGGCTGCATTTTCCTAAACTTCCTTGATGACTGACTTTTGCAAAGTGGTTGTTTCCTTCAGAATCTCTTTACCCTAAAGCTGATAATGGGGAGAGAAACAAGAGAACAAGTATGGAGTAATTAACATACAGAATACTTTTTTCTTTTGGCATTTCCTGTTCTGATTTAAAGAAGGTAAATTCAGTCTCTTTGGGGTTTGTTTTGGATCTTTTTGCAGGGATAATAAATAGGATTAACTTACTTCTGGAACTGTATGTGTCAAAAAGATACAATAGGTATAATGAAAGAAGGTGAATGACTGTGAGTGAGAAATTACTCTGACAGAGGTTAATAAGTGTGATCAGGGCCTTATAAATTCAGCTTCATTTGGGGCTAGAGGATGAGGAGGATGACTTTGTTTGTGGTTAGCAAATAAGGAGAGTTTGCTCTGGGCCAGTCCTCCTTTTGGGTCCACTGAGTGTGAAGTAAGCAGTTTCTGACACAGAATCCAGTTTCTTTTTAAAAGTGACTTTTTGAGGAGAGAATCTGTGGTATGCTCTTCCTTATTGTGGCTACAAGTATCTGTGAAAAATATGTTCTTTATGAAGCTCCCTTCTAGATGCTGACCTGCTGTCCAGGGAACAGAGTTCTTTGAGTTTAGGTGGTGCTGGTTACAAATTCTAAGATTGTGGGTTTTTCCTGCCTTGAAAAAAGAGACCCTTTTCTCTGTGTACTTCTCTCCCATCCCTCTCCTGTCTGGTTGTGGAACTTACTAAACAAAGAAGTAGTTTGTTGTTTTTCTTTTCTGCCTTCAAAGGACATCTGTAAGACGACCAAGCCAAGACTTGCATTTGCTGGGACCTGTGCAGTTCACTATGTTACTTTTAGGAGTCCCCATTATCTGTATCGCTGAATTTTCTTTGTGACATGAAACTTTTTTAAGTGATCTGCTAATATCAGTTAAAAGTGTGAGATTTGGGTGTATTGGTGATCTGCAGATGGTGAGCTGTGTGTTTTCCACAGATCATCCAGAGTACCCTCAGTGTTTTGTACTGCCTGGGGCAGCTCTCAGTGCTGTTCCAGATCTTTGGCAGGAGTCCTTATGGAAACTGTTGATGGAACTTGGGGGAGCCTTGGAGAATTAACTGTTATTTCAGGACAAGCTAACGAAGGATGGCAATCTGCAAACTGACTTAGGTCACACCATAACCCAGTATACTAAGCCAGGTTTTGTATGTGCTAGTTGTGTTCTTTTGATCTAAGGTCTGTTTGGCTGTTTGTAACCTACCAGCTTATCCAACTCATCCTTTCAGGTTTCATCCCTTCTGTCTGTCTTTGAAATACCTGATAGCTCAGGGAAAATCCTTACTGGTTTTGTTGTGGGATCTTTTTTCCCAGCCCCTGATATAAAGGGCATATTGTAGTGCCAGTTGGCAGGAAAGTCAGTGGGATTTGGACCTGTGTTACTCTGCTTCTCCCTGGCTTTTTATAGCTTATAGGAAGGTATTGTAGCCCACTGTAGCTGTAGAGCTACCAGGCTGTTATCTTATCCTGGGGATGTGGCAGGTTTATGGCTAGAAGTGGAAAAGCTCCTTTAAACTCCCCTTGGTTTAGTACTTTTCCTGACCACAGTATCTGTACCAAGTAGTCAACAATCCCTGGCAGTGATTTGGTATTCAGCTATTCATCATTTCCAGGCCAACAAGAAAGGGAAGAGAACAGGAATTTAATTGTTAACAGTACTTGAAATAGAATAACAAGACATCTTTCCTGCAAAAAGCAGAGGTGTTCTGTCAGTGAACTACCAAATCTAGGCAGGTGAAGTTCTCCCGTTCTGACATGGGTGGTAAGACACCCTTTGGTGCAGGAGCAGGACATGTCTCGGGGTGCAAAGGGCATCCACAGCATGGCTTGTGCCTTGGCAACATTAGTCTTTCTGCTTGGACCAGCTAGCAACACATGGGAAGGTATTACTCTTTCAAATTCTAGAATGCTGATTTCAGTACTGCATTTCTGTGTGAATTGCTTGTTTGTTCTTTTCAGGAGTCTTTAGGAGACTCTTAGGGTGGAAAAATTAGATGACTTAGGTATTTAATTTCCAGGAGTTAGTGAACTCATGCTGTGACTTTTTTGATTCTTTTGTTCAGAATTAACAATTAAGACACTAATGATTTACTGTGAAGAACTTTAATCATTTGTCATTCCCTTTTTTTCTTTTTTAATCTGAAGATGAGGAAGGTTATTAGAGAATTATATTTCTAGAGGTGTTCTGTATAATGGTAGATGTTTGAGAACTTGCTGAAATAAGAAGGAATTGTTTGCTGCTGGGGTCACTGTGTGTTCATCCTGTAGGATCAATGTATAGAACTGCTTGTCTTACTGGTGAATGAGCCATTTTTCAATCTGAAAAGCAACACATTTGTATCAGAGAAGGCAGGATTGTTTTAGAGCTCTTATCAATTTGGAGCCTTTTTCCTTAGTGACTCTACAATGCATGTCAAGCTCAGCATGTTGAATGTGTCACAACCTTGAGTATGTTTAAAAAATGACCACAAAATATGGACTGCTCTGCTGCCCCAGCAGAACTTGTTTTATTGCCAAATCACTAATATGAGTTTGCTCTGTTGGATATTATGCTTTCTTCCAGTTTCCAGGTAGGTGGCTTGTGTATGTTGTTGAATTTTAATTGATCCCGTTATAACTTCTTATTCCCAGCTTCCTGCCTTGCCCCAGTTGGTGTTTGGATATTGCTGTTGGTTTGTTCCTCCTGGGCTGGCCTAGAGATACATGAGGCAATTCTATTTGGTTTCTCCATAAGTCCCTCCTGACAACCCAGACGTTCTGCCCTGCTGCCTTCAGTGTTACACAGCAACACGAAGGACCTGGAGCTTGCTTCCCACAATACTGGGGTAGACTTTCTCTGCTGCTTGGGGATGCTTTGAACAGAGCAGGCTGAGCCAGCTGCCTTGGGCAGAGGGACACTGCTTCTTTTCTAGCTGGTTGGAAGATTTAAGCCTAGTTTGGGCTGGCATGGAGGGACTTGGAGAAACCAAAATAATCAGGTAAGAAATTATGCTTCCTTTCCCAGGTGCTTGTGGTCCTGCACAGATGACAAAAGTATAGTTGAAGAAGGCATCATAGACATGGTAGAAAGAACCCACTTAATGTAAAAAATAAACAAGCCCTAAACACACACTCTCCATCTCCTGTAAAATTTCCTAGAGCAATTTAATTTTTTCCAATTTAAATTACCTAAAACATTGGCTTCTAAATACCTTCCAAAATTATTTTGAGCTTCAGTGATATGTATCTGGACCTGAATTCCTTGGACATAACAAATAAATAGGTCCCTAGTAGTACAAAATACAAGATCAAATGTCTAATATCTGACTGTCTAGAGAGTAATTTTCTGTTAAAACATCCTGTGAGTTTTCAAAAATACCTAATGACTTAAACTTTGAAAAGCCATGTGTCTTACAGACCAGAGTTGTTAAAAACCTCTTGGTTTTGCAGATTGTCTTAAACTGTAAGCTAATTATCCTTTCTGCTGTGTGGGTAAGTATGGCTTGAGTGCCAGGTTGTTTTAAATTATGGGAGAACCTTCCCAAAATGCACAGTTTTTAGTCTGTCGTGCTTAATGCCCTGCCTGCTAATCAAGCAGAGACAGTCAACTAATCATAACACAGGGCAGCTGTGTTAGCAAATTCCTGTGCTGGTGTACAGCTCGAGCAGTAAAACCAATGGAATTCCAGCCTCATTCCAAATGGGCTCTGGGTACCCTGCATTTTTCACTGTAAAAATGTCACTCTTCTGCTTGAAATTTATGCCAGGAGTTACGTGTTTAATTTCTGCCTGGGATCATATTTCCATTTTTTCCTGTGACAAAATTTTTTTTTTCTTCTTCTTGTAGGTTGAAAGAAGAAAAGGAGACCTGCTTGTCCAATGAAGATGCAGTCTTAGTCTTCAGCTATTTAAGCTGAATGCATTGTGATTTCCAATAATTGAGACAGTGATTCTGAAAGCTGTCTACATTAATGAAAAGAACAATGTAGTCAGCTTAACTGAATCATCAGTGTTGCATATTGAGTAGAACACGATAACCCAATCCCGATGGACTCGTGCATGTTAGGAGTATAGATATACACATTTGTTAAAGCGTTGGTTTGTTTTTTTAAGAGACAGTAGTTTTAAAAATGGAGAACTATGAAGGTGTCCCACCCCTCCCTAAAGAACCCGTGAGAGACATGAATGTGGAGAACCAGAGCTGTCCCCCACCTCTGCCGCCCAGCGAACAGCCTCCACCACCTCCCCTGCAAACGTCCAGTGACGCAGAGGTAATGGACGTTGGCTCTGGTGGTGATGGACAGTCAGATAGCCCTGCTGGGGACACGCCCGGGCTCGGCAGGACTCAGCTGCTCACCAAGGGATCTGCCTGCTACAAGAGCCGCCTCATCGTAGACCCCGCCGGCGGCGACCAAAGCCCCAGGACCGCTCGGCACGCCCCGTCGCTCCGCAAGTTCACCCCAGATCTTAAGCTGCTGAAGGATGTGAAGATTAGTGTTAGCTTTACAGAGAGCTGCAAGAGCAAAGACAGGAAAGTTCTGTACACTGGAGTTGAGCAGGATTATAAGGCAGACGCAGAGTTTGGTGTTAATAATGTCAATGGGGATTTGCATGTTTGTCCTTTCGGTGGTAGTAATGGTAAAGCTGTAGGAATAGGGGGAGACAGTGAGGACAAGAAGGATGATGAAAATGATATTGATCAGGAAAAGAGAGTGGAATATGCAGTTCTGGATGAGCTAGAAGACTTTACCGACAATTTGATGGAAATAGATGAAGAAGGAGGAGGGTTTACATCTAAAGCAATCGTTCAAAGAGATAAAGTGGATGAAGAAACTTTGAATTTCTCATATGAGGTAAGCAAATCCACAGGTTTTTGGTGGGTAAGAGGTTTCCAAGTGGCTAGAAAAAAAATACACAAAGAAACAGTCTCTTCTAGAAGCGTGCAGTATGTGAGTCAAAATTGCAGAATTTTCAGAGTCAGAGCTTTGGCTGAAAACTTCTTTAAACTATTTTGGTTAAACTCCTGAGTTGTGTGGCAGCTTCTGTAGTTTATTTAAAAATGACATTTAAAAGTCTTTTCACACAGTTGCAACTCATTTTATCATAAAAAATACGGCTCTCACAAAAACTTATTTTCTTATTTTTCAGTCTTTTTACTGGAATCATTGGAACTGTCTAGTTTCTCTGTGGAAGTGCATATCAAAAATGTGTACTTTCTCTTTGCAAGGGAAAAGGGAGGTTGGTAGACCCAGAAGGATAGTGTCTGATGAAGTCTCTTTCAGGATGACTTTGATAATGATGTGGATGCTCTGCTGGAAGAGGGTCTCCGAGCACCCAAAACAAGGAGACTCGATAATGAGAAATATGGTGGTGAGAGCGATCACCAGTCTGATGGAGAAACGAGTGTGCAGCCTATGATGACCAAAATTAAAACTGTCCTGAAGAGTAAGTTCATGTTCATTAAATAACTGTAGTTCTTGTGTATGGCTTGTGTCTGTAGAACAAAAGTATATCAGCAAGCAGAGTGTGGGATAGCAATTCTCATGGAATTGTTAATATGTTGGAGAATTTTGTTGTTTGGAGGCAGCTTACTGTGGGATTTTTCGTGTTCCTAAACAGTGAAGTTGGTTTTTGCTTTTGATCTGTTTTATGTAATAAGAATGCATTTTAGTGTGTGGATTTGTGAAAAAGAATGAAGAATGTTACCTCAGTGGCAGGGAGGTGAACAAGGATGATCTGGGGCTTTTGTCTCTGGTACCATGAATCAGCTGAAGACTTTGTGGGCATTGTGGACTTCTTCCCACTTCAACAACTCTGCTGTTGAAATGGCTCCATGTGAAGTCTATGCAGGCAATACTAGGTTACAAGTAATGACTAGAAAAGTCAGTGGCTTACATTTATCTAGTTTCATTGTGTAAATGTTAGAAACTACTAATAAAGAAGAGCTGAGGATAATGAACCAAGCCAGAAGAATTTACCTGAAAATATTCTGAATTAGCATTAAAATTTGAACACGCTCTAGAGAAATACTTTACAGCTTCAGTGTGTTTTGAAATAGGAAATCAAATTTTGTACTAATGCAGGATTGCCAGGAGGCTTCCAGCAAAGCTGAATGGTCTCTGATTTCTGGTGTACAGAGGAGTGAGACCTTGGCTTACAAAGGAACTCCTTGCTGACTGTTTGGATCTGTAGGTCTGGTGGTGACTCAATGCAAATTTATTCCCAGGTGTCAAGTGAAAAATTTTTTAATGGAAAATTCAGTTGTTTCTAAAGCAAGTGTGACTTTTCCAGTAAGTATAGTGGTGTTTAAATACATAAAAAAGACTAATAAGAAAATCCAGTGAAGAAACAAACTCAGCAGTCTATATAAAAATTAGTGCTTCTCTCACCTTTCAATTGAGAACATAATGGAATCTGTAATTTTTCAGGATTTAGTGTGGGTTAGAAGCATATACCTTGTTATTAAAACAACTTCTCTCTACAAAACATCTTTAATCTTGTTGCAGTGCAGTTTTATTCTTTGAGACAGAAAAGGCAATAAATAAAAACCTGGGTTCTTGTTCTTTTTAGCAGTCTGTGCAAGTTTAAAGCCATTCTTTGCTTTCAAGGTCGTGGCCGCCCTCCTACAGAGCCTTTGCCAGATGGATGGATCATGACATTCCATAACTCGGGCATTCCTGTATATCTGCACAGAGAATCCAGAGTTGTTACCTGGTCTAGACCTTATTTCTTGGGAACAGGAAGCATAAGGGTGAGAGCTGTCAATTACTTACATACTTACTAAGATTTAAACATCAGATGTGTTCCTGCAAGCAGTTGAATATTTTTCTACTTTAGTGGACTTTTTTCCAGTGTTAAAACTAAGGTCCTTGAAAAGTAAACTCTTCTCTTTCTGAAAATTTGATATGATTTTTCTTAGGGGCTTGGGTTTTCTGTTTGGGCAGTTAAAGAGAATGGGATGATCTTGTTTGGTGCCTTTGTTTTTCTAGCATATGGCTGAAAAATTCTGGTTTTATTCCACCATGCAATATATATGGATCTTTTATTTGTAGCTGTAAACTAGTCTGAGCTGTGGCTTATGGTCACATTTTTAGAAGTAAGGATGTGACAGTCATGAATCCAAGGAATCTGCAGAAACTGGATTTAATGCCATGGGCTCATGCCCCAAGAAAGCTGGGTGGATTTTATGAAAGCATGTAGTGTGTGCATATAAGTGACCAGAATGTAGTTTGGAACTAAAGCAGCCAACACTCTCAGCAGGTTTGTGTCAGGGGTGCACAGTGTCAGGGTACCACAGGAGGGACCCCGTTCAGCTCTTGAGCAGAATGAGGTTGCTGACCAAAGAGAAGCCAGAGCCTGCACTGAGGAAAAGTAACTTCCATCTTAATTGCATCTCTTGGGTTTGACTCTTGCTTTTGGTGACCTTGAGATACTGATAGCTTCTGTATTATTTTATATTTGCAGAAACATGATCCTCCCCTTAGTAGCATTCCTTGCTTTCATTACAAAAAAATGAAGGAAAATGAGGAAAGGGAACAAAACAATGACATAACCCCAAACGGGGAGGTATCACCCGTAAAGCATCTAGAGAAATCCTCAGAACTGGACTGCCAGACGGAAGAACCAGATTCCACTGCTGCTGATTCTGGGCCTTTAGATGACAAAGACCCCTCTGGGGGAGATGCAGCACAAGGAGCCTTGGGACAAGTTAAGGCCAAAGTTGAAGTATGTAAAGATGAATCTGTAGGTATGTATGGCAAGTGGAGTCTTTTCTTGCCTGGAGTTGGGGTAATGACATTTGGGAGGCTTTATTCCAGACTTGGCAGCTGAGTGGTATCTTGCCTGAGATCAGGTGATCAGTTATCAGGCTGCACGCTCTGAGATCTGGAGAAACACATCCAGTATTAGAAATCAATTTTGATTTTAACAGAAAAGAAATACACAGTGAAGAATTTTGCTGAAGCCTTGAGAGTCCACATGGAAAGGTTTTACACAAAAAATGTGAACATTTTGGAAGTTAGTCCTGTAGACTTTCTCTCAGTTTAACAGTCAGTTAAGTCAATGTGTACATTTGAATTGCTGTTGTCAGGTGTGTTAGTGTGACTTCTTTAACTAGGCTTTTCTAGGCAGCCTCTATGTTGGCTGAATTGTATCTATTTTCAGTATCAACTCTTTAAGAAACTATATTTCCTTATTTGCACAACTCTATCAAAATAAGTCATGCAAATATAATTGGATGCATATGAAGGGGGTGATGCTTCATTATTTTATTTGTACAAGTCTGATAGCCTTTGCACAAAAAGTTGTCTGAAGAAGTCATGCCAAAATCACTGCCTGACTTAGAGGAACTTGGAGAGGAAGCTCATGTGCCACTTAGCACATCTGCATACCTGAGAGGCCCATCCATGTAAATTAATGCTCCTCAGAATATTGATATGGATCATAGGCTACCATTTGTCTTTAGTATTCCAACATAAAACTTGCCCTTGACATTACATGTGTCCTGTTCACTCAGAAAAACACGCCAAAAGATTTTAAAAAACCCAAATCACCAGTATTTAGCAGCAAAACTAAAACCAGTGAGCACTTACTTTTGTACGTGAAGTTCACCTCTGTATCTCTTTCTTCAAATAGGATCTGTGAGTGATCAAGCATAAGCATGACTTGCATATGGAGTTCCTTGTGGAAGGAAACAATACCAGCAGCTTGCTTTTGTTTGTTTACATCTGTGGATGCTACTCTTTATTTTTGCTGATTATATCTGCAGAAGTATCCTAGAAAGGAGAAGCAGCTGTATTTCAAGGGGGGGGAGTCTTTTAGTGCTCTGTGTGTGAAATGAATGTATTAAATTGTGCTTAGAGGCTGCAGACACTCCTGGAGGTCATGCAGCATCACTGCAGAGTTTGATGGTTCACTGCTGAATAAATAGGCAGTGATAGCTGGGCTCAGGAAGCTGAGGCTGGAAGCAGAACTGTGCTCACTGTGTGCCTCACTTCAGGGACAGGAAGGTGAACAGGTGTTGAAGCAGAACAATCGCCAGTGTTTGTTACAAACTGGGTTGGGTATTGTGCTAGATAGGGCTTCCTAGAATCTTCAAGTGACAGAATAAAATGGTCTTTTGTTTTGTTTTCCAGTTTGCACAAATGTTTTGCATTTGACCCAGTAACAGGAAAACTTGTAATTAGTTCTGTTAGTGTAAAATAGCATCCTAACCTTTGGCTGCTGCTCTAAGACTGTAATTACAGTGGAAATAGAGAGCTTACTGCTTGCTCAGTGCTCAAGAGGAGAGAGTAACCTGGCTGTGTTCCTCAGATCTGGAGGATTTCAGGCGCTACCTGGAGAAGCGATTTGACTTCGAGCAGGTGACGGTGAAGAAGTTCCGGACGTGGGCGGAGCGGCGCCAGTTCAACCGCGAGATGAAGCGCAAGCAGGCCGAGGCCGAGCGGCCCATCCTGCCTGCCAACCAGAAACTCATCACCCTCTCTGTGCAGGATGCACCCATCAAGAAAGGTTGGCTTATCTGCCTGCAGCTCAAACATTCTGCCTTCAACACTAACAGCAGTTCTAAGCTTGGCTGGAAATAAATCCTCCAATAGGTTCATTTTGTGTTCTTTGATCCATCATATTACATAGTAAAGGGAAAATATGGTCAAAATGTGCTTCCTATTGAAAAGATAATTCCTAAATTAAAAGATTTTTATTTTATTTAAGGTTGCAGTCCTGGTTACCAGTGACTACCTTCAGCTATACTTACTGTTGGCTGTTGCTGAAAACCCTCCTGCCTTGTCACTCAGTGCTACTGCCTTCTCAGTTCTGTACCAGTTCTAATTGGTCCCAAATTAGGGATTGGTTACAAATGCCATATTAATCCAGATTAAAACCTCATGTTAAAAATACAAATGTGTGTGCAGTTGTGTCCTGTGGTATGATGAGTGGATATTGTATCTGACAAGAAGCTGGAGTGTTCCCTTGTGTATATTGGCTGTGTATCCATAATAGCACATCTGACTGCAGTCTGATGTTTAGAATGTCCATTAGACTTGGGATTTGGATTCTGCTGAGCCAGGGTTTGTGCTCTTGACTAATGATACTGTTGCAGGGGAAAAATCCCATCCAACCAAAAAATAATCTTTCCAATAAAAAGAGCACAGTCATGGCAAGGGAGCAGTGCCCTGGTCTGTGGCTTGCTAAACAGGGTTTTTGTGTGGGAGGGAAGGGGGAATGATTCTGGGTTTTGGATTTGAAGTCTATGTGCCCGTTGTTGTGTCTCCCTTCTGATGTGTTTGGAGCAAATTAGAGGATCTCTAATTGATGTTCGCTGCCAAAAATGCTGTGTCTAGAGGTCCCGAGGCCATGGGACTGCAAACATTGAACAGAATGTTTGACTTGGCTCATAATTAGTGCACTTCTAGTTGTTGATAGAAACATCTCACTCACACCTCAATAGTTTGTCAATGAAAATGGCCTGGGAGGTCTTAGTTACCTGTACTGGTTTCAACAACAGCACATTTCATTTGAGCAAGCACTTATCTCTTGGAGCTTCTAATTTATTGATTGATTTATTTGTAGTAGAAATTGTCTTTTAAAGACTGGAACTACTTAGCTTCTTCCCCTCTCTTTGTCTTTCTTCTTTGCAGAATTTGTCATTAATCCCAATGGGAAGTCTGAAGTTTGCATACTGCATGAATATATGCAACGAGTCCTGAAGGTTCGCCCTGTTTACAATTTCTTTGAATGTGGTAAGTCTGTTACATTTCCTTAAAATAGACCTGCAGTCAAATTAACATTGGGGTTTGTTTCCTGAAGTGCTATGATGTATGTTCCCTTAATTCTTACTGTTGCTGTTTTGGGTTTTTTTGGGGTTTTTTTGAGGGCACCTTATAATTCTTCAGAATTATGTTATTCCTATGTATGTATTACATAATTTACCTGAATTTTCAATATCAGAATGTGTAGCTCTTGTATTCACACTGGGATATGGAAACTTTGGTGTTAATACTTGAATTCTGGCAGATTACCAGGGATCTCTTAAAATGTTCTTTATTTGGAAGAATGAGTATGTGGTGGTAAGTCTCTGTTAATGGAAAACTCTTGTTAGTCTTTCTTATACTGAAGTAAGAAATTTTTCAGTCTTTATGAAGAATAAACAATTTCCATCCCTCTTGAAGTTGAAATGAAGAAGAAAAGAAAGCCTTGACAGTGGTGGTATTTCATGTTCATGGTGAGTGTATTTTACACTGAGAGTTCTGCAAAGCTTTCTTTTACTTTCTTCCTCTGTTTCCAGAGAACCCAAGTGAACCTTTTGGAGCCTCAGTTATTATTGATGGAGTAACTTATGGGGCAGGAACTGCCAGCAGCAAAAAACTTGCCAAGAATAAAGCTGGTAACATTTTTTCTTTCTTAATTACGACTCCTGATTTGTTTATCTGTTTTCATTTCTGCTTTGGAAATTACGTGTTTGCCACAGTAAGTGGGAATAATTTTGTTAACAGTCAAAGAAAATGTGTATATGGCCTTTTGGCAAAATTGATAAATGCTGGTGCAGAGACTTTGCTGACAAGCAAAGGTTCAGCAATGGACTGGGACAGAAAACCATGAAGAAACTTGCTCTGTTGACTTCCATGCAGACTCTTGATGTGCACTGGGCAGCAGTGTGAGAGTCTGTCTCTAATGATCACACCAGTAAAAACTTGTTGGAGGTTTTATGTCTCTGCTGTCACCTGCTGTATAAACACCTGGGGATGGATTGTAGCAAAATGAAAATATTTGCCTGTCTTTCAAAAAAAAAAAATCCCTCCAACTTTTGTTTGTATTGGTTTTCTTTCTGAAAATAAAACAGTTGCATTGAACTATGTGATTATTGATTTCTAAGTACTTGTCTTCATTATTCCAATTGTGGAAGTCTGTAATAAATGTGTAAGTAGTTCTAGATGGGAATGTCTTGCCACATCTGCTGTTAGGACTCCTCACTGAGCTCCAGGTTTCAATCTCTTTAGCACAAGGCTCAGGAAAAACCCTTCAGCATGTAAAGATGTATGACATCCATGTGGTGATTTCTGCATGTGAGAATTCCATCAGTGCAGCCAAATCCCCAAAAAGCAACCTGGAATTGTTTGTGCATGAGGAAAAGGGATTTTGCTGTGAAGGTTTAGGCAGATCCTGGGGGTGCTTTTTGTACCTTGCTGGGGTTTGAATGCCCTGGGGATGCAGCACCAGGGCTCAGCTCTAACAACTGAGGGGCACAACTCTGATTTTTGCTGCTAAGGGCTCTGTGTCACTTACTAGAGGAGATCTTTTTCTTTACAATCATTGTTTAAAGTAAACTTAACCAAGATGTTTAATCACTCTCTGCAGCTCGAGCTACACTGGAAATCCTTATTCCCGACTTTGTTAAACAGACCTCTGAGGAGAAGCCCAAAGACAGTCAAGAACTTGAGGTACTGAGCTGTTGCTTCCTGGCTGTCATTATTGGAGTCTGTCTTTAAAAACATTGCACCTTCAGTGTCAAAAATACAATGGAAAGTTCATAAGGTTGTTTTCTCAGTCAAAGGGAAATGTGAAATTCTTCCTTTAGAGGAAGATCTATGGCAATGAAAATACCTTTTTTTAATTGGAATTGATCAGAAGATTTAATGTGATGCAGAGAACTAGTTCCTTATTGATTATATCAGGTCACTTACTGAAGACCTGAAATGTTCCAAGATACCAGACTGCCTGTACTGTCCTGGCTTCCAAAATCCTCTGGTTGATGCTGTGAAAAGTTCAGTGAGGTGCTGTCTGGTTTTGTGTGATCATCTTAGGACACCAACAAAGAACTGAAAAGTGCTCAGGCTTCTGAGGTGTTTTTACCTACCTGTAAATCTTGGGCAGTGACATTTGAGAAAATCAAAGGAAAAGTTTCTTTAAGTGGAGAATATGTGCTATATTTTCAGGTACTGGAAGTATGAAATAGTTTGTTGATCAGTGGTACTTCTCACAGACCATCAGTGAGGAGTAAAGGACAAATCAGTCATCAGAAGATTAGTTGTTTGTACCTTTGCTTTAACTTAAAACTGTGTTGTATCCCCTACACTACTGAAATGGTCATTAGGAAAATGCAAACCATTTTTTCCGTTGTTTTGCAATACAAAATGTGCCAATAGCTGTGTGATTAGGTGTGGCAGTTTTAAGGATGTTGATAAATACCTCCCATTATGGATTTAAAAGCCTTTTTTAAAGTATTAAGCACAGAGCAGCAGATCTTATAGAATGTTGCAGAAGAGAAATGAGAGTTAAGGACAGTTTTAGGGCCTTACTTGCACAAAGTACAATGACCCTTCTCAATTCCTTTGTAGTATTTTAACCATATCAGTATTGAGGACTCACGGGTATATGAACTCACCAGTAAAGCTGGACTCTTGTCTCCATATCAGATTCTCCATGAGTGCCTTAAAAGGTAAGGCTGCAGCAGGAGGGCAGTTTGGGGGCACAGTGTCCCTGCAGTGTTGGGCAGTGCCTGGGCACTGTTGGGCTGGCTGAGCTCCCTGTGCCAGCCTTGGGGGGACTCAGCTGGGCAATGCTGAGGCACTTTGAATTCATATTTGCTGTTTATGCCTCTTCTGAGATCAGAATTTAGTTGTGGGATATATATTTGGTTTTCCTTCGTACAGGCTTGCCTTTTCAAGTTACTGATCTAAAATACCCTTTTCATTAATGAATGTTTTGGAATTTATTAATGTCTAATTTCATTGCAATTACTCTCAAAGATAACTGCAACCACTTCAGTTGTTTGTAGTTTTACTTAGTATGTGGTCTTGATTTTGTGCTTAAGAAACCACGGAATGGGAGATACATCCATCAAGTTTGAAGTGATTCCTGGGAAAAATCAGAAGAGTGAATACGTGATGACGTGTGGGAAGCACACGGTGCGAGGCTGGTGTAAGTACAGGGCTGGGCAGTTCTGCCCTGCCTGGCTCTGGGGGCTGGGGAATGTCCCTCTGCTCTGCTGTCCCAGTTCTGACTGACACAAGGCAATGTTGGGGTGCTGGCTCAGCTGGGGAATGTCCCTCTGCTCTGCTGTCCCAGTTCTGACTGACACAAGGCAATGTTTGTGTTCATCTCACTACACGATGGTCCAGGACTGAGACACTGCCATGACTGTTTTTACAGGCAAAAATAAGAGAGTGGGGAAGCAATTGGCTTCCCAGAAAATCCTGCAGCTCCTGCACCCCCACGTGAAGAACTGGGGCTCTCTCTTGCGGATGTACGGGAGGGAGAACAGCAAGCTGGTTAAACAGGTGACTGTGCTCTTGTGTTGGTCATAACCTACCCTGGGACTGGAGTTTGGCCTTTGGGTCTTTCTGGGGGTTTAAATTTAACCCCAGCAAAGCTTTAGGCTGTGTGCTTTGGTGTGCTGGTCCCTGCTGGTGAAGGCAGTGCCCCTTTGGGGAGCAGTTCTCAGTTCAGAAGGGATCCTGTTCCTTGCTAGTGCCAGAACACGAGAGGAGTGATTGCACTGGCAGTAATCACTGTTAATCTTGCATCTTCCAGATCAAAATTATATAGCCTGTTAAATATTTAACATTGACCTGACTTGTGGAAATAGATGTTATTACTTAAGGAAGTACAACTATTGCTTCATGTACATTATTTTGATTGGTTGTTGCTTGTGGTTCTGTTGAATAGGAAACCTCTGATAGAAGTGTGATAGAGCTTCAGCAGTATGCCAAAAAGAACAAGCCAAATCTGCACATCCTGAACAAGTTACAGGAAGAAATGAAAAAACTGGCACAGGAAAGAGTGAGTAAATGTTCTTGTGGATTTACAAACAGCACAAGTGCCACAGTTCACCTGTACCAATGGTCAGATAGTTTTGCTTGTTTTACCTGGTATCTCAAAATCTGAGCTCTTCAAAACTTGACTGGGGAGCTACTTCTAGAGAGATTTTCATCCTCTCTTTTAAACTGTCTTATAACTTAATTGTACCTACTTCAGTAAATTTATTTTCAACATCAGCCCAAGTTAGCCTTTCACACCGATTGACAGAAGTTTGGCTAAAATTGTACAAAATTGGAATGGTGTTTATGATTACCTTCTCTTTATGACTGTGGGGGGGGGCTGTTTCATATTTTTGTAGGAGGAAACACGAAAGAAACCCAAGATGACAATAGTGGAGTCTGCTCAGCCTGGGAGTGAACCTCTCTGCACTGTTGATGTGTGAGGAGAAAATGCAAGTGGGGAGCAATAACACAAATGGAGGAACTAGATTCTCAACAATTATTTAAAAATTGTTTGCTGCAGAATGCAAGATAACTTTTAAAATCCAAGCTGCTTCAGTTATGCATTGTTCTTTTTGCATCATCAGGGCAATATTACTTTTTCCTAGTTTCTTTTTCTTTGGTTAGGTATTTTTCCTTTTTTAATACCTCTGAGATATGTACGTTTAAAGGATCGATCATAAAGGTCTCTTACTTGGCAAATGCACAGAGCACAGGCATGTTCACACAGGATAAAATCAATCAAGCACTTTTTCCTGGAAAGCCATCCATGTTGTTTGAAATGGATGTATTTTAAGTATGAAATTCAGAATATCTATGTACAGGTTGAAGCCGATATTATATATATACACATTCATATATATGTATATATAAAAGAAATATATGTACATCTTCTTGTATGAACATGCCTAAAACTATTTTTGTGAAAAGTTTTGTTGCATTTCAGCACATAATAATATGCACTGATAAGACACTTTGGTGACAAATACAGGAAAGTGATGAGCAATGTTCCTAATGCCATAGGATTAGGCCAGTAATGCTGTTTTTGTTTTGCTTTTTGTCTCCTGCCAGGCTTAGTTATTTGAGAGCACAGGATACAGATTTTTTTACTACTTGAAAAGAACAAGTACACCTGGTAGTGTTAAGAGTAACAGGTTGGATATCCAAAATTACTGGACTTTATTTGAAATAAAAAGAGCCTGTGTTAGTTTACAGATCACTTGAACAGGGAAAATATGGCCCTAGTTGTATGATTAAAATAAAAACTGTAGTTTGAAAGGCTGTTTTCAAAGCTTGGAGCCAAAACGCAGCTGATGATGGTTGATAGTCTAAATATACTTTGCCAATGATGTGTTTAAAGACTTTCCACTCCCTTCTCCCAGCAATAAAACAATTTCTTATTTGTTTGGTGTCAGATTACATCTGACTTGACCAATTAAGTCTTAAATAATTTGCACCATAAAAGCAAAGAACTTAAAAAAGAATCAACACAACCCTAAAATCTGAAACAACTGCAGCAATTTAGTTTTTTTTTAAGAAGCCTTTGTTTTTACTTTTTTTAATTACATTTTTAGTTTTTAAAGACAATGTGTAACTTCTGCAAACTAGAATGTAGATTTGGGTTATGACATAGAGTAATGAATAGAATGAGACCATAACTGGCTATGCTCCTAACTAAGGAAGTCACAAATATGCAAAGTGTTCTCAGCTGCAGCACAGGCAGTGTGGGCAGGAGCTGTTGGCAGGCACAGCACAGGAGTTCTTCACTGGGGTTCTTGTTCTTGTTCTTCACTGGGGTTTTCTGTGGCACTGCAGTGCCTGCCCTGGGAACCATCCCTGGCTTCTCTGTGGCACTGCAGTGTGTGCCCTGGGAATCATCCCTGGGTTCTGTGGCACTGCAGTGCCTGCCCTGGGAACCATCCCTGGGTTCTGTGGCACTGCAGTGTCTGCCCTGGGAACCATCCCTGGCTTCTGTGGCACTGCAGTGCCTGCCCTGGGAACCATCCCTGGCTTCTGTGGCACTGCAGTGCCTGCCCTGGGAACCATCCCTGGGTTCTCTGGCACTGCAGTGTCTGCCCTGGGAGCTGCTCTGTGTTGGCTCTGCGAGGGGAGAGTGAAAGCCGAGCTGGTGCTTCAGTGACTGCTGGAGGAGCTGCTCTGCTCTGTCCTACCCTCCTGCCCTGGGCAGTGACCCAGCTCACTCCTCTGCACCTGCTGCAGCTCCTGCCCCTTACCTGGACAGGGACCTGGGGGCTCGAGGGGTTGTTTGCTTTGGTTTTTCTTTTGATTTTTTGCTGGGGGGTTTTTGATTTCCTGTGTTACATGGAGAGTGCTGCAGTATATTGAATTTAGTGCCTACTGGATTTTAACAATGTTGGCATCAGTATTGTAAGACCTCCTTTTACATCATGCATTACTTTGGAAATACGTGGAGTTTAATTTATATTTCAAGCTGATGTTCTCTCACGTGTTGCATATGATGTTTGAGGTTAAACAGGAGGAGTCCTGGAGTCTCACCTGTTTCTGTGTTTGAGTGATACCCTCGGAGGTCTCTGCAAATACAAATCCATCCATTTTTTTATTATTGTATTTAGCTTTTTAGTTCCACGAGTTGTAATCCTGGTACAACAGGATACGGGTAGTTGGAAGACTATACATGAACTTATTATTTAAAGAAGTGGCCTGTCTTAAAAAAAAAAAAAAGAAACAAAAAACACTGCCTCTGCTTTTTTTTGTATAGCTTTAATAAATCTCCATCTTTTGAAGGGTATATAATATTGGTGCAGCAGTGACAAGCAGTGATTGCTGTTTGTCTCTTTGTTTTTATTGGATTTTTTTTTTTTGTTTATTTTCCTAAAGACAGGGCTTATTATATCTTCTATGCCTAAATAGATAGGTTTTATTTCAGCTTCTCTGTTTTCAGCAGAAAAATCTGTACTTGGATGGCACTGTAAAAGACAAATCACCCTTGTAGATCTTTTTATTTTTCTGAAACCAGAATGTCAATGCATTTGCAGGTCACCTGCAGAATATCCATAGATGCCTCGCTTACCAATTTGTTTTCATTCATTTTAAGAGGATTGCTGTATTACCTCACTCTGCCACTATCAGATTCACAAGGTGACCATTGCCCTTAATAAACACCCAGAGATTTCATTGTGAACCAAAGCCTAGAACGTGTATTATGCATTCTAAACAAAACCCAAGCACCACGATGGTATCAGACCTTGCTGCAGCCTTTAACTGGAGAGCTGTCCAGGAACCCGCAATAACTGCTGGAACAAACAACGGAACTGCTGTTGATGTCATGTGGAGTATTCTTGTGTTTTAATGTTTACTATTGTTTGGAGTGTAACAGTCTTGCATTTGCACATAAGCACGAGCTGCTGTGATAGAGGATAGATCATTGCATTAACTTCAGCTTCTGCATGAACACTTACAGTGTGATTCAAGATGTATCCTAAACTTGTCTTGTAACTTGTGTGTTTTCTAGGTAATCGGCTGTAAAGGTTTAGATCTGATTGTATGAATGCATAAAACAACTGCTGCTTTTGTCACTGATACTTGTTATTTATCCCTTCTATATCCAGAGGAAGATGGGTATTTTTATAGGGATGGAGTGTATTTTTAAGAACTGTTCCATCCTTTGGGGATTAGACAGTTTTGCTTTGCATATTATGTGCTTCTTGACAAAAGTGTGGTTTATTGACTTTAAGGATTCAATTAGTGTGCATTCAAATCTTCATGGTACTGACAGAAAACTTACTGTGACTTGCAGTGACTAGTCAGATGCTACCTACTGAAACACCAGTCATCAGCTTTTTTACATATTTATTAGGCAGAACTGATGAATTAGTTGGGTACTCAGAAGTTTGGAAAGACTATTATGCATAAACTTAACTGTTGTATGTAAACTTCCATTCTCCTGTGATGCTGTTAGGCTTTATACAAATATATTTGTAACATCCAAGTATTTAAAAGCATCATGATTATCTTATTAATTCTCTAAACTGTACTTTGGTCCTGGAGTGAAGTTGAGGAAGTGATATCCTCCTAACTTTCCGTGGGAAGGAATGTGAAGTGCAAGAAGCCATGCTGTTATTAACCAAATAAATGATCAGTTACAGTATTCCAGTGTGTATCTGGAGGTGGGAAAACAAAACAAACCAGAGTCCATCCCTACTGCCCGAGCAGGTAACAATGGTTGCTCTTTGAGTTGTGGTGGGTGCAGTTGCTTGATGCCAGTGCTAAATTGGTACAACTATAAAGCCTCATTTTCACTGAGCCTCTGCTTGCTTTTTTTCTGCACAATCATGTAATCCTCTGTGTTTGGTCTTTGAGTACTACATGTGTATTTTTCAGACAATTAGTTTTGAGCAATAAAGTTTGATATTATAAAATGCACCAGTGTGATCAGTATTACCATGGCTTAAGCATATCTAGAAAAAGGAACTTTTTTATTCCTTGAGTCCTGTAGGTGTTTTTAATAGAAATTAAATTAGTGCAGGCTCTAACTTCTTGGTTAGGGAAGTACTTGATCCCCTTCTTGGTAAGGAATTGAATGTTTAAATGGTTAAACCCTTGGAATTAAATTACAGTGTTTTCTTGAACTGGGATTTGTATTTTTACTTAAATGATGTCAAGGTTGGGAGTGTCTCAGCCCCAAGTGCTGCTTTTGGTACCTGCTGTCACTGGACAGGTGGGGTGTCAGCACAGCTGGGGGCTGTTGTTGTTCAGGCCACATTAAATGTGTATCAGAAGTATGTTTGGTAACTTGAGATTTAAGATGGTTTTTCCTTCTCCCAGTCAGTGCTCTGTCTGCTCTGGAGTGTGGATCACAGTCTGTCCATGGCAGCTGCTGAGATCTGGAGAGTGACTCTGCCTGGAGAGCACCTCGGCCCGGGCTGGGACTCTCAGCCAGGTTGGTCTCCACGCACAGAAGTGCAGCTGCAGGTGCTCAGTGGGGTCACTGTCCTGGTGTGTGTCTGTGCTGGGGGTTTGGCTTAAACACAAACTGCCTTTGTCTCCTGCTGCACAGGGCTACTACTAAAACAGCTGGGAAGATACCTGAGGAAAGATCCTTTGGAGCCCAGGGCAGAGGTTTGGGACAGAGCACCAGTGTCTAGAAGTATTTCAGCTGTAACTCAAACACTGAAGGAGATGAGGTTGTACTCCTTGTTTTCTCATTCCTCAGTGATCCCTGAATTACACAGCTCTTCCAGAAATACACTTTCTGTGAGGCCAAGGTTACCCTTCCAGAGCTCCTGCAGGATCAGAACACCTCAGGGGGCTACAGAAGTTCCTGGAGATCACTGTGCCAGGGGAGGTACTCGACTGAAGGCACCCCCTGAGCAGCCTCACTGACACTGAGAGGAAGAGGAGGAGCCTCTTGACCAAAAATGACAAGTGTCTTCCCTCTCCTGCCATGGCCTGACTGGGGGCAGTTTGCAGGGTGAGGGCCTGGCCCTGAGGTTTAGGACACTCAAGCGTTGGTTGTCCCGTCCGTGCTGCTCCAGCCTGGTCAGACCGACTGTGGCTGAGGGGAGGGGGGCACTGAGGTTGGACTGAGTTCGTCACTTCCTAGGGAAGAGTCAGCAGTGAAATGATCTGTGGAAGGTTTAAGGTTGCTCCATCTTCACTTGCTTCCTCAGCCAGGGTGTGGTTCTGACAGGCTGGCAGAGCCCAGGGGAGCAGTGGCAGTGACACCCTGCGGAGTGCCTGGTGTTGGCTGTGGTGAGTAGCAGCTGTTCACTAAGGGTGGTGTGTCACACTCACGGGAAGGGTGGTGTTGCATTAAAAATCAGCCCAGGCTTCAGGTAGTTGTATCTGCATAGAGTTGTGGAATACTTTATTTAAAGCCACTTCAAAGAGGGAGACCACTGTGGGCATGAGGAGAAAAGTAGATTTGGGGCTTAATAGTACCTAATGCCCCATCTCTGGAAGTGTCCAAGGCCAGGTTGGATGGGGCTCTGAGCAACCTGGTCTAGTGGAAGGTGTCCTTGCCCATGGCAGGGGGCTTGGTATGAGATGATCTTTAAGGTCCTTTCCAAAACAAACCATTCTGTGGTTCTACAACAATGAAATTTAATTCATGAGTATGATAAAAGAACTCAAAGCCTTGCACCTACTCTGCTGTACAGAGATTTATTCCCTGGATGTTACAGACACGATGTTATGGACGCAGCTGGCCAGGCAGTGGTTTGTGCAGTGTCTCTGAGTCAGGGTGACTCTCCATGGCCAGCAGCTGCCTGGCTCCCTGAGGGGCCCCCTCCTGCCGTGGGCTGAGCTGCTGCCGAGCTGCCATTGGGGTATTGCACGCGCTCGAAGCAGAGCAGTAACTCACAGTGCCTGGTCTGGGGGAACAGATCCACGGCCATGGCTCGCACGGGGCGGAAGGAGGCTCCTTTCACCCTGTTGGACGGGGCCCGGCAAAGGCTGAACGGGAAAGGACAGAGAGGGGAGGAAGAAATGAACCCATGTTTTAGTCTGCTCGTCACCACTGCTGTTCTTCTAAGAGCTCCCTCTCCCCAGCAAGCACAATTTGTCTTCTGAAGATTAAGTCAACCTAATGCAAGAAACACTCACTCTACAAAGTTGTTCATCGCGGCTCTGGGATTGCAGGAGACATAAATGAGCTTCTTCAGATGTTCAGCTCTTCTAATGGCAAGAATTACCTTGGAATCTGGATGATCAAAACCAAGACAGCTGTTTAGTGGCTCTGTGTGCAGCAACAGACTGGCAGAGAACAAACTGCTGCAATCCCCCGCTGGTTCAGGCTGTCCCTGCAGCCTCCACCTCATTTGTCCCGTTGGTGTTCCCTTGGGTTCCCCCCCAGCACCCCTGAGGAGAACAGCCCCAGCTGGGGAACTTACGCAGCCCTGCTCGGGGGGGATCCACAATAGTGACCAGGTTCTGAGGAGCCAAGACGTTCATCAGGGAAGGGACAACATCTTCTGCCTTCCCACAGTAAAATTCAATATTGTTCAGTTCTGTAAGAACAAGAAGGGATGTCAGAGTACTTACCAAAGCATTTTCAGTACACTATACTGGATATTAAGTTCTGATGCCTTAGAAACTACAAATTGTTTAGTCTACCATGAAATCAGTGTCATTTAAACAATCACTGTTATTTCAGATCATTTAAACAACAGTAATTTGAGCATCTTCCATTATCTGGACTAAAGCAAAACCCCACAGCCAACAGCTACTGTTAATGTTTTATTTAGGAGGATAACTGGTTTTGTTTCACTTCTACACTTGAAGAAGGAAAAAAAGCTAGCTTTTAGTCAATGGGCGAATTGATCTTGTGGGTTAACGTGGTATTTGTTTTCAAGAGAGATTAAGTGTTTAAAATGGACAAGATCACTATCAACAACATGTAATTCCAGGCTGCTCAGATAAGGTAAAGAGCAACTGGCTGTACAACTACTGCTTAACAAACAGAGCACTTCAGCTCAACTCACCATTGATCTGGGCATTGGCTTTGGCATCCTGCACAGCTTCTTGGCACAGCTCAATTCCAATCACCTTCTTCACTTTCTACAGAATCAAGGGGAAAAGCTCCCTCTGTGTAAGTTTAACACTTTTCATAGCATCAGCAATTAACAGGAACTTTGCCCAGTACCTGGTCATGGAATTATTGCCTTGCAGGCAGAAAAAGGCTGAGAAGGGACTGTGCAAATCCATAGTGACTTTTTCAACTGAAACTGTGGGATGAACACCCTTTATCCCAACCTGTACGGGACAGACAGACTCCAGTTATGCTGGCGTCTTTCCTTTTTGGGGGCCAGACTTCCTTACATGCTCTAGCAAACTCCACTCTACCCAGATGTAAGAAATGTTGGTTATTCATATCCAGAGCTTGCTGAGAAAGTCCAGACTAAATTAGTTTCAAAATAATTTAGGCTGCTCAACACAAGGGTGAGCTTCCATGATGACTTGGTAAAACAGCTGCAGGCAGTTTAATGAGACATTGTTTGAAAAAAATTAAGATCCAATGTGCTGCATTTCAAATGTATGGAGTATTTTCTTCCACTGTAACCACCCTTACAATTAGCTAAGAAGGGCAGTTACCCCAGCCTGTCCCAGGGGAGCAGGGGCTCACCTTGGCCAGGGAGATGCCGATGGTTCCTGTGCCACAGCAGATGTCCAGCACGGTGCTGTCGGGGCTCAGCTGGGCCCAGTCCCCGATGGCCGCGTACAGAACCTCTGCAGCCGCCGTGTTCACCTGCAGAGGGAGTTCCAAGGGATACACTTCCTCAGCAACAGGAATGTGCTTGAGTCAGCCTCAGCAAAGCACCTTTTCTTGTTCTTAAGACACAACTTCACGTGTAAGTTAAAAACACACATTTAAAGTGCTGGAAGGCTCGAAATAAGTTTTGGAAAAGCAAACAAAAATGAGTCCTGCAAGATTCCCAAACCATCCACTGCATGTTCAGTGTTACCAAAAGACTGCCGTGGAACAGGAGGCAAACAGAACGAACTCATATAAAGAAAAAGTTGTCTTCAGTGTGCTCCCATCGAGTTTACACTCCTTCACTGCTTTTACAGCCAAGAGAGATATTTAATCACACTAAATATAAAAGATTAAATTGCTAGATATATCTTGTTCCACAGCATTAGTCAAGCTCGAGGGCATTAATGCAAATCCAGTGAAATTAGGAACTTCACATCATCCTTACCTGAAAAAATGCATGAGGAGAAATTCTAAATTTTAGGCCAAGAAGTTCTTCATATATGTACTTGTCACCAGCCACATGCTCCAAAGGCAAGTCTTCGAGGTTGGGAGATTTCCTGAGGGTGGGGGAAGAATGGGGAGACAAAATAGGGGAGAAACAAAAAAAAGACAAATATGTTTGTTACAATTTTTACCAAAGCTGTAGTCACCTCAAAAATTGTAGTGCTACATCCTAAGCAGTAACATTTATCATCTCTTAGAGACTCTTCTTGGTCATTTAGCCCTGCAGTGTGCAATTGTTCCACTGCTGGTTGCTGTAGGACCTACCCTATCTCTGGATGAAGATGGTGTGAGCCTTGTGCTCTAGGAGGGAGGATGGGGAGATTAAAAGAATCACAGAAATAGGGAAGAAAGGATGTAGAAGTTACTTGATAATAATAAACCTCCATCTACTGCAGTAAACACCTCCACAGCTTGACAGCCAGCAACAACTGGTGGGTTCATCCACTGAAACTCCACCTGCCTTCATCCAGAGAATGGGAAATTCCAACAGGCTCTTGTGGAAAAGGTAAGTGATGTGCAGAAATGAGTAACACTGATGCTACTTCTCTGAAATAGCCCAACCAAGGCTGTGCAAGTGCTACCTGCTGTTCTGCAAACACAAAACATGCACCACCGTCCCCCAGAGACATCAACTCCCTCACCTTTGTCCTTCCTCCACGAAGTACAGAGAGGTGACACCACTGCTCCGTCCCAGCCCTTCTGTGAAGTATTTTGCCAGAGAGCTTTTCAGGTCAGTGAGCTCTTCCTTACCTAATTTCTACAGGTTTCATTGGAAGGAAGGGAGAATAATCACGTGAGTGACTTGGAGATGGGATTTAGTGTGTACTGTTTATAACATATGAACGACTTGTTCATTTCCAGGTATCAGTCCAAAGAGAACTGGAGTAGCAGTGCAAGGCAGGCTACAGCAAGCAATGCTGTATTTCCCTTGTGCATGCACAGCTCCCAGACTCAGATGTAGCACTTCAGAGCTGTGTGGGCTCCCCCCCATCTGCAGGGAGTACCTGGGGGTTGAAGTAGGCGATGGCCATGAGGTGGCCGCTCCTGCTGGTGCGCACAGTGAGCTGCTTCCAGTGCCCCTCGTAGGTCTCGGGGCTGTAAACAGAGTAGGGAGTTGACCTGCAATTTGCAGAAGCTCCATTACTTATACACAGAATTATTTGTTTTGCATAACATTAAACAGTTCATGGACACAAAAGAACGTCACTATCCAAAGCGATGGAAAAAATGTTAAGTACAAACAGAGGCTGCACTGATTTGTCAAGAAAGGAATGACTCCCACACCTTAACTAAGAGAAAAGAACAAAAAGGACTGATGAAGAGAGAACATCTCCTAAAGCAAAATAACGTGTGCCTAGTTCTCAAAATCCTTTTACCCATTTTAACCCATCTAAAATTACAGAGGCAACAGGCAGCTTCTCATCACGTTCAGAGAATAACACCACCCTTTATATCATTAGCTTCTCTGCTTCATACCAAGTTCAAACCTTCCACCTTCATGATTCTTCTGAGGTCTCCATTTCTTAAGATTTAATTGCTTCTTAAAGAAAGCACTCATTTTTCTAAAAAAGTATTGTTGCTTAAATGTACAACTTCTGTTTTATTCCTTGCTGTAGGATGATTCTTCTCTTCCTCTCAGGAGGCAGTGGACCTTTGTTATTCAAATTTCTCCTTTTAAAAGCATTTCTTTGCAGTTAGTGGAAGAAGCTCACAACTAACACACACTTTTTATTGTAGACTTACAGGTCTCACTGCTTGCAATAAAACTGTGTTCAGTTTGTACCTGTCCTCCCATCTCAGAGCAGCCCAGAAAGAGCAAGGGAAAAATACCCTGTGAGCCCGTGATCCAGGCACAAGGTAGAAAGAGAGAATCACTGAAAATTGAGGCTGGTACATCTTAGGTCTTCGAGCTCAGAACAAACACTAAGCTTTTCATAATATTTCATTTTATAAATAATTTTTGAGTAAGATATCAAAACCTTTACGGATAACTCATTTTACTTATGCTCACCTTATGAAGTCTTGGAAAGCTTTTACTACTTTTTTGGCAATAGCAGGAATGTGAACAGTATCAAATGGCTCCACTACAGCACATGTACCACCCTTATATTTGCCAAGACGACAACCCACAGTTTTGTCTTCTTGATTTACACCAATCCCAATCAAGAACTCACATTTGTTGCGATATTCAGTCTAGATTCAAAATAAAGTTATGTAAGATATTGATATAGCATTTATTTGTACATGCCAAGTTTCTCCTGAAACAAATCTCATATGGTTAAATGCATTTGCAAATGGACACAGGACATTTAGTTCATATGGAAGATACTCATGGATTTTGATCTGTGTGAACTAACACTGAAAAGCATTAGTAAGTCTTGTTATCTAAAGAGCAAACTATTGCCTCTGCTGAAGAATGTATTAGCTTACAACACAGGCTTGCAGGGACAGCATATTCATTTTAAAGTTAGAATATCCAGTTAATTGTGTCTATTTTTCTGCTTCCTGTAAATATGTCCACACAGTATTTACATGACAGGCAACAATGTCTAAAATTCATCATTTATTATTACAAGAAGAAGTTGAATACTCACTGTCCACTGTCTCCTAAGACCAAATAAGGAACGTACCCCTGAGCTCATGAACCCCAGCCCACACTGTACCTGGGCTGACATTACCTGTAATGGTGACGCTTTCACTCCCTCCACCGGGCAACACAATTTATTAAACTTCTGCTTCTGCAGGAACAACCAAGGTAATAAAGCTCTGTTGTTATTTCCTATTTCCCTGCCCAAATCAGAAACAAAAAAGTATAAAGCACGCAGTTAGAAAAGTTGAGGTCAACAGTTGCACAAAACATTTTCTTGTATAGGGCACAAAAACACATCACATTATCACAGGAAAGAGTATTTCTTCCAGAATTTTTTAACAGGCAAATCCTCTCCGACTTTATAAGAGCTGACCTGAAAAAATGAGGGTTAAATGTAGTTACAATGGTATTTACTGGATTTATCAATGTACCCATGCATGAAAAGAATGCCAATTTTATCCACGTAAGGCAAGAGACAGAAGTGATACTTTGATCTACAAAGACAGGGCATAAAATTTTGAGGGGATTTTAAAAGAGAAAAGCCCAATAGTAATTTACCATCTTTACAGATTGATTATCTCTTATACCCTTTGACAATGCCATTTTTTTAAGGGCACAAACATCCTCCTGCTTATGGAACAACAGACTTTAGAACCAATTCCCCTTCATTTAGCAATTTTTTGAAGCTGACCGAGAACAGCAAGTTTTGTCAACTGGAACAGCTTTTAGGCCCTACCATCGCAGATTAATCCTCTATTTACTTTGACAGGGGATGTGAGTTTTGACGTACCTCTAACTCACTTCATTTTAGAGGTAGCAATTGGAGTGAATTTAGCTACATCCCATCACAAGGCCAAGTCCCGTACACACTACAGTAGCGTTACAAACAGGAATTACTTTGTCAGCTTCTGCAGCACTTGCTCGCACTCCTGCAGCTTCTGTGCCAGCTGCTCCTCGTAGGGCACGTTCCACAGCGGGGTCACCACGTCCGCGATCCGCTTGCTCAGGGGCTCGTCCCCCGAGGGAGCCGCGCGCTTCGCCTCCCCCGGCTCCGCGTCCTCCTCCCGCCGCCTCTTCTTGGCCATGGGGTCGGCTTTGGGCTTGGCGAGGCGCACGCTGAGCCGGCGGCTCTTCCAGAGCGCGCCCTGCAGCACCCGCACGGCCTTGTCCCGCTCCTCCTCGCTCTTGAACGTCACGAAGGAGAACGTCTGCTTCCCGAAGAGTTTGATCTTGTGCGGGTTGAGCCCGTACTTGGCGAGGAACTTTTTCACGTCGTTAAACCCGATGTACTTGGGCAGGTTCTGTATCTCTACTTTGTAGATCTCGGAGGTGAACAGGTCTCCCTTGATGTACCTGTACACGTCGGGGCTCTCAGCGGAGTCTCCCCCGGCCCGGCTCTCCGGCTCAGCGCCATCTCCAGCCCCCTCCGCCGGCGCCGTGAGGCCGCCGGGCTCGCAGGGACCGCGTTCCTCCGCCATGCCCTCAGCCAGCCCCGCGCACCGCCCGGGGCGGGGCCGCGGCGTCACGGCCGGGCCGCTGCGAGGGGAACGGCGGCAGAGGGACGATCGGGCTGGTTTTTAATCTCTGCCCCTCGCCGCGGCCCTCAGACACCAGAATGAAAGGAGCGGCTCGGACGCCGCCTCCCCCCTCACGCGGGCGCGCGCCATCTTGAGCCCCCCTCCCTGCCGCGGGCGGGCGCCGCCATGGCGCGGGGGGCGCCGGGAAAAGCGCCGGGGAACGGGGACAACGAAAACGCTTCTCGGGGGTCGGCGACACGGGGATGGCCGGCGGGGGCCGGTGACACGGGGAGCGGCGCCGGGTGGGCGGCGGGGCCGGCGCGGCGGGGCCGGGCGGGCGGCGCGGTGGCCGCACCGGGGCGGGGCTGAGGGCAGCGGGCGTTTCCCATCGTGCCTCGCGGCGGCGCGGCGCGGGCTGCGGGAATGAGGTAAAGGCGGGCGGGGCGCGCGCAGGAAGCGGCGAGCGGAGCGCGGACAGCGGGGCCATGGCCGACACCGCGGTGAGGGACGGGCGGCGGGGCCGGGGGGCGGCGGGCCGGCGGGCCGGGGGGAGAGGGGAGCGGAGAGCGGAGAAACAGGTGGGGCCCGGGGCGGGGGGCCGGGGTCGGGCAGGGCCCGGGACGAGCGCTGGGCCGCGCCGGGGGCCGCGCGGGGCCGGGGCGTTGCGGCCGTTCCGCCCCACCCGCCGCGGCCGTTCCCCCGGGCGCCCTCGGGTGATCCCTCTCCCCCGTCTCCTTCCTTTCTTCTCCTCCTCCAACTTCCCCCTGTCCCGTCCCTCCCCCGGCCCGCCCGGCCGGACCCCTCGTGCCGCAGCCGCTCCCCACGTGCTCCGTGTCGCGGCTATCGTGATAGCGGGACCCGCGTTCTCACGGGTGCTCGCTGTGAAGGCTGCCTTCCTCATGCCTTCTGTAATTAATCGCTCGGGCGCAGGATGGACGGTGAATCGCCAGGCGGCATGTGCTGCTTACACAGGACAGGACAATGTATAAAAGTTTGGCTAATGTTTCTTTTCCTGTTTTTTGAAAACAGATGTGACGTAACGCCTTTCTTGCTTTTTTCCCCCCATTCTGGAACGCTGGGGACATAAAACTAACGATACCTGGTTTGATGTTGTTGATACAACTGGATTTTACTTTGCAACATTTCTTACCTCATTCTCCTCCCTCTTCCCCCATTTTTTTTTCACTATTTAGTAGAAATAAGCTGCTTTATTTCAATTGCTTTATGTACGTGTGGTGTATACCTGCACTGTAAAGGATGTTGTGCACAGAGCCTGTAAGAGTGGATTCCTTCATCTGTAAAGTAAAAGTAGGATTTAAGTGTCCCCAATGTATAGACTGTTTTTCCTTTTTCTGTAATTCAAGAAGAAACAAAAAAAGCCAAACCCGAATCAGTTCCCTTGTCCCGAGATAGCTGTTTTGTGGCTTCATTAAACTTGCACATGAATCTCCCTTCTAGGCTTGTGTAGTGAGTGCTTCTCAGCAGCCCGTAGGTATGAAGCACTGGAGATGTTTATCACTTACCTACTAGTCACACAGTAAAAACTATTCTTAAGCTTAATGAATGCTATGACAGATTCCTAAAGAACTTATATAGGCAGTAGTAGTTTGGCCATTTACCAATAACCTAAAGTTCCTCGAAGAGTATTAAAGCAAAAAACTTAAATTATTGCATGAGGTTTAGAGCTGTGGCTCAAAAATATCTTTGGCTGTTGGTGATTCTAATACATAAAACAGAATGCTGAACTTGGGATGCAGTGTGTCCCTTAAGCTGGGTTAGGTGGTTGGTTTGGTGGTGTGGGGGATTTTTTTCTATTTTTCCCATTAGTGATGGGTCATTAGACTCTAAGAAATAGTAGGGTTTTAGTAGCATAAAACACATTATATAGGAGAAATGGTTGAAGGAATTACTTTTCCATAACCAAGAGTTATTGCTCCAAGGCTAAGCCTCTGCACAACTCATGAGTGGTAGGATTAAAACATCCAGCACTGCATGAGCACCTTTTTGTTTCATACTTTAACCATATGTTGACTTGAAAGCCACTTGTTTTCAGTTTTTCTTTACTGTTACAGGGTATTTCAGTTACTAAGATCTAATTGCTGAAAAGTCATAAAGGTTTTAATTTTAAATACAGGTATAAGTACTCCAGGCTTTAGGTTCACAGCATAGTTATTTGTTTGTGTTCTCTTTCTCCTCAGGAAGCACACGAGGAGCACGATACTTCTACTGAAAATACAGATGATTCTAACCACGACCCTCACTTTGAGCCCATAGTTTCCCTTCCTGAGCAAGAAATAAAAACTCTGGAAGAGGATGAGGAAGAACTCTTCAAGATGTAAGTGCAATAATTCTGTCTGTTATCTGAATGCTTATTATGCTTTAACTTGACTGTTTATAAAAAGCTGTATGAAGCTGTAATGCAATTTGGTTGGTGTTTACTGTGATGGCAGAGATTGACTGGGGGTGACTGATAATAATGCCCCAAGAAACTGAAGTTTGGAACAATAGAAGGGAGCTGATAGTGCAGACCTGTCTTTAGAACTGTTTAGCATGAAACAAAACAGAAACTTAATAACTAGAGGCTTGAAGTTGTGTGATCACAATGTAAAACAAGTGTCTTGTGATGAAAGAAAGGAGATGTATATGGAGTTGCTGCCATGTATCCCCAGGTAGAGGGTGATGCACAAGGTACTGAAATAATAAAAGCAATAGATGCAGCATTGGGGCATTTGTGGCAGTACCTCTTTCTTGTCTAAAACATAGTTTTATCCCTAGATTGGGCTTAGTGTCAAATCAGGATAGCTTGATCTGCCTGAAGAAAAGTGTAGCCTAAAGGCTTAAGAAGTGTTTTGAGTTTGATCCCTGATGTGCTTGCTTTAAATAGGTTTAAAAAATACTGGTTTTACTTAATCACAGAATGGTATTGCTCATCTGGAAAAGAGGTTTGAGTTCTCCTTACACAGATGCTGGTAATAACTCAAGTGCTGGTCAGGTTCTGACAGGTACATGGTGAGATCTCTGACCCTTTGGCCTCTCTGCTTGTCAGAGCCAGCATCACATGGAAGGATTTTTTAAAGAATTATTGTATTTTAAAAGATCGTGGTAGTGAAATAACAGTGTAAGTTCTGGTGTTCTGTAGGTTAATTTTCATGTCTGCAAAGGGGTGATGGAGGAAAGGAGTCCTTTTTTAGTGAATGCTGGTGGTTCTGATAGTTAAACTTGGGGAATAACCTGCTGAATGCCAGCTGGACTTGGAAGGAATGACTTGCTTTGGTCCAAGTAGTTAATGTGAGTCAGAGCCTCTGTCAGAGTAGCTTGCTCCAGCATCTGACACTTTCTCTTGAAGCCCCTGGTTTATTACAAGTGCCTCTCCCTTGCATTTGTGTATCTACCCTGCAGTGTGAGCAGGTGCCTCCTGTGCTATACCAGTGTCTTAAACTCCTCACTAGCAGAGCTCAGGCTGTGTCTTGGCTCAGTTTTGGCCAATATCCCAAACTCCTCCTGTTTCTCCTCTGGCACACTGGCATCTTGGAAGGTTCAGCAGTGATGTTCTGAAGCAGACATGTTCCACTTTATTCCTGATTGAAGGAGAGCAGCAAGTAGGCTTTTGGAGTTAAAGGGAAATGAGTGACTCTAGAGGGTGAGGCACTTTAATAGCTGATCAAACACTGGGCTTGGAATTTTACAAGAGTCTCTACTTAGCATTAGGCTGCTAAATTTTGTGAATTACTATTGCTGGGAAGATGAAGCAGTTGTACCTATATGTAAGAACTCTGGCTATAGCAACACCTGTTAATTAGCTCCCTGAATTTAAAAGGTTACCTAAACCAAATGTGTTTGTCATCTCAAAGAGTGTCCAGAACCTGTTGGATTTTAATATAGTCATTACATCATTTCTAATAGCTTATTATTAAAGTTTAATTTATCCCATCAGTTTCTAAATCTGTGTGATGAATTAGAACAGAGACCCTTATAAAAGGAATTGTTTTCTTCTGATGTGTGGCTTTCCAAACCACTGTGCTGTTCAGTCAGCTGGGAGGTTTCAGCAGCTGTTTCTGCACGCAGAGTAATGAGATTGTCTCTCCCTGCAGGCGAGCGAAGCTGTTCCGGTTCGCGTCCGAGAACGAGCATCCCGAGTGGAAGGAGCGAGGGACTGGGGATGTGAAACTCCTGAAACACAAGGAGAAGGGAACAATTCGCCTCCTCATGCGGAGGGATAAAACTCTCAAAATCTGTGCAAACCATTATAGTGAGTTCTACACCACAGTACTTGTTAGTTTGGTTTTAAACAGTGGCCCTGCAGAACTGTACAGTGGAGGTTAACAGCTCGGTGGGGTTTTAGTAGCAGCTACAGAGGTGCTGTACATCTTCTGAACAGACATCAAATTTATATTAGACTGCAAATACAGTTGTCTCTTGCTCTTCACACAAGGCCACAAGCATCAGAAACCATTAGGGCTTATTTTTGTTAATGGAAGGAAGCTGCAATTTTTTTCCTTCAGACTCTGATACTGCTCTAAGACTAACTAAAGTCACTTTAAAATTTAGCTGGGATAGACAGGCATTATGTAACTTCCAGTTGTGTGTAGTTTACTTTAATGATTGATAGAGTATAGAAAATGCAGGCCTTAATACTATTTGGGATATGAATTTAGTGTATGCTGGCTTGCTTTTGTAAAAGGGTGAGAAAACCCATCATGTAATAATTTACTAATTAGAGCTAAATCTTGGAATTGCTGGAACCAATCCCTTAACCATCAGAAAACAGATACTGAGGTGCCAAACTAATCTCTGTCTGCCCTTCCCTGCTTGTGAAATAAACTGAAATGAAGGTGGTACATTGGGCTGACTCACTCAAAAAAGAATCCTCTTTGAATAAAAAGAACATGAAAGTGCAGGACATACTTGAAAGTCAGCATAACTTGCAACAAGTAGATTAATTTGATAATACTTTGTTGCTTGCTTTGGTAATAGTCAGATTTTTATAGGAGGAGTATATAGTGTTCTGTGGAGTTAAACTACATTTAGATAACTGAAAATAAGAAGTAGCTTAATACAAACCTCAAGTCAGAAGCAGTAATTCTTGTTTTCTTGAGGGAGATCCTTCAGAAAGTCAGACTGTTCAGAGGACACAGGTGTTCCTGTTTAGTAAATGAAATGGCAAATATGAAAGCAGTGCAGTCACCAACCAGCAAGAAAAACCCTTTTGTTTAAGGAAATAAATGTGCATGTACAAAACAGAACTGATAAATTTACAGTGTTCATGTAAAATTTGTTTGTTTTTTTTTCCTGGAAAAACTGCTCTCAGTATAGATTTGTTCAATGAAGTTATGCTGACTCACAGGCAGACAAAAGGACTCTCTTCATTTTTGCAAAACACTGAATGGAACAAAATGTAATTTGATCTCTAGATTTTAAAAATGCAAGGAAGGGAGTAGACTCTTCAGATTTCTCCTGAACTAAACAGGACCCAAGGGATCAAGGATAAAAAAAGCCCTCCCTAAACTTTGCATGTCTGGAATGCACCAAGTCTCAGAGCAGTGTGAGAACTTCTCCAGTCAGTCAGGTGAAGTAATTGGAGCATCTTGGAGGGAAAGGGCTCCATTTACTGGGAGGGAACAAAGGGATTGAAAATACACTGTGTGCACCTTGCAGGGCTGCAGAACTCTGTCATACCTTGTACTACAGCTTTAAATTGATGGCAGAGAAGTTAACTCAATTTGATGATTAATTGAAGGAATAATGCTTTTTTTTTTAACTAATTTTTGGTAGTATTTTCAGTGTGTAAAGGGAGAATGAATGCTGTTTGTCTGTTTGGATACCTTTTCCTCCTGAATCATTTGCCATCAGAGTTGTGCTTAGTGACTGTATCTTAGTATCACAGTCATCTGTTTTAAACAAAAAATTGAATCAAACCCTCAGTTTTGTAACAGTAGGGAATCCTCTTACACAGTGATGGTGCATTGTTTTATTTGGTGATGTAAGGAAAATTATATATGGGCACCACTGTCTTTTATTTATCCAGAGTAACTCTGTGTGAAGTGCTCTGCATAACCACTGCAGGCTGTTGCCAGTGAGATTTCTGGAGGCTGGTGTGGGAAACCTTTGCAATTGTGCTCTGTACATCTTCCAATGCTTTCTTTTCAGTCACACCCTTAATGGAGCTGAAGCCCAACGCCGGGAGCGACAGGGCCTGGGTCTGGAACACACACGCTGACTTTGCAGACGAGTGCCCCAAGCCTGAACTCCTGGCAATCCGCTTTTTAAACGCAGAGAGTGAGTGGATGGCACTGAACTTACCCTGCTTTAAACTGTTGTGGCACACTGCCTGTCTGAACTGCTGTAAAATCACTGCTGTGGATACCCTGTCCCACCCTGCATGGCAGTGTTAGCTAATTGCTTCTTTATCTGAGAGGAGTCTGGTAATCACTAAACATGTGTGTTGACAAACACTGTAGTAATTAGGCCTTTAGGAATATTTGTTCAATCTCTGCCCTAGGCACTTTTTTTAATCTAAGCCATTTTGTGCAAGTGCAATGCCAATTAGAATAAAACTAAAAGCAGTTTAGAGGCTCACATGCAGCTTGTGTTCATTTATCTCAGGTGCTGAATTGTAGCTAAGATTAGATATTTGCATTAGAAGCAGGGAAATCCTGATCTGATATTTCTGGTCCATCTGCATTAGCAGAACATCTACGTGTTTGTTGGGGTTTTTTTAAATGAAGTATGTAGTATCTTCTGTGTTTTGATTAAGTGGATGTCTCAGTGAAAAGTGCCAGTCAAACCCATCATACTAGTTTGTGTTTTTTTCTGGAGTAACTGCACTGAGTACCACAACACCAAAGTAACTCTAATTATGGATCAGCTAGGATGAAATCAAAGTAGTGTCTGGGTGTGTGTGGGGTTATGTTGGTTTGGTTTGTTGTTTTTTTGTTGTTTTTTTTAAAGAAGTGAAATGAAAAAGTGTTGCATTTCCTGCTTTACAGTTTGCCACACCAGTTTAGTGTGTTAGCTTTCTTTTGTCCCCACATGTTAGATGGATCATAAAGTGTATTCTAAAACTAGATGAATTTGCCTACATCTGGGAAGAACTTAGTGTATCATGCTTATGTCCAACATCATTGTTTAGCCAAACAAATCTCTCTGATCCACTTGCTTAGTGCTTGCTTCATGATCAAAAAGGAAATTAAAAGGGTTTGGTAATTATTTGCTCATCTTCTTTGAAAAGTCCCTCTTTCTGGTGGAGGCTGTTCAGCCTTTTGAATGTTGTGTCCTGGGGGAGAATTCCTGTCCTGCTGTTTGCCCTTTGCAGTACTGACTAAGGAGATGACAGGTGAACAGACAGAAGTGTGTCCTTCTAGTGTCTCCTCTGATTGAGATGCTTGAAAAGGAATCGATCCTAGGCTAGTTCCATAGTGCTTTCAGAATTCCTGTGGGGCAACAGTGACCTCGTGTGGGCAGCCAGCCCAGCCTGGCACAGGGAATTACCTCCTTTGTTGCTCTGGGGTTAGGAAGCACCGTGCCCATTCCTCTTTTGTCTCTTGTACTGGTATTACTTGTGTAGAAACATCCGTGTAACTAAATCAGCTGGCTTAGACCAAAACATCCTGACAGTTGTGCATTCTCAGCTCTTGTCTCAGGAGCAACTGGAGTGCAGCCCTTGGGCCAGAGTGTGAGTGCTGTACTAATGGAACAGGCATTGCCTGCCCTTGGTCATGCTAAGAACCCAAGTCATGGGAAGGTTGTGGAAGACTCCTGGTGTATAACATAGCTCACAAAGATAGTAGTTCAGAGCTAATCTTCAGTCTTTTGCATACAGATAGTTGTGTGAGCAGTCTCTGACATCATGTTCCTATTCCTGTAGGCTAGAGACAGCTGGGAGTTGCAATAACTACAAAACAGCTCCTGCTGGCATTACATTTTGATTATTTTGCAAAATAAACTGCTTCAGTAGACTTGCTGAAGCAAATAAACTGCTTTTGCACAAAGATGTGATTGAAGAATTTTACATCCTGTGTGATTTACTAGATTACTTCAGAGGTCCCTAAAAAAGTTGTTTACACAGCTTCTCGTTGGGTGTCTTCCCTCAGGATCAGAAGTATTCAATGTTGTGAGGCAGCAAAACTAATGAAAAAATATTTTATCATTATTGAAACAGATGCACAGAAATTCAAGGCAAAATTTGAAGAATGCAGGAATGAAGTAGGCAAGAAAGCAAAGAAAGGTAAGGTGGTCTCAGTTTTCCAGCTGTGTGAGTGGTGACAGTGCCCTGGAGTGTCGTGTTCCAGCAGACTCACTCTGTGCTGAACTGCAGCCTTCAGTTCAGGTGCTTTTCTGTCTGCAAGAGTAAAGCTCACTCCAGTGACCATGGCCTTCTTTGCTGTAGAAGGCTGTTACAGTTGCTGTTGGGACATTGCTTCTTTTGAAAGCATACCAGGGAAGTATTTATGGTTTATGGTACACAAATGAACTGTGAACACTGCAACCACAGTCCTGTTTCTTCCTCCCAGTTCCCTTTCCCAAATTCCACAAAAATATAATCATGCAAGTATAACATTTAATGTTTTGTATAGTTGTTAATGTGTATGAAGTCGTAGCGTTTATTCACAGGTCTCTTAATAGATTGTTGCACCTCCTTATAGAATTGCCTGTGTGCCAAGATGTGTCACCATATCAAATAATTCCAGCCTTTCTAAGTACAGGCTACTTGTGGTCTGCATCAACATTTTTCAAGGTATTTAGACTGGGCTTTGCCAGCCTTAAGAACTCCTGTTCCTCAGTTTCAGACTGGGGAACTTGACTTCTGGTTGTTGTGGTTCAGATGAGAAGAAGCTGGGCCTTGTGGAGCTTGTCATTGGCAACAGCACAGCTGGCCAGTTGTTACACAGTTCTCAGTCCCTGTAATTAGGCCCTCACATGGTGATTAACATATGCAAGTGGTATTTCTTGAACTCTGACATCTGAGATAATAATTACCAGAGGAAAAGAAATGGAATGAGTCACTCCAGTGGTCGGTGGAGAATGTCTTTATTTTTGTTCACATTCTGAATACCAGCTGTCTCTCCCCTCCCCTCACCCTCCACTTCTCTACTCTTTCCCCTGTTACAGGAAAATCCATTGCTGCCTCTATGTAACACTTTTCCTAATCAATCTTTTAGCAGGCACAGACAAAAATGATAGTGCTGATAAAGTTGCTGAAAAACTAGAAGAGCTTTCTGTAAAGGAAGAAAGCAGAGAATCTGAGAAGAAGGAGACCAAGGAAAAAACTGAAGAAAAGCAATAAAATCATCCTGGGCCTTGCAGTTTTTCCTTTACTTTTTTCTTTCTTTTCTTTTTTTTGTTTTGTTTTGTTGGTTTTTTGGTTTTGTTTTTTTTTTAAATTTTTTTTACAAGGGACTTTATAAGGAACACAGATCAGCATTCAGGTTGTTTTTTTCTAAGCTTTTGCCCTTTGGAAGGTGTCTTCAGAAAAATCCATTCCCCAGTCATGAAAATGTACTGTGCTAACTTTCTTTTCCATAGTGGAAACATTTATAGTCATCCAAAAGAGTGAATAAAACAAACGTGAAAACAGCATCAGGGGCAGAACTGTAAAGGCTTGTGAATACACTTGTTTCCTTGGGTGTGAAGCTACATATCATCATTCCTGTGGATTTAGCAGGTTAACAGACTTTTACCAGCAGGGAAGGTCAGGATGCATTCGTGTTTCTTGTCTGGCTTCTCCAAGTGTGGTGTAGGAGAGCTTTCCCTGTGCTGTGTGTGTGCTGGGCAGGGATGTGCCAGGGAATGGGGCACTGAGAGCCTTCCTGGCACACTTGGTGCTGAGCCATCAGACAGGGAAAGTGAAGGTGGGGGAGAAAATGCATTATGTGAGGTTTGACAAGGATTTTCCTCTTAAGAAACAAAACCTGTGCTTCCCCCCTGCCCCAAATTTGCTAATCCTACAAAGGCTTGATTCCAGCAGAAAGCTGCTGCTGCTGTCCCAGCTCTTCCACGCCGTGCCCCTCGCTGGCTGGAGGCACAGCAGCCTGTTCTGCCGAGGTGTGTGTGCAAAGGCATCCAAACTGTGTGAGTACCTTCCTGTGAGGTTCCCCCTGTCAGCAGATCCTGGCAGTTGTAGGCTAAAATTGAAAAGCTTTTTTTTCCCCAGGGCTTTGGAGCTCACATTGTTCTTACAAACTGGAGGAGTTCTGAACTTCTCAGGTGCTTGGTAGGGAGGCTGTCCCTCTTGGAGAGTGGCAGTCACTTTGGAACAGTTAATGAAGTTGTACAAGCTTGAGGGACACTCTCCTTGCCAGGATGGGCAAATTGGATTAACAACAAACATTTGCAGTGAGGAGACTTGACCGATTTCAAGGTAGTGCTAGAGTAAGAAGATAAACTATAGTAAGCAATAAAATCAACACAATTAAGTCTGATAGATGAAATGAACTTCGTTGTTGAACACTAATACAAGGATTGTGTTAGGATAGTGATGAAATTTTGTAATAGTTTCCAAAATAATTAATGAAAACCAGACAAAACCTGCTAAACTGTAAGACTGAGTGATGTTAATGTTGGATAGCAAGACCTTTTTATCTTCATGGAGAGGCTTTTAACTTGGTCAGGTTCTGCAGCCTACTTGAGGAAAATATATTTTTAAAAAATCATGTTTTAGCACTGTCTTTTAATGCTACCATGAATGAGTCTTAAATCTGGAACTGTAATTAAGGTACTCACTTCATTCAAACAGAGTAATTCCTTTGGTGTTTTGCACATTCCCCTTCAAGTACAGCAGATATCAAAAGTCTGTTAATTAACAAAGGTGGTTGAAAGGCAAAATAAAATACTCCTTAGTGTTTCTGGTTTGGAAATAACAAGACAAAGCTATTCTGAAGTATTTAACATTTGAATGTAAAAGCCAAATCTTTATCCATGAGTCACTGTAAATTCTCTGATCTGATAATGTCAAACAGTGTGTCTAAATTGATAGAAATGACATTTTAAAAATTCAAAATAAACTTAAATTTTCATTTAAAGGATTTGCTTGTTGTTTTAAGAACTCTTCCTGGGAATGCATTTTTAATCTACAGGGGCAAAGTGATGAAGGCAGCAAAATGGGTGAGTTGGATTTCACTGTCAAACACTGGACAGGAGAGGGGAGGCAACACCTGAATTACTTAATTTGTCTTGATATTAGATATTGATGATTCCTGCTTAATGTTATTACCCTCTTCTTCCCCTCTTTTTTTATGCATGCTTAAATGATTTCAAGACATTTCCATTCCTGTTTAGGTTGATTGATCCATGTTTACAGTTCATGGATTGGAGCCATCCTTGCAGGTCTGCAGTCTCAAAGAGCAAAGTTATGAGAGACCACTAAGTGAACTGATTTCTCTGGATAACATTTGGCTGAAGAATGTTGTAGTCCCCTAAAGTAAAGCATGGTCAGGCAAAGTTCTGCTCACTTTAGAAGCCATAGGTGTGCTGTTCTACGCCTTAAAAAGCAGTAAGTATTTTTAAAATTGATCTCAGAGAAACAGGACTTTTGTGCAAGTCGTTCTAATGATCAGCTTTCTTATATGTAAAGCAAACCAGCACGAGGAGTCCTTGAAATGTTTTTGTAGCTTACTCTGTACTGAGTATTCTCCAGTTGCAGCTGATGCAGTGTTGTCTCGTCCCCCTGCCCAGGTCACCAGGGATTCATGGTTTCCCCCATCTTCACTGTTGACAGGGATATTGAGCTGACAGAACCTGCCCTGCCTTGTCAGGCAGTAACTTGGCTCCAGAACTGCACTAGTCCTTTGACAGAAAGGTAGGCTTGTAGTGCAAAAGCTCCCTCTGGAATTTGAGGGCGCAAATACATCAGTTGCCTTGTACTTGTTTCTGAAATGGCAATAACTTCAGTGTGATTAATGTCTGAACCTGTTTGAAAGTCTTGTGGCAGTAAAAATAGATCACACAGAAATTGCTCTAATTCACTGTTCAGACACAGCACAGAAATTCAACTAATTTCTACAGTTCAGAGGAGTGTGGTGAGACTTTGTCTCTAGGATTTTAGAGGCAAATTTGATTCTAGGCTGTTTTAACACCTGCAGTTCAACAGTGGCAACTTTCTTTTTTACTCCCAGTGAGGCAAGGTAACTCATAGCGTGTTTAAAGTAAAATAGTGGGGAATATAGCTTTGTTGATGCAGCTGGATAAAGTCCTTTTAAGCATTTCCAACTTCAGTAATGGCGTTATTGAGAATATGAATCTTACAGAAGGTACAAGTGCAGATTTTTTAAAGGTTTTAATCTATTTTCAGTAAAGAAGGAAAATACAGAGGGTTCATAAAGCATTGGCAGGTGCTGAAGTTTGCGATTTGTAAAAATCCTCTGCTTGAGAGGCTTAGAAAGATGCTTTCCAGGCCAGGCTTAGTGCCCCAGCTTTTAGAGGTACTGATGGGTTTGTTTGCACAAAACTGGATGGGTGAGTATCTGAGGACACCTCAGTAACGAATTTAACCTTGAAATCATTAAATTTTGACAAGTGTCAAAATAGTATCTTCTTAGCAGGCAGTTAAAGAAGGCTGCTTACAGCAATGAATTCAAACCAGTTCCCTCGGAATCCCATGGTAATGATTTTGAAGACTACACTAATGTGTTGGGTTCTTTTTTTTTTTCCCTCCAGGAATAAGCTTGTATTAGTGATCCTAAATGTCCCATTAAGAAATTGCCAACACCGCAGTTTGTTGTGTTTTAATACTGTAAATGACTTTTTTTTCCCCGGGTGATGAGGATATTTCTCAAGACTACCCAGTATAATTCAAGTTGCATTGCTTCATACAAGCAGTGCTTATCAGTTTGAATATCTTGTTGGCTGGTGTATGAACACTGTTGGCTTCCCGAGTTTCAGCAGCATCATTTAGAGTGACAGTTCATTCTCGTGGAGGACAATTACACTCAAGTAACGGTTCTAAACGGGATGGTTGGTCAATCTTCAAAATGTTTGGAGGCTCTGGATTTTTCCGGAGTGTGGAATGGGGGAGAACCCGGACTGGGTTTTGGCCGGAGTACGGAATGGAGTGGGAAAAGGGGAAACCAGGACCGGATTTTGGTCAGAGTACGGAATGGAGTGGGGGAAGGGAAAACCCGGACTGGATTTTTCTGGAATACAGAATGGAGTGTGATTAAAACCCGGATTGGATTTTTCCAGAGTATGGAATGGAGTGGGGAAAAGGGGAAAACCTGGACTGGATTTTTCCAGAGTATGGAATGGGGGAAAACCCGGACTGGATTTCAAAAAAAAAAAAAATTAAAAAAAAGTGGAGGGTTAGACTTGATGATCTCAGAGGTCCTTTCCAACCTGGCTGATCATTGTGGTGTAAGTAGTTTCTTGTGGGGATCATTTAGGAATCAGTCTGTAGGGTTTCAAAGTCTCACAGTAAATGCAATCAGTGCCCCCTCAGTGCAGTTGGGAAATTCTGCACAAATGCTATTCCATGGAAAATATCTATTGGAAAACTCTAGAAAATTTTGTGGGATATCTGTTTAGGCCACTGAAAAGGCATTATTAGGCAATAATTTCTTTATTTGTTTGGTAAGAAATGAACAACTAAATGAAAATTGTCATTGAAGTTCCAGTGGGTAACTTAGTAGGTCTGGCTTGTACCCAGAACTATCTGGCCCTGCTTGGACTTTTTGGCAGGACTGGGCAGCACAAGATGATCCAAATGTTCTGAGCACTGCAAATTTGAAGGAAAAATAGCTTTTCCTAACCAACTAGTTGCTGATCCTTGAGGGTTCTCCCAGTGACCCTGAACAGTTTGCAGGTCCCCAGTACTATGTGGGCTGGCAAATGCATTTAATGTAGTAAGCAAATCCAGTAAGAAAACTACAGTTATTTATTGTGGTCGGTGTTTAACGACAACAGCAAATATGAATTGGGGGAAAATTGCATAGTGACTGATAAAATATTCCAGGGATTTTCAGTACTTTCAAGTGTGCAAAATAAAAGAATTTTCTTAACCATGTAGCTGAGATTTCCAGCTAATACTAGTACCATGATTTGATATGAAAATTGCATGGCAATCAAGCTTTCCTGATGCTTGCTCTGCTGAGAGTTCCCTTTCATCTGCCCAGCTCTGGGTGGTGCCCTGCCACGTGGCTCCAGCACAGCTTCTGTGGTTGGCCCTTTCTCATTTGGGGTAAAACCTCAGAGTAAAATCTTGCAAGAAGACATGCAATTACTAGCCATGCTCTGCCAGATTATTTTTAGATTGCTCTTTGTAGCTGTATTTGTTCCTTGTGTAGTCATTAAATCTTTCCCTAGCTCATGCTGCCATTGCTGTTTACCTCAGTGCTGCCAAAACCTTCTGGCACACCGATAAGGTAGTGTGAATCCAGAAACTGCAGTCCTTGAAATAAAGGTGTTCCAGGAGAGCAACTCTGAGACAGGTCGGTTCTGCTTTAGTCAAGTCCTCCTCAGACATCCCCACAGTTTGACTGGTAAAGTCATCTCATGGCTTTAAATCCACTTGAGATTGAGTGTTGCTCAGCAGTGCTTTATGCTGGCTTGAAAACAGACTGTTCTCCAGAGCTGGAGTGTTAGTGGGAAGGAAAGGAGGTGAACTGCTGGACACCAAATTACAGAAAATTATTGCCTTCTGATAGTTAATCTGTGATGTGCAGCAGAAAAAAGTCATCTCAGGGTGCTGTTCAGCATAGCCCTGTAGACTTGTAACAGAGACTGCCTCAGCCCCCTCCTGGCAGTGCTGGTCCTGCACCATGCACAGCACAAGGTTGGGATCCACAGGATGGTTGTGCAGCCCAGCCCAGGCTGGCACAGTGTTCTTCAAGATCAGTTGAAGTTTGGAGAAGTGCCCCTTCTTGTTGCTGTGAAAGCTACAATTCTTTGTGCCCTGGCTCCACGTACTCACACAGTTTTGTCTTTAGTCTTCATCTATAGAACTGTTGTGTGCTTAGGAGATAAAAAAAAGACCCAAGTTGCTGCTGAGAACCTCCTTTCAGGAGTGGCTTGAAAGACTGGCCCCCCAAATAGGGGCAGATACAGCAAGATCAGCATTAGTGTGTCAGAGTGAAGGGGAATCCATTCTGAGGGGTGGAACGAGCAGAAGCCCTGAATCCTCCCCACCTGCAAAGCTGCCTTTGACAGACTTTCTAGACAGGGAGGAATCCTAGTGGGAAAAGACAACTGAAAGTGTGGATTAGGCATAGTCTTAAGAATAACTCCTGTATTCACATGAAGGAATGTTACTGTCCCAGAAGGGCTTTGACAGATAATGAAATCTAAAATCATCAAATTTCAAATATGTATCTTAAAATGAGCTTGTGCTTATTGCTTCCCAGCTCCTGCTAGAAACTTGGCAGGATGCTTATGTGGCTCACCTAGAAAGGAAAGGGGCATGTCCATGCTAAAAATGCAGATATGACTTTTCTCTTGGGAGAGAAGTTTTTCAAGCCCTAAGATGCATTTGAGTAATTGTCCATTACAGGATGCTGACCAAACATCAAAACTGGTCTATAATGCTGCTTAGGATAATATTTTCCAGTTTAAAATATCAGTGGAAAATTAATCAGAGTTCTGTTTGCAACTAAAATTCTTCACTAAGACTGTTGCTTGAGTGGGAAGGAGGAAGGGGCTTGAACTGATTTAAGTGATAAAGTCTCTGCTTTTTGTCATGCAAGTGGTGCTAAAGTAACTCCTGACCTGAGTGCTCCTGAGATGGATCTTCCAGCCTAGTTTTGAAGAGGAACCCAGTCCCCTCCTTGGAGATCTCTCAGCAATACCATCAAACCTGGTAAGTGACAGACATTGAGAGACTTGCTTCCCAAGGATGCTTTTGATCCAGCTCCTGGAGCTAGCTGTGCCTCAAGGCTTTCGGATTATTATTATGCAGAGCCTGGTTCTGTGTGAAATTGTTGACCTTTTGATTAGTTACACGGATTTTAAGAATAATTAATTTCAATAAGCTGGCATGACAAGGAGTAGTGAAGCATAGGAAACATTCAATGTCCCCCAAGCATTTAAAAATAACTTGGGTAGATGTTGTCCCTCCCTATCCTCATAAATCTCAGTCTGGTGTTCATTTTCAGTTGACATTTTTAAAGTTATTCTAGAGGGCTAGAGAATATATTTTTTTCCTCTGGTGGTTTGGTTTTTGTTTTTTTTCTGAAGTGGGGCAGTTGTTAGCAAAGCTGAGATTTTACACAGCCATATGTCCTAGGCTGGAACTGGCTGGCTTTGTTAATGCTGATGCTCACAGTTTTTGTTGGTTTGTTTTTGTTTTTTGTTTTTTTTTTTTTTTTTTTTTTTTTTTTGCAAACTGCAGAGTTGAGGACCCCTATGGCTTTTTGGTTGGGTTTTACTTGTTCAGTTCTTAAGACCCTAGAACAGGGGAACTAAATGAGTCTCTTGAAATGAGAAATGGTAACATCCTTTCAGAAGAGAACCGCAGTGGATACCTTCTATACCTTCTAGGGCCAGCTTGCTTTTAACAACCAGCAGACGCTGCAAATGTGGCTTTTGTTGTCTTACGAAGTGGTTACTTTATCTGCGTGTTGGCAGCTGCCAAAGGGGGATTAGCTGAGGGAGGGAGCAAGCTGCAGCTCCTGGTCTGGATTTCTAAACTTCCCGGTGGCCTTGGACCGCTCTCCCCATGCGAGGGTTTCGTCCTGACCAAGGCTGGGTGGTGCCCCGAGCGTGAACAGAGGAGCCATTCACACACTGCTCTCGAGAATGCTGATTCGGTGAACTTCCTGATGTTACCTTAAATTACCTCTTCTGTCTGCCTCCTGATGCTAATGGACAGATTTAAAAAGCACAGAGCATAGTGCCATTTCAGTTATGCTCGCGCTCAGTTATTAATTTTGGAATCGGTTAAATTTGGCAGAGTGCAGCAGTCCCCCTAATACCGTGACCCCGTGTTTGGCAGAATGAAAGGCAGGGTTTATTGGCAGAGCTGCAGCGCACGGTCTGTGCCGAGCCGGCCCCGGCCCGCAGGGACCCCCCGTCCCGCAGGGACCCCCGGCCCCGCTCCCTGCGGGGCCCGCGGTGCTGCAGCGGCTGCACCGCCTCCTCCCTGTGCAGGGAGCTCTGCGAGGGCTGTCGTGTCCCGCACAGGGAGCTCCAGACATCGCCTTTTTCTCTTGTAACACGGAGAGAAGCGGCCCCGCGCTGTCCGCAGGGGCTGCCCCGCTGCGGGAGGGCGGCGGCGGCGGCTCGGCCGCCCCGGGAGCTCCCGCAGCCCCGCTCGCCGTCTCCCCGCAGCGCTACCTTAAGGGGCTGGTTGACATCAGCCGAGTGGGCTGGGCGGTTGTGGGTGGGATTTCCTGTGCTGGAGGTCAGCTGCTCCCGTCCCTCTCCCGTCCCTCCCTGCCGCCCGGGTCCCGCTCTCCCCGCGCCGGAGGGACCCGCATCCTCCCGGCGCCCTCCTCTCGGGTTGGATTTACACAGTGATGTGTAAGCTACAGGATGCCCAGCAGCACTGGAAAGAGGTTTAAACCTACTAAATACATCCCGGTCTCCACTGCAGCTGCCTTATTAGTGGGTTCGACTACTTTATTTTTTGTTTTCACGTAAGTACGGCTCTGGCGGAGGGGGGGCCGTGCTGGGGCCGCCCGGCCCGGCGGGGGGAGGCGGCGGGGCTTGACAGCCCTGCGGGCCCTGCCGCTGCCGGTCCCGCTGCCCGCCCGCTCTCCCTGCCCGGCTGCGCTTTGCAGGGGCTCACGATCGCTCCGTATCGTGAAATGTGCCTGACAGGCAGATCCACCATTTCATGGCACACAAACCCCGTCCGCCTCCCGCCCTGCCGGCGCTGTGCGGCGGAGCTGCGGACCCCTCGGAGCAGCCCCTCGGAGCGGGCAGGGCTGGCGGGCTGGGGAGGTGCAGCCCCAGCCCGGGGCTCAGCCGGCCGGAGTCTCTGTGCGCCGGGAGGCAGCGCCGGCCTCCTCCCTCAGTCTCAGGGTTCATCCGGCAAAGCCTCTCCGAGTGGAAGGAATCCTATTCTAGGCATTACCCATTCTACGTATTTTTATGTAACTGTTCCTGAAAGGCTGAGGATCTAATGAACAAATTTACATTTGCTTGAAGGAGAGACGGGGAAACTTTTTTTTCCCCCCTTTCTGTTTCCTCTTCTCTCATTGCCTTCTCCCTGAAATGCGGGATTGGGCTCTGGCGGTCGGCTCGCAGCTCTCCTGTAGTTCCATTAATATGTGAGTGCTGTAGTGCTTCGGCTGTTTCCTCTCCCTTTCCATGCACTGGAGTTCTGTCGCTCGTAAACCCTTCCTGTGCGGGGGTATCGGCAACCTCCCTGCAGAGGTGTCAGTGTTTCCAGAGAGATGCTCTGAAAGGAGCCTTGACCAAGCTGCCTTTTGGAAGGTGGAAAGATGGCTATTGCATATTGAGATTTATTGTTTCGCTTATTTTGAAGTTTTATTATTTCCGTTTTCCTTGTTTTGCCGTTGCTATTTTTTCACCGAGCTCAGTGAAGCTGTTGGAAGCAGAAGGCTCTGTAAGAGTGGGAGTTATGTGTCTGTGTCATTATCCTTCGTGGTTTGGCTGTGATATGAGTCTTGATGTTTCAAAATGCTGGTGTGGTAATCGCAATGTAGGATTTCAGAATAAATGTGGATGTTGTTTTGTCTAACAGTTTCTTAAATCAGAACAGATTTTGACACTGAGTAAGGCTCTTGACTTGATGTGCCTTTATTTCTCATTGCTTGTTTTCAATGCATTCGATATGAAGTAGTGGTGACTCCTTTCAGGATATTATACTGTGTCAAGAACTGGTCAAGCCTCAAGAACTGGTACAAGTATCTGCCTATCGTTCATCATTTGGGCATCTAATTATAGTTTGGTGCTTGCAGGCAAACACAGGACAGAAGTTGGCTTTTGTGATGAACTTGGTTAACACTGGTGTGGGGAATATTAAATGGTTGCACAGTTGAAAAGAAAAGGGGATCTTAACGCCGGCATTTATTTTTCCTCTGCCTGAGGAATGGATGTGTGCTGAGGCTGTTTTGGAAGCTGGATGCTTGTTTTCGTATGATACTTCCAGTGTAGAGCTACAAATTGCTTAGTGATGTAAGACTTTCCTGGTAACACAGTTGTTGTTGAAACATCCTTTTGGCAGCAGGACATCAACAGAGATGTTGGTTTTACAATTTGTTACTGTACGAAAGAGGCAATTGGCTTTAATTCATCACCGAATCTCAAACTTCACTCTGCTCCCTCTGTTATCAGTGAATAATTACATGCAAAATGAACTATTTTAAGGATCTCTCCATATTGTAACTTGGCCTGTGTATCTTGAAGTGTTAGTAAATTTTTTGAGGACTGTCCCAGACATACGTTCTCTGCTGCTGCCAAGTCTTGTGTGTAATAAAAGTAACACATAATTGAGCAACTGTTGCCAGGCAGGATCTGAAGTCCTGTCCATTCAAAAATACTCAGATGAATTTGTATGGAGTTGTTTTTCATGCTGAGCAGTTTTAGTAAAATCTGTCTATGTTGTGCCATCACAGCAAGCAGTACTCATGACATTAGTGTCTGTTGTGTGGTGGTGGGTTTTTTCCCCTTTTCCTGAGCATTTCCATTTTTTATCTTTTTTCCACAGGCAGGGTTTTGTGTCTTGATCTTGTTGCTGTCATATGTTATTAAAGGCTGAGATAGATCTGAATTTTCAGGTGTGTTGATTTGCACAACTTGTTTGATGTTGGATAAATCTCTGATAATGCAGCAGTTGAAACGCTGGCCTAAAAATGCTTTTGATACAATCCATGCTTGCTTGTCAGAGCACAAGAACTTAATCAAATGAAGATTTACATGTGTGTTTATTACCTCCTTATTTGTGTTAATTATCTGTAAGGCTGCTGTGTCTATAATGAAGTAACCTGTGTATAAATACATGAAACCAAGGATGGATGGAACTCATATCAAATTTTGGGTGCAGATCAGCTCAGTGGGATATCAGGGATTTGAGCAACTTCAGTGTGGTGAAACAGAATAACAGAGGTTAAAATATGTGGAAAAATGGAATAATAACTATTTTTAAACCACTAACTGAATAGAAAAAAAAAAATCCTTTTAGGGCACTGGAAACATTTCTGAATAAATGTATGAAAACAGAGGACCTGACTTGGCTTTCTCCCTAGACACGTTTGTGGGCTCAAGCCACGTGTTATGAGTGTCTTCTGCTGAATGAAAAGCTCTTTGAACTTGAAGGGCAGAGTTTGCTTTTTTGCAGTGTGGTCTTTATTTTTAGCTTTTGTTCAAACACCTTTGCTAAAAAGCAGCACATAAAGACTGGAATACACAGTGTCCACTATTAGTTCATGGTGGTGTTGATCAGTGCTACTGTTAAGCTTTGGGAAAATTCCATTATAGGTTCTCCTTTATTCTTTTTCCTCAGCTAACTATTTAGGATTCTCTGTTATATTCCTTCTGGTTTTATGAGGGGGAACTAAACTGTTTAGCTATCAAGATTATTGCCTGGAAAGGCAACTAAATATTGCAGTTGTATTACCACAGGCTTTTAGCACTCCATGTGTGTTCCTTCAGTAATAAATACAGTGTCTGAGTAGGTGGTCTAATTTGTCACAGTGAGAGAGTAAACAAGCATTAACTCTAAGCATTATGAAGGAACATATCAATAATGTTTTATAGAATGATTAGGTTAATTTACTTATATGAACAAATCAAATGGCATAATGAAGGAAGAGCCAATTCTTCTGAACACTGTGAGAATCCAGAGCCAGTCAGTTCTAGCAGATATGAATTCTTCTACCAAAACCTTTTTTTCTTGGTATTTCTCATCAGGCTTTTTGTTAGAGATAACAACCTATTTCAGTGGAGTCTGCCTTGGACTCCCAATGGCTGTGATGGAAACCTGAGGGGGATCATTCAAAGACCCTGAGTTTCAAGAACTTGCCACCTTATTTTAGGCTGTGTAACTTCAGTATTAGTAGAGAATGCAACTTAATTATCAGTAAGCATAATGTCACCCAGTGAAAGGTTGGAATCAATGATCTGAAAGGACTTTTCCAACCTAAATGGTTCTGTAACTATTCTGGAGCTAATAGTTCTCTTCACCTGTTTAAATTGGCTCCTTACTGTAGTTGTTAGTGCTGAGAACCCCGGGGTTAGTTCAGCAGCTGCAGTGCTGTAGATTACACAGCAAGCTAAAAGCATATGGTTTGAAGGGAAAACTGTGGCTCATTTTAGTAAGGAGAAAAAAGCTTGTCATTCTCCCTGAATACTGCAGACTAGAAGTTTCTGATAAAATACCCATTTTCAGACTGTAATTTCTGCAGCATGCAGCATCTCTGAAGTACAGTAGAAACATGGAGCCCATGACAAAGGTCCAGGTGCCACTACTTTTTTGATATAATGGTAGTGACACTGCTGTATATTATTCCTTTAAATGGGATAATAAAATGGGTAATTTTCTCAGTGAAGTGAAAGCACAAATAAGGCGAAAACTCATTCAGTCAGTACTGAAAATGAGCCTTCAACTTAGTTCTTAACAGTCATAATGGGAGATAATCATAGGTGTGCACCACAGACAGCTGCAGTTGGCACTCTAATGCAGGCTGTGCCACAGGGAGTTTGATACCAATAACCTGCAGGAAATGACTGAGGAGTGATAAACTGGTGTAGAAGAGCAACTGAAGTGGCAGTAGGGATGGAAAGGCAATAGAAAAATAACCTGTACTTGTGCTGTTCCCATGGCTGGCAGACTGTGCTCTAGAGCAGGCCTGGGGGACTTACCTTAACAGGAAGGAAAGCTTGGCTTCAGTTCATCAGTTTACAGAAAAATTGGTATTCTCCCCACATTTGTATGTCATGTTACTGTATTTTATGAACTAGAAGGACTCAGCATTTCTGTAGCTGTGTATGAATTCAGATACACTTGAGATAAATGCACCTCTTAAATCATAAGCACTACCCTGCTCCTGCAATTATCTGATCCTGCACTGGAACAACCTTAAAATAAATATGTAACAGCACTCTAAAGTTCAAAACTGTAGTTACCATCCTGGGTGGTAGTTAATGGAAATATAATTATATATGTACCTAGAGTTCTTGAACTATCTGTTGGATCTTTTCCTCCCATGACTTGCAAATGCTCACAGATCAAAAAAGGGAAGGTATCATCTGCTTTTTTGACTTGAGTTTGTTTAGTCACTAGCAAAGGTCAAGCTAATAGAAGATTATCTTTGCTTTAGTGAATTTGATTTGCATCCAAAATGTTTTTCTTACCTGAAGTATTTTAAAGCCTTCTGTAAACTCCAATTCCAGCTGTTCAGATGTTCACTTCTGCCAGTTCAGTGTTCTGATTTCAGTTAGAACAAATGATAAAATGTGATTTAAAATGAACTTTAAGGCTGACTTCACAAGCACACACTGATTTCAAGCAGGGCAGCTTAGCCTCCTGCGATATCTTAACATTTTCCATGTTAAATGCATCTTTAATGGCAGCCTTTTCCTGTCCACTCTACCTGGGATTCAGAAGAGGGGACGCTTCCTCGGCTGACCTGAGTCATCTCAGCTGTCACGTCCATCAGCTTCTGTAAAATATTTACTTTTGTTATGACAAAGAAATGTCCTTTTAAGCTGTGGCAATTTCATCTTGCTATATAATTTTTGTAAATAGAATCTAGACAAACTTGTCATGCAACATAAGACAGGCAGTCTCAACAGGAAAACAGATTTCACTGAAGTGTGAAAAGTTTTTTTGTTTGCTGAGGGTTTTTTTAATGCTCTAAGAAGCCTCAGTTTTACTGCTTTTAACTAGTTGATTCTATGATCTTTGCTTCCAAGGGCACCAGCCAGGTTGGCAATACAGGACGTTTCTGAAAGCTATTAAATGTCATCCCTTTAGAAAAAAACCTTGATATTTATTATCAACAGGAATATTTTTTCTTGCTGTAGTTTGAGAAAGGGAGAAGGAGGGTCATCTTTGGTGGTGGCAGCAAGTGGCTGGCCGTGCTGAGCTCTCTGTGTGCAGCCACTGCAGGGGCATTTCAGTGCTCACTGCAAATCCTGGTTTAAAAAGGCAGAAGAGCTGCTGCAATGAAAGTTATTCCTGTACATGGGCCACAGCTGTAGTCAGTGTGTGATTTATGCCAGGAGCAGCCTCCTTTCTATTTTACCTAATAAACAGAGATTAAGGTCATCTGGAAATAGGAATGAGTGTGTCTCAATTAGATCAGGGTGGGCCTCAGCCTTTGTACATGAATATACAAGCAATTTTTCTATTTTTGTTTAAAGTTCTTTTCAAGATGCTAATATAAATACTCTCCATGTTTGTCCAAGTATGCCACACGTGTATCCTCTTATAAATAGAACCAATCTCTGCAAAATTGTTCAAGTTCAGTTGGTTGGTTAGTAATGTATAAACTAAGGGATGTTACTGCTCAAAACACAAAACTTAAATTGAGAGGCAGATACATGTGGTGCCCTTGGAGATCTGATTTTTGAGGTTCATTACCTGGGGTGGTTGCTAATTATACACATAACATTGTTGTGTAAACAACTTATTCTGCTGCTGCTCTCTTCTCAGCTAGGGTGAGGTGTAGAACCCCGTGGTGTGGGGATCTCTGTGAGACCTGGGAGGGGTGGCCTGGGACAGTTTTTCTGGGCTTACTTTACTTAGAGTATAACCTACAAGGAAACTTTGCAAGGCCTACAGAGGGAAACCATGAGTGTTGTTTAGCTTGCACTGGAAGATGTCAGGAATTCAGCAATAAGGTGGTACAAGGCGATTTAGAGCACAAAGGAGGTGTAAACTGGAGTGGGGGAGAAGTATCCTAAAAGCCACCAGAGCAAAAGTGGAACTCTGATTTATTGTCCTTTGATTCGAGCCAGTAGATACAAGACTTATTTCTCTGTAATGCCAGAGTAATGTTCAATTTGGCTGCACTGGTACAGAGCTGCTCTGAGTTGCTCGTTTGTCAGTGGGAGCAGCTGATGACATGGAGAGGCAGGAGCGTGGGGGCTGAGGCAGCAGTGCTGCAGCTTTTAATGGGAATTCTGTATTATTCCTTTGCAGAAAATACCATACATTGGAAAAACCTAGTCAGCCTGCATCTTATTTTACCGTGGAGGTTTTGGGGATCCTTGCTTGGTGATTGCAGTAATTAATTCAAATGAGTACACCGCAGTGTAGTGTATACTACATAAATCTTCAGCCAGTAATCTGTATCCAGAAAGAGGATTTAATTAGTCACTGATTGTTCTTATGCAATTACTAATGCAATTTAGCTAGACTTGCTTCAAAAGCTGTCCAAAGTGCCTAAAATTCTGAGCTCTAAACCTATTATACAAACACTAGTGGGTACTTGATTCTTTGTTTTTCTCAGCATGGATATTATGGAATAAACTTTATGGTAACCCATACTTAGACACTGCGGTAGTTACCATGGTTTTCTGCTTGTCAAAGTGTAAACACAGAATTTGTGGATTTCAAATATGGAATCCTTATGAAATACCTGTACTCTGCTGCTGTGTGTTGAGATCATCCAGTAACAAAGGACAGTGGAGCCAGGTGCAGTTAAAGCACCCCTTGAATTTTAGCTCTAGACCCCAAGGCAGCTGTCTGTGTGCACACCTGCACCGTTCTGGTGGGTACTTCAGTGTCACGTGAAGCACATCATTAGGAAATGCCCTTTGTTGCTCTGTAGAGCAAGGCAGGCAATATGAAGATGGGAATACATGAAATACAGATTTTTGTCAAGCCACATGTAGAATGATGTCATTTTCTGATGAAGGGAGGCGTTCATAGAGGCAGACTGCTCAGTCATTCCCATGGAAATAAGGTCTGTATGTGCCACTTTGAAGTGTCTGCTCTCCAGAAAACCCTGGTGCTCACTCAGACTAAACTAATCACAGAATAGTCTTAAATGAGCAAATTATTTTTTAAGTTGGAAGCCCAACAAAGCAAGCTTGGGACTGCTTAAATGTTTAAGGGCTTTCATAAATAAAGTCAGACAAAGCCTTACTCTCTCAGGATTCTTAAAACTAAATGGGCATTTACATTAGCTCTTATTCATGTCTTCAGGGAAATAATCCAATGTAATATCAATATCAACACAATTTAAGTACAGTGCTGGGAATAAGGAAAGCTTGGACATTTCTACAAACAAGCATAATTTTAATTTAAACTTGGGTCAATCACAGAACTGCTTCAAAATGGAAAAGTTCAGCTTAAAACTTTTCTGTCTACTCTGCTCCCAGTCAGCTAGGAGAGGCAGGTATTTTCTTATGGAAAAACACTTCCAGTCCCCCTTCTCAGCCAGCTCAGTTTCAAAAGTTATTTAGGATTATTTTCATTGTGAATAACCTCCCTTTCAGTTCTTTCTCGTGAGCAAGATCTCATTCTGCATGTTTAGCTTTCTCTGAGGATTGATGTTTGCCCCAGCAATCAGACTCTCCAGATGTGTTGTGATCTAATAATGCTGTGGTTAACCCCTGTCTGCTGTCAGCAGCTGCTGAGCCACCTCCTGTGTTTTCCCAGCAGCCAGCATTTGCTGGGGTGGTTTCCTGGCTCCAGCAGGACCAGCAGTTGGGAGGTGGGTGTGCTCTCCCTCCAGGGGGTTTGTGTCTGGTGCAGGGCTCAGGAGCCACTGCCTGGAGACTTCCCTGGGGAACCACACTGTTAACTTGGCTTCTCCTCCAACATTCCAAGGCACAAGGAGGGAACAGGTCCTTGTGGATGTCTGTATGATCGTCCTCGTGGTCAGACCTGTGACTTTGACCAGTAACTCTGGGTTCTTGTCTTGTTTTAAATGATCAGCTCGTTTCTCCATTGTCTGGTGCGTAAGTCTCACATCTTGCTTTTCTCTTTGAAGATCTTGCTGCAACCCCTGCCTTATCACCTGGCCACGTGCAAGCAGTTACTATTCCAAAGGGTCTCTCCTTGAATGGACAAAGTATGCTAATTACCTGCAAAGAACCAAGTACAGGCTTGTGTAGTAAAGCAGCTCTAAAGAGACATTTCATAGTATGTATATAGTTTTTAAGTTGATCAGTGCACAAGTAGGCTGGCTTAGAACATGCTGCATCTTGTGTAAGTGGCTAATGAGTCTGTGGCAAAAACAATAAAACCATCAACAGACACTGGATTTTTTTTTAACGACCAAGTTTTGCTCATTCTGTAGGAAGATGTGTATAAAATGGCTGTTTTCTAACATATAGTACAAGTCAAATAGATATTAAGCTACTGAGTCTAATGAGGTGATTTCTAATTCATGTACAGAAGTTGTAGCATCTGCAGCAGCAAAGGAGATTAATATTTGCCACAGAAATTTCACATTACAGGAATAAAATAACAGGACACTTAAATCTGCATGAATATACGAGTGTAGAGGTCTATGTACTAGAGCTTCGTTGTCTCTCTTGAAAAGTTTAATGGTAACATTGTAGTCTTTAAACTTTCATTTGTATGTGATTCCACAATGACTAATTACTTTTGCCAAGTAATTTTTCTTGCATTGTATTACAAATGCTAGTGGGATAGAGCTAAACATGATATCTGTGGTTTGAGAACTGAAAAATTAATGATTCCTTCTCTAGCCTGCTGTGTTTGATTTATAATTCATCTCTGCTAAGAGACATGCTCTTCTGAGCCCACTGTCATCTCTCCATTTACTATCTAGGTGGGCGTTTTTTAATTCTTGCCATGGTGGATGTTGGGGAGTTGTGAATTCTGGGCTTAGAGTGCTCCTGAAGAAGTAGGTTTTCAGACCCACATTTTCTTCACCTCTCATTTCTCCTCTGTGGGATCTGGCTCCAAGACTTGTGTTAACCCCAAACCTCTCAGCTGCTGTTGCTGCCATGACCCTTGATTTTGAGCATAACCCAAGTACATGGTTCACCTTTCAGAGGCCCTTGACAGCAGGAGGGGATGGAGAACTGCAGGGGTTCTGAGTGTCCTGAGTAGCTACTCACAGCCATTCTCCATCTCAAGGAATGCCACAGCTCTGAACTCAGCACTAACCCTTCACACAACACCTCTCTCACTCCTCTGTTTTGTCTTTAGTCACTCTGGATCTTCCTGGGCTATTTGGCTGCCTCTTATCTGCCTCTTACACTGGCTTTTTTGCTGTTCTCTGCCTCTCCTGGCAGGTGACCTCCAGGTCAGTCTGTTCAGGTGGTTAAGGACTTTTGCACAATACACACAGCATAGGGTGATCCACTGTTTACCTTCTGAAATGCCAGAATAGAGGCATTACAAGGTGCAATTCAAAATCTAATCCCATCTGTGGAGCTGGAGTGGCTTTTATGAGTTGATGAAACAACTCTTCTGTATCGAAACTGTAAGTGCTCTCTGTGGGCCACTGTCTTTACTGTGACTCACACACACTTGGCATCCTCTCCAGAGAAGCTGACCAACATTTCCATCTTCTTCCCCACTGAGAAGTTCTGTACTCTTAGGCTGTGAATTTATTTGCTCCAGAACAGTGACCTGAGTTGCAGCTGGTCCATAGGGAACGAGATGTCTTGCAATTTGCCAGTTCCACGGTCCTCTTCTGAGCACAGGAGAGCCCTGGTTAGTGGATTGAGGCACTGATCTTGCATTTTTGTGATTACTATGCTTTGTGCTTTTGTTTGCATCTCTCAGAGTGGTGTTATTTATTTTTGTTGTTCGTCTGCTTTGGAAATGAGAAAAGGTTATTTTGAGTGCAGTATCAACTTCGCATCATTAAAAAAAAGTGTCTCTTCTTGCCAGTTTTTTTTCCTGGTTCCCCTAGAAATGCATTCCTGTTGGGCTGCTTCTGCCACTGTGTGTGTTGTGCTGTGTCTCCAGAGCAGCATACTCTGCATGTGTGATGCTGGCATGTCTGAGGAGGGATTGATTCCCCCAGGCATGTGAGTCCTGCCAACTCCTCAGTTAGAAAACTTAAGGTTTTAATATACATTGTGCTTTTAGTCCCAGTTTGGCCCCTTCTTTTGGAAGGCATTTTTTTCGGAGCAAGGAATGATATACTGCATTTTGTTGTGGTCTGTTTTGTTTGTTTGTTTGTTTTTTAATTAAAAAAAGAGTTTATGGTTATGTTCAAGTAGTTAATCAAACAGCCTGCACCTCATTCAGACCTCTCCCCTTAGTTCCCTTCTCACTCTTTCTAACCATACCTGCTTCAATAATCTGAGCTGCATGGGAATTACTGAGATGGGATCCAAAGCTAGAATCTGAATCTGATCTCCTGACATGCCCATTAAAATCTCACTGCAAAATGATTATTCCAGGGTATCCAAGTGGCTACATTCTTGGTTTAAATCCCTTGGAGGGCTGTTGGTCCTCCTGGCTGATTGTGTTACTTCAGCTGCCTTTATGATCCACATGTCCTGGGCCTTACCCTTCTGAAAGAGGACTGTCTGTGGCCCAAGGACAAGATCCTGTTCTGTAGCTCTGAAGTGATGAGCTTTTCAACAGGAAAAAAAAATAACATTCTTCAGCTTCCTCTTGGAAATGTCTGAATCATTTTGGTTAAAGCCTTAAGTGGGACAGATACTTTGCTTGAAGGGCAGAGCTGGCAGAAAGACTGCAGCCTAACAGTTAATTTGGCAGAGTGATTCCGAATGGAAAATATGCAACTTTGCTGTGTACCTGTGCCCTCTCAGTCCCATCAACAGAACACATTCCCATCAGCTTTTCCAGTGGCTGTTAGTCTGCAGATGCTTCTCTTCACTCCTCACTTTTCAAGTTGAACTTTATAAATTTCAGTAAATACTGAGCTCTCTCTCTGAAAGTCAGTCCTCTTAAATCTACTTCTTCCCTAGGGTGACAGTCTTAAAAATGTATTGTTTGCCTTTTTTTTTTTTTTCTGGGTTCAGAAAACAGTGATTTAAAGTAAATTATCTCTTAGAAGACACTTAGCCAATTTACAGTCTGTGCCCATTTAAGTGGTAGGGGGCAGGATGGAAAGACAGGAGAGTATAAATTGTGCTGTTGTGAATTATTGTGCCATAGGCAAGGGTTTCTTTTGTTTTCCCCCCATCTTAACATTTAGTCAGAGGACATGTAACTAAGGAAGAAGTTGCAGTGTGGGAAGGGATGTTCTGATTTCCATGGCAGTATCACAGAAGGTTTTTTATATATATACAAACACTTCACTATCGCTTCCCTGATATTACCTGTGATATTTTGAAGGCTGTTGGAGGGAAGGTACATCAAGGGAGGCCTAGACTGTGTCACTGCTGATTCTTGCTCTGTACTCTTGTAGCCTTGACTGGGTCCATGTTCAGAAAGCAGAAACTTGTCAAAAGTCAATATATCTACACTGAATATCCAAATTATTAGTAGTGTTCTACATGCAGATTAGCTTTTTTTTTTTGTGCTTATTTAACTGAATCTTGGAAGTAGCCTTCTAAAAATATTATCCATAAATGAAGACAGGATGAGTGCTGTGCTAGGCACACTTAAAATGCTCTCATGTCTTTGAAATCTAAAATTCTTTATTTTGAACTGAAGAAAAAAAGAAAGGAAAAGTCAGAATCCCTAAGGGGAAAGTACTGCATGTTCAGATCTCTTGTCATGGCCTATTTGATTTATAAATATAAAAAACCCTGTTTGTGTTCTAGAGCTGGGGCTGGTCCAGCGTTCTCTGCTGTTCTCCCACAGTGTGACAATCATCCAGAAAGCTTCCATGAGGATACGGCGGGATTTTGGGTGCATTATGGTATAAATGTATCTCTGGCTATAAACTGTCAATCTCCATTTTTGGGTGAGCCTTAAAGGATGATTCAGGCACAAGGAAACAGACTTGTTTGGTGACAGTTCAGCAGCGCTTCACTTGCCATGTATGATCACCCTCTCAAGAACTGCATCCTGCTGCGATGACAGTTTGCTGGAAGCTCTCCACAGATTCATTGGAAGTTGGCTGAGCCCCAGCTCCACAAATTACTGGTCAGAAGAGACTGTTTGTAGGGCACAAATCTATCCAATTTGTAGTGTTGATTTGATTCTTTTTTTAATTAACACTTTAAAAAGTGTGTCAGCAGAGTGCCAAAAAGAAAAGAAATGATCAGCTAAAACATTTTATTGCAGCATATGATGCTGTTTTATATTATCATAGGAACATGGCACTTAGATATGGCAATATTTTTTTTCTGTTACTTTTGTTCATTTTATGGTCAGCAGCAATTTGAAATAGTCTTCAGAACAAATGCTGGGGTTTTACCCTTTTTTCTTTTTACTTTTTCTCCTCAATTCTTATCTCCTTTCTCTGAATTTCCATTAAGTCCAGTATCTTGCTGAATTTAAAGCTAATAAGTTGAGATTTTTTTCCCTCTTTTTAATTTTTTTCACTGTAAGAGTGCTTTCTGTCTGGTGTTTCTGGCTTAAAGAGGTGATTGGCAGCTATTATGTAAAGAAGTACACTAGTCTGTAGTCCTCTGGAGATCCGGCAAGTACTGTCAGGATTAATAAAATCTGGCTGGCTGATTTTTTGATGAAATCATCTTTCTCCTTCTTTTTTGCTTTGAAGCATAATTTTTTCCTTTTTGTTGTTTTTTTTTTTAACTGCTGTTTCCTCAGTGCTCTGTGTGAGACCTGTAACTCCTCCACCCAGTCCTTCAGTGTAGGACTATGAGGGTAGCGAACGTCAGGGTGAAAGATCAGAGCTCGTGTTGACAGCAGTTTAAACGTACCCTTGCTTATGTTTCCTGCTGTAATGTTTCCCATAGAGTTGCCAGTTTATAGCTTCAGATTTTGGAAATACTCTGTGCAGGGAGGCTGTGCCAGGTGCTGGAGCCACCGCTACAAAGCAGTGTCAGTGCCGTGTAAGGACTTGGTGCTGCTCCCAGTTCCCATTCAAAGCTCTCCCTCTGCCCTGCCCTTCCCAGGTGACCTCTGTTGGCTGGATGCCCACCCAGCCACTCTGGCACTCCTCCCCTCAGCAGGACAGCAGAAAATAGACTGAAAAACCTCGTGGGTTGAGATAAAGACAGGGACATCGCTTACCAGTTCCCATCAGTCGTGGACAAAACAGACTCAACTCGGGGAAAATTAATTTGCTGCCAATTAAAATACATTCGGATGGTGAAGAACAAAGATAAAACCTAAACGCCTTTTCCCCCATAACTTTTTTTTTTTTTTTCCTTTTTGCAAGCTCAGCTTCGTTCCTTTATTCCCAACTTCTCTGCTTCTTCCTGCCCCCTGAGCGGTGCAGAGGGACTGGGGGCTGTGGTCTGTCCATGACAGGCCCTCTGTGCTGCTCCTTGCCCCTCACGCGGGTCTCCAGCGTGGGCTCTCCCCGGTGCAGTTCCCTCAGGAGACTGCTCCACGCGGGCTCCTCTCACCGGCCACGTTCCCTCAGGAAATGTCCCCCTGCTCCTCCGGGGGTCTGCCCTGTGATGGCTGCAGGGGAAGCCGCCTCAGCCTCCCCCTGCTCAGCCCCAGCTGCTCTCGGGGACATTTCTCACACTTTCCCCCTCACTCCGTGCAGGTTTTGCTCTTCCCTGAGGTGCCCCGGCCTGGCTGAGGGCTCGGCTGGGCCCGCCTCACAGAGCCCCGGCAGCCCCCAGTGCCTGGGCACGGGCACCCAAAACCCCCCCAAAATAAACATTTCTACATAGGTGTTCCAGCACTTCTACATTTATGTGATTCTTTACATGCAGGAGAAGGAGACTGTGACCAAAAAAAGCCCTTTTGACCTTCGTCATCCCACAGCTGCACCACAAGGTCAGTCAAACAAGTGGGGAGGCAAATGGATTTTGGGGATTTTTTCTGCATACAATCTACTTGGTTTTTAGGAGCTCTTAATGATCTCTCTTCAGGAGAATTATCTAATGTCAGAGTGCAGCAGTGGCTCACTCTGATTTGTGAAATCCCTCAGAATTTCCATTGTGATTCTGTGAGTCACACTAACGTGGCTCCTTCAGCTGTGACTCGTGTGCTCCATTTCCAGACTCCGTCACAGCTTCTCTCTCGTGGTCCTGGGGTTGTCAGAGGCCGAGCTGAGGGTTTTATTCGAGCACAGGGCACGGAGTACGTCAGCTCTCGTGTTCTGTGAGCTGCTGGTGCAGGGGGGTCACTGGTGGAAGGTTGTGGCTGCACAGATGTGCCCCCACAGGGGCTGGCAGGTGCCCTGTGTACCCTCAGACATCACGGCACTGCTGCTGACCCACAGCCTGAACGCCTTGTGCTCCTGCTGACCTCTCAGAAAACCTGACTGGTTTAGTTTTAACCCCTGTTGAATGCTGGGTTTTGGTTACAGGGCTGAGATTTTTAGTGGAAACTTTCCAGAGAATTGCTGCCTCTGCTGTGAGGACGGGAAAAGGTTTGAAGATATGGAGGCTGCACACACTAAACACCCACTTAGTAGAAGGACAAAATGTGAAACATTTAGCCGGGATGTGTTTGGGTAACTTTGATGGCTGTACCCTGTTATTGGAAGGTATCCAGGAAGTGACAAGGAGGAATAATCATCTGTCAGTGTCAGGAAAAGTGACTAGGTCAAAAGCACCGTGAAAAATGAAGTTTCCAGAGCAGAAATACTAAAGCTTCAGCCTAGTTCACAGTTTCTTCTCTTCCTGTCCTGAAGCACTCCATCATAATTGCCTTTGCTCATACTACACCTGTCAAGAGATGACACTGTTATGCATTAAACTTGGTAGGTGTGACAGCAGTGTGTTTTGCCCTGCCAGAACAGAGGTGGCTTGTGTCCATCTTTTAGTACTCGCCCAGGTCTACTACTTTTTTTTTCCTAATCTAGAAATAACACCAAACAGTAACACATAGCATGTAAACTAAATAAACTGTCCTTCCTGGGCCCCTTTAAAAATACTGGAGAGCTGCTTTTAATGCCTCTGTTTATTTTGGTACAGTATCCAGACTGCTGGAAGTATGTTTATAGCATAGTCGAGCTGAGGCTCCTCTCTAAGATTTCAGTGCCTGGATAGAAAAAGCTGATGCTCTCTAAATATGTATGCAAGACTCTGGCTTGCAGTAATAGTTTATGCCATGAGAAACTGCCTATTTAATGCCACCTGAGCTAAGTTTGAGCAGCAGTTGTTCCTCAGCATATGACACAGTGATCCTCGTTACTGCAGCTTCATTTGCTTCTGCAGTAGTCAGACGTAGCAACACCTGTGTTGTGAGCAGCACCAATTACATTAGGTCATCTGTATTTAAGCCTGATGACTTCATGGGAAGCCATTTTAATTTGCTCTCTACCTGTGGAGCATGAATTCCAGGTCAACTTTGAAATCCGATTAATGATTTAGATGCAAGAAATGCAAGTATATGAAAATATTGTTCTTTATATTGAACTGAAGTTATAGTTCTGCTATGAGTGCCTGGAGCACATTTAAGTGAGGTATAAGCTGCTCTTTACTGTGCTAAGGCTGACTGGAGAAGAGAATTGATCTGGAATATAGAATAGCTTTTCTGTCAGTGTTTTGGCCAGCCCTGCTTAGTAGGGGCAGTAGTTAAATCTTTCTGAACTTCGACAGAATTTAGGCATTTAAATGATTTACAGATTTTTAAAAACATTGTTATCATACCATGACAGCATTTTAATGAACTACTTTTTTAAATTACAACTGGAACTAATATCTGCTGGAGTAGTAGCTCCTTCAGTACATAGCAGAGTTGTTGCCAGGAATATATTGAATATTTGAAGCCCAAATTGGATGTAGTGAGTGAGTCTAGTTGGCTCATTCAATAACTTGTTAGCAAAGCATAAATATTCTACTGGAGCAAACTCATCTTATGCTTTCGAAGAACATTCCTGTTCTTTATTAACAGATTGAAGATTGCTTAAGCAGTCTGAGGGTTTTGGGAGGGAATGCCTTGTGTGTGCCTGCTACCTGGCTCTGATAGCCCACTGTGGGGTTGGGGTTTCCCAGTGCCCAGCTGTGCAAAGTGCTTGTGTTCCTCCCCACGCTCCTTCCGTCCCCTTTTCCGTGCGGGAATAGCTGAGGGAGCAGCAGGTCCCCGGGGGCACAGCCCTGGCTGGCACCTGCAGCACCTGCTGAAAGGCAGGATGGTGTTGCTCAGGGATGACTCACAGGCACCTGAAACCTGCTCTGTCAGCAGCAGAAATCGCAGCTTCCTGAGGCAGCCAAACGTGATCCGTGTGTTCCACCTCAGGCTGCTGCCCTTCCCTGAGCACCTGGCGGGGCACGAGGCTGTTGTCTCACTCTGGGCTGCACTGGACTGCCCCTGCTATTCACCTGAGCAGGTTTTGCTTCAGCAGGTGAGGCCCAAATGAATGTTTTTTTGGGGAAAAGTGACTGTGAGCCACTGGTATTTAATATGTGTAATTTATTTCATCAATGAGCTAACAGTGCTGTTCCTCACAGCAGTTGTTTTTGCTGGCTTGGAGGAGGAGGAGCGAGAGGTAAGGTGAATCTGAGTGCTTTGGTCACTGTTCTGGGCTTTCATTTGGCACTGGCAATTTCAGAAGGGTGCTCAGGGGGTTGGCCGGGAGAGACCTTCCTTTGAAGTCCTTGGGCAGCAAGAGCACAAGCCTGTCCTGCTGCATCCTGTTTTGTTTCTGGGGTGAAATGTGATCCAGAGTGACCAGAGACAGGTGGACTCTGTCAGAGGTCCAAAAGAAGAGGCTAATAAAAAATCAGATCCTAGGCTTAAGTGTGTTTTACATATGTGCCAAGCTATATAAAAAACCTGTCCTGCATTAGCTATTTTAACACACATTAGAAAAATTAAGTGACTCTGGTATATCATTTGGTGACTTCAGTTCTTTCTGTATACAAGCAGTTCTATTGATTTAAGGTAGTGCAAAGGAGTATTTGGAAATTCAGTGGAACTGATGTGTTTCTTTGTGTCATACCGAAAGAATTATAAGTTCTTGAAGGAGCAAGTAATGCAAAGGACTGAAGTTGTCATGATGTTTAATTTGAAAGAAAAGAAGAGACCTAGTTACAATATGGCTTTTTTATATACCTGGTCCATCACTGAACAGCACATATGTACAGAAGAAATTAATATTTTTTTAATATTTGGCCCATATTCTTGCATCTGCAGTACAACAAAGACATTTTAAGTGATAAGCTGCACTACAGTGATTACTAGTGTCATTCCTCTAGCTGTGTGAACAACTAATCTTCTTAAGTGGGTGCTGGTATGGATGGAGACCAGGACTGGGGATTTCAGGGTTGTAATTTGCAGCTTCTTCGATCAGTGGTGTGTACTGCATGATTTTTATATTCTACTTAGAAAATATGAAAAGGCACATCCTCAGAAAGTCATGTTCTTAATGAAAAGTACAATTTACTTGGCTGGAAGTTTGTCCGTTCTTTTATCTGCTTTGTGGTGAAAGGGAGTGAGTACTTGGCCTTGATAAGCTCTTGTGCCAAGTGTTCTTTTGGAAACACAAAAGTATTATGGCCTGTAGTTATTTTCAGCTGAGCCTTGTTTGGGAAGCAAATAGAACTTCAGATTAAATAATTGCTCTCCATAGATTGAAGACATGTGGGTTTCTTCTCCACTATATGCTGCCTACTTGCTCAGTGCTTCAGTCTTACACTAAAATCTTAAGAGCCAGGATGCTCCTGGGTTAATCAATGAAAATGGTTTTCATTGATTGCTGTGGAAAGAAAATAACTAACTGGTTTAATTAACCCACTGTCGTGTATATCTAGAAGAGTGCTTATTGATTTGCATGTGTTTAATTAAAACAAAAACCTCGCAGTTTTTGCAGCCCTTGTCTGCTCACTCTCTGCTCTGGGTAAGACTTCCCCAAGTGCTGGTGTGCCCTGCACAGCAGCTCCTCTTGCTTCCCTCAAGCTGCAGCACCTGGGACTGGCACAAGGGCACAGGGAGCAGACACAGAGCTCCAGCTGGGCCTCAGAACCAGCTGCAAGGGACACTTGAATTTTCTGCCCTTTGTTCTCCTGTCTGAGCAGCAAGCCACTATTTGTGCCATGTACTACGTTGTTTAGGACTGGCAGAAGGTGACTTACCCTGTGCTGCTTCTGAAAAAGGTGCCAGACCTCCTCCCCTGTGGTGCCCCTTCACTCCCACTGTGCCAGCACCAGTCACTGTGGCACAGTGATGGTTTCCACCCAGATGTGTTGTCCTTGTCCAGTTTGCTGTGTAGCCAGTAGCAAAGAAGGTCCCTCTGCTCTCTCTGCAGTTGCCACTGATATTGGCATCAAGTTTTCATGGAGCAATGCCCTTAGCCTCCCTTGTGCATGGAAATCACCATTTTGAAATTTAAATTACAGGTTGCAGTGGCAAGCTACCTTAATGGTAATTAATTATCCCCAACACTTCCATTCTAAGACCTTATTTTTAATTCTGTGAAACGAGCCATTTGGGTGAAGAAATGTGCTTCACGCTGAGGGATTCTGTGTGTGCTTAGACTAAAACAGAACGATTTTAAGAAAAAATGTTTTTCCTGTCAGAATCTTCAAGTTCAGCCAGATGAAACCGTAGGGACTTGAAATGGGGCAAAAGGATCACTTTTGTGCTTGGCTTTTTTTCTGTCCTCACAAAGATCTTCCTAAACTTGGCCAAGTTTTTAAATCTCTACCAGAACAGTGGGGTTTGTGTCTGGGGGCTCTTCATGCTTCATGCTCCCAGAGCATGAGGTGCTGCCTCAGAGGAGGAGGCTCTGCACGCTGGAGGAGACGTGGGGCAGGGAGGACGGGGCTCAGCTGGGGCCCTTTGCCCAGGCTTTGGAGCTTGCAACCAGCAGAAGTGAGAGCAGAAACACTTCACGTGTCTTCTCAGTGCTTCTAAGGTGGGAGTCAGGGAACCAGGCAAGGGATGGGGGGAAGGCAGAGAGCCTGGAAGTACTTGGGTGAGCTCTTGTCAGATCAATGCACAGTGACTGCAGTCTTGGTTTTTTTGAAAGAGCAATGTAATCCTGGGACTTCCAGCTCTGACTGCTGCCAACTTCATGTTATGTTTGCATTGCAGCTTTCCCTGACTGCCAAATGCCAGAGTCCCTGAAGAGTCAGGTTCTGGGGGCACACAACATTGTGGGTTCCCATCTGCAAAATCAGCCGAAGATGGAGAGATGGTAACAACTCCTAGGGTGTTCAAATGATAAATGCTGATGTGAGCAGAATCTTCATATGAAGTTAATTCTAACAGAACATCCCAGCAGGAGAACAATTCTCTATTGAGTCCAGAATGTGCAGGACATGCAGCAGATATGGCCTGAGGCCACGTGTGACAGGGTACAGTCACCTGCTCAGTGAGCTTGGGGCAGCAGCCCTTTAGGGAACACAGGCAATAAAGAGATTAAATTTGGCCCTCTTGTTACATGCAAGTGACTTTAAAGATTCATGGACAGTTTTATTCCAGCAGTCCCAGTGTTCTGAGCACTTGCTCTTACGCCAGTGTTGTCACTTTAATACATTTTAAAAATATGATGGTGAATGTGAACTTTCAGTGTCGAGTTGCAAAAACAAGTGCTGGGCTTGGGGCTGTTTTTTCTTTTCCTCAGTCAATTATTAGGCTGAGGAAGGTGAGAAATCCAATATTGTATTTATCAAGTGGAAAACCTTAAAGGTTGTAAGCAATTCGAGTTGCCTTGGATTGATCTGAGTTTTTTCAGTGCATTTTTCCCGTATTGTCAAATCATCACAGCTGATCTTGGAGCAAGTACGAGATGTTACTGCATGCAGAAATACTGGGAAAAATGCTTGCTTCCCCAGGAATTACAGTAAAGTCTATTAATCTTAGCACACAACCTATTTTTACAAATAGAATTATGGGTTTCAGTTTGTTGTGGTCACATTTCTGCAAGACTATCCTGGATAGTTCCATCTCTCACTTCTAAAAAGGGGCTCGTGTGGTGTATTAGGCAGTAAGCAGCATCATAAATTTAAGTCTTATATTTTAAGAACAAAACCTTAGACCTCCTTGCATTCCCCATGATGTTTAATATTTCACAAGTTTGATTCTTTTGCAATCCTTCATGACTTTATAATTGTGGTTTTATGGATTTGAGTTCAAAAACTGATTTTTTTTTTTATAACTTCAAATAGATTGGATGAAAGTAATTATTATTCTTTGAAATAATTACAAGCATAGCAACTATTTGAGACAGAAATAACTGGGATTTCAAATTCTTGCAGGCAAAGCTATTCACCCACCAAATAAATCAGTCCTGATGGAAAGGGGGAGAGGAGTAATCACCGTGGTTTTGTGGCACAATAAAGCAAGGAGGATATTGTGTCCTAAAAGTCCTACTGCACAGATTTAAGATTTCTCCTAGTACTTTTAGCTAAGGATTATGGGGGGGGGAAAAAGAGGTCAAACTCTGTCTCTCAGGCTGTGAGATAAGGATAAATAATTTCTTGTCTCAGTATAATTCCCCCCTTTCTCTAAAAATCTTCACCATGGTTTTTAGAATAAAAAATGTATTGTGTATGAGAAGGCTAAACAGATTAAAACTTTGGTAAACTTTGTTTTCCATGAAATTCCAATTTTTAAAAATGACAAAAAGGTGCTTTCTCCCTACAGGAGTCAAACTGGAGTTGGCAGCAGCAGTGGGAAGGGGGGACAGGAGTAGAATGGGAGGACTTGCTACTGGGAAAGTGGTTACCACTCCAGTCTGGAAGAGTATAATCAAAATTTCTTAATTCCGTTGCAAGGAAGAGCTTGGGCAGAAAAGAAATGCAGTGGGTTTATATTTAGCCTGGTGTATGTGCTGCTGTTTGTTGGTTTGCATTAGGGAGCTGTGGGTTGCTGTGGGTATTGACAACTGTCGCCTCCGTGTCTCCCGGCTGCGTGAGCTCCTCACAGCTCCTGAGCCCCCCAGGGACTGGAGGAAACCTTTGGACCGTTCATTTTGGAAGATAATTATTGCTCTAAGCAACCCCTCAAAGTTGATGCTTAAAATTGACACTATTACACTGATTTGAGCGTAAACATATGAAAAATGTTCTGATATTGAAAAAGAATGTTTAGACTAAGAATGTGTGTTGTGAAACAGTCACAAGTTTTAAATCATTGTTGCTCTTGTAGGAGTCCCGTTTCTGTTCTCTGTAGGAATATGGGTATAGAGGTCACACTTTGATTGTTTGAACTCGAGCTAGAGGAACAGTTCAGGCAAGGATAGTTCTACTGTGGGCCAACACTGAAGGTTTCAAAATTTGCTTTTGTTTTCTTGGGAAGCAATCGTTGAGAATGAAGCACAATATTCTGTAAGATTCCAAACCACCCTTGCAATAGTTGTGGGATTTTTCAATTTGACTCCTGCATGTCTGGAGTTTGGTCTTAATATAAATTTCATATAAACTTTAAACCTGGTTTTGCTTTAGCAAAAAAAGCATAACTAGATTTGGTCAATGTTGAGATGATCTCCAATACCAAAGTAAGCACTGCCTTGACTTCAGGAAGGCTTATAATAGTTCTCATGTTTATTGCTTGCCCTCCTCCCTCTCATGTTATTTATTTGTTGAAATGTAAAAGCCTGGTAAGTGTTGAATCATCTCATCAGATAAAAGCTATTCTGACCTCTTTTGACAGGGGAAGAGGAGGAAAGGGGGAAGAAAAAAATCTGCATATTCTGCACTTAGGAAAGGATTCTCTGAGAAACTCTGTACATTCTCAAACAAATGCAACCATGCAGATGGATCCTCCTGTCAGAGTCCTTGTCCTTCCCTGTTGGTTCTGTGTGTGCAGGGCTGTTTTAAAGTTCAGCTCTGCTGGACCCTCCCTGCCCCCAGTTATGCTTTTCTTCATTAAGTCATAATTCACAACAGGATGCGAGGATGTTGTCCAGTCTGGCCACACCTAATCTGTGCTGGGACACACTGACTTCATTCACTGGGAGGTGTGGTGATTATTAGACAGTTTGTCACCGCACCCTGGAGTGTTTTATTGCAATCATAAAGTGCTTCAGCTGAAGGAAACCTCGCTCTTTCTAGCGGAAAAACCGGGAACTTTCTGCTTCTAAAAGAACTCGTTCCAGGAATGTGTAGTGTAAAAATTTCACAGCCTGGAATAATCATTGAGCTTGTACCAAATATATAAAGAATTACATGGCTTTTTCCATTGAGTAACAGCATACCTCAATATTTTAAAATAATTATCTTGGTTTGTATGGTTCAGAATTTTCATCAAATCTTGTGTGGAGTGGCTGAAGGGGAGGGCTCACATTTCCCTCCCTCCTCTGGCACACAGAAAGGCTCATTTTATTGTGTGAACCTCTTTGTGGGCAATCCAGAAGGGAAACTGCCAAGCCTTGGAAGTGGAAATACTTTCCTTTTTGGCTGGTAAGTTGTTCATGACAGAGTAACATTGGAGGGCAAGAATAAATAGAGTTATGTGTATTTCTGGTGCATATTGATGTTAATTGGGTTTTGAACACCAGTTCAGTTTACAAAACTTTTTTGCCTGCTGTTAAAAGAGGCCTCTAACTTAATCAGAAATGATAAAAAGAAGATGCTGTCCCTTGCAGAGCACCAGAAATGCAGGTGATGAATGACCAGACTGAGGTATTTTTAAATTCTGGCTTGCTGGAGGGAACTGAACTTCGAGTCACTTCCAAGTAATTAAATCAGGAGGAACAGCCTTTTTAGAATAGTGCAAGGGATGATCCATATTAAGACGTGCTGGTTTCTTGGTGTGAAGGCAGCTACACTGCTGAAATGATTTCCTGTGGTTCTAACTAGGGAAATTGGGTAAAAATAAGCAGCTGGAGGTGTGATTGCCTGTGTAAGTAGGAAAGGACATAAAATTCAGTCCAAAGCTGATTTGTGAACTTGAGGAAAACAAGATGAGACAAATGATAGAATTTCAGGAAGTGAAGAGATTCTCATGCCAACCACGTGGCCACCCACAAAGGATGTTTTCCTGTGTCTTTTACTCCCTGGACTTCATCCCATATTGTTGTAAGTCAGTGCTGAGATTCCAGGAGAGTGCAGGGAGCTGGACACCAAGAGGCTCAGTCTCCCTGAAGGACACTTACTGGATCTCTACCTGCCTGAGTTTAAGGCATGATAGTCAGCTAGTTGGGGATAGAGGCACATCTAATAAAATTAAACCAACCTGATAGTCCCGTGTTTGTAGAAGAGGAATGAGAAGGGAATAGTTCTGTGACACAGAGCTGAGCTGTGATGCTGGTCTTCCTGTGAAATTTTCTGTCTTTTGTAACAATTTTCAGAAGCTGCTGACAGCTTCAAAGGTGGGAAAATCCTTCATTTCACATATTGCTGTTGTCAAAAATCTGCTTCTGTTGATGCTATGCTGAATATCCTTTCCTGAGTCCTTACGTCTCCTTTCCCAAAAAAGTTTACACCAGAGGGAGAACAGGTTAACATGGACTGTCTTGCTGTTTGTCGCAGATCGGTCCCATTTCCTCATTTTTTGCTCATAAAATGAAATGTAGAAGCCAGATATGTTTGCCATGCACATTTGGCATGGTTAAAAGGCTGCTTTTGTTCCGAGTGGAGGAGCATTAAGAAATCGTGGTGGAAAACATGGAGAGGCAGCACCACTGGAGCTGCTTTGAGGCCAAGGAGTAGCATTTATGTGCTGTTGATTCCTCTGCATTTATACATTGTCATTGAGGGAGTGGTCTCAGTTATTTATCTCCATTTATACATTCTAATTCAGGGAGTGGTCTCAGTTATTTATCTCCATTTATACATTGTCATTCAGGGAGTGGTCTCAGTTATTGATCACCACCACTGCAAAGTCTCCTCTTCCTTGCAGTTAGTTTTTTCCAGTTGCCAAGCTGTTTCATGTGTCCCTATCCACGGGAAATCCCTTTTCCTAGGAAGGGAATGTATAAGCAGCCAAGATCTCCTCCCCTTTCTTCCAGTCTGAGAGGGTGTCCAGCTCCTCTGCTGCACTTCTTCCATCAGGAGAGGGCAGTTCCTTTCTCCCTGTGAGTGTGCCAGGCAGAGTCTGTGCAGGAGCACAGTGCAGGACCCCAGGCAGCCTTTCCCTGGCCACTTTTGTTTTCAGGAATCTTGAGAGGCTAGAGGAATTAAGCAAAAGATGCTTGCATACCTCTGGAAGATAAGATCTGCTGGGTGCTGTGTAGTATTTTGGATGACTGCCACTCTCTTAATGCTGGAGGTCCTGTAGTGCCTGAGCTTCAGGCAGTTTGATTATAAAATTGACTCTTGGCTCTCTCCACATCAAGTGTTTGGGCTGCCTAACTGTAAATAATAGACATTTCCTGAGCTACTAGCATTTAGGGTAATTCATAACTGTCACTTATTTTATTTTATTTTATATTTTTAATCACTTTGTACATCTGATTTCTCCATCAGTGTAAAAATACTGTCTGGAGAGCAATAAAAAAATTAGGAGCCTCACTGTGCTTGTATACAGCAAGGCAGGAAATGGACCTCCTAAAAGTGTGTGCAGGTGTGGCCATAAAAATGCTAGAGTGCTGTTGTTCATTGGAAAGGAGTTGTTCTGGTGAAAACCTTGGAGTGCTGAAATGTTCTGGAACCAAGAAAAAGAGAAACTGGGCAGGGTTGTGCTTTCCAGATCCCACAGCCCACACCCCATCCCTTCTGGAGCTGTTTGTGCTCAGGGGTTGACTGAGGCAGCTTTTTCCCCCTGAGTTACTGAAAGTGTTGTGGACCAAAGAGAGCTTGTCTTACCTTGCCACTTGTGAATTTGCCTTATTAGGAGGCATTGTTCAGGTAAGGAACTCTCCCTCTTTTTGAGGCTAAGACTGAATATTTTGTCCAAGGGAACAACAGCTTTATAGCAAGAGCAGTTTCTCTGGCAGAGCTGTAGAAATAAGGCAGCTTAACAACAGTTTTTTAGAAAGTATACTTTCTAAAATGATTTCTGGAGGGAAACTTCACATCAACAGTTATTTATCTTCTTCTAGGGGAAGGAATAGAGGCAGTGCAACGCTTTGCTGTTTGATATCCAGTGGCAGAAATGGTTTGACTTTCATACTGATGATGTTGTGTTGGTATCACTGAGGGCACACACCTCTGTGCCAGCCAGTCCACTGGGCTAAGTTCACTGTGGGTTCTTATGGAAGCTAAACAGTGTTTTCTTTTTTTGGAGAATATTTTTGTCTGGTCTTTGACACTTCCCTTTGTGTTGGAAACATAACAGTTCCTTCCTAGGGCATGCATAATTTACAGTAATACCCTATTATTTAGGCATGGAGCACAAGGAATGTGTTTGCAGGAAAAGACCCTGCTTTTTAGTAGGACTGTAAATGAAGTGAAAAAGTGCATTATGGGGAGGCTGTTTTTTCAAGATTTCCGACAGACCATAGTTGTAAAGCTTTCTAAACAAATAAAAAGAAAACCACTATATGTAAGTGGAGCCTTTTGTCCAAGTTACAGCTTGGAGAAATGTTTCATTGGGATACTAATTTTAAAGGATTTTTACAATTTTAGGTTTTCAGAAATTTTATTTGTATTAATAACTTCCTAATTATTGCTTCAATTTGATGGCAGTGGTACAGTAAATACTCTTAAATAACAGATACACAAAGATTTTTTTTGTGTGTTGTCAGGCTATAGTTAGAGCACCAGTGAATCAGCCAACAATTGCTTTGGTTGTTGCTTTCACAGTAAGAACTTTGAGATTTAAAAATTGTCTGCCCTTACCAAGAAAATGACGTACTTTGAAAGCTCTTGTTGAGCTTTGGTTTTGATCAGCAAATGGTGAGTTTGCTTTTGGCCCAGCTGAAGATCTGATCCAAAGCCTGTTGAATCTCACTGGAGTGATGCCAGTTGTTCTAAAGAAGTGCTGGATCTGGCCCATATTTTGAGCAAAGAGATGATGAAGGGCAGTAGTTAAACATCTGTCAGTTCTTTCCAGCAAGGCCACATCTGGTTTCTTTTGTAGCTTGCTTCTCCTTTATCTTAGAGTTCAGTCCCACTCCTGTGGGCCAGGAGCCCAAACTTGTATTGTTTTTCATACTCCCATCCTCCCCTTGAACACCCATGGTGAAGCAAGCAGGACAAAGTACCGGTGTATAAAACATAAGATCTTCCAGACTGTGCATGGTTTGGGTTTCTTTGTGTGTTTTCCCAAGTTTGTTTTTGAGAACATCTGCCTCCCGTGTCTCTCACATATTTGCTATTTTTCTGAGATACTGGAGGAGAGTTTGTAACAAAGAACACCATGGATATAGCTACAAAACTGGCAATTTATTTCCTTACTGGAAAAAAGCTCTGAAACAGTCTGCCCAGTTAGGATGTTAAGGGAATGATTTATCCTTTTCCTTCATACCAGGTTGTTTTGAAAGTGTAGTGTAAGTGGGAGTGTGTGTTTACAACCCAGGTTTTAGGAAAACATTTTCTTGTCTGTGTGGGCCTGACTGACCAGGCCAGTTTGACACTCCTGAGAGTTTCTTTGCAGTCAGGTAGGTTTGGGTCTGAATTAGTTCATGTCTTCAGTGTACATCTGAAAATGACCATTTCATAAGGTTTGAGTTGTCTCAGAGGCGATGCTGGAATCCTGGTGTGTATTGTCACACGTGTCATGACTCTTTATTTAAGCAGTCTTGGGTGTAAAATTAGCTTAGAGATGTGTTGGACTGGGGAGTCGAGAGCCTCTGATGCCTCACTCTGCTGGCAGGCCTTGTACCACTGTGCTTGTGCAGTGCTCTGGAGGGGACACTGCTGCTGAACACCTCTGTGTCACCTGGCTGAAGGCTTCTGCTTCTGTCCTGAGTAACCTGCCTGAGGCTCTGTTAAGTAGAGTGGAAATGTGGCTTTGGGATACACTTGTTCAGGTTCTGGGATGTTCAGAGCACTCAGGGGAAGGAATGCAGAAAAGATCAGAAAATACTGCAGGGAAAAATTGCTGCAAAATTCCTAACTGTCAAAAACTGCCAGAAACTGTCAAAACCTTTAAATAGCTTGCTGGGCCAATAAAACATCAGTAGAAATACGTTGCTGGAGAGCTCAGTTCCAGGCAGCCTCAGTGTTACTAAGAAATGAGGAGTTATCCTGTCTCCCATTTTGTCACTGGTACCTTAAAAAAGATTACTGGATCCATTGATTGAGGTTTAAATGGGCTATAAATAGGGCCCACTTCCTTGTGTTAATGTTTCTGCAATTAGAACACTTAAGAAACTGTCATTTGGGGTGCCTTCCAGTTTCCTGGGACTGGGAAGGTGCTTCAGTAAGGGTTTAAGGTGACTGGGTAGGGAAGCAGGAAAATCAGCTACTCCAGGATTTTGTTTGGTTTGGAAAAGGTAACTGTGGGGTTTTTTTCTCTTAGCAATAAACTCTCCAAGGTGAATTGGAATGGCTGAGATCTGTTTCTTCTGAATTTAAGCATCCAGCATGTGTACCTGACATATGCCAAGGCAACTGGAACTGCTGTGATTGATCCCATGGAAAATGGAAACCCCTTCTTTATAGGAGTGAGGCCATGCCAGAGTGTTCCAGGTATCCTCAGGGGCTCATGCTTTGTACTGTACCCTTTGACTCTGGTCCAAAGGACTACAAGAAGATGTGGATGTCTGAACAATATACTGGATAGGACACTTGTCTAAGAAAGCTCCAGCAGCATCATGATGTTACTGGACATGGCCAGTGATTGTTTTTGGTTTGGGTCATGCTACAAATGACTCGTTCTTTTTTGAGCTGAGCTAATTGGATCACAGAATGAGAAGGATATAGGGAGAAAGGAGAAATAACTAAAAATACTCAAAATGGCACGTGCTGTGAACTTGCTGTGTGGTTGAGGAAAGGCTCAAGGGCTGGCGGGGAGCTGGGTAACTGCTCACCCAGGAGCTGCTGGCTCGGGGGCTGCAGCCTTCACTTGGCAACTGGATTCTGGACAAGAATGGGACTCGAGCCTTCTTGTGTCCTTGAGGAGTGACACATGCTGTTTATCATGGCTATGCTGTACAAACACTGAGAAATCAATTCTGAAGGAGGAGAAAGAAATTTTAGCAGTCATGAACACATAGTGGAAGTGTAGGAACTCCATCCAATGTAAAAGAAAAACTAGAGGAAAGTGTGCACCTGGAACACTGTTAGTGCTGGTCTTGGTCAGGTAACTGTGCACTCTGATCTCTCAGCAAGTGCCATGGCCTTGTGTTTTCCCTGTGCTGTACTTGGTGAAAAGGCAGCACTTTGGCCAGACACTGAGCAGGAGCACAGTGAGACAGAGGGGTCTGGGCTGTGCTGCTGGGAGGAATCTTCTCCTGCTGCAGGGAAGAGTTTGCTCAGCTCTGCCCTGAAATGGGCTGCCTGTAGGTGTGGAAGGAATAATTCATAGTGAGAGGGGGTCTGGGAACAAGACAGTTTAAACTCCTAAGCTATTCCTGTCCTATCCATGAGAAAGTGATATCCAAGCTTCTGCAAGAATTGAAATTACCTATAAATAATGGGATAGGGTGGCTTAAATCAGAACATGTATTTCTGTGCTGGCAATACACGGCATCTGCTTCTGCTTTAAGCAAGGACTGAAGAGACTTGGCAGAAACAGCCTTTGGCATCACATGCACAGGGAGCTAATAAAAGTCTATAAATCGAGCAAATATATGGGCCTCTTCACACTGACAGTTCCCTTTGAGAAAGTAATTAGGGATGGGGATGAAATCTTAAAGAAAACACATGCACTGGGAGACTCTGAGTGGATCTCAAAGAACAGAAGAGCAAAGAATGTATCAGTACTTTCTTGTGGAGTATAAAATAACTAGTCTTCAGAGACTGAGCTGGAAGTCAGAAGTTGTGCCCCAGACTCTGCTGCCTTCTTGACAAATGGCTTAGCCTATGGTGTGTCTTCCATTTCTGATGGACCTTTGAAGTGAACTGTGTTGCTGGATAGAACACATGGCATTTATGTTTTGACAGCAAAACAGATACCATGTATTCATATGCTTGGACACTAATCTTTTGAAGAGAAAAACAAACCCCAAACTCAACCATGATAAAATCTTGGCAGCAGAGTAGACCCAGATGAACTGCATTTTGTATGCAGTACAAAACAGCTCCAGTTTCTTCTTCCCCTTCCCTGGCTGAGGAGCCTGAACGCTTTCCAGTGGATTGTTTGCAGTCTCTTCCAGGTCCTTTTGCCAGCTGTAGTTAGCTTTGTGCTTATATTCCATATTCTATCTGTGAGAAAATTCCCCTGATGATTGTAAGGAGAGTCCATGCATGTGAGAAGCTACAGGACAACTAAGCAATGGAATTTTTAAAAGAATCACTCTTGGCTACGATTCAAACTGTTTGAAGTGTGTCCTAAAGCATGAACACTGTTCATGCTTCTTCAGTGCCTTTCTCAAAAGGATATTGCTTCCTGAGTAGTAATTTTAGGTGGAACTGCAGGGGAAGTGGTTATACTACACAAAGTTGTAGTTAGAGAAAAATGTGCAAGATTGACTTTTCTGCTCTGGCAAGAGTGTTTTTATTCAATAAGTATCTGAAATAGTATTGAGCAAATTTGAAATACTCAAGGTCTATGGGGAGAAAAGGCAGACAGTGGGAAATGGCTCAAAACCACCACGTGTTCTTTCCTGTATATCCCTGATACAGTCAAGGCTTTGAGCTGAAGTCTTGATTTCTAGAGGTGGGAGTTGTTCTAGAGGTCTTGTTCTATAGTGAGCTTTTTAGATTGCCATGGAAAGCTGATGACATCCTCAGAAAAAAACCCTGCATTAAAGGAAGGCATCAGCAGTACTCGTGCTGCTTTTAAAATCTGGGTTCAGTTTGCTTAACTCTTGGCCGTGCTTTAGAACCATTAATTTCCGTGGGATTTAAGTAGCTCTTCAGTGTGACACAGGGCAGGCTCGCTGGCCTTTGGTGAGCAAAGCAGCAGTTGAATGAATCCCTTTTCTGGCAGTGTGCAAAGTACCCAGAGAGTTTGTACAGACATAACAGTAAATGACTGGTAATTACTCTGCCTTCCTAACCCAGCAGAGACCTCCATGCTGCATTAATCCCTGCCTGAGGAGTGACACAGAAAGGTGGCAGGCTGTGAAGGCTGCCATGTGCAAAGCTGGAAGCAAATCTCAGTCAGGAGATGATCATAACCAGCTGCTGCCTTTTGATCCAAGGAAACATAGGATTGATTGACTCAATAGCAGGAAATAGATGCTCTCATTAGGTACCAAGTACCAAGTAATGTTGTTTCTTCAGTGGATTTCTGTAGAAGTTTGCAGTTTACACTGCCCAGTACTGAAGGACTGGCTCAGGGGAGAGACAGGACTCCTGTATTTTTAGACAGCACTAGTCTGGGCTGCCACTCCATAGAGATCTTTAAAAAGGTGCTGTTTGGAAAGGGTGTCTTCTGGTGACAAAGTTCTGCAGAAGAGCACAGGAAGGTGTATTATGTATTTGGTTTAGGACTGCTGACCAGCTTTCCAATGTTTCAGGCTTCAGTGTTCAAGAAATCAAATGTCTGCTTTATGATTTAGCACAATAGAAGTTGTATATAATTTTAGAATACGCTATGTAGTAGAGGAACAGAAGGTTTTACCTACAGGGAGTGCTATACTTAAAATAAGGGCTTTTAGTGAAATGTAGTACTTTGAAACATATCTGTGGATACTTTTTATACCATGCAGTTGTGCTGGGCAGGTCCCTTGCTGGCCGGGGTGTTCCAGCTGACACGTTCAGGATGGTTGGCAGTGCTCAGTGAGAACTGCCTGGATGCTGCAGGGCTGTGCTTTATTGCCCAGCTCTCACTGCTCAGTGTGAACTGCTGCATGGCTGTGGGGCTGTGCTTTATTGCACACCCCTCCCTGGGGCTGCTCTCCCTGCTACCAGGGGCGTGGCACTGGTTCTGTTGTTAAAGTTGCTAGTAAAAGTCCTGGAACGTGTTTTGGCCCGCTAGAAAGTATTTGACAATCTCATCCAAGAAACAGAATAGTGCAATCTGTTATTTTTGTGGGATGGTGGGTGGATTTACAATGTGGTTGAACAAAATAAGATCATACATAGGCTTCTGAGGCTCTGTAGTGATTCTGCTTCTTTGAGAGCTCAGCTTTTATTTTGTCTTTTTGTAAACCATCTCAAACAGTACAGATTTAAATCTGTTTCTGGAATTGAAATGATCAATTTAGATCTGGGAAAAGCTGATCAGACAGTAAATTGCTGTCAGCCACAGCTGATGTGTTCAGACCAAAGGCTCTGACTTCTTGTTTGCCTGCAGAGACCTAGAGCACAGGGTAATCCCCAGTGCTGCAGAGCTGAATCAGTGATACATGGAAGTCATAACTCCCAAATGGCTGCTTATTTAGCTAGTTGTACTTATAAATAAAGAGATTGACCCTTTGAAAGCAGATTAGAGTGCATTTTTAGACCATTTTTCAGTGCTATTTACCAGGATGGCTGGGCAAGATTCTATGGAATGTTGTACGTGCATTTGGGTGAAGATGACAAATAAAAATCTTGTGTTTTCATACTTCCTTCCCTCTCTCCCTACTCACTGGACTTGAAACATGGAAAAGGGCTAAATAAATCCTCTTTAACATCTCAAATGCTCTGAAACAGTCTCAAATTCTGTGCTTCAGTCTTGTGGAATACCCACAGCATGCATCAGCTTCCCCAGAGAGGATCTGGATCTCTGTACTTCGTTCCTAAAAGGCTGTAAATCTGTTACTAAACCCCACAAAATCCCCAATGGGCTTTCTTAGACACTAAATATCGATCACACACGTAATCGAATATTCTATTTTCGGAGTTCATACCTGAACCAGTGTAGAACAGGCAGCCTTAACTTAGCATTCAAGTATTGAAAACCTGGCCTACATTTTGAAACTGCAGGCCTTACTTCCCTAGTATTTCCCAGAAAAGAATGCAATAATTTGGAGTTTTAAAGCCCGTGTGATATAAGGTGGGATCAGAATCAGTCTGCCCAGCTCCTGCTTCCTGAGCCCAGCCCTTTCCTTTCAGGGACAGCGTGGGGAGGATACTGGTGGACCTGATTTCTCCTTCCCAAGAAGTGTGCCTGCAAAGTACAAGACTTTCCACGTTAGGTGAGCTGTACCTTGCTGATCTCTTGCCAGCAATGTCTAAATGTAAAGTCAGAAATGGGGAATTTAGTGAGTCTTACTGGCTGAAAGCTGAAGTTTGGTTTTCTGTTAACAAAGTGGGCTATGCTCAACAGAAAATTAGCTGTGATATCACCACGTGTGATACTTTGGAAGGAAATGCTTCTGGTAATTGATGTTGATGTTCTGCAATATTGTTCTGCTTTTATCCCTCTGAAAGTACAGGAGTGAAAGGTGTGGAAAGGGAAGCAGTGTTTAATGAGGGGGACAGAATTCACAGGATAGATACTGTAAATGGAAGGAAACATGAGAGGCAAACACCTGAAAGCTCTTCAGGTGATTTACATGGGTCCAGTAGGTGCTAGCAAAGTGTTGTTCTGAGCACAGATGAGTAGTAAAAACAGTTCCTACTACTTGTCACCTTTTTGGGGGGGGGGTTTCCTTCCTTCCTCCTTCCACTGCAGAAAAAACCCCAATCCCTTATTGATGAAAGTATAGGAAATAGGAAGCTTTATTACCCCAGTTTTCCAGGGGGTGATTTGCTAATGAGCAAAAAACCCCCAAGCTGTCTGGATTGCAGATTTACCCAGATCCCAGGCTGCAGTTCAGTCCTCATTTTGATCTGCAAAGAAAAGCAGTCTCTTGTGGAGTGGTTTGGGAGACATCCTGCCTTGCATGGTCTTTCATAAGAATTGGGATGCATTTGAAATACAAAACAGATGCATTTGAAATACAAAACATTCTCTCTTCAAAGTATCTTTTCAGCTATGGATAAAAGTCAGACCTGCTGGGGTGGATTAGCTTTATCTGGGGTGAGATTCACTCTTCAGCTTAAATGCTAGAGTTGTTCTGCTCTGGATTTCTGGGCTTGCAGCTGAACTCAGGAGGATTTTGTAGAGGTGGCTAGTGATTTATTTCACCTCTTCTTTGGAACCAAGTGTCACCCTGCACACTGAAGTGGATGAAGTGCCTGGTGAATTGATTGTAATGGGATGTTTTTCTGCTCTCTAGTCTTTCCTCTGTGCCTGTGCAAGGCAACCAGGCATGCAAGTGTTCAGAACATGTAACTCCTAAATTCCATGGGGCATGGGGCAGCCAAGGAAATAGTTCCTAAACCTACCCCGTGATTTGTGTCCCTGCTTAAACTGAAATCTCGGTGTTAAGCCTTTTAGCTGGAGGGTGACCAGAAACCCCTTTGTTTCCCTGTCAGGTTACAGTTTCAGTCTCACAGAACTACACATTTTCACCCTTAAACTGCAGGTGCTGTTCATATTGACTTATATTTGAATTAATTACTTCCATTTGTCATATATTGTCTATATAAGTCAACCAAAAAAAAAGCTAAAAGGACCTGTCCAAAATCTTTAGGGAGGTCATTTAATGTCTCACATAAATATTGACTTACAGAAAGGCTTGTCTTTTACGTTAAAGAATGAATATAAAATAACCAATAAACCATTTTCTGGATTTGTGATTCAGTGGCCATTTAAAAGAGCATAAGATTTTCGTAGAGCTTGACCTGCTACCTCACAGGAGCTGAGGATCCCAGGGGTTGGGTTACATGTTGTCTCTGCTTGGATAGTGAGAGGGTAAAACAGAGAAACAGTGTGAAAGAAATACCAGTAGCTCATGAAAATTTAGAAATGGGCTAAACTTTTGAGGGCCTGAATTTGACATTGTTGATATAATATGTACAATAGGTGGGATTTGAAGATGTACAAAGCACTGCAGATACAATGAAAAGTCCATCTGCATAAGAAGCAACGTGATGAAAGCAATTTGCACCAGCAGATCCCAATGGTCAGAACCTGCCCCTCACTAAAATGCTGGTCTGGAGGCTCCAGAGCAGTGCCACTGACCTGAGGATGCTGAGATTTCAAGGTTCAGGGTACAAGAGGAATGGAGGAAAGAAACCCCTTCTTTATAGGAGGAGTGAAAGTAGCTTAATAAGCAAAGCAGCTGCCAAAACAAGATCCATGATCGCCTCCTGCACGCTTGACTGCAGGTAAAAGGCAGCTCGGAGAGGGTTTCAGAGAACAGCAAGATCTTTGGATATTTTTAGTTGTCATAAATGGTCTTCAAGTGTGGTAGAACTGAGGGGGGAGGAGCCGAAATGAAGGGATGTTCCAGACAATTTTGAGCAATGTGTAGATGGTTAAGGCTGTGGGACAGACACTGAGAGGCTGAGAACAAAGACTTGGTGGTGGCTTGAGTGCTTGAAAACCTGGGGGGGAAGCAGCTGTGTGTATGTGTTGGAATTGTTTATTAAGTAGAAACTGGCTGTTTGCAGTTAATAGTACCTCTCAACTGAACTCTGCTGCCCAAAGACCTAAAGGCCATTGGAGCTTGGAGCATATGTCATTCTGGGAGTTGGGAGCATTAGAGAGCAGTTGGAAGAGAGTTCTGTCTGGGAGCCTGGGCAGAAGGAGGTCAGACTTGTGTTAGTCCCTCTCAGCGTGATCCAGCTGCAATTGCTGTCTCTTTTCCAATGGATCCCATCCCTGGGCTGGGTGGCCCAGGGCTGTGCACACGGTGCTTCTCTGTTTGTGATTCCAGGAACAGCACTCTTTTTAAAGCTGAAGGCAGAGAAGAGTGAATCCTGCTCCAGATGGGAACTGACAAGTTTGAAAACATGTCAGCATGTGTGTATTTTTAATTTCAAAGGCGTCACGCTAGCGTTAGAGAGTTGCTTTAGTTCTAGAAGCAGCTTTGTGGAACTAAACAATTCCTAAACATCTCTACCATAGCACAGGCATGTTGGCACAACCACTAGCCTCTGTTGGCCGCTTAATCTGTAATCAAGGGAAAATATTCTTATTCTGGTCTTTTGGACTGATCCACCACTTAATGAGGATGTTGTTCTTTGGATTAATCCTGACATTACACCAGCTGCACAAAACTAGGGAGGAAAAATCTGTAATGGATAGCTGTGTAATCCTGAGTCTTGGAGTTCAGTCCGTGGAGTTTGGTAAGGTTGTAACTGAAGATTAATCTAAACAGATTCTATTAATAGTGATGCTGCTAGGAGACTGAGCCTGAATTCTCGCTGCAACAGCTGATGTGTGCTCTGAAACGTGTTTGGTGTTGGTGCTTGAGATGTAGATTTGGAGGTGGGAAAGATTCTTAATGCAAAGTTTCATCACATGGGGATTATTTTATTTCCTGGCTGATGACAAAATGACATTGGCCTCCAAGGCCATTGTTTGGCAGCAGGGGTGCTCAAAGGGGATGGAGGGTGTGCCTCCACTTCTGATCATGGGAGTCAAAACAGGGGACTATTTACAAGTGCTTCCCACTTCCACTGCAGCACTGACAGGACAAACAGCAGCTCTGCAGGTCACGTCTGTGCCTGGGCTGTTGGCAGGAAGGCAGTGAAAGGCAGGATTGAGTGCTCAGTGTCTGTGGGTATTTGAGACCTTTAGGAATCCCAAAGTGGAGGTTACAGTGAGGTACCAAACAGACCCGTGGGTTCAAACTTCCCTTCACGTCTACACCTGACTTGCTGAGTTGTGAGCTAAAGTGGAGTCTGAGTGCCTGATGCATTCCTTCACAACTTCTCTCCTGAGTATGCATCTTCATGAAATAAAAAACTGGAAATATTTGGTATTGTTCAACAGTATCCTAATTCATGGCAGAAAACGAGATTTATTTTTTTTTTACTTTGCATTCATAGAGAAGCGACTTGTGTTGCTTCATCATGGGCTAAGAATGATTTTTGTTTCTTTGCTGTAGTTTGTCAGTGTATCTGTATCATTATATTTTTTCACATGCTATATCAATAAGCTTAGATTTTTCTCTTTATATATGAGCTATATAAATGTATACTTATAAAATAGTGTGTGGAAAGAGTAAGAAATACCTGAGAATATCAAATGGGACTAAATGACAGAGAGAGGAGACTACCTCGAACCTGAAACAAATTTCCTCTGAAATATAGCTGTGATCCTCAGGTTGTTTTTCTTTGGGGCTCATCTCACTGCTTGAAGTCAAAGAAAATGAAGTGCTTGTGTGCTTTGATATTATTGCAGGGAGGAACTTCATGGATCATCAGATTCATCCTATGAAAAAAATGCATTCAACCAAAAGCACAGTTGATAGATGTACCTGCCCTTCATCCTGTGTCTTGAACCGCTTCAAATTTCTGATAGCTCAGATGTCTTGCTTTGAATGGGAATGGAGGATTTTACTGTTGGTGCTAAATTATGAGCTTGCCAGCTCTGTCTGCCCTGAGCTTTCCCATCAGTGGTGCAAGAATGCTGGAATAGATAAGATGTGAAGAACGAGTAGTTCTTGGGGTTTTTTTCCTAAGCTGTTGGCCATTGTCAGAGACGGGAGGCTGAGCCCGCTGGGCGTGTGCTCTGCTATCATACAAATGTTATTTACTGCAGAATTCTGAAAATCCTCTGTCCCTTTGAAGCAGAGGAGAGGAAGGAGCGGGGTCCTGCATGACTGGGCTGCTGTAATGTGTCCTGTGTGGGCTGCAGTTTCTAAACAAAGCATTCGTGTGGCCTCCCTTCCCCAAAGGACTGATGGTTGCACATTGTTCTTGTCTCCCTCCCACCACTGTCCCCTGCACTTACTCAGGCAAACAGCTTTGGCACATGTTTGCTTCCTCCATGGGGCTCATGTATCAGAGAATACCTGTGGAAATGAGAGGCTGTTGGAACTGGAAACTGTTCATAACACACCACCTTTGAAACAAAATGTTTATTCTTGTCTTTAACTTTTCAGAACTAGCTGCATCTTAGCCAGACTGTGGTTTTTACTTAAGAGGCATGATGGATGTGAGAAAGACTGAATTGGGACTTATGTATACAAAGTTTAAGACTGTAAATTATTAAATCTACCATTTATCCAATATCTGAGTTTCTCAGGGGATCTCTAGATTTCACGTGCACAAATGTGACCATTTTGAATATCTGAAATTGCAAATAAACAAGTGAAGCTTGGTGCTGTGAATAACAATGTTTTCACCATAAATAGTTTCTGAGTTTGCCAGTTCATTGTTTCACTGCCCTTCCTCCCTCCTGGATTAATGTGAATTTCTGAAATGTCCTGCCTTTAACATGTATGAATTTAAAAAGCTTGATCTTACAAACACATACACACATACAGGGTCACTTTATCTTTTCACAGTAAAGCTTTGTGAGCAGTAAAAAAGTTGACATAATCTTAGTGCATTTGTTTCTAACTGGCTGATGAGTTCACTTCTGATTTAATAAGGCAATAGAGGAAAGCAGTGTTTTGCATCTGAATATCCACATGATAGATACGAGTGCAATAATCTCTCAGTTAAACTTTTAATTGTTTTTTTTCCTTTGTAAATGTTCCAATTTAGTAGGCTTGAGTCTTGAACTCTTCCATTGCTCCTTGGGGGATCGTGTTGGATGAGCCTTGCACAAGGAACATGTGATGATCTCTAATATTGACAGGTCTTAAAAGCTCCTGAATAGAATAAATGTCTTTTACCTTCTTAGAAATGGCCTTTTTGCCCATTTTAGAGTTTGCATCTAATCCAGGAAAAGGCTAGAAATTACCTCAGCCACAAACAAAACCTGCCTGCTTGCTCCTGAATCATGAATTGAAACCTCACATAATGGCAATTTGAGGCCCAGTAGTCTAAACAGAAAAGTGGCCTTGCTGTGTTTTTTTTGCATGAGTGCAGGTAGTTTTGCTGGTTTTTTTCTGGGTGGCTTTTGCCTCCCTTCCTGTTTCATTCTTACTTGTTTTAATACCTGATTGTAGGCATACAATGGATAGAGCAAAAACATAATTGAGAGGCTGTGGTACAGGAAGCTTTCCAACTGCTGTAAAATTTGGAAAACATAACTATTTAACTTCATGTTTAAAGGTACAGTGGGATAAGGGTTAAGGGAATGACTGCAAGATTATTTAAATGTGTATATAATACCAAACTAGCTTTTATACCATTTTTTCCCTATAATGTTCATGGGAGATTGTAATATTGATTTAGTATTCCCAAGAGCTAATTTTGGCTAGAAAATGTCAATATTAATTTAGTTACTTAATGTTTCAGTCCATCTCATCATCATAGCCTCAGTCCTTTCTTTTTTCTCCAGTCTCAGATTTAATATTGAAGTAACTCAATTTTACCCCATCTCCAACCCTTAGAATGATAGGGTCCTGCATGCCCACAGGTGTCCCTGAAGGGACTTGTAGGATGTGACACATGTAAGAAAGGTACAGCAAGAAGGAATAAGCAATCATCTTGTTCCACCAGCTGTAACCCATGGGCATTACCATTATCCTTGTTGATTAAAGGACATTTTTCTGAAAAACTGATAGTTTGGGTCTAACGACACCACGTAAAGGATCTGCTGAATCACTTCTTCAGTTTTGTTCAGTAACTAGTTGGCCTCACCCATTAATTACTATCATATGTCTAATTTATCTTGCCTGAACTGTGCAGCAGCTTCTGGGACTGAACCCCACTGTGCCTACTAGTAAAGAAGTAGGTCCTCCACAGGATTACTTTTTGGTGTTTGTCTCTTCCCAGCAGATAGAGTGTTTAAGATCTCTTACAGAAACCTTTTATTCGAACCCTCAGATTTTTTTTCATGGTGGCTTCTTTTCTGCCACCTTCAATTTTCCGATGCAAATGTAAACATTTGGATGCCCAGATTTGACTGTAATACCTGAGTGGTGCCACGGAATCGTGGCCTGACTTTCTGTTTGAGCTTGCTGAAGGCTGGGTTAGTCCTTTACCCACCGTGCTGCAGCAGTGACACAGCAAACTGCCCCTGCATCACCTGCCAGGATGCTGACGTTCCAGACTCTTCCTCTCTCCTGTCAGTTGTCTGTAGTGACAGAGCAAAATGCCCTGAAGTCACCTGCAGGATGCTGAAGTTCCATTCTCCTGTCAGTTGCCTGTGTTACCAGAGGTGTAGCTCTGTCTCTGGCTTTCCCTGGTTTAGCTGATGTCACCTGACTGTGTGCACACTTCTGCTCTTCTTTGTATTTTGGTTTTTTATATCACTCTGCCAGTCTGTGTGTTAGCAGAATATTTCCTCCAAGGAATTCGTTATATCTGGATTTCAGCAGTTTTCTGTATCTGGATGAGCATCTGTGTAGCTCTGATTAATGCAAAACCAAACCGAAGCAATTTCATTCCCCAGTGACTTTAGACTGTCAGCTACTTTGAGATCTGTCAGTTGGCCAACTCTTACTCCATTTAATATGTCCTTTATTGACACATGAGCCAAATTTGTAGTCAGAATATCGTATGGTGTAAGTCACGTTCCTTGAAAATCTTAACTACTCAACCAACTGTACCAGCCAAGCAAGTGATTTCAAATTCTGAAATCAGGTTTGTTTGAATACCAGTCTCATAAACCCCTTGAAATTGTCATTGGTTGCACTCCTGTCTTTGATAGAAACCTATTTGAATTTTTCACTTTCGGGCCAGTCTTGGTCTTGGAGAAACAAGGCTGCAGTGGCCAAGGCATGAAGTTAGCAGTCATTTCTCCTGGGAACCATGGAGAATTGCATCCAGGGAGATTTACATTTAAAAATGAACTAATTACAGGCTGAGTGTCTCTTAATGCTGTTAAATACTGCAAACAGACTGGAAAATATGGAGCTGATACAACAAGTGTTGGGTGAGGAGTGTTTCAGATGGATCACAGGCTTTTGGCTTCCCTCAAGACATCGGTGACTCTTGTAATTGTGTTTCTGTGTTCCAAGTCCCAGTCAGGGGTCAGCAGCTCTGGGAAAGCCTGTTTGTACTTGATGTCATTGTTTATACTTTGATTCACAACTCTGGCTGCTTCTTGTGTTTTCTTCAGTGGAAAGAGATGTTAGTAAATGTTTCCAGATAGGAATGCTCATCCACAGCTTAGCTAAACTTAACATACATTTGTTAAATCTTTGAACTCTGTGACAAGTGAAGAAACTGGCCTGGCCTTGCCTTGTAGCCAGAAGTTAAAGTGGGGGTACTGCAGGTTTCTGCTTGATCTCTTGCTTTAGATCCTGGGTTTAGTGGCTGTTGCAGGCAGCAGCTTCCCAGGACCCAGAATCCTGGGAAGGGGACCTCACTGTTCACATCACACACCTTGAGGGTTGAGGAGCAGAAGCACAATTGATTTGATGAGATGGCTTTTACTGCTTGGAAGGTAATATTGAAGAGACTCCAGAATATTCAAGGGTTTGCCTCTTTGCAAATTTATATCATCATTTATATATATATCATCATTTATATATAATTCCAAAATAATCTCTTACACTGAGGGAAGAGCATCACGGAGTTTAAAATCAAGTCTATTTTAGTTTTGCATAAATCCATCCTTACTAATCTTAATCTGCCTTTACTAATCTTGCTGGCCTTCTGCAGAATTGGAAAAGGCTGGTCTGAAATCAAAATAGTGCCAACTCATGTCAGAAACCGCCTCCTGAAGCCAGCTGGTCTGCAGGCAACACCCTTTACCTGCTTCTGATGGAACTTCTGATAGCTGGAGTTATCCATGGCTGATGTCTTTATCCCAGTGGTCATGGTGTAAGGTAGGGAGAGCCATCTGCTCCCAGCAGGATTAATCCAGCTGCTGGCCCCTGAGCGTGCTGCTGCTCCATGATCTGCCTCTGTGAGCCATGGGAGAGGCTGTGGCTGTCACAGCACTGCAGAGACACTCACGGGGCCCACTGCTCTTGAAAGAATTCCCCCAGGATGCCCAATCGTTTGTTTTCTACACCAACAGCAAAAGAAACACTTGTTCTGGGTGTTTTCATCTACTGGTTGTACTGCCAGAAAACAAGAATGGAACTAAAATGCACAGTAGGCTCAGTATTACTTTAAAACTGAACCATGGATTAAATCTTATTTTGCTTAAGGAGTGCAATAAATATTTATTTTGGGGAAATGGGAATGTCAGCAGAAGACATAAATACAAAAAATAGTTTGAGATTTCTTTTTCTTCCTTTTAGTTCCTTTGAGTTTTTCCTTTAGGGTTTCATAATTAACAATGAAATAACAAACCTGCTCAAGGGCAGAATGTGCTCTGAGAATCATAAGTGTGGTTATAAAAACAATTTTTTCTCTCCATAGTATACCAGATAGCTTAAATTTTAACCCTGTAAAGCAGGATCCTTGACTTGGGCCATGTGAATTTTTGCTGATAAGGTTTTGAATTAATCTCATTTGTACAGACCTGTGCTTGCAGAAGCTTAAGGAAATTCATCACAGTTGCAGATTGTTTTCCAAGTAATATCCTCATGGACTACGAAGCCCATCATTTTATGGTAAATGTATAAAGATTTTGCTTAACTTCATTTTTGAGGCACTGCCTCTGTAATCTCTGTTGCTCGGTTTTCCAGCAGGCTTTGGCAGCCTGGCTGGAATTGCACAGGATCACAGGGGGGAGGGATGGTAGGGGAGGTTCACTGCAGACACAGCTTGGATTTTGCCTCATCTTTGATACAGCTGAAACTCTTCCTTCCTGCACAGACAGGCAGTCAGTGTGATTTTTGAATATTTGGGTAGAGGATGATGTACAGCAAAGTAATTCAACTGTAATCCTAAGGGGGGATAACAAATAACATCCCTGCTCTACAGGCAGCTGCAATGATTCAGGAGGTGTAAAGGGGCTTTAATGTTGTGAGGAGCTGCCTCTCTAGGGCTCCTTTGAGCAGGCACATCTGTAGCTCTGCAGATGGAGTCCCTGGCAGGCCCAGGCATGGCTGGGGTGGGTTTGCTCTGGGGAGGGGGTGGCTGAGCATCTGCACCCCCGAGGTGTGCTCAGAGCTGCAGGGGGGGCTGCCCAGGCCACTCTGGGAAACGGGCATTCACTTGCAGTCCTCAGGGCATTGATATTACTGCTCATTCCAGAACAGTTATTGTTGATAGGATTACAGCATTAAGGTAATATTTTTATATCAGTGTGATTATTTGTTAATCTGACTAGGTAAGGGGGGAACAACAGTACCTCAAGGAGGAGCTTCAGTGGAGAACTGTCTCCGGAGTGTTTGGCACAGCCATTCAGGTGGGTGTTACCAGGGTGAAACACTTGGGCCAGCATTTCTACTGCCAAAATCTGGGCCAAAGCATGAATGGCTTTGCAAATCAACATTTCCCTTTCAGATGCAGTTCCGTCTTACTTAATAGCAGCAGACACTAAAGTTTGAATTTCTCCTGACTGAACAACTGTCTGGAGATAACTGAGAAGGGGTTATGTGAGGAGATACCAATACACTGTCCTTGTCTGTGAGTACCCCTGAACAGAGAACCATCCAAACATTTTTTGTGTCACTTACCTGTCTCTGAGGCTGGCATATGCTGATGAAAGGCTTTCACTAAAAAAGACCAAGCCCAAAACTTAAAACTCACCCTCTGTAGCTCCATCCAAGGTAGTGTTTGTTAAAATGACTCTTAGTTGTAAAGAAGTGTGATGGCCTGTTCCTTGTTTGGTAGTTTGACTTTTACAGCCTGTGGTGTGGTGTTAAGCCATGGCAGAAGGGGGGCTGTGGGAGTGTGGGAATCCTGTGCACAGGCACAGTGTTGGCACAGAGATGAGCTCCATTTCCAATCCATTCACAATCAGATGGCCCAAACTCACCCCATTCATATTTCTACAGGTTTCCATTTAATTCCTTACTTCCTGCTGCCATCTAAGTTATTGTGATCACAGAATGGAGGCTGATATGACAAATGGCTATGAAATGAAGTCATGTGCAAGTGGGTGCTGATAATTTCAGTTGTAGTCATTGAAAGGCTTTGAAGAAATTCAAAGGTTTGGTGTTGGTTGGTTTGTTTGTTGGGGTTTTTTTCCTGAGAAGATATAAATGAAAAGTGCACCTCTTAAACAGATGGATGTGTGAATGATGAGGAGGTAATCTGATCCATAAATATAAATGGAGTTTTGTCTACTTCTGGCTTCAAGCCAAAAAGCATTAGGTTAAAAATAATTTTAAATTAAACCCTCCTGCTGTAACTTGAAAATAGTTTTCCCTCTGAATGGAATATTTCATAGTGAATGACCAGAGAGGCTCTTGATGAGAATTGCTTTTCAACTGAGCATCTCTGTCAGGCAGATCTGAAAGTCACAGCATGCTCAGCCTCTACCCTCATTGCCAAAGTTCTGCAGGCCAAATTGTTCCCAGTGTGACACCTAAAAACAACTCATCTGTGTTGATGTGTGTGTCCTCTCACAGTGCTGTTCTTGCAGCTCTGGCTTCAGCTGGACTGGGTGCACGGAGCCCTCGATCCTTGTCTTTGGCTGTAGCCAGTGGCAGTTGCCTGAAGAGGGGCACTGGAACAAGCCAGATGAGATGCTTGGCCAAAATATTCTCCCTGATTCCTACAGCTGCAGTCCAGAGTGCTCTTAAATCAGCAGTGGTGTCTTTGCACAGTGTCAAGCAGGGATGGTGGAACATGTTGCAGGGAGTGCCCCAGCGGGAAGGCTCGTGCCAGGGCCGGGTCTGCCAGCACTGGGCTGCTCCTGGAGCCAGGAGGGCCAGCCCCGGGTGTCTCCATGGAGAAGGGCTAGTCCTGGGAGGGACAGTCTGCTCAGGTGAGCCTGTGGCTCCTCAGCATCACAGTCCCACACCACAGCCACTCAGAGCAGGCCTGGGAAGAGGATTTGCTTTTCTGAGCTCAAGCAGTAATATGTTTTGGGCATAACTGAAGAATAATGGACTCTTAATCTAAATAACTTATTTAACCTTATTACAAAAATTAACTCCACCTTCTGTAGCCAAAAAACTATTCAGCTAAACTGGAGGGTTGAAATATGCAGAGGAGAAACCTCCTCCAGAAAGCAAAGGGGCAGCAGATGTTATTAGGGTGTGTTTTGCTAACACAGGAGTGCTGATCCCCACTCTCCATTACATATTTAAGCTGTTGCTTTTCTTCCTGAGGAGGGTGTGGGGGTCATATGAACTGTGCTTCCTGCTGACAGCCCCACTGTTGAAAACTTAAGAGAGCTTTTCAATTTGCCAGACTTGTGGTGAAAGCCTCTGATCTGCACTAAACAATCGGGCCTCAGTTCCCGCCCGTCGCGGAGGCAGAGCCTGGTAACGTGTGGGCAGCTCCAGCTGCCTCTGAGGAGGTTTTGTTCAGTGTGGGCCTCTGCTCAGCCCGTCGGGCCCTTGTGTTTTGCAAAATGTTAAGTGTTCAACTTTGCTCCAGTGCATTATCTGACAGATCTGCTATTGTTTGGCCCTTTTCTGAAGAGCACTTTGTGTGTGGTGGCAGGAACGGGGGCCAAGCTGTATCTGCAGCGCATGCAAAGGTGCTCTGGGCTTGAGCTGGTGCCACCCAACCTGGGGTGGTGGAGCCCTGCTTGAGTCAGGGGTGCTTTGGACTTGTTCTTCTTGGCCTAAACTTGTGAATGAAAGCATAAAGTACCGTGGCTTTGTTCAACGGGGACAAGCAGTGATAGGTCCATAACGCTGCTGTTCCTGGAGCTGTCAGATGGAAGGGAGCTTATATGATAACCCATAATGCTTTGTCTTCTGTGAGAGATGGAGAGATAGCTGTGCCTGAGCATCTCATTTCCAATGGAGAGGGGTGGAGGAAAGTGAAGCAATCCCCATTGAGGCTCCGATGCAGTCTGGCCAAGCTGCAGAGCTGTCATCAAAAGCAGGAAGCAGCTGGATGGGCACAGCTGCAGGAGGTGCTGCAGCTTCCCTGGGAAAGCTTCCCAGGCCAGTGCTGCAAACAGCACATCAGCACAGTGCTGCTGCTCTCCAGGGGCTCTGCCTGGTGCCACTGGGTGCAGAGGCTGCACAGCCCATGGTGCTCAGGGAGGTGCCTTTTCAGGAGGAACCTGCCTGCTGTTCCTTCCAGCTCCCAGTGGTGTAACTTGCCTGTTTTCCAGGATCTGCTCACTGCAGGAGAAGAAAAATGTGTCAAAAACTTATCAGTGTTTCTAAGTCTTGCCTCTCTGAAGGATGCTGTGCACCCTGTCCTGGGGAGCTTACCCTTCCAGGAGCACCTCACTGCTCTGTCTCCCTGCTGAACTCTCCACTTCGGAGTGGCCAGTTGAATGATGAAGGGGTCTTGTAGCTTGGTAGGCTCTCAGAGGCAACCAGAGAAACCTCTGGGATTCCCTGGGGTGATGTTTCTTATGTTCTTGAGACAGAAAAGGAAAGAGGGTCCATTGGCCAAGCTGCATCCTCGGTCTCTGCCCAGCCACTCCCACAGAGCCATCGTTGCTCCAGTGAGAAATGAGTCAGTGCACGTTGTTTGTCTGGCACCTACAGTCCTTGACTCCTCATATTTACTTGAAAGGTGCAAATATTTAGATCTGTTCCAGAACAAATCTGTGTTATTGTTATTTAGGAGGTTTCTTTTCTAAAACAGCTCAGTAATTTTTCTTCTTTTGTGTAGGCTTTGCCAAAATTAAAGACTTTTCCAAGGAAGGAGCCCATGTAAGCACAACTGTGTAGTGGGGGGAACATTTCTCAGCTTGCTTTCCCTTTTCTAAAGACAAAAGAGCCTTATTGAAATGTGCTTCCTTTCTGACTGCTAATGGGTTTTCCTTCCTTCCTCCTTGAAATGAGCTTAACATTCTCCCATCCTGTTGGGTAGAAATTTCAGCCGGGACTGTTTTCCCTGTTGAGGGGTTGAGTCACTGGCCTTGAATGGGAACCTGTGGTGAGATAGGGAGAAGTGAGGGCTTGGGAAGGAAGAGTTTTCCCAGCAGTTTGGTGGTACATGGGGTGGATTTTTCGAAAACAAGGATAAGGTGCTATTCATTCTAGCCTGGTGCTGCTCATATACTTTTCTCGTGGTTTTATTTCTGGATGCTTTCTTATGTTGGATCTGGATAAATTCCAGGACATTATACACAAAATACTTAGAGGAAGAGCTGGTTCCTGCTCAATAACAATGTTCCATTTTAAGCTGTCTCATGTTAAAGGGGGAAAAAATACAGTGCCATGTCACTGGAATTCATTTGTCTCTTGGAGGAAAGATGCTGAAATCTTGCTTCAAAGGCTCTGTGTGGAAATTGTATCCTGAAGCCTGGATATTCTCCAAGGCTTAATTGAGCTTATTCATAGAAACTCTAAACTTTATGAACTGGACAGCAGACCTCTCAATTTGGCTCTAACTGCAGAGAGGGTGTTGTTTTTGCACGCTCTGATTGACAACACTGAGCACAGGCATACATTTTGGAATAATTAGGAAAATGGACTGGAATTAAAGCAGGCTTTGCTCTGACAACAACCCAGGTGAGCTAAACAGGTCATCTTCCTGTCTGCATTTCTCCCTCTGAAGTAAGGTTTCATTTTGTGTGGTGTTGGGTTGTGTCCTGTGGGTGTATCTCTCTCTCTCTCCCCCCTCAGAACTTCTTTCTGGTCTAAAGTCTTCAGTGGCAGATTTGAGATACAAATCTCCATCTCCTCCCCTACTATCTTGCTCTGCAAGATGAAGAACACAAGAGTGAGCAATGCCATTAAACCACCAAGAGTGAGATTGGGTTAGTGCCTCGCATACACTTTTGCCAGTCTCAATTTATTACTAATATTGTCTGTGTTCTGGAGGTTTCTCTTGCCTTCCCCCCCAGGCAACAGAGCTGAGAAATTAACTTCTAAAGAACAAACCTCAAATGATTATTTGGATTACTGTAAGCAATCTGAGCTTGTGTGAAAACAAACTATTGTTCAGTTGGCTTCAGCAAAAAAAGGGGCTTTTTCGTTTGGTAGGAAAGCAGGTAAGACTTCAAAGCCAGTTGAAACCAATGTGGACTTCTTTATTTGCAGTCCTACCTCTGGAGAGCCAGGAGTGCAAGAGGGTCCCAAAGGTGGTTTAGAGGGCATTTGTGTTGCTGTTTGGGTCTGTGATTGGTTTTTTGTTTGTTTGTTTTATCATTCTGCATTAATTGCAGATCGGTTTATAAGGGATAAGACTCTTTAGTAATATTTCCTTTTTAGAAAGCTCCTGTATGAGTGAAAGGAAAGGCTTTGCTTGGGGGGTTTTTAAGAGCTCTACCTTGAAGGAGAATTTCCTTATTTCCAGTGTTACTTGGGATTCATGTATCCAGAGATTTTTTTCTATATAGGCTTTCTCACAGCATCTTAAGTAAGTGTGTAAAAAAGGTGAACAGAAGGATCATTTGGACAAAACAAGTTCTGTGCTTGGCTTTTGTCATAGTTTAGTCAGTGTTGGGGCAAATTGGGAAAGGTGTACTGTTCAGAGTTTTGTCCACCCAGCATTGCACTGCAGATTAATTTTGAAACTTGCTGCTCAAGAGAATTTAACAAAAAATATCCTATGTAAAACTTAAAAATTTTTTGGGAGTGTTAACAGACAGAGATGTTGAGTGACTTATTTTTTTTATGGAAGTCAAAACATTTAGACATGTAAGAATATAACTGCTTTTTAAAATGTGAAATATCTCCATGAGACTACTTAGCTATCCATACATGACATCCTCTAGGCTGCTTAACTCCTGTTTGCTTTGCCAGGGAGATGAAACAGGGACTCGAGAATGAAGGATGGTCATGGTTTGGAAGAGCAGTTGTTGTCAGTGAAGTTTGTTTCTTGGAAAACCAGGACCTCCGAGCTGGTAACTTTGCTTTGGCACAGGAAAGCCCACATTCAGGCAGGTGAGCAGGGCCAGTGATGATCAAGGGTCACTCTGGATTTCAGTGAGCTGGTTCAATTCCCATCCTCCTTGGAAGTGTGCACTCTGGCAATCGCCTGCCCAAGTGTGGAGGCTGATAAAGTGTCATTACAGGATTCACAAGTGACCTGAGATTGGAGCTGCTGACCTGATACTGGAAGATTTTAATCTAACAGAGAACAAGTATCATCATCATCATCTTTCATATCTCTGAAAGCAGCAGTGTGCACTGTATCTTTACGTTTGATACTTGCAGGCACTGTGAGTGCATCTCTCCTGCCCTGTATCCCACATTGGAGTTTGCAGTGCAGTATCACACACTTCATCTCTCAGTGAAAGAGCCCTTTTAGGATGAAGCCTGGTAAAAACCTCAGGGTTACACTCTCCATCTGAACTGCTTTAGAGATCAACCCAGCTGAATTCTAATTTAGAGAAAAAAGCTTCCCCTGCTGCATTTGCACTGTGCACATTTAGAGAAGTTTGTAAGAGTTGATCTTGAAGTGTCATTTAGGCTGATTGTTCTGTTTTTATGAAAATTTTGCCTGTGAGAGCCCTTGAACACACACTAGTGAGGAAAGAGGTGAACAGAAGTAGACCACAGAATTCTGAATCCATGTTGTATCATGTATCAGGAAGCTTTGTAATAAATGTACTGAACAGCTCTCTCCAAGCCTCTTCACAGTTCATATTTGAATTTCAATAGTGTGGTGCCCATCTTGAATCATGTGTCCATCAAAAAATTTAAGGTCAGGTGGCCCAGAACTACCAATCACTTCCTTTTTGGTTGGAAATGCTTGTAAGATGGCTCTTATTTTTAGTATCTGATGTTGGAGATTGGAACTGGAGTGAGTGGGGGGATGGAGGTCCTTGCAAAAAGGATCAGACTGAGTGACAGTGCTGTTCCATCCCTGAATAAGGACCCGGTGGTGGACAGCTGGCACACAGTCCTGCAGAGCTGCCAGCTCAGCAGTGTCTGAGGCAACACCAATGCTGAGGTGTTCCCCTCCTGTACCTTTTTATTAAGCACAATTCTTTGAACAGCAGTAATTTCAGCAAATCTAGGAGGATTTGGCAACTTTCCTCTTCCCTGCCCTTTGGCTTAAGGCTGCAGTTACCTTAAAACTGAAAATACCATCATAAAAACCCCAAATCCCAGGTGTCTGTGACAGGTCACCTGTCTGTCTGTAAGGAATTGGCTGTGTGTGAGGGGGACACGTCCTGTGGTCTGGGCAGGCAGCAGGAGGGGGCTGGGAGGGCTCATGGTCGTGGGTAGTGGCAGCTCCTGAGCTGTCAGGCTCATTAGGGAAGTGCTGCTAATTTGGGCAGGCAGGCGCTGCCAGGCTGCATTGTTGGGGTTAAGCACTGTGAATAGAGCCCGTAAGCAAAGCTGCTGGAATCTGCTTTGTGCTCCCTTTGGACGGCTGGCCTCTGCTCTTGGCTTCTTTTCCACTTCCAAGTGGCCACGTGGAGTTCTGGCACTGGGAGTGCTGTCTGTAGATTAGTTATAGATGGCAGAAGAAATCAAACTTGTGCCGAGAGGAGTTACCCTGCTCCTCTTCTCAGCTCTATTTTTGCATATGTACATTTAGCCAGAGTGTCAGTTCACTACTTCATGTGACTTAATTAGAAATGGATTAAGCCCTCTCTCTTTAAAACCCCCTTTGAACTGCTATAGGTATTTTCCTTATCATCCCTGCTCACATGTGCTAGGCACTAGCTATATAGCAATTAAAGTTTGTGTTTCTTTTCTACTGTCAAAAGATAACCTTTCTCCCCTTCCCTCAGCCACAGTCCTGCAGGTGGGTTTGGAGGTCTGACAGTCTTTGCCTTCCAAATCCACTGCAGTCCCCAGGAGAGCTGGAGGAGAGCTGGGAGGTGAAGGGCCGACCCTTGGGGCAGGGAAGAGGGGGCTCAGGGTGGGTGAAGCTGCCCAGTGCAGCCTGGCTGGGTGGGCTGTGCTGGCTCCATGTGTGCCCAGCTGGAGCTGTTCCTCCTGGGATTACTGGAAAAGGTTGAGCAAGGAGAAGAGATTGTTTTCATCTCATAAAGGCAACAACCAGATTGTCTCAGTGCTGTCTGTCCCCGGCGTGCGTCAGAACATACTGTTAATTTGGGAGTTGGAACCAGTGGAGGATTTGCTGATTCTCTACCATGTGTTTGCCTCTGTGACTCCAGTTTCTCTCTCATCCTTTGGGGATGTTTTTCCCTGAGATCTTCAGTCTTACTAAAACTTACTTTTGTTTCTGCCAGAGAAAATGGTGAAATGAGTAATTTTCTGGTAATCATTTTCTACATTTTTAACCCGATTGATCTGATTATGTTAAGGCTGAGTCAAATACTCCATTAAGAGTTTCAGATGCTATCAGAGCTGAAGCAGGAAGGTTTCCCAGGAGATTGACTGTGTGTGCTTGTGTGGAACAGACCTGGTGGGGAATTGGCCTGCACAGTCACCTGGCAGCTCCAGCACTTCTGTCCCCAAATTCCTGGTCCTCCACCTGCTGGGTCAGGCTCTGCTGTCACACCCAGGTCTGCCCTCCCCTCCAGAAACAAGGGGAATTCGTGCCTCTGCCTGTGCATGTGGAGGGGGATCTATTTAATGCAGTGCCCCATTTTAGAAAGTAAAGTAGTGTTTTTCCAAGGGTGGAAAAATGTATGCTGTGTGGGAGGGAATCCTTCCTGCAAACAAGCACTGAATTTCCTCATCTTACTTTGCTAGGGATGACTGTTAGCATAAGGCTGGAGGGGACTTTTGAAATGATTCTGGGAAGCTTTGACTCAGGAAAGGGAGAATGATTCATATTATTACTGTTATTTATTAAGGAGAACAGACCATTGAATCTGACCTTTTACTTATCCTTCTCTTTGAAAACTTAAAGCACTTATGCAGTGACCCCAGAAGAGTTTGTGGGTTTGAACCAAGGTCTTTCAGCATAAAAGCATAAATCCCAACTGTGAGAGCTAGCCTGCAGTCATGTTAATAACATAAGGTAGTCAAAAGGTGTACATTAGAAAGAAATTTTGAAGTTTCAGCTCAACATAATACTAAGAACTGAGGTGACTTACATTTGATTTTGCATTATGCTACAGTGCAGAAAAGATCAGTGCAACCTAAACTATATTTTAATCATAATTTGGCAAGAGAATTTAAACGAAGGAAAAATCAAAACTTGACTCAGTGTGTGTCACAACTGTAATTTCATTCTTGCACTTCTGGAGGTAATACAGCTTAGTTGTTTAGGTAATTCCCCAGGTCAGTTCTTTAAAGAATCAATCAAACAAGATTCTGTCCATTTTATGGAGGTGGAAAGGCACCTGACCATGGCCACACACTCTTGTCTTTTCCACTTATAGTATCCATCTTTATTATCCTTCTGAAAAATCCTGTTAGAAGTTTCCTCATATCTGAGCTACTGGCTTGAATTTTGCTCGTAGTGTCAGTTAAAGTGCAGCAGCTTCATCTCAGCAGAGATTGAGGAGGCATTCAGAGACTCTTCTGGTGAGGAAAAATGTACAGAAAGGGCAAAGTCTGTTGTCACAGCAAGTATAGAAGGTTGAATTTAAATCTGTATTTTACTGCACTGGGGAAGGCAGAAGTCCTCAGCTTCCAGAACTGTGAAGCAAACATTTCTGACCAACTCAACACCTATCCCAGAAAGATTTCCTTATAGGCTCAAGAAAACAGATTTTTGTCAGTAGCTGCAATAAACACATTGTGCAAAGTTAAGAAATCTCCAGGGCTTTGGATTATCAACAGCAATCTTAATTATGTTCAACCTCAGATAAGAATTTATCAGTAATTACAGACATTTAGTTGGTAGTCCTCTAAGGTCACCAAAATAATTTCTTGGTTCATTCCTATTAATGCAGTTGAAAGTTTTCTTTGCTTAAAGGTCCAAAGTAATGTCAGCCACATGGCAGTGGAAGAGATGTGATAAGGCATCAAAAATCCATCAGTGGTTTCTTCATTAAGCTGCAAAATAAACTCATTGAACTCCTGTGGTCAGTGTATGGCTGGAATGAACTTATCCCATGTCCTGCCAGAGAATCTGAGTAACTGCTCTGGTAGAAATGAGATCTCCTCTGTTAGGATTGTGAGAACCTCCCAAAACTGAACTCAAACGTGGGCTGTGCACTCAGACATTGGGGGCTGCGGGTGGAATTCTGAGGAGAGGCTGTGTGAGAGCAAACACGTGTCAAACATGGGGTACAGGCTGTGTGAGAACAAACACATGTCAAACATGGGGTACAGGCTGTGTGAGAACAAACACATGTCAAACATGGGGTACAGGCTGTGTGAGAACAAACACATGTCAAACATGGGGTACAGGCTGTGTGAGAACAAACACATGTCAAACATGGGGTACAGGCTGTGTGAGAACAAACACATGTCAAACATGGGGTACAGGCTGTGTGAGAACAAACACATGTCAAACATGGGGTACAGGCTGTGAAGAACAAACACATGTCAAACATGGGGTACAGGCTGTGAAGAACAAACACATGTCAAACATGGGGTACAGGCTTCGTCCTCATGGGCTTGGACTTTGTAGCTCCCTTGTGTTGCCAGAATTAAACACGAGACACAGTTTGTGGCTGTTGTGTCATTTCTGAGTGCAGTGTATGATGTACAGATCACATATTGCAGCAAAATGTGGGCATCTGGAGTTACCCTACCAAGTGACCCGCCTCCTGTCCTTGGTTTGATCCCTGGTGTTCTCCTTGGCTGTCCTGAGCTCCTTCTCCAGATTAGCAATCTCTGTCTAAAGAAAATGGGCATCAAGATCATTCCCAGCAAGACACATCCTCAAAACAAGACTAAAGGCTCCATTTCATGGGAAGATCTGGAGAGTCCACATGCTAAAATCCCCAGCCCAGGCAGTACATCCAGCCCAGGCAGATCATTATTAAGGAGTGTGGTTAAAAACTATTTCCCTGGGAGTGATTTTGCTGCTCGGGCAAATCTCTCCCAGGTGCAGTCCATTAGGAAGGCCAGACCACTTCCTATAAACAAGCAAGCAAGAATGATCCAAAGAATAGCAGGGATGTGTTGCCTTGCCAGCTGGGAAAGTCCGAGAGGAGACTGCAGATTTTAGTGGAGGTAGAATTTGGGTGGAAAAAATCCATAGCCTATAATGGGATTTTTGAAAAGAACTGTTTATTCTGTACAAAATTGTCCACTCAGTAGAACTGGTAGTTTTAATTAACAAGCAGAAGTACCCAAGGAAAAACTCAAGCAACCTAACCTGGTTATTGAATTGAATGCTGCCCTCTTTTTGGGTAGTACAGGTGGGACTGATAAAAGAGATTTAAGTCACCTGCTGTGCGCCATGATTTGCTTTGCCATGGCCAATTTGAACTGCAGCAGCCAACACTGCTTGTTCAGGTTGGGCAACTCCAGCATTTGCAATCTGAGCTGCAGCTCCCTCTTTTCTTTTTTTTTCTTTTTTTTTTTCTTTTTTTTTTTTTTGAAGATGATCAAAAGAGCCCAAATTACAAGGACCTTCCTCACCTGAGAGGCAGAGAGTTAGGTAAGTAGATCTTTTTGCAAATTCTCTTAACACCCTCCAGCTTCAGCCTGGCAATACAACACTGATATGTTCCTCTTCTCTCCTAGGAATGAGAATTCAAGATCCAGCAAGAAGGTAAGCTGTATACTGAGTTATAACAAATTCGCATCCATTCCAAAAAGATTTTTTTCCTAGAAATCCTTTGAATATGAAATTCAAATACTAATTGAAGTCAGTTGTCTTGGAAAATTTTCTGGTCCTTTTTAAATTTTTTTCCCCCTGTTCATGTAGAATGTGGTAATTTATTCTTTTGTTTCCTTGGCTAAGGGGAGTTCAGTGTGTACTTTTGCTTTACCCCACTAGTTTGAGTGATTCATTTTGCCTCCCAGAATGATTACATGTCCATCAATCCAACTGCAAACCCTTTTTGAAAACTCCTTGCTGCTGTTGTATCTAGTGAATACATGGCAGCCAGACTATCTCAAATGTATTGTTTCTGGGGCACAGTGAAATGATTGCAGGGATTATGGCTGGCTGGAGCTAGAACTGAGAGCAAATAAACCAAACAAACTTCCCATTGCCCACCCCCTCCCTGAAGCCTCTGGGCAGTGTGTATAACCAGTATTTCACCTTTTCCTGCAGCATCCAGAGGAGCCTGTGGAAGCACCACCTGGAAGAGCTCCTCCCTGTTTTCCACCTGCAGCCTCACGTGCCTTTGGGTTCCTCCTGCCCCTCAGTCTGCAGGATGTTCAGCACTCTCCCATCTGGGTTTGGCTCCCCCACGGATTCCTCCTGGACCCTGGAAGGGGTGAACAGCTCCAAAGGAAAAGGACCCGACTGGAGCAGAATACAGTTTGAAGAGTCTCCCACATGTTGTTGCTAAATCCTGGGAGCCTCCCTTCAGGATCAGTGTTGCTCCAATGCTTCGCTGGCCAGGGCTGGCAGTGCTCTGGTGGGCAGAGCAGCTCTCAGGTGGCCTCCTTGGCTCTCGTTTGCCTCAGGTTGTCTTCACTTCTCAGAGCTGTCTTTCCTCCTCAGCTCCTCTTCTTCCTCCCTTACTCATGGGTGTTGCTCTTCAAGTGCAAATACACGTCATTTAAATCATGGTTGCTCTGGCTTCACCTTCCACTCTTTAAGTATTACATATCACTTTATTTTATATCAAACCATATCACATTTCTTTTTGGGGTCACAGAAGCATGTTTGACATGTTTAAGTTGCCACTGTGATGTTCTTCTCCAAACAGAATTCAAACCATTATGTTGCAGTCTGTACCAGAGCCTTTCTAGCAGCTGTGTTTATACAGCTCCTAGTAAAATGGGTCCCTGATTAGGATTTTTGAATAGCTCATTCACTGAAAAAATGGTGTTTTGAACCAGCTAAAGCTGTTTAAAAAATTGGGATAATATATGATTAAAAGTTATGGTTTGAAGGAATGTCAGTGGCAACACCCTGCCAAATTTTAGGCCCAAAACATCATCACCATTAGTATCACAAAGATTAAGTTACTGGAATTTAACTGGGCAAGAAGTGGTTTTCTTTTGCTTGTTTAAAAAAGTAGCTGAAAAATTTTGTGCTGTGGACACTGGCACTGTACAAAACCAGTAAGTGCACGTTAAGGCAGGAAACACAAGTGCTGCTCCTGCTCCATTAAACTGGAACACAGGATTAAAGGACCAAAGCTACTTCGACTGACAAAGTCCATATTTAAATGTTTTCTAGATCGTAAACTAAGGGCAAAGATTTATAAGTTTGTGTCGTGACCCATAAATCCAGATCTCCTCTTGTCCTTTGACTCTAGACAAATGGCTTGTAGAGGAATTTGTAGTGGTTTGGATAAATATAGGTTTCAGCAGTCAGACATGTAAGAAACATCTGTAATTGTCTGAGGAATTTGGCAGACAATCTTGTACTTAAATCACATTTTCCCCTTTGAAAGTTGGAAATGTCCATGTATAAATCAGACACACAAGCCACATACCTCTGCACTTGTGGAATTAGACAAGGTATCAACCCTCTGTTACCTTTGCAAATCCTACTGCAAGGTAAGAGCAAGTTGATACCTTGCTGTAATAAAAGAGACCAGCTTAAGGTTCTTTAAAACTGTTTACCTTTTTTGAGGCCCAGAATAAAATCTAACAGCTTTAAGGGGAGTTGCTGTAAAATGGCAGGGCTACGTTAGTGTTCAGAATTTGCCACTTAGCCAAAAGACTAAGACTGAAATCAAAAGGTTCTTTGAGTAAAATTCTACAAACCTTCCTTTCCAGGCAGAATTGCTCAGTTACGTGCAGAGTTGTCACATGCTGGGCCTCTGAGTACATTTAGCATGCAGTTGTGCAGAGTAGTCTGTCTAGAATCATCTCATCCTGTAATGAGATCATGTGAATTCAAAGCATATTAAACTTAATCCTAGTTCCCAGGATTATACCCTGCAAATTTAAAATTGCAGTGTATAAGAAAGGCACAATGTTCCTGACTGCTAATGATAAAAAATGAGGCCCAGCTCACTGTGAACCAGCCTTGGTTTTGCCACTGAAAGCAGAATTTGGTAAAGGGACTTCAGTGAGAGATTCAAGCTGATGCCTGGTGACCTTTGTCAAGCAGAACAAATGATTGCTATGTTTGCTAGAACTGTGTTAGTGCTGGATGCTTCTGGTACAGCCTGAGCAAACAGAGTTTAAAAGTCTGGCTGTCTATCAGCAAACTTTGCCTTTTGCTCGAGTCTCCAAATGCTGTAACGTGAACCCTCCAGGCAGGAATTTGTGGCTCTGCTTTATTTGATGCCAGGTCCTTTAATAGTTTCAGAAAGTGACTTTGCTTGTAGTAGAAAAGCATGATGAAAACAGGCATGATCCTGAATAATGTGTTAAAATCAATTCCTGTGTGTCAGATTCCTGCAGTGACCTGTCTGGTGGGATGGCAAGCCCTTCCATGTTCAGCTCCCTGTTTTACCCTAAAGACAAGTGGAGTTGGTTGTCAATAGTCCTTCTGAGGCAGAGGTTTTTACTGTGCCTGACTGAGCAGCATCAACTAAAGGGAATGAAGGTGGAAGAATTGTGTCCCATGAAGCCATTTCTGGAACAAAAAATACCTGCCCTGGCTCCACTATGTCACTACTGTTGCACTGTGGAAAACAGACTTACTGTTTCCTTGCAACACTTTCTGCCACCTCTTTTACTCCAGCTTTCCTTTCTGACCTCTCTACTTTTGCCTTGCTGCTCTCTCTTCTACATCCAGTCTCTCCCTCTGTTTTCACTCACTGTTCCTTTACACACCTAACCCAAGGCAATCAGTTCTAAGTGGGGTTTTTTCCTTTGCTCCCTGGGAAACATCTACATCCTTTCTGTTGCCTTCCCAGGGTGTGTTTTATGCCAGCTCTGGCAGGTCTCAGCCAGCTGCAAATTTCCCTTCTCCTCCAGTGGGTAAGAAGTTGATGGCAACAAGTGTGTGTGCCTGCAGGTCTCAGCTGAGCATCTCCCCTTTGGGGTGTTCCTGGTGGCTGCTGCCACACCCACCACAGCAGGGCCCAGCTTCTCTGGCCATGGTGGGGGTGGCAGGGAGTGTTGGCACAGAAGGGGTACAGCAACCTGGCATCTTCCACAGCTGCAGTTTTCTGCCCCTTGAAGAATACAGGTTTCCTTTTCAGGAAGACCAGCCTGTTTGGAAGATATTTTTCGCATCTAATTACAGTGGTTCTCTTGCAAGCCTCTCTGAAGCACTTCAGGAAGCTGCAGTGAGTTGGAGCTGATTGGCAGGTGTCAGACACATCAGCAGTGTTTTTCTTAGGCTGAATTGCCTGACACAGCTCTCTGGAATGTAGCAGGAGGCAGTGCAGTATTTTCATTTAATTGCTCATGGAGATAGCTGCAGGATTGTGGTGTCAGAAAATATTGCTAAATCTCAGGGGATTTCTTGGCATTTTGTTGCCACAATAGAGTCATAGTTGTCAAAGTGGCTTAGTACAGCCACAGAATATATGTGCACTTATTTATGCAGTCTGGAAATGGGGTGTAATAATAAAATACTCTATTTACATTTCTGTGACTTGCATTCATTTGAGTCTTCTAATGCTACTTTTGTCCTTTTCTGTATTGTTTAAATGCATATTTCTTATATTTGAAATTTATGTAGATGTTAAGAAGAATTATATGCTGTCAGTCTGGTCACATTTTGCAACCAGTCTGAAACGTGATCCTACTAGTGGTGTTGTGTCTCTGTGCTGTCTTTATTACCTAGGCATTTCAGTTTTGGAAATCCATATTTATAAGGAATTTGCTCCACAGTAGAACTGCCATCTCATTGTTAATACTGAGATGACAAGCAGCCTGAAAATGAGGTGTCGAGCAAACATGAGCAGTTTCCACTCGAGTTTTTTGGACTGTCCTGAAGCCCAGCAAGTCCAGGTTGTGGAGCATTTGCAAAGTAAGATTAATGCTGTGCAGAACTGCTGCTGAGTTACAGGAAGGCAGTCACCTGAGACCAAAAAATGAAGTTCCTGTGTCTCCAGCTCTCCCCTGGCAGGTCAAAAGCTTGCTTGCCTTCAGGATGTAAAGGTATCTGCTTTGCTGTGTCACAGTTGAAATCTCCTTGTTCAGGGTTATGTTCACTATATGCAAAATATTGTCCTGCAGAAGGGGTGGGTTTTGTCCGTAGAAATTATCTTAGTTGCACAGGTGTAAAAAATACCTTCTCTGTATTGTGTTTTTGAAGATCCTTTTCTCACACACTGTTTGTGTCTATTCCTTTTGTCCCCAGTGAGATGTTTCAGCTAAAGCATTATGATTAAGTCAGGAGAGCATCCAGCCTGTAAGCAGCATGAAGAATGCTCCAATTACCTCCTTACCTGTGTCTGTGGGATTAGACCATGAACTCTTTAGCTGGAAACATCCCTGGCAGGTTGCTCACGTGCACAGTCGTTCTGGCCCAAGCAGAATTGCTTAGAGAAGTAAAAAATTCAGTGTGATCTTGCAGTGCTACTTAACAAAGTCATAGGCACACTGGCCATGGTAGAGTGGTACTGGAAGAGCTTTCTTGATGCTTATCTGTGCTTTTACTCCTTCCATTTGTCATGACCTTGCTACCTCTCACTTCTGGCTTTATTTTGTAGCAGGAGCTTTGTTTCTCTGTTATGATACATTTGCAAATTCACTGCTTTTTCTCCCACGTTTAAGCTGGAGAGAGATTTTTAGTATGTCTTGCAGAACAGATCTGAAATCCAAGCTAATCAAACTAATCTGATAAAATAGGTTTTAGAATTAATCTAACACCAATCTGCTGCTCTGTGAAAAAGCATACATAAGCAGTATTTATTGTCTGTAGCCACAAGAGGGGGGGGAAGCCTAAATGCATTCAGCTTCTGCAGCAGCAAGGAATGTCCTTAGAACAGTGAACATGATAATCACAGTGTTAGCCTGGACTTGCTAGTAAAGGTTAGTGCACAGACCCAGCTGCTCTGGGAAAGGGAAAACTGAGCTGGAAATCATCCCTGGAAACCTGTCGGATTTGTAAGGGGAACAAGGAGAAGAGGAGATAAGATACGATTTTGGGGCTGTAGTGAAAGATGGCTTTGGAGGACGAGGGTGTGTGCAGGGAGCCTGAGGGAGGAAGGCGAAGGTGGAAAATGCTGAGCCCTGACAGGTCACTGGGCTGTGCTGAACGGTCTGACAGCACCTTCTCACCAGCCCCAGCAACAGCCAGGCTGTCCATCACCTGCAGAGAGCCAGAGCATTCATTAGGCAGCACAATTTTTCTATCAACACATAGTTTTTCCTGCCTGGTGAGCTGAAGAAAAGCTTCTTATAGTTACTTCAGCAGGGGAAGCACACAAACGGGCAGGTCGTACTCTGTGTCAGATTATGGGATTTATGACTCAGAACTATTTTAGTCTGCCACAAACATTTGAAGCCTGGGACATGGATTCCAGAAACTGATATTTTGCTGTTCATCATCAAAGGTTTGGTCAAAGGTTTCTTCTGATCAAATTATTTATGTCTTCGCAACCCTTTCAGTTTTCACTAAGTATATTTGCATATCTGAATTTCCCCAAGAGAAACATTCTAAGCAGTGTTTAATTTGAACTTCAGCATTTGGCAGAATAAAAATTATCATTGTATAACTGATCACAAAAACTGCAGTTTTTGCAAGTATCAGAGAGGCCTTTGGCATAACTAACACAGTACCCTATGCAAATATTCCTAGTTGAAAAGGAATTAATCTCTTTTTGCAAAGGGTCAGCACGAATCTTTCAATGGCACATAAGCCTGCTTTTGAGGGAACAGGTTCTTAGCAAGCCCTGAGGATTCTGATTGCAAAACTGTACACTACACTGAGACATATGCAAATACCTTGTTCTCTTACAAATATACCATAAATTCTGTATTTTGTGAATTTAGCTGTAACTTACATGGCATGCAGGAATTCTGTAAGAGCAGGATCATCTCAGTCTGGAACTGGACAATGTCAGCTGTAAGCTGGGGTAGAACAAAGCTGGAATTGATGGTTGGCCAGGTCCCTTTGCCAAGCTACTCGTTTTCATCATTCATAGCAAGAGAGCCTTATTTTGTACAAATCCTTTTGTTGGTGGAGACAGCAGACAGGTTCTATTCTGTCCTCGGAGAAGGTGGCTCGGTGCCAGCGCCAGCAGCCAGCAATCCGAAGTGTTGTGTTAATCACCAGATTAATTTTTCCTTTTATTGGCTTTTCCTTTCAATAGCACCAAGCATGACATGCTGTAAAACAGCAACACTGGTTGCAGAAGGGCTGGCGAGCATCTCGGAGCCCCCTGGCTGTGGTGATAGCTGAGTGAACCCTTGGCTCCGTGTGCAGCCCTGGAGACTCCCAGGAAAGCAGACTGGGAACACACCCTCGTGTCCGTGACTGGGCCTGTGCTGGGGAAGGGTGAGGGGAGAGGAGGCACCTGCTCCTGGCTGTGAGAGCTGAGCTGGGGCTCACCTGCCTTCCTTCCTTCAACATCTCACACAGCTGAAGGTTCAGTAGCATGGTGGATGCCTGAGCTCTCCTGCTCTACATCCAGTCCAGAAATGGTCTGTGCTTTCGTTGGGATGTATTTATTTTAGCCTTAGTGTGTCCATATGCAAGTTATCTTGTAAAAGGAAATGGTGGTAGACCCAAAGCACGTTAAAGATTTGTGCTCATCCCACTGAACACAAGAGATTGTGCCTTGCATTGAATATAGGAAAAAAAAGAATTTATTTTTTTCCCAGGAGGATGATGTTAGATTCAAAATTTCTTTATCCTCAGAGTTTTCAGCAATGACTATGTGACCATCCATGGTGTTCTGTGCCATCGAGCACAAATCTGGTCATGGGTGGGAATGCTTATGGTGGAGAGGTTTGGTCTGTCTGCTCCTATATCTGCCTTTCATCTTCATTCAAGGAACTCTGGTGGCCTTGGAACAGAAAGTTTAGCAGAGTTTGGTGTGAGTGCAAGAATGGATAACTCTCTGCTTGGCAAAGAGTTGTCAGCTTCCAAAACCCTGCACTTTGATGGTTATTAAACATTTTAAAACTTAAATTAATAGACTTCTGTCTTTCCACAGTCTATATTGTAACCTATGAATATTATGTTCCAAATGGTCTGTGCTGCCAGAGACAGATGATAGAACTTTATTGTGCACAGAGGAAGGTAAGTGTACCTTCAGTGTAATGTCCCTTTAAATTAAAATTTCTGGGTTTGGATTGACTCGTTTTACTGATATCTTCAGTTTAAAGGCACAGATTTGCACGTACCTTTTCCAGCCAAAGTTGTGTTTATTAGCTTTTCACGATCAATAGGTAGGGCAAACAATAATGTTAATCTACTGTATGAGTAATACAGCTGCTGAAAGATCAGGGACCACTTCATGGTACAGACAGATGCTGGCTGTAGTTTGTCAAGGTTGGGTTCCCCTGAAAGCAGAGGTTAAAGAATGCAGCCCTGACTTGTGGTTGTTCCTACTTCCCATGTTTTACAGGAGCTGCTCTTGTCAATTCTTTCTTCTGCTGGAGATCCTTGTTCAATGAAAGTGTTCTGTGAGTGATAATCTTGTGAAGTAGAAATCCACAAATGTCACTTTTTCAAATAAACACCATGTGGCAACTCTCAAGGAAGTGGCCTAACCTTTTGTTTCAAGGATTAAACTTCTAAGCCCTAAGCCCCTCTTTCCATCCCTGTGCCTGCTCTCTCGAGGGGCTGAGACTTGGGGGTGGGGGGACTATGGACGGTTATGCATTTATGTAAATATGAAACATTGACTGGAAATGGAAGGGGGGGAGACTGCAACCAAACATCTGTCTTTGCAAACTTAGTATTTATTGCAGAGTTAAACAAAATGCCTTATTGTTTAGAGCACTTTTTGCCTTGGGCATTGGCTTAGACAGTCGGCGTTGGCTGAAAAGAATTTCCTAACTCCCTTTTCCACACAACAGAAGATTAAGTAGATAACAGCAACAATTGGCTGTTTGGATCTGGCCTTGACATATGTTCCAAGCATCTACTTCATGATCCAACAGCAGTATTTTTCTCTTTCATGGCTGCAGCACTTCACTCCTCTTTTACCATCACTGCCACTTATGCGCCATCAGGGGCTTCTTTCTGAGCCTTCTTTCTGGTCAAAAGTGAACAATTATAAAAGAGTCTTGCTGCATAGTATGTAAATTCTTTATGCACAGGGAATATTCCTGTGCATAATACATTATTAGTATGCAAAGTCTTTCAGAGTTGCAAAAGAGCTCCATTACAGGAAACAAGTTCAAAGCAAAAGTGAGAGGAATCGCATGAAGAAGCTTTAGTATTCTTGGTAGTCAAAAGCCCAGAAGAGTTGGGATACTACCTGGTGATGGTACTGAAAGTTGGAGACAATGAACTGCAGGATATTTCTGTGGAGAGCTTTCCCCTCAGATTTCACTGGCTGTTCTCATGCTCTGTCCCACCTTCTGGTAGGGAAAGGCTTCTGATCAGCAGTGTAAGTGGGTCACACAAGTTTCCTGCATCTTGCCAGGCCCCCAGGCAGCTCTGATCAAACCTTTGTCGAAATGCTTACTTGGTTTCTGACCAGAATTTATCAGCTGGCATGGAGCAGTGTTTAACTGCTTCACTCCCTGATGCAGTTGGATGTTGTAGGAAGAGCTGCAGAAGTCCAGCTTTCCTCTCTGCCTGCTGCTGGGTGGAAGGGGCCCTCTGGTACAGCAAGGTGCTGGGACAGTGTTGCTGGCCATCTTCTCTAGAAGGCAAAGATTTGAGGCTTCTGTCTGCCCTTTTTGCCAGAGTCAAGGCTGGTGCTCAGTTCCAGCTGTGCTGGCAGGTAGTTCCTTGATTCCTGTACTTGGCACTGCAGTCCTGTTCCTGTCAGATCTTTGATCAGAAGGAAGGGATGCACTTATACACAGGAAAAATGATCTTCCTGTGTGTTAGGTGAAAATGTTGGTCTATTAGTCTGTTTTGTATTATCAATAAATTGCAAAGCCCACATTATAATTGGCTTAAAAGTAAATAGGGAATGGACCTGGAGCCTGACACAGTGGAGTTGCAGCTGGTGGTTGCCAAAGGTTTGAGGGGCTGCAGTTCTCAGCCACGTTAAGACAGAGCAGAACTGGGACTGTCTGGGAGCTGACATGTGTCTTTCCTCGAAACCACTTTCCTCTCCCACAGCTGTAGTGGTGGGGGATGAGGGAGCACTAAAGCATCATAACACCCACAGCACTGTGTTTCTTTATGCTTATTTAGTTGCTGTGTGTGACTCTCAGCAGTCTGCAGACACTGCAGGCACGAGCACTGTCACTGTTTCAAACACCAGTTTCAACACACAGACCACCCAGGGACCAAGAATTAAGGTCAGTTATGCAGAGTCTGACACAGGGTGGAAGGTGCTGAGCAACAAACTGGTAGAGCTGCTTCAGTTATTGCAATTAAAATACTGAAGTGAACTGAGTAAATAGGCTTCTGCATCTGCATTGCAGATTTGCACTGCCCTGGTAGATCGATGTTAGGCTTGGCTGTGCTAATTCCAATTTTCTCCCAGCCTGCAGTTAATTACCCGGTGCTGGCTGGCAGCCCCCACGTGTGAGGGTGCAGCTCCTCTGCAGACAGGAGATGCTTCAGGAGCAAAGCAGTGCAAGGTGACTCTCCCAGCCTGGCCTCCACTCGGGAGTGGTGTGATACGGGACAGTTCCCACAGCGCTGGAGGCAACTCAGCCCCAACTGAGGGAACTAATAATGAAGAGGCAGGTAAAGGAACACAGCATTGTAGGGTTGGCTTTCACTGAGTATATAGAAAACATTGTCATAAAAGACAAATTTAAAACATGCCTTTCTAGTCACTAGAAAAAAAGAATTTGTGCCTACTGAAAAGTCCAGAAATTTCCAAAATTCAGAAGTTGCCAGAGAAATAATGAGCAAGTGAATGTGCCCTTTCTGCAAACCTTTTTCAATCCAGGGGATGCAGTTCTTATTTTGCCTGTTTGTCTTTCGTGAACGTCTGTGGAGTCCCACTGCAGTAAACTAGGTGAGAAGCCAAACACAACTGACTGTAATATTGGTTGCACACAAAGCAAGGTGTGGTGTTAGAAGTCATTTTCAACCCAAAAGCAAATGACAAACAATAGATTTCAGTAGTGGAAAAAAAAAGAGTTGGATTGTTCAGCCAACAACTTTACTAGTTAAAAAAAAAAAAGCCTGAACAAACCATGTACTTTCCAATGGAGGGTATCCAACAAATCTTTCACAATTTTTATCAGTCTGCAAATCAACTTGACAGAGGCATTGGTTCCTAAAATTTGAGCTCAGGGGGTCACTGCTGGACTCTGGGTTGCTCAGGACCCCCAGCACAGCCCCTCGGGCTGGCCCTGTCCCCTGGGCACGGCTGTGCCAGGCAGAGCAGGGCATTTCCTCTGCTCTGGAGTCACAGCTGAGGAACCCTTAATCCAAAATGAATGCTGGAAATTGTCCCCTGTGGACCTGGCAAAGTCATCCGAGCTGGAGACAGATGGGAAATTACAACAATTTGCAGGAGAGATGTTCCAGAGAGGTTCTGCTCTTCGTGCTTTGTGCTCCTAACTCGGGGAGGGGGAGCTGGGGGTTTGACTCTCTTGCAGACAACTGTGGGCTTGTGTGAGGGTTCTGCTGGACTTTCCCGAGCTTGTGTGGGGTGTGTGCATCGTGGGCTGGGGGAAAAACAAATCACACATTCTCCAGCCTGTCACCACAGGCTTTCTTCCTGTTTGGAGGGAGCTGAGCCCTTTAAGTTCTCTTCTTTGTCCCCGGTTGTGCTGTGGTAAATGAGCCACACAAGATTCGGTGTCATTTGAACAGCCGTGTGTTTGCAAAGGCGGGTGTTAGGAATCCAGTCAAACACGCAGGAAACAAAATCCTGGTGGAAAGGGAATCTGTTTCTCCTTGGCTGCTCCTCCTCAGCACTGCCCAGGCAGCCCTTCTGCCAGAAATGCACACCCAGACTGGGTTTTAGGAAGGCGCAGCTTTGCTGAAATGGTTGAACTGCACAGATGCCTCAGCCCATGGGGAGGGTGGGACAGAGCCTGTGGGAGCACACTCTGGGCACTCTCTGCTTTTTCTGCATCTCTTGAAGAGGTTCTGAATTCACTTTAACCCCTACCTTGTCTTGCTGGCACAAACTGTGAATAATTGAAAACATTTCCAGTAGAAGGCAGGGTTCTGCTGTCTTGGCATCTGTTACTGTTCAGAATGAGGATACTTGCATTTTCTTGCTGGCCGTGTTTACTGTATCTTTAGCATAACCATATAATTATCTCTAGCCTTTTTTATTCCAACATTAACAAAAAGTCCCTGGGAAGCTAAGCCATGGTTCTGTGAATGCAAGAGAAGCAAGGAATACTAAAGGAGCTTCTGTGTGTTAGTTACTAAAGGCACAAGGCAGATGTGTCCTCTTGTCTTGCACACTTAAGACAACTGACATGGAGCTTTTATTTTCTTTTTAATAACCTTTTGAAGGAGGGCTGTGTTCTCTATAGCCTTTGCAAGCATGGAGTTTTGCAATTCAGAAATACTAACAAGTCTTAAATATTTATTAATTCAGCAAAGCTGGTTGCTTCTGTTCATGGCAGGAAGGGATGCATTCAGACCACAACCTTCAGATGTCCCAGGGACTGTGGTTTGCCTTGAGCTGTCATGGGGAAGGAGAAGAGAGAAGGTGAGACTTTAGAAAGTAAAGACAGAGTTAAACTGCCTGTATTGGCAGTGCTCCATTTTGAGGGAAAAGGCAGGATCCAAACAATCTTTTGTTTAATTACAAAAAATCAAAGCAAAGCACTATGAAAAGCAAACAGATTTGTTAACTTGTCAATGACTTGATTGATTGTAAAAAAAACAAAACCTGCTGATATCTATGTTTAATGTTGAAGAGCAAATGTTGAAGAGCTGATAAAATGAGTGTGTCACTCATGCCTGAGGAATAAGCAATGTCAGAGGCTCTTTTCCTCTCTGTGGTGTGTGGACACTTCCCCTAGCCACGATGGTAGACTTGTCTGCTGGTGAAGAGGAATGTAAAGGAAAGTAGAGTACCCCAGAGTTTAGGAAGTTTCCTAGTATAAGCCAAAACTAGTTTGCTTGTGGCATATGATTTTCAGCAAATATTCAGGGGAAAGGCCAGGAGAGATAAGGGGTTCATTTAGGAAAGCTGAAGGGTAAATTATTTTCATTACACTGTTACAGCTGTTCAGCAAGAAGTAAATATTTTTTTTTCTTTTTTCTGAAAAACAGAATGATGGTCTCTACTCTTTAAATTAAATCAAGAGGGAAAAGCATGAATTGGGAGTTTTAACAAAGTTCAGGAGCAACTGGGTATTTAAAAAGGGCACACACTAATGCCAGCTATTGCCATTGGAAGGAATGGCAGAACTCCACAGACACAACATCCCACAGTTCAGATCTGTATCCAAACCTCTCGCTTGAAAATTTGGCCTGGAAATTTCTCAGCAGTTAAATCATCAGATGCTTAACGCTCCTCACTCTGGTCCCAGCTGGGAATCTGGAAAGTGTAATGTTTAAGCTGAATATTCGCTTTCATTCTTGGAAATGGGAACGAGTTTCATCAGGAAACTGTTTCTTTTTTTATTTTCCTTTTCTTTTCCTTCCCTGAATTGCTTTGCCTGTTGCATTTCGTTAGCAGATGGTGACACAAATGTCATTTCCATAGTCTTCTATTTTGGCACAGGAGCTGCTAATTGTCCCATTTGGGCTTGGGAGTATTGAGCTTTGTTAATGCATCTCAGGTAACTGTAACTGGCTTATGTGCCTGAATTATGGCCACAGAGTCAGAAGATTTTTAGTTCATCGGGCCCAGTGCATAATTGTGTGTTTTCTGGGTACTCTGTGGTTCTTGAAAAAAATGAACCACACCCCAAAAGGACAAAACCCATAGGCTTTTAGTGAACAGTGAGGTATTAGTAGGAAACCAGCTCCCCTGTGTCCACTGCAGTGTGTGAGCAAGCTGCTCTTCTGCCTTCAGGAGTTGTGGGTTTGGGGATACAGTAAATAATACACAGGTAAAGCAGTGAAACTCCCCCTGCCCCCATGGCTGCTGGCACATCTTCGCCTTGTGCACTTTGGAGGGGAATTGCCAAGAAGCAAACCTGTGTACCAGGCTGAATCCCATTTCCCTGTCTCTGTAATTAAGATGCTATCATCTCTTAGGATGTTTTCTAAGCAAAGTAATTTTGTTTTCTGTCAACCTGAATTGAATACCTGTGCACCAGCACAAATATTTTGTCCAAGCTGACAGACCCAGGATGGTGATGCTGTGTTTCATCATTTAAATAAAAACAATCCCTGTTACTGTGACAGTCACTGTGGGTTGGTTTAGGTTTTTATTGCTCCCCAAAAGCCTTTGGGTTTTTGATAGGTTCTGTAATAAGATTTTCCCTGCAGGAGAAGCTGTCTCCAGCAGCCTGCCCTAATCCTGTTAGATGAGAGCAGAGATGTTGCAGTCGTTGACGTGCAGACAGGGCAGTCCTGGGACATGGTTTGTGCTGATACAATTGGAAATGCTTGATCTAAGCCAGGGGGTAACAGTCATTTAATAGTTTGAGAAAGCTGTGACTGTGCTGTTACCTCAGTGACCTTCTGGGTGTTTGTTGAGGGAGTGCATGGGAACAGCCACGAGTCTCCTTTGCCTCTGAGCCTGGGACATCTGCCCAGGGGTGTGTCCAGGGGCTTCCAGAGCCGTGGAGGCACCTGAGGATGCCTTGGCATGGCCAAATGACAGCACCCATTGCTGTTCCTCTGCTGCAGGAGGAGGGGGATGTTACTGCTCAGGCATTTAATTTAGCAACAGGACGAGGGGAGAGAGAGAAGAGGAAACCGAACCTGAAAGTCTGGGAGACTCAAGGAAAGGAGACCAGTTCCAAGACAGATTTCTGGTATGGATGTTCATAAAAAGGCTGTTCTGCCCCTGCAGCTGCCCGGGGGTGTCCCTTCCCCAAATGAGAAAGGGGAATGAAGCTGGTGTTGTTCCTGGGGAAGGGTGGAGATGATGAGAACGAGCTGGGTTTGATGTTTCCTCATTTGGCCAATGCAAACAGAGGGCAGGGTTCAGTTTTGTAACATTCCCACCAGGCTGTGCCATTGTGGTTTTGCACCCTTGGTTTTGTTGGAACTGCATCTGTCTCTTGCTTGCTATGTTGGTTTGCTGGCTTGTGTGTCCCACTACCCTCTGCTGGAAGAAATGAGGACTTTTCAGCTGTGTCTTTGTGCCCCCAAACAGTCCCAGTCCTCCAGCAGACACAGCCTGGGAGCCTGTTTGGGAGCACCCCGTTCTGCTTGGCTGTTGCTGAACATCCCTCCTGCAGAGAAGAGACGTGGGGTCTAAAATATTGCTGGGTTTGAGGGCAGTGGCCGGCCAGCTGAGCTGGTGCTCGTGGGGTGTGATAGCAGGAGGCTGAACTGGGTGACGTGTCCTGTTCTTATTTGTTACTTTGGCCATAGTTGTTAGGTCTGTTCCAGTTTATGATTAAAGGTGTTGCCAAAATAGGCTGAATCACTGGTGATTGTCCTCTGGTGTCCTGTCTTCAGAGGTGACTGGTACCAGCTGGTGGCTTGAGAAGGGGTAAAATGTCCCAAAGCAGGTGGCCACAGGAGCATGTTCTTTCCAAGTGCAGAGTTTGTTTTACATGTTGAAACATGAGGGTCTCTTATATTTTTATTTTCTTAAATCAGCAAAAGTGGTTTTGATTTTTTTATTCCCTGCTTAAAGTCTTAATATGTTAGGCCCCTTTATACCAGCTATGCAAATGTTCTTCCACAGTGTAGTGAGAAATAAGGTATATGAATGTCATGCTCCCAGTTCAGGTTTCTGTCAAACCCTGTCAGGAGGATATTCCAGAGGGAAATTAAAGATGGGATTCTAAGAGAGGATTTTGGCTTATTATTATATATTTGCTCCAATACTTGATATGTGAGAATGTTTACACTTTCTACCCTATCTTCTGTATCTATTTGCAATAGAGGTACCTCTATCTCTGTTCCGTTCCTCTCTTCTATAAAATATGAAGTCCCTAATCTTTTTGCTTCACATGGGGAAACCTTGCAATAACTGCAGTAATTTTGCTGCACCATGTGTCTAGAAATCTTCAAACAAGAGAGTTCAGATTAGAACTGGCTTCCTTTCCCTGGACAAGCAAGCTATTGCGGAGATAAAAGAGCTCGTGCAGCAGCTCTGAAGTGTGTTATTCAGGCCACAGACAGGTATTGTTTCCAGATTTCAAAGGCAATACATGATCCAGACAGGTCTGCAAGAACCTCTGGTCTCAATTAGTTGTAACTTTCCTGAACAGCGCTCTCCAGTCGTGGCAGAAATGTCACTGCTGTCACCAGCCTCTCAGGATTTTGCTTCCCCTCCTCTGGACGGGTCTCTCTGTGCCCCAGCACTGCAAAGAGCAGCTGGCAGAGCTGGCAGAGCCAGCGGGGTGTGGGGTGTGCCCTCCCCAGCACCGGAGTTGTGGGGGCAGTGTCAGACCTCCCCTGCCGCTGGATGGTCCCTCCTGTCCTTCTGGCTGCTCACTGCCAGCATGGAGCGAGTGGCACGTGTGGCAGAGAGGTAAGATCCTCTGAGGAGAGGTTTCCACTACTGCAGGCAGCCCCTGCAGCTCTGTTGCAGTGCAGAATTCTAACAAGGCAACTTGCTCCCTGAAGCAGCCCCTGACAGGGGCCCTGACACCCAGGCTGCCCAGGGCTGAGCTCAGACTGCTGGGCTGTCTCTGCTGGTGTCCCCTGCTTTTCTGCTTTCTCCCTGCATCTTTGTTACCCCATTCTCTTCTAACCCACCAAGGACACGATCACAAAGTTCAGAGCTCAAACTGGACATTTCTAATGCATATGGGCTCATTGGTAATTTAAGTGACACGTAACTTAATCTAATAGATGCTGTCTTTAAATTAGGTAATTGCTCCAGGAGCTGTAAAGGGATGGTATCCTGTGAAATTTAATTTCTTTCTACTGAGCTCATGTGGAAAAGGAATATCTAAAAAATCAAATTAACTTTACAACAAGGATAATATAAACTGTATCTTTTCACTGATGGCACCACCCCCCTCCTTATCTCATAATATTTCTTTACCTGTTTCTCTCTCTCATCACCACATACTTAAAATGAGCTGCCTTGCTTCCACTGCACCACTATCTCATGAGTTCAGGCACTGGGTGTGTACTGGATGTGTTCTGCCAGGATGTGGTTGGGGAATACAGCGAGCAAAGTGTGCAGATCCTTCTGTGCCAGGAGCTGGGATCACCTCAAGTGTGTCTGTGCTGATAATTTGACCTTGTTTTAAAAAGCAGCTCTGTGGGAGCAGCTCACCTCAGCTGCATTGCTGATTCATGCATGCATTGACAAGGATGGAGGCAACAGGGAAAACAGGAGAACAGCCCTCAGGCAGGGAGGAGCTATCCTGTGCTTTTTTCCCATCTTGGAATCTGGCAAATGCAATTCCATCTGTCCAACAAAAACTTGTGTTACAGATTACTGAGAGGTCTGGAAGGTCACAAGGGTCACTAGTGGTGACCAAATAACCTGTGTTCCTTGTTACTCAGATGGGACTCTGGGGGACTCAGGATGAGGGGCTGTCTCTGGCACTGCTGCAGTAGATGTGGCATTAATTTAATAGTTCTGATGTTTGTACATTAGAAGCACGAGTCCTCATTCCACATGGTGTCTTCGAAAATGCTCAGAGAAGCTCAGCTGTGCAGTGTGTGTGTATCCCTTTCAGATGCTGGGAAGTATCCTTTGGCCTCCCTGGCCACCACCAGGCTGGGCAGCTGGACTGTGACTGTTGCTGGAAGTGGTGCACATGGGAGCACAGACAGGGCAGTGCAGCCACAGGCACTGACAGCTCTGCTGGGTGAGGAATTATTGGTTCATACAGCATCCTTTGGAGGTAATTCAGCGAGGTTTCTGTGGCTGGGAAGTCATTCAGCTGTTGCAGCACAGTGATGCTGGTGGCCAGCCATACACAGACAGAACTGCAAAGGAATTTCACTGGGCAGCAGTTCCTTCTTTTTCCAACCAAATGGATTTAAACCTCTCGATGTGACAGGGCAACTGGTGTCTCTCCTGCTGGGGTTGTTTTGCAGTGACTCCTCACTGCCCTCCTGTTCTGTCGTGACCCAATGACCACCCATACCCTCAGCTCTCTTTTCAGCTGCTGAAGGAGTGGGGTTCACTTCCAGCTGCTCAGCATGGTGCTGATAAAGGGTTGGTGCTTGGCTGAGAAGCCCTGCACTACGCTTGGCCTTGCCTCTCCCAGGCTTTGCAAAGTCCAGGGCTGAGAAAGGAAACCAAGGGGGTTTGTCTGTGGATCTTTGCACTGCCTCTGTGTACCTGCACTTAGAATCTGCTCTGACTTACCTGTACTGGCCATCAGCTCCTTCCCCGGGGCACTGGGGCATTTACTGCTGCTCTGGGTGACACTGCTCGTGCCCATCAGACACTGGAAGTGCTGTGAAGACCTGCTTCTGATGTGAGCATCATCCTTCCCCTGATACAAACACGTTGTTGTGTCCTCTAAAATCCAGCCTGTCTATCCCTCACAGTCAGTGTGCAATGAATGCCTTCCATGGGAGGTGCAAGTAAAGAGCTGGGCATTTTGAGTGATGAATAATTGCACCTGAAAACTCAGGGTGGATGTTTTGATAGCTCCCATTTATGGCCAGCATGAGCTGCTCCATGGAGCACTCAGCTCTCACAATTTACTGCTTTTCAGGGATAAATTTTCCTGTGTTTATTTGTCCTTCCCCCATTTTTTGGTAACGTTTGTATTTGTTATCCTTTTCCTTGGTATCACTTTCTCTCAGTGGTGCTGTGCTCACAGTGACAGTGGAATGCTATGGCAACGATATATTATCTGCAGTCTTGCCAGTGAGTAAGATGTGCTGCAGAAATTAGTTCATTTATCAAAATCTGATGTGCAGAGCTGAGCAAAGGACTTGGCTATCCAGAACCTCCTGCTACTCTCACAAGACCTGCTGTTCTGCTTCCCATTGGTTATGGCATTCAGATAAATTCTCTCCTGACTGTTTCCAGTGATGCCTTGTTAAACCTACAGATGTCTCAGCACCTTGGAAAGTATTTTTGGATGTACAGTAATCTCCAAGCTATCTTTGGTGGTGACAAAAAATGGAAAAATGAGCAATTTTTTTCCCCCTTCTGTTACTATTCCAGAAAGGTACTTTTCTGTGATTTCAGGGTAGGAAAGAGCATATAAATGGAAAAATCTCACCCAGATTGGGAAATGTGAGAAATGTGTTAGATTTGCACTGCTGAAGACTAAAAGAGCTCTGCCCTTCCCTGCTCCGTGCTGCAGACTGGGCCATGTAGAGCCTTCAGGATGCTGTCTGGCACCTTCTCTGTCCCACATACACACTGGTGGAACGGCCTTTAGGTGCAATGTTGGCATCTAATTCCAAATTCCTCTCCAGTGTGGGTGTTCAGAGTCAGCCCTGTCATTTCTGGTCCTGTTGTCTCGTGCTGGGTGAGGAGGACTCTGCCCTCTGTGCCTGTCTCTCCTGTACTGTCCCTCCCAGCCATCCTGACTGCTGGGCCTGACAGGGCAGGGCAGCTTTTGAGCAGCCCAGGGCCAGGGCCAGCTCCCAGGGTTGCTGGGTCTGGGGTTGAGATTAGAAATGTTAAACCTTTGGTCAGATGTTCAGGAACTGTTTACATGGGTTTTACAGGACTCACATGTTCTTAATAGTCAGTGTTTGGCCAGAAACTCCTGGAGAGGAATCAAGCCAGGACAGGCTGCTGCAGACTTATGGACATTGTCCTAAAGTTTCCAGGGAAATCAGTACTCTTGCTTAGTCAAATTATGTTTGCTTGTTGACCCCTCTTATCTAATTAGTGTGTACTTCACTGAGCTGCTTCTCCTTGCATGCACTGAAGCAATTATTTCACTTTACTGTTTTACCACTGTAATGATGGAAGAAGTTGAATTAAGAGATGCTTTCTTTTCCATGTTATAACCCCATGCCTTGTGATTTGTGCAGAAATGAATTGTTTTGTTGCACATCTGTCATCTGTTTGAGGTGAGGGGAGGATGTGTGAGCTGAGCAGCCAGTTAGACAATCCTTGGGTTCTTCTTATTAGGTGTGGATAAGTATCCAAAGCTTGGATGCCCGTCTGTAGTCTTGAGGTTCCCACATCTTCTCTGGGCACTGCACAAGCAGCTTCAAGAAAGGCAAGGGGCAGTAGTTTGGTCTCATTTGCAAAATGTGTAACTGGGCTGGGGGGGGAAGCAGATGGATTTTGGTTCCTCTGCAAGCCCATGTCAGAGCCAAGACTAAAACCTGGTTGTTGAAATCCCAGACTCCATCCTCTGTGGCCTGCTGCCTCTCTAAGCATGTGTAAGGTTTTAATGAAAAACACCAATCTTAATTTAGAGCAGGATTCAAGGGAACTGTCCTATTCAGTTACTTAATTATAGGTGAACTATAATTACAAGACACAAACATGTCTTGCTACAAAGCACCAAGCAAAAGAGCAGAAAGGATTATTTGTTGTTTAATTTAGCAGAGGAAGGCAGCTGATCATGCTAAGTCTCTCTGACACCCAGCAAGTTGTGTGATCCTATTTGTTAATCTTTTTAACTTTCCGTTTTATTAGGATAGGGTTTCAGGAGCAAATAGGATAAATGAGATTAAATCTGTCACCCTGAATTACTCTCCTCTGACTTATGAACAGAGTCACTCTATGTAAGAGAAGTATAATTATGAGGGAGATGCCGCCTGTGTAATTGTGTACTTCCTTGAGAAGAATTTGAGATCCCTAATTATCTCTGGGATTGCCCTGTGCTGGCCCTGAGTTTCCAAGGTAAACAAAGCCAAGGAAAGTTCCTCTGCTGAGCAGTTCCTGATGTAGCATGGCTTGTACCTGAACAGTAGCAACATTACCCTTCAGGTCTTCTGGTTCAAGTGAAGGATCCAAACTAACTTGGAGTAGGAGACACACACATATATATATAAAATAACTGTTTTGGGCTCACCAACCAAAAAAAACTTTGGATCCTGTGTGTTGTTTATCTAAATTCACAGCAACTTCTGTTAGGAAAAAGCAAATGAAAAGTTCAGCTGGATTTGTCCCATGGATAGGCATAATTGCTGCTGGAAGATCTCCTGAAGAAGGGATATGCACAAAGTAAAAAGAAACTCACTGCAGGTCCCACTCAAACATTTCTGCAGATTCTTTCTTGAGGCAGAGGGGCAGAATCCAGATTTACATAACGGATTAGTGATAAAACAACCTGCTGGCCTTGGATTAGAGTTTCTGTTATTTTGCCTAAAACTGTGTGTGCATTAGTGGAGAGGATGCATCATTTTTGTGAATCCTAGTATCAGTTTTATTTTCTTTTTCAGACCTTTTTACAGTTACAAGCCAGGACTTGATCTCCACATCTGTTTTTATTGGCCAGTCTAGTTCACAAATGAGGCCCCTTTTGTTCCATCTAATTTTATGTAGTCTGTGATGCTGCATAAAGATTCTGGGAAGAAGAGATGGAAGGATTGTGAGCTGACCTTGTGGCTAGTATGTACAGTGACTCACTCTATCCTGTATTTCAACTTCCATGAAGTCTTTTCAGATACACTGTTCAGCCATTAAATGAGCTGTTCAGTTTAGCTTATGGCTAAAGTTTTTCTTAATATTTTGATATATTTGTTGTGAACATGACAAAGTAAATCACAAAGGAGAATGTTAACAAATGCTTGCATTAATCATCTGAGACAGCCTCTCTTGTTATAATCTCATTCAGAGTAACTAGTTGTCTGTAAGAAAGGGTTTCCTGTCCTTTAGTTTGCCAACTTATGTGACTCTGCTGCCAAGGAAATCTCTCCTCCATGCTTGACAAGCAATGGGGAACTTCATAATCTTTCTCTGTGTAGGCAGCTTCTTCAAGGGAAGAAATTAAGTCAGTCATGCCCATTACTGAATCTAATTTTACTATAATTTAGAGGGAAGAACCCTTCCCTGAGTAGAATTGATTCTATAACCGCTTACTTAAGGATTTATTTTGCTTTCCTCCAAAGGATGTGGCAGAAACTGTTGTTAGTGACAGTGCCTGGCAAGGTCACTGCAGCACATTCCCTGGCAAGGGAGGAACTTCTGCCTTGCTTTGGTTTGCAGTCATTGGCAGCTGCTCTGAGGCAAACTGAGCGTGGCAGCAGGTCAGCAGGACTCAGGTCAGCAGGACTCAGGTCAGCAGGACTCGCTGCTTGTTGAAGTTCCACCTCTGGGGCATGGAAGGGTCTTAGGGTACCTGGTGGTGTCAAGCTGTCTTCAGCTGATTTGGTTTGTCCTTCTGCCCTAGTCAGCCTGGAGGTTTGGCCCTGGCCACAGAGGTTTCTTACTCTTGGCTTTACAGTTCATTCACCCTGAGTAGGACTTGTCCATCTTTTCCTCACTGCAGGTGGAGCTGATTGAAGCACACACAGGGAAAGGTCCTTTTGAAGGCAGTTTGCAGCAGTGTTAAGCCTGGCTACAAAGAGGAGGGGAGCACAAAACAATCTTTTCCCTTACTGCTCACCAAAAAATGGGAGAAGAAAGTGTGGTGCCCTTCTACCAGTGGCCACAAGAGCATGTTTAACAGTGTCCCTTCAAGGTCAACAACGCCGTTCTCAGCTGTTCAGAACAGCCTCTCAGTAGCAGGCCCAGTGAGAATTAGATCTGGAAGAAGGCTGCTTGTCTGTTGTTGTTTTTTCCTTCTTTCCGCAGCCCTCAGCCTGGCAGACAACCAGGTCCAACTGTGGATGTAATTCAGGCAAAATACCATCCAGAAGACATTGGCCAGTGAGGATTTGTGCTAATGGTAGTAAGGCATTGCTGCTGAGTGGCTGCTTGGGAGCTTTGGAGGAGTCCCTGCCTGGCAAGGCAGGTGGAAATCTGAGGAGAAAGTCAGGGGTCTTTTTTCAAAGACATACTTGGTCCTATGTTATTCCTTATTTATATAAGGCCTGTGAGCCCTGCGAACAATGGTTCACAGCTTTCTGTGCTCTGGAACAAAGCAGCTTTACAGAGGGTGTTGCAGTGATCACTGGAAGTGGCTCTGTGGGAATTTCTGTTCCATTGCAGATCCAGCCTTGCTGCATGGCCGTGGGGAGGCCCGAGGGGAGATGATGGTGAGCGGGCAGAACTCCATGGTACAGCTGAAAGAGCCCTGACCCAAAACTTTTCTTCTCCACAGGTGCCCCTGGTTGACAAAAGCCATCTCCCCAGCCATCCCAGTGTACAATGGGCTCGTGTTCTTGTTTGTACTGGCAAACTTCAGCATGGCAACTTTCATGGACCCTGGAGTATTCCCCCGAGGTAACAGAGAATGGGACTGGTGTGTGTGTGAGGGGGTGGGTTTGAAAATCCAAGCCAAAGGAGGAGCCAGGTATCCAAACACACTAGTTGCTAACTAATCCCCCTTTGTTTTTCTTATTCTGTTATTCTCAGCTGGCAGTAGAGGTGGGATGGCAGTGAAGTGCTGGGTACCCTCTGACTCTCTCCTGAGCTCAGAGGTGTCAGTTGGCCTTGCACTTGCTCAGACTGGCAGTCGGGGGCACAGGGTTGCTTCGGATGGTTCTCCTTGAGTAGCTCTCCTGAGGGATGTGATTTTGATTGCTATCCCCTGTGTCATGCTGGCACATTGGATTTAAGTCACTGTCTTCACAATAGGTAGCAGAGCATGGCAGAGGGGAGAGGCTAAACTTTAATCAAAGCAGATTTTCCAGGATACCTTAAAAGAAATGCAAAAGCACTGAGCACTAAAAAGATAATGATTAAGGCTTGCCTTAGAGTGTCTAAAAATGCATACATTTAGAAATATATTCCTGCTTAAATTAGTACTGATTCACAGCTGATTAAATAGGATAAAGATCGCTTGGCTTTTGTAGTGGGAGCCACAGTGCAGCTATCTCCTTTAACACATCCTAATGAGAGAATTATCACCTCATTTTATCTATCTTCCAATAATTATTCTCATGCAGTTTGCAGCAGAGACTGCTCTAGGCAGTCTCTATAAACCAATGGGTCTGTGCTATCTGCAAGATGTGCTTTTTCACCTCTATTCACTGAATTCAATATCTGTTTTGAATTGCTACCTGACAAGAACGAGGTACTTGTCCTGCTGGCTTCCCTGAATAGCAAGTGCCAGGTTTCACCAGGTAGCCGAGTCTAATGATAAGCATCTGTCTGCCATTCCTTTCAGCTGAAGCTTCTGAACTCCTGATTAAGTGTTGCAGCACTCCAGTTAAGCAAATAATTGTATGTAAAGGCAAACTCTGGCAAAGGCAAGATTCAGTCACTTGTGCAAGATCAAGGTATTCAGTGTATAGGTACTTAAAGGTACAAATGCTAGTGAGTTTGAAGAGAACTCAAACACAGAGCTTTTAAGGAGTTTCCTGGACTTTTTAGTTTCTTCCTCTCAGCAGGGATAGCAGGTGTTAATTAAACCTGTGTGGGATGTGAGGTTATTAAAGGCATCAGTGCTCTTTGCCTTTGGTAGGAGGAAAGATTAAATAAAGATGTTCAGTTCTGAAGGTCTCTGGCTGAGAATGCAGCATCTGTGTGCAGGGCAGTTCCCTCTGAGCAGAGCCTGCAGCCAGACATCCCCCTGCCCTGGGAGTGAGCAGGGCTGGGGGTGTTGGCAGTTCAGACCTTCCTTTGCACTTCTCCAGCTCCCTTTTGCAAACAGGTTCTTCATTTTGGGCTTCGTGTTTAAAGAAGAAACACTCAGGGAGATCAAGTAGAAACTCCCTCATCACCTTCCCTCCCTTCCACCTCCCTTCACACAAGGGAGTCAGGAGCAAAGCAGGAAGAGAAGGAACTCCTGGAGCTCACCACTCTTGTGGCTCTTTCTCTTCCCTTGTGGCCTTGGCCTTTTATCTCTGTGCTGTGCCTGTGCTTTGTGTGGAAGGTGCTGGAAACAAGGGGAGTGGGGAAAGGATGAGGAAGGGGGTGCATTCTTCCTGGAAGAAAGTGATGGAGTAGGAGTTTAGATGTGTGAAGGAAGCAAACTGATAAGGGAAAAGATGGAAAAGACTATAAATACTAGTGCTGGGAAGGAAGAGGAGAAGATGTTATTTCAGATCACAAGTGTGCTTGTGAAGAAAGCTTATCACCACCCCCTGCCACCCGCAGGGCTGCCAGTGCCAGGAGTTCAGGGGTTGTAGGAGTGATTCAAAATGAGTATACAATTGGTCTGTTTGCTTTCTGGTTTTGAAATTAGGTTTAGTCTTGTTGGTTTTCAAACTTCTTAGCACATTTCTAATAGTTAGGAATTTACTTCAAAACCAACACAACAAGTGAGCAATACAAAAGCTGAGATTCTAATGAAATCGCAGGATTCCTTTAAGGAAACCACCACAAATCCTAAGGTATGTTATAAAAACATGAGCTTTGTCTGCTCTGTGTCAGTGGATCCAAGTATGAGAATCTGTGTAGTAAGATACATTCCTCTGACAGTGTATTCTTCTGCTCAGGTCCCTGAAAACTGGAAATAAGCCCATTTCTGGCTGTGTCATATGAGCTTGCAGGTTCTCTGCAGATAGAACTTGGCTGTGGGGGGAAATGATAGAACTTGGGCTGTGGAGACCCAACCTGTTGAAGAGGGCCTCATTCAAACTCCCAGAGCCATTACTCATTTTTGAATATTTTTAATTTGGTGGCTCTCTGAATGTTTCTGGTGTGAATCAGGACTGGCTCTGTGAGTGAATTGCTGGTAATACACCAAAATGAACGAGAAGGAAAGGAAGTGTGAAGTGACTGAAATTGGGGCTGCCCTGAAAAATCTGATTTACAGTCTAGGTTGAGACTGGCAGTGTTCAGTGCTGGCTAATTATACCAACTACAAAGTGGCTTTCAGTATTTTTGATGTGAATCTGTTTTACACAAACTCTTGAACTGTGTGTGAATTCTGTTTAAATGCACGCAGGTATATGGAATGTACAGACTTTTTGTCTGCATAGTCAGGTTTTCTACAAAGAGCTTAAATGGTTTGACTGTTCCAATGTCTTGTTTTCATCTGCCCACATGTATTACACAGCATGGGTAGGTTTATAATGGTATGGAAGAACCTACAGACTGTATTTATAGAAGCGCCTCAGGGATTTAGAGTCTAGCTTTCTCTGAGTCCCACTGCCTAGTTATGAAGGAAAATTATAGGGAATGGTGCCAGTACAGCACTCTGCTTCCACACACAAACGTTAATCCAGAGAATACTCCTGCAAGATAAATACTGTAGCTGAGCCAGATCCCAAGCTCGTCTAAGTGAAGGGAGAAATTCCCTCTGAAGTCAATGGAAATTGGATCATGATAACACATCTAGAGAAGATTTAATATAGAAGTGAGTGACAGTAATTGATGCCCCGCTGGGACAATATTATCAAATTCCACCTAATTTGGAGCCAGTCAACCAATGCCAGCTGCACTATAATGTTTAACCAGGTGTTAAATAGAAGTGAGCTTCTTAGATTTTCTCTGTCAAGAGGAAACAAATAAAGATCACAGGAATCTAAAATAAAAGATGAACTTTCATGAACATCATTCTCATATTTTTTATCTTCTTCCCAATAATTGTCTATTACAGACAATCTTTTATTTTGTGCATTTATTTTTAAATGGACTCTTTTCTTAAACAGGGCAGTGCTTGGCTGAGATGATAAACCATGTGCCCTCTGCATTGTCCCTAATGAGGTGACTGTGATAATGTCATCCTCATCTTACTAATGGCAAAGAGAAGCTAAACGAGTAGCTCAGGGCCACAGGGGGAGAAAATTAAAATACAGGACTTCCTGAGTGCCAGTGCTGTGCTCAGATCAGTAAACTGTGCTACCTTTGAGAGAGGTGGGATCTTCCCAGTTCCTTACTGTTCCTGAAGCACGAGTGTTCCAGGTGGGCAGTGTGGAGGTGAGCACAGGCCATGCTGTACAGGAGTAAGCACTGATGCAAGGACTTTTCATGGGCACGTGGCTATCCCACTGTGGCCTCACACTCCCTGGAACAACAGGTCTTTGGGATGATTGAGGGTCATCTGGGTTGATTTTGGGGGTTTGAGCTAGCACAACATTCTTCTAATATATGCCTCTGTAATTTGTTTCCCATTATGTGCTGATGAGCTAGCATGTAGGCTGGCATTGAATTAATCCCAAATAGATGCAGCAGAACTTCTCACAACCAGGGCTGGGGTGGTTTCTGCCCCCTCCTTGACTCTGTGCTGCACCTCATCTTACTCATTCAGGTTGTAAATGCTGGCTAAGGTAGGACTCAGACCCCTCTCTCTGCCCAGAGACTGGTGGTCAGGCTGCACAGCCCCTGGGGAGGTGCCCACAGGAGCCCTGCTCACGGGGGGGTTCTGACAGCCCATCACTCCCCACTCTGGGATTGCTCTGACAAGCCACGGAGCCCGGGCAGTGCCCCTGCATCCAGGGTACCGACAGGATCAGCTCTTTTCTCTTTGCTCCCTTTTATTTCCACTAACTTTTAGTTTTGCCTTGAGCAGCAGATGAAGATGAGGACAAAGATGACGACTTCCGAGCTCCGCTCTACAAGAACGTGGAGATCAAGGGGATCCAAGTTCGGATGAAGTGGTGCGCGACCTGCCACTTCTACCGCCCCCCGCGCTGCTCCCACTGCAGCGTCTGCGACAACTGCGTCGAGGTAACACCCCCCACCCTGGGCATGCAGCTGGGGCTTCCCCCAGCAGGCCACCTCTTGGAGCTTCACAGCTGTAGCCTTGCTGCTGGACTCCTCCTAGGTAGTGCCCTTTGAAGCACAGCCCTCAGCTGTGTGTGCTACATGCACAGCTTGGTGGCAGCTTTGTCACCAGGGCTAATCAGAGTGAACATTTGTAATGCTGGCTGTGTCTGCCTTGAAGTAGCCATGGGATTGTGAGTGTAAAACAAGGGGTGAATGGGAGAGTCAGTTCAGAGGCAGGGTTCAGGAGAGCAGGAAATTCAGGGTGAACCATTGTAACTTGTCTGTGTGAGCTTAGGGCTCATCATTTAATGGGGAGCAAACTGGTGACTGCATTAGTGGACAAAGAGAGAAGCAAGAATGGTGTGTGAGCTTTAGGAAAACCAAACTCAGGATTCAGGGAGTGTTTCTCCAGTCACTGGAAGGAGCCCATTGTTTCAACACCCCAGCTCAGACTATGAACTCATTCATGTTTCTAATGTTGGTTGCTCTGAATTATGGGACTTTCCTGATTCTCGATATCCTTAAAGTCTGGGTGAGTCACAGGGATTTTTAAAAAATAACCCCTGATAGTAAATGTGCTTCTGGGCTACAGAATCTCCCAAACATGTAAGTACAGAGCCCTGTACTCACTGCAGTGTATTGCCAGGGGACACTTTTTATTGCTGAGCTAAAAATTTCACTTCTTAAGGATCATTTCTGCTGCAAGGTCTATTTTTTTTTTTAATAGAAAGATGAAATCTTTAATATGTCTAAAATATATTCAGCTGTGCCATTAAAATGAAAGGAATTGCTAATCAGAGAAGGAAAAAATCCCCGAGTCAGCTGGAATGCTGTACACACTACCTTTGTCCTAATCCTCTTTGCCATAAGCAAGGGAATAGTCCCAAAGAAAGCAGCACAGTTACATGTGAGAGAAAGGCTGCCTGGATTTATCTTGTGTCAGTCGTTTTCTCCTTCAGGGCAATAGATATCTAAGTTATAATTATCTGGAAGCAGTGCTGTGCCTGGGAACCATCGATAAATAGGACAAGGCTGTCCTGTTCTGGAAGGCTTTGGAAGGATGTGGGATTTCAGAAGCCTGAGAGTAAGGGCTGCCAAGGTCCCTGGGTAGAGGGGAATAGCCACAGCTATTCATAAGTGGTGACACACAATTTGTTTAGGCTGCTGTGAATTGTTAAATAGAGCTGGATTTTTTGGTAGAAAACTTGAATCATGTATTCCTGGTTTTAAAACAGAAATGCTCTCACTAATTCTAGATCCTGAGGATTGTTTAGATGATGGTAAATTCTCAGTTGTCCTGTGGAATTTCTTCCTTCCACCTTCCCCAGTGGCTCGGCATAAAAATTCATTTGCAACAAATGAAGTTTTCTGAGGAAAAGATTACTCAAAACTCAGTGGTATAAACACTTAAGTTTCATGCTGCCATAAAGCCTCCATGGAGTCAGTTCTGCAGCAGCAATGAACAGGGGAGAGAATCCAAAGGGAACCTGCAGAAAATAGCAGAAGGCAAGGTGACTCTGGGTAGCCCTCCAGAAATTCTATTGATAGTCAGGTCAGTTGAACATTCCCTGCTATTCTGGGGCACAAGTAAGAAGCTCTGCTTGTAATTTAATTATGACTGCTGTGGAGGAATATAGGCAAAAAGCATTAATGACTTCTGAATCAATAAATCATGGTCTTAAACAGCATGTTTTATTGATTCTTGTGATGCTTATTTTCCACTCACCTGTCTATTTTAGGCCAGCACTGAGATGCCAGTGGGAGCCTCTCTGCTGATGTTCCCATGGAACCCACTCAGGGTTGTAATTCTTGTGTTTTCAGTTTCAGCCTAGAATGTACAATAAAAATTCTTTTCCCAAATATAAAACTTTTGAACTAATTTGATAAAAATGCACAAACAACAAAAGCAGACAACACTTGCAGAAATAAAAAACAGTTAAAGCCTAAAACCTGCTGTTACCAGAGGGAGCCAAAAATGGATCTGTGACAGAAGTAGTCAGATTTTTGTTTTCTTTACTGAAATGTTTGCAGTGGGTACTTATAGTTTTATACTCCATAGGTATTTTGGGCTGCATGCAACCAGATTTGCTTAACAGACAGATGTTGTGTCAACATTTCAGATATAGCCTGAAATGATCTTTATTAAATTGCCCCTGCCATTTTTTAATGTGCTTTGAGAAAGCTCTAATCCATTTTCTTGTATTTTGTAAATTTTTGGTAAATACATTGTGCAAAACTTAGAAATATCAAACCATCATTGAGCAGTGTTTAAAAACAGCATTACCACAAAGCAAATAAACAGTTCTCTTGCTGATGCAGGGAGTGTGTAATGTCTGTTCTGCAGAACACAGAGGTAAGAAGGGGTTATTTCCTGCACCTGATCTTGTCCTCACGTCAAGAATAATCCCATTGAAGACAGTGGATTTACATGCTTACAGAACTCTGTAAAGGCCTCTGAAAGGTGTCTCTGGCTTGCCCTCATTATTAAATCTCCTGTTAAAAGGCATTTGATCTTTTGTCTGAGACAAATAGTCAGGTTTGGGTTCATAACTGTAAATGAACCTGTGCAGAACTTTGCCTGTGTCTGATCCAGCTGTTGCTTTTCTTTATGGATCTGCTTGGTAAAAAAGTATATTTGGTGATGTCCATTGTTTAGAGTGGATTAATTCAGTGATATATAAATACTGAAATGTGGGGCAGGGAATTCTGCAGCAGTATTGCATCTTGAAACCATTCTAGGTTATAATAACTTCATTGTAATTGACTCGTGCTAAGGATGATAAAAAATTAGGGCTTCTGCTGCTAGCAGATAAATAGACTGTCTTTTTTTTAATATATCCTCTCTTCAAACCCCATAAACACTCAAGTACCTCTCCATCCATAGACAGTGAAACAACTTGGTCCTAAAAAGAGTCTTACAAAGATAGTCAAGCATTCTGTAAAGCTGCAGAACTAGTCTGATGTAATTTTACATGACAGTGGTTTAGATTCATCTCTAAGACAATGTATTTTCTTTCACTGTTTGGATATTTTTCCCTGTGTCTCCCTTTCTTTACAAGGACTTTGACCATCACTGCCCATGGGTCAACAATTGCATAGGACGGAGGAACTACCGCTATTTTTTTCTCTTCTTGCTGTCCTTAAGTACACACATGGTTGGAGTGTTCACCTTCGGGCTCATCTTCGTGCTGAACCACATGGAAAAGCTGGGAGCAGCCCACACCACCATCACGTATCCTTCTTTCTGCTCTTCCAAGACCCCCGGTGACTGAGGAAAATGTGAAAGAAAGACTCTGAGGATTTGTCCTCCTGGAGCTGCTGGGGCCTCTCCTGATCCCCCTGTGCTCCTCTCCTGGGAATGCCCAGTGCAGGTTTCCCTCTGTCCCCACCGTGCTGTGTTCACATCCTTTAACTCCAGAAACTGTGGCTGACCTTTTGTCTGTCTCAGTCTTTGTCATGCAGAAGGATATGCTGCCTCCCTGAATTTTACTCACAGTCAGGTGTGACTCAGAGCTGCTGGGTGCTGTTTACTGTGTTTAAAACTCCATCACTGTATTCTAGAGCAGAGCTTGCTCTGGGAGCAGCCCCTGCCTGCTGGTGTAGTGCTCTGAGGGGTGTCACTGCTCTTACTGGAGCAGTGCAGAGCATTCCCTACAGGATAGTCAGAGCCAGACTCAATGAGTTCACAGTACTTTTTACCAACTCAAGGGTAAGGACCCAGACTAGGAGCAGATGGACTTAACCTTGAGATAAAGTTTAGTTAGCCTCGCTTAAAAGGGCTACAGGAGAGCTGGGGAGGGACTTTGGTCAAGGGCCTGGAGTGACGAGACAAGGGAGAGCAGGCATAGTTTAGATGTGAGGAAGAAATTCTTCACTATGAGGGTGGGGAGGCCCTGGCACAGGTTGCCCAGAGAAGCTGTGGCTGCCCCATCCCTGGAAGTGTCCAAGGCCAGGTTGGACGGGGCTTGGAGCAACCTGGGCTGGTGGGAGGTGTCCCTGCCCATGGCAGGGGGTGGAATGAGGTGATCTTTAAGGTCCCTTCCAACCCACCCCATTCTGTGACTCTGACACTCTCCTTGTTTCCAATATTCGTTCTCTCCTTTTCCTCTCTCTGTCTTTCACAGCCTCTTTTGCCCTCAGTCATCCCAGTTTCTTTAACTCTTGGATGCAGGATGGCTGTCATGTGTGTGGCTGGCTTGTTCTTTATCCCAGTCATTGGTCTCACTGGCTTCCACATAGTTCTGGTGGCCCGAGGGCGCACAACGAATGAACAGGTAAGAAGCAACCCCTTCTCTGTGTTTGTGGCTGAGCTGTGGAGTTGGGAAGGAAAGTCAGCAAGTCAGCTTGGGTAAAGCAAAAAAAATGATCCAAATCTTAGCAGTAACACTCTTACTGGAGCTTTTGTGAAGATCTAGGAAGATTGCCAATATTTTTTTATTTTCAGGTTTTTTTTTAATGCACTACAGGCAAAGATTTCCCCTTTCTAACCACAGAGAATCATCCCAGGCTTATTTATCATTTAGAATCCACTCATGGCCTTGAAATAGGTTTTATGTGGTGAATACCATCCACCCCAGAAGTTCAAACTTTATGAGTCAGACTGAACAATCCATGAGACTGAGTGAAAGAAAGGAAAAGATTAAATCATGCCTTTGCCCTGTCTCCTGATATTTTGAACTCCCCCAGCAAGCCCACACTGCACATAATAAGGTCTGAGTTAGCTCTTTGTCTCTCTCTTGTTGTCCTGTGTATGAGCACACACACACTCGGCGCGATTGTGCCCAACTTGTTTTGCTTCTCCAAACCAAGTGCCAACACGGCATCTTGTGCCAAGCAGGCTGTAAAACCTGAGTTCCCCTGCAGGTCCTGCAGTGTCCATGATGCACAGCCCCTGTGGGGGTGATCCAGACCCACATGTGCACATGGATGGCTCAGTGTGGGTGACAGATCTAGTCTGGGGTCAGTGGCACGTCCTGGCTGTTCCTGAGGGCACCCTTTGCACTGGGGCAGGCACTGCCAGCCAGCTCACACAGCCCTTCCAGCCACGTTCCTCAGGCTCATTAACTGTGTGCATTCTGGTGCCTTACCCTGCCACAGCTCCAGCTCCAAAGCACCCCTCACATCGGGGCTTTTTTCACCTTTTGTGCCCCATCATACTTCCTTTCCCTTGTGGTTTGTTTCTTTTTCAGATGTGTTTTTGCTGCCCTTGCACCCATGGGTGCTCTGCAGCTCACCCTGAGCTGCCCTGGCAGTCCTGGGGGCTGCTGGCTTCCTGCCTGTGGAGCTGCAGGGCTGCCACTGGAGACATCTGTCTGAGGCCAGGCCCTGTAAACTGAGATGGCATTGTGTCCTGTCCCACCAGAGACAATAAAAACTCTTATCCACAATAGTGGGGGAGGTTTACATAAGCAAGGAGTCTGAAGTCATCCTGAACGGTTGCCTAACATGGCCTTTGAACAAAGCAGGCTTCCATAGCTGTCATCTCCAAATGCTTCTCTCTGTCCTGCTCAGAATCATCTGCTCTTCATTTTAAAATTGATTTTGGCCAAGTATTAGGCTTGATAGTGCTTATGATAGTAGCATGAAACTCAGGGCATTTTGGACTCCTGGCCCAAATCGTGGTTTGCCTTAGGCTTGTCTTTGTGCAGAGATGAAAATTTTAGGCTGAGGAAGAAGGAAAAATTTTACTTCAAAAAAACTGAAATTTAACTTCTTGTCTTTGTGGCTGCAGTAACATTTGGGAAGGTTGAGAATTTCTCATTTAACTTGATTGAAACAACTGTTACAAAATGTATCCTAGCTTGGATTGGTTTCCCGAGCTACCAAACCACTTGAGATTTAATTTATCTTCCCGTGCCATTCTGAAAATTAAATATGATCTGGTCTTAATTTCTGTTTAGTCATATGTAGTGGCTATCTGTAACTGAAAGATGGATGTTCCCAGCCTTCAGGTCCCTTTCAAAGGAAGTATATCTAAGTAATTAGAGCACCAGACCAGGAGTGATGGATATGAGATCTGCTCCTGGATTTGCCACTGTTCTAAAACATTCACTTTTTTCCTACAGCCAGTGTTGATTCTCTTTTCTTGCACTGGTAGTTATTTGTTGTCAGTTTTCCAGTTGCAATATGCTCTGTTTCACTTGTCCTCTTTTCCCAGTACATTTTATAAGCCAGTGGTACAGACATTTTTGGTTTTTTGCTGCAAATTTTTGGTATTTGTTCATTCCAGAGTTTGTTCTGAGCATTCATAGTAGGCAGACTGTGATTTAAATGTGCATAGTGGCTGAGTTTAGATGTTTGTGAGCTTTCTGAATGCCTCTGAAATTCTTTTATGGAATCAAAATAACCCATAGTCCAACATCTGCTTATATCCTGGTATTTTTAGTTTCTGAATAGAGTAAATAAATATCCTTCCTTCTGAGACTGCTTTCTATCAGTGGATTTCAAACTACTTTAGAAACCAAATTGATATAATTAGTACTGTAATCTGTGAGTTAGAGAAATTTTATTTTTATTGTGTTTGAGAAAATGAGCACAGAGAGATAAAATGCTTTGCCAGCATCTGGCACAATTCAGCTTAAGCCTAAGATTGAATGCAGATGTGCCAAAGAGCCCAGGCCCACGTTTTAGTCATCAGGTTACTCTTCCAGCTCTCAGAACTTCCAACATATCTCTCTTGGCCTTTTCAAGAGTTTTATGTTATATCAACAATGCCAGCAGAATATATTGCAAAGTCACTTAATTGTGAAAGTGACTTAATTGTGTTATTTCATGTGAAAGTAATTTAAGTATTTCTGGTACTCTGTAAACTTGTTGCTCCATCAGAACTACGAGTTGATTAAAAACCCTTACATGCAAATAGCAACAGTAACGCTTTTAGAGGCAACCACTATTAATCTCCCTGGCTTTTTTGGGATCTGTCCCCATATGATTACTTTCAAGTATCTCTCTGTAGAGTACAAACTCTTTATAATGCTTGTGAAGCCTTGGATGGATCCCTCCAGTCTAACGAGGCTTGGCTTTTATTAAACGTACTCATTTCCAAGCAAACATTGTAATCACCGGGGAGTTCTGGCACCCTCCTGCATAAAGCACTGATTTGTACTGATTGCTGCTAGGGAGGGGATCTGAGAGAGAGGAAACATTGCTCTCATCCAGCATTACAGACGTGGATTTGACATTCCTGTTGGTTTGGAGAGGACTTGCCAAGGCAGAGGAGTGGAAGTGACGGGAATGAAAGGAGCCAAAATGGGCTGTTTGGCTGAGAGCAGGCACAAATCCAGGCAGGAGCAGCATGGAGAGGTGAACATATGCACTTTGAAACCCAGTCACATTGAGCACACTGTCCTTTTGGGAAGGATCTTCATTTGAGTGCCTCCTGGCTGGAATTAGCTGACGGAGGTGATGTGTTAGAGCTGGAGAGAGGAAGTGCAGCATTCAAAGTAACATGATCTGTTTGGGAAGGACAGAAGGGTCAGAGCAAGGCAGACTTGTTCTTGGCTTTCTGAAGGTTGGATGATGACTTTGATATAAGCAGAGGTTTGAGCACTGTCCTGACTGTGTTTCCAGGTGACAGGTAAATTCCGCGGGGGAGTGAATCCTTTCACCCGAGGATGCTGTGGGAATGTGGAACATGTGCTCTGCAGCCCCTTGGCTCCCAGGTAGGAGAAACACTGGCAACTGGGAGTGAGGGAGGCAGAGCAGCTGTTGGGACAGAGGAAGAAAATGTGCTTGGTTGGGCTCACAAGCCAAAGATCATTGATGAAATAAGAGAAAAGTAAAGCGAGACAGTCCCGAAGGCAGAGCTCTGTGGTGGCTCTTCCCTCTTGCATGGCTGTGACCTGTCCAAGCTTTCTTCATGTAATTCACAACCCTTATCCCAGAAATACTTATTTGGAATGAGCAGGTCAAATTATGTCAAGAGCTGATAGCTTTGTCTTCAATAACTTGTTTGTCCATATCAGTAACAAGGGAGGTTTCCATATGTTGTCATACTCCCCACATGACTTCTTACACTGTGCAGTCAAGGTCTGGGCTGCTGGAGAAAAGGAAGGAAGCTAAAATCAGCCTTTCTCCTTAAGACTTAAATCTAATTTAAGTCTTCTGTGGTTTTCAATCTCACTGGCACTTTCATTATCATAAAACAGATCATCAGTGAGGTCTACATCACAGAACTTGGGATTTTATTAATGGCTTTCTATTTTTGGGGAAATAGATTTATCGTGTCACATTTTGAAATCAGGATCTTAATGCAGGCGATCAGATGGACTATAAATATCCTAGGTGCTGGGCTGTCCAGCCTGCAAACGTGTTAATAATCTTACTACAAGACTTATTTGAGCCTTTTCAGGGTATTGAGCAGTTCCAGACCCTGACACTGTTATCTGCCTTTTTCCCCCCCTTTATTATGCAACAGGTAAGTCCTAAAGGATTGCTACATGTGTTAATGTAAAGACACTGAAGTAGCTGCTTCTCAAACTTATCAAAACATGAAAATTGGGTCAAGATACATTAGAAGAGCCAGATATTAGAAATTGTGAGGCACTCCTATTAAGAGAGGGGTGTAAGTACCATCATTGTGGCTATTCACAGAATTGTAGCAAGCAGGACTTTAGTGTTTGGTGAAGACCTGTTCACATTGTCCTGCATATTGAAATCACTGAGCCATCACTACTAGAATGTCCTGTTCACTACAAAACCCAGAGAAAGCTGGTGTGTGTCTTGATGTTTAAGCATTGTACAGCCACTGGCCACTTTCACTTACAGAATTCTGTTCCACTGGAAAGAAATTAGAGATCTGAAGTCAGCCATTTCCCTTTAGATTTCTTGCTTCCTACAGACCTGTCTGCCTCTGTTACCTCCATTTATTTGAACACTAAACATGCCTCAGAAACAAGTCACCACGTGGTAAGTCAGAACTGGCAGCACATCATCTTCTCCATGGTAACTCCCCACATGCTGGGTCTTATTCCCCCAGTCCTGGACTCCCACTGCAGGGCAGCTGGTTCATGTTCACTGGGTGAGATCTGGTCAGTCACTTCTGTTGGTGATAGGCCTCTCTTGCTCTCTTCATGCTCTTTTCCACCAGTGCTTTAAAAATTGTGCTTTTTACTGCATCCTCTCCATTTGCTCACTAAAAAAGCCCCATTGATCTTTTTACTGCTGTTCAGTTATCACATCTGTTGAAATAAATGGAGGTTGCTTACCTAGATTCTGACACATTCTTAAATCATAACCTGGAAGCAGGAAGATTTACTTGTCTCTAAGCCTCGTTCTTAGATTATTGTTTATTTTAATGATGACTGTTGCCCAATGAATCAGGTATGTAATAGAGCCCAAGAAGAAGCAGGCTGTGAGTGTGAAGCCTCCTTTCCTCAGACCTGATTTATCTGAGCGACAGATCACAGTGAAGATCAGTGACAATGGGATCCAAGCCAACCTCAACCGGAGCAAGGTGAGGCAGCCTTCAGGAGCTGCTTGGGAAGGGCAGGGGTTATCAAGGGGTATGGGAATGAGTCTGTCATTGACAAATCTCTCTGAGATGATGAGGCATTTCTTGGAGAAGGTGACAGAGGTTGAGTCTTGTCATATACTTCATCCTCTGAAGGTAACCCAGGTTCAGCAGCAGCAGCTCTTGATCCAGGAGCAGTTGGTAACAGGCAGCTCTAGAATGGAAAGCCTCTGGGCTTCTCTTGGCAGAGGTGGCTGTTCTTTGCAGTGGTTATTTTCTGTCCCAAGAGTTGTCACCCCTTGATGTTCAAATTAATTTTAATGAAACCCTGTACCATCAGGTCAGCTTTTCTGTTTCCAAGAATGTTCTGAGCTTCCAGGCTGCAGGAACGCTTGTGGTCCAGTGAAAGGAATATTGACTCAGAAGCTGAGTTCTTTTATCTCCTCTTTTTTCTTCACTTTCTTCTGGCATGAATAGAGAGAAAGATTTTTTAGTCCTGTAGAAAGCAGTAGATTCAAAAGAAGCCAACTTGCAAGATTATTGTGGATAGTTACTTCTTACAGTCTTTGGAAAGTTGCTTGCTGAGAGCTACCTGGAAAGCTGCTGAAAAATGCTAGAAAACACCATTGTCTTCTACCACATATGAACTAGTGTGATGATAATGGTATTTAGCATGCCAAGTAGACCAGCATAGTGCAGTTAAAATTATACTGGCTTGTTATGACAGTGCTGATTTGACATGTCCTTGTCTGCAGTGGATGCTAAATCCTGCTTGTCATTACAGGTATGGGTAGTTCTTGTTCTGTGATACATCTAGCACTCTGACACATGCTGTTGTTTAACCAAGTTTCATGCAATGATTGATTTTTTTTTTAAATCATTTTCAGTCTAAAATTAGCCTGGAAGGTCTGGAGGATAAAAGTATGGAGGGCCAACCACCTCTCCCACCCAAAGGAGATCCAAGCAAGTACTCAGAGCTAAAAGGGCAGCTGGGTGCCAGTGAAGGTACAGTTGCATGATCAGTGTTTTATTTTTATTAATAAGAAAATATTTCAGCCTCTTTAAAAAGCCTGTGGTAATCTTTCAAAACATTAACAGGACCTGGGCGAAGGGTTTTTTTCTATTTATAGGAGTTCCAAGCTAGGGAAATTTACAGCAGGAAAGGGAGAGAAAAGTCAGCTTGAAGTGGTTAATTCAAACCTAGGTTGGATATTTCTATCAGTTTTACTTAACACCTTGATGCTATTAGAAAAACCTTTTTTTTTTTTTTTTTCAGATAAATCCAGTAGCTGATTTCAGCCCAAAGATCTAGTATTTCGAATTAGGCTAAATTACTACTCACCAAAATATGTCACCCCACTTAACATACTATACTTTGTTTCTTCTTCCCATTACCTTGCTGATCTGGCAGCAATGTGCTGTTACTTTCACAGGGGCTCCTTGATTTTTGTGGAATTCTGCATAAAAGTACTGCGAGTTTTGTTCTTCCCAGAGCAGATCTGTTTGTGGAGGACCCCGGATAGGGAGGAATGATGGATGGTAGCTTTCTGTGCACACCCATTCTAACAGAAAGTCCTTTTTTTTTTTTCTTTTGCAGAAGGTGGCCTTTCACCCAAACTCATCAGCCCCCCCACTCCTGCCATGTACAAGTACCGACCCGCTTTCAGCAACAACCCCAAAGTTCACTACCACGCCACGGCCGAGCAGGTGAGTGAGCCTGGCAGTGTCTGCTCCCAGCCAGGGCAGTGTGGAGCTGGGCATGAACTCCCTGCCGGGCCCCAGTGAGTGTCAGTGTCAGAGTTTTAATCAGGACCCGTGGCACTGTTGTGTGACACTGCATTATTGTCACTGTGCTCCCCATGAACACAGGGCTGATGTCACAGCTCTCCTCTACTGAGCCTGACACGTCTGTCCTGCTGCTGGGCCAGTGTTTGGGCCTGACCCTGAGATGCTGACAAGTGTCACCTCCCACTGGCTTCTCCTGACACAGGTGCCACCCCACGTTCCCCTCAGAGGAGCTGGGCATGCTGAGCACTCCTCTGGATCAGACCCCTCAGCCAACAGTCACTATGCTCACGTATTCCTTAAGATGGCAGCTTGCAAAACAGAAAGAACTTTTAAAACATCCCAAGAGATATTTTAGTTAAAATTAGTGGAAGACTCCTCATATTTGACCTTCCTTAGTACCTTTTCAACACAGTTGGGTTATATGGAAAAAAACCACCTTCCTAACACTTGGCATCGTTTTCTCCCACAAAAAAAACTGAGGCCCAAAGAATTAGAGAGATATGCTCTGGATTTTCAACAGTTTTCTCCTTTTTTTAGGAGTTTTGGAGCATATTTTCTCATGGATTTATTGAAAATATTCCTTGGCTCCCAGAGATGCAATATAGATCCAGGAGAGGTTCTGGTTAGGCCAGGAGCCTGGGCAGTGCTGGGAAGTGATAACAGGGTCCAGCACCTTCACTCTGAGTTGCTGTTTCAATCCTGACCTACAACAGTGTCGTTGCTGTGGGCTGACTGGTGTGAATACAACCAGCTCTGGGGACTTGTTCAATTTTGTAGCAGTCACAACTGTCTGGTAGTCAGGTGGGAATATCCTGAAGTGGAGTTCACTTGGCAAGCTGATGGGAGGACGTGCCTCTGTCTGCCAAGCCTGAGCAGGGCACAGAGGGAAGGATGAGGTGAGGAATGCCCTGGTGTCTGTTCTGTGGCACTTCTTCACCTGTCACTGTGATTCTGCTTTTGAGCAGCGAAAGCTGGTAGGAAACAGGGATCAGGACAGAAGAATAAGCAGCACAAATAAATCACGTCCTTGCTCTCTCATCCTCCTCTACAGGCTGCCACTTGGTCTCCTTTTTCCAGAGAAGGCCAAATTTAGCACCATGCTCTGGAAGAGAGTGAGCTGTTTTGCATATTTCTCTATCTTCTAACTCAAAGAAAAAAACCTTTAAAAGCTTCACAATAAAAGAGATTTTTATAATTTAGCTTTTTCTTTATAGCTTTCCTTTGAAAGAAACTAGATAAAGAATAACCTGTGTAGACTGCATTTGTGATTAAATATGTGACTGATAATAATTCCTGTTTGCAGAACCAGTGCAGCCAATTTATTGTGCATTATGGTAAACTCTTCTTCAAAAATAACAGCAAAAATTATTTGCTTAGCACAGAATGGCATTTTAAGTGAACAGAACTGTAAGCAATTTTCACAGAGTAAAACAAAGTGAAGTCTTATCTGTTTTCATTGCATAAATAAATTATGGCCTCTGATTCCTTCTCTGATGTGGCCACTTTGTCCTGCACAGGCAATAAAAAAGAGAAAATTGCTTCATTTTGTTGTCTAAATGGTAGGAAGGAGCCTCTCTGCTTTAATTAAACTTATGTGCCTAATTTTGAAGACCTATGACCAGAAATTCAGAATTACTGAATATTCATAGCACAGAGTAAAGTGGATAAGAGTGTTCTGGTCCCCAGTGTGTTGAAATGAAGCAGAAAGTATTTCTGTCTCAGCACACAAAACCAGACATCCCTCAACTCAAGAGCTATTTGTAGAAAACTCTAAGTGCAGTGGTTTTTCCAAGGGCAGTATTATCAGATTACAATCTGATTTACCTTGTCTGAGACTTGAGCCTCAGTTTAGGTCTCACATTCAGTGTTTTCAGTGTCCATGTATTAGCTTATCTATTACTGTCAATATTATTTAGCACTTAGTATGAATAGCTCCTCCTTGCTTCTAAGGTGCTAATCCAGGTGCTAAACAGGACTGAGGAGACTCCTTGTAATGAACCTGTGTCATAGCTGGGATCTGAGAGAAGACCTCCAGCTCTTTCCTTCCCCTGCAGTCCCTGTGCAGAGCAAGCCTGTACTGACATGACACTGGCTTCTGTTTCTCATGTTCACCTCTGTTTTAGATCACCCTGCAGGAGGGACACAGCCAAGGGGCTTTGATAGAAGAGGATGGCAGGAGCCTTGATTACCAGTCCGAACCCAGCCTGGACATCCCCAGCTACAGGAAGAGCTCCCTCCACAAGACCTATCAGTCTTCCCCACTGCAGATAGATTCCTTTGCCATCAACTCACGATCCCTGAGCCTGAAATCTGCTGGCAGGAGAGGGACAGACAAAGTGCCCCTTCATCCCATGAAGTCTGAAGGGGCGGCTTCCACCCCTTACAAAAGCATCTTTTCTCCCAATTCCCTGTCCAACAGAAACGGGAGCCTTTCCTATGACAGTTTGCTGAACCCCATGTCCCCCTCGGGGAGGAAGTGCATGGCCCACTCTGCAGTGAGCTCTGTCGGGTACCACTCCCCGTATCTGTCAGCCAAAATGTGCCACCTGCGGGGCAGTGACCTGCAGCGCCAGCCCCCCCAGAGCTTCAGCCCCGTGCTGGGGGCTCCGGCTCCGCACCAGCGAGACCCCTCCCCGGTGCGCTACGACAACCTTTCCAAGACAATTATGGCGTCCATCCAGGAAAGGAAGGAGATGGAAGAGAGGGAGAAGCTCCTCCACTCGCACCCCGACTCGGTGTTTGCAGACTCGGGTGTCTATGACACCCCCAGCTCCTACAGCCTGCAGCAGGTCAGCACACTGTCCGAGGACCCGCGCGGCATGGCCATGAGATACGGGTCCAGGGACAATCTGATGGCCGCCACCAGCTTTAGCACAAGGAACCCTATACTGCAGTCCTCAGTGTCTTCACTCTCAAGTGCAATGACAAGAGCACCAAGGACTTCCACAACCTCTCTGCAAGCTGATTTAGCCAATAATAACGTGCAGTCCCACCAGGCGCTGCAGGGCAGGGTGAGCAATGGCTCCTACAAATCCCCGGGCCACCAGGTCCCGTCGTCCCCCACAGGGATGCCCAGGTCACCCTCCTACGGAGGCCCGAAGGCCGTGTCCTTTGTGAACACTGTGGAAATCACGGAGGTGCAAGCAGTGGGAGCACAGAGGTACGTACTGCCCCGGGGGTGCTTGGCCATGGCAGCCTGCCCTTGGCTGGAGGCACGACCCAGGTGACACGTTTGCTGTAGGCCACGAGGGGGGGGGGTTGTGGGTGCTCTTCAGTTCCGTGACACCCCCACAGCAACGTCATCATGACAAAATGTTAGCACGTGTGCTGTAGCTTGAACTGCAGGTGGTTGAGTCAGTTGTATAAGTCACGGTGAATTGTAGTCATAAGGATTATTTGTCTAAAGATTATTTGGAAGATCTAACTTTCAGGAGGCAGACAGCCATTTTCTCCTCTTCATATGTGTTTAAAAAATGAGCCTGTTTCAGTGAAAGAAGACCTGTGGACTTTCCTTTGCCTCTCTGCCCTCTGTTTGAGACCTGGCTGTGTCAGCTGCTGCTCTAGGAAAGATGATGATAGGAAAAGCTGTTTGCTTTTTCTCAGTCTCTGGTTTTTGGTTCTATCGCTGCTTTTACACTGTGTTTATTTAAAAGGTAGAGCCTGTAAATTCACTTCAATTCAGCTCTTTGAGGTTATGAAGAATACAATGTCTGGCAAAAGTGGTCTAGCTATTAAAATAGCTACAGGTCCCATCAGGTGTTAAAGAAAGTGGCAGACATATGAGAACATTGCAGAGGATTTTTTTTACTGAAGTTCCTAAAGTCAAGTACCTAGATTAATAAATAAATAACTTAATAAACTAGTGAAGTAAACCTCCCACAAGCATTCTGTGCTTTGTAAACCTGGCACATTTTCTCTGGCAGTAACACTACAAATGACTTTCCCTTCTCTCCTTTCCCCTAAGATTCCCAAGCTCCTTCGTGCCTCATTTCAGGAGGCAGACTGTGTTCTTCAGGAGATTTCAGCACTAAACTAGGGCTTTGATAATACTCTGTTGAGGCAAATTTAGCATTTGGTCCCTACATATTTCAGCTGTTTGGGGACACAGCAGTGTTTTATGAAATCACCCCATTAGTTCCATCTCTGTCTGTGTGTTTTGCTGGTTCAGATGCCCACAGCTCCAGTCTCTGGTGGAAGCACAGCTCAGCCACGTCGGGCTGGTGGGAGCGGATGGACCTGCTGCTCCAGCTCCAGGAGACAGCTGTCAGACCAGATTGCCACAGAAAAAGTGGCAAAAACTCCAAAACCCTCTGGCCTCCAGGAAAGGTCAGGGTGGTCTGAAATAGCTGGGACTGCCTCTGTCTGCAGGCAGCAGGAAGTGTTCTGTCCTGGAAGGGACGTCAGCCCCCGGTCACTGCTGTTGGCAGGAGCTGCTCTTAGACTTGAGAGTGAGGCAAAGCCCTGCAGACATCATCCAGCCCTGTGCAGGAGTGAGGCAAAGCCCTGCAGACATCATCCAGCCCTGTGCAGGAGGACACTGAGGACACAGCAGCCCCCAGTCATGCTGATACTTCCAGAGCATACACAAGTTCTTTTGTAGGTTTTTATCTAATTACTTCAAGAATCCTGGGGAAGAGACACATTATGCTTTAGTGTGTAGTAGCCTGGATTTAGAAGATCTTTTGAGGAGAGCCTGTTGTCCATGCTCCCTGGCACTAAGTCAGAAAAAAGGAAATTATTTTAAAGAGTCCATCTGGATTATGGTCTTTAATTACAGGCATCCTAGAATACTTCCTGAATTGATTCAGTTTATGTCTTCTGTCACAAAGAAGTCTTACCAATCCACCTGTCTTATGTGTTTTAGAGATGAGCAACATAATTTTATCTCAATATTTAGCTAGGAAATGGTTTTTTTTCTGAATATTTTCTGATTGTAAGACACAATTTGGCTTAAGGTCAGTAGTGGTGACAGTTAAACCCTCCCGCATCCTACAGATGTTTATGCAATTAATTTAAATCAACAAAGCATTTAAGCAAGTAATTAAATGAACAAATATTACTGGGGTCTTATCCACTAACCTAATGGCCAAATAAATTCTCTCATTTCAGTGGCTTTTCATCCAGTGCATTGGCTTCAACCAGCTTTCTCCCAGGCTTGAATATTTTGCAATCCTGGGACTCAGGGTAACAGGGGTGATTGTTTATCCTGAGTGAAGCCATTCTGCTATCACACTTTGTCACTAACATTGCATCTTTTGATGTTTCCTTTGATGCAGGGATGACATGCAGTTGAAGACACCTCACAGTAAAATCAATGGACAGCCAAAAGGAATAGTCAGGTTGGGCTCCACATCAAGTTCCCAAGGGACCCCTGTCAGCCCTGCTAGACACTCAAATGTTAAGAAGGTGTCTGGAGTTGGTGGAACAACCTATGAAATTTCAGTGTAAAATAAAATTAGTTAAAAATAAAGAGCCATCCACTCAGCCAGCCATGAAGCTAGGAGCACTGTGAAGACTCAAATAACAACAAAGAAGGAGCAGCAGCGGCCGGCCACTCTCCTTTTCTTGTTTTGGGTTTGTTCTGTTTTCATCTTTCTCTTCTGGCCAAAAACCAGCTGCAGCCTTATTCTTGAGGGAATTAAACTGTACAGTCTATCAGACTCTTCCTGAAGAGGGAAGGGAACTGGCAGGAACTGGCTACGACCTGACACCACGGCCCCGAGGGTTCCCTTCCTGCGGGGGAGCGCTGAAGCCATCGCGCGTCTGTCCAGCGAGTCTCTCGTGTACCAGTTGTGCTGTGACGGTCAGTCCGGGGTCATTCAGCTTTCCCATGCCTGTTCCCAGTTCTCCTGGCCAGTGATGTGTCCAGCAGGAGCCAAGGACCACCTGCTGTTTTCCTGCTGCCATGGAAGGCAGGTTTCCTGTGCGAGAACTGCCCCGCGTCCCCCCGGCACTGCCGCTTGGGTTCCTTCTCCTGGGAAGGAGCAAGGCAAGGCCACTTGGGCTGCAAACACCATGTCGTCTTCAAAAGCCTCCCTGGTCCTGGATGGGAGCAGGAGAAAGGATCTCAACAGCTTCTCCCTGTCTGCCAGTCTCCTCCCTGTGTGTGACACTGTGTGTGTGTGTCTGTCTCTCGTGGAAAAGGACCAGGAAGGATCTTCCACTGACCTCTCGCTCCCTCTGGGTTCTAAAGGCTTCTCTGACTCGGAAGCAAAACCAAGCAGATAAGAAAGGAAATGTTTGGATGGGAACATACTTTAAACAGCCGTCAGCTGCTTTCCCTGCACCCTCCCTGTTCCCCGTTGGATTTAGGCAATAACCTGGTTTACTGCCCTGCCCTGGTGCCGTCTGTGTAATCCCACAACAAGGTTGTCATGAGCTGTTGAATTTACAGTGTGTGTAACTGAGCCAAGTGTACATCTAAAGGATATAAATTTTCTGTCTACCTAATTACTAGCACATTCCCTTTGGTCTTCAATACTGTTAGACAAAGGATTTTCCATTTGGGTTTTTTCCCCGGGGAACAACTTTTTAAAATAGTATCAATCAAATCTATTTAACATTCTGAGGTTTCCTTTTCGTGTCTCCAGAAAAGTACATTTACTTTGTTGGATTTAAAGACAACTTTACTATAAAAAAACAAGAAAGGGGTGCATTACTTTTATCACAAATATGAGGACTCTGGCAAAGCTAATTTTGGGACAAATGGATTTTTATTTCTCTGTTCCTTATCTCCTTTTCCTTCCCATGCAGTTACCACCTCAGAAGTCAAAAGTACTGAGATCTGGACCAATGCTAACTAGCCAGATCACGTGTGCAATTAAGAATATCCTGAGCGACTGTTGCCAAAGTCACTAAAAATTATTCTTTTATCACTGAGCCAGTCAGCATATGAAACCTCGACTTCCCACCTGGTTCTCCTGGTGAATGGTTTTGACTAGAGAGCTAAATCCATCATTTTTCAGGATATTTGTTTCAAGGGGTTAAATCCTTTTCAATCCTTGACTATAATGAGGAGCTCTCCAGGTATTTGGTAGCAATTCAGAATGTGTTGATAACATCTTATTTGTTTTCATGTATGTTGAGATTAATTGTTCCAGAAGGCAAATACTGACCTTAGTTTTGCCTGGTTAAAATTTGTATTTTAATTTGATAAATCTTGACATCTGCTGCAATACATGGTTATTATGTCCCTTGTATATCACATTATTTTTTGGGGACAAAGGTTGAAGAGAACATAAGAAAGTTAATCATCTCTCTGTGGAATGCTCTGTGTTGCCTGAAGGGAGAAACCTGGAAAGCAATGCACCTGCAATAGGCTGAAGTTCTGAGAGAGGGAAGTAGAAGTGATATTTTCAGTGCCTACTGTAGGGACATTGCAGAGCAGAGAAGCAATAGTCCTTCTATGCAGATTTGCTCACTGGCATGTAGAATATTGTCTTTAGTTGGATGCACCACGGTACCAGAAAGATGCTGGCAAACTGGATTAGGTACACATGGAGCAATATGTATTAAAGGACTGGCTGGGCTGGCTAATGAGATGATTTAAAGGGCTAAAACGTGCCACTGGCGAGGCAATGAAGGGGAAATCAAGTATCATAATTGTACAGATATGTTAATTAAAAGTTGCAAAACCAAAGGTAAATCAAAGGGTTGTCACTGGTAACCAATGGTCTCCATTTAGAAGGGGGCACAGAAGCTGGAGGAGAAGGGGCAGTGGAATAGTCTTCCAAGGCAGAGTTTTGGAGCCAAAGTATTCAGGACAGTCAAACTATATTTGGACAAGTCATTAAAAGAATTTCTGTGAGAGGTGAACCTGTGGGGACAAGAGGCTAGACCAGATGGCCTTATAGATTTCTTCCATCTTTAACTGTTACTAATCTGCCATCTACCCTGATGTTAACTCCTCAGGAGGATGCAGTACTTCCTTAAGGACTGGAATTCACTCTGGTGCATAGAGTATCACAAGAATTACTTGTTTTTAAAGTATCACCTATGCCATATGTAAGCCCTGAAAAAGAGGGGATATGAGACACAGGGAGTTTGGGCTTGGGAGCTGGACAAGGGCACATCTGATCATGTATCTTTGAATACCTACATGAAATTCATGCAAGCAAGGCTGAAAATTTGCACCAGTGTAACATTTGAGATTTGCATCCCAGTGATGCTCCACTTTGATCGTTCTTTCTCTTGCATTTATAAATGAAAAAGCTACTGAGGAACTTGAAGGGCCAAAGAGCCTTTGAAGTTAACTACATTAGTTCATGAGAGAATTTCTCAGTAAGACTAAACACAGTATTGTGTGTATAAAGCACTAATATCCAGGGTTATTTTGACATAGTTCACAAGGGGTAAGGGAGGGAAAAATGAATGCACTGTGTCAGTACAGGTTCAGAAGTAAGGATTATGTATTTTGTGAGTAGTTTTGCCCACAGTTGAGAGACATTCAACTTCTTCATAGGTTTACAATGGTACCAAAGTCTTTTTTTTTTTTCCTCTTGAGGTTTGCATTTAGTTCAGTGCACATAGCCTGGAGTAAATGATTCAAATTTTCTGAAAGAATAATCTAAGCAGAACTGTTAACAGGAGATTGCATGCAGCAAATCCAGCCTCATTTTCATCCAAGGCACTGAGCCTGCAGTTATTTTCTCATAAATCTAAGTGTCTGTTTCCATAGTTCCTGTTGTGGGGCTGGGGACCTATTTATTAAATCCAGCTTTTGAGCAGATCCAGCCCATGTTAAAGTATAGTTCTTTAAGCAGTTTACAGATTAGCAGCAAGGTTCTTCTGCCCAGATAGCCTATTTTTACAGACACTGCAGGCCAAATCTTCAGCTGGTATAAATTGGTGTGGCTCCATCAAAGCTCATTTAATTGATGCTAATTTGTAGTAGGTGGGGATCAGCCTTGAAAATCCAGCACGAGTTAACACATCCTGTAAAGTAGCTTCTTTATTTTTGTCATGCTTATTTCACGTGTCAGAAGTCTTAAATATTGTCAACATGTTTTTATTTGTAGCTGTGGATTGTATTACCTATTTAAAAAACAGCAATAGTTTTTGTTTAGTTTATGCCTCAGTTTTCATTGCATATTGCATTTTATTAGCAGTTTGTTCCCTGTTCATACGCTCCCATTTAGCCTCCAGGTTTTCATTGTAGTACAACCTGCCTTGAAAAGTTGGATCTCTGTATCTTTAATTGTATAATATATTGAGTATTATGAAATTAAATGTACCTTACTACATGGGTGGGAGAGAGAGGAAATATTTTTACTTGAAGCCTTAATATTTTCTTTTTTTACTACTTTGTTTGTTGACCTCATAGGAAAGTCTGAATAGCAAAGACTTTGAAACTCCGGGCCAAATACTGCACTGACAGACAACCAGCATTTGGCCCCCATGTCAAAACTGGATGCAGACATAACCTGAAGTGAACAAGGGAAAAGCCTCAGGGTGGCATATCTTCCTGAAGATCATTGATACAGTCTCAAAATACGTCTGTAAGCAAGTACATTAAAGAATTCTTCAAGTCTTGAATTTTAAAGGAAGGTGATAGCAGGAACTGCCCTAATATCTTACATTTGCTTTTTTATTTATTTTTTTTTTTAAATTAAGCAAAACAAATGTATTTACTCAGTTTGGTTGAAGGCAGCTCTGAGGGTTGCACAGAGCTGTGTGTCAGTGGCCACGTGCAGCAAATGAGCTGGGCTGTGTTGCTGCTCTAATTGCTAACCAAGCATAACGTTGGGGCAGCTTGGCCTGAGAGAATCCCCTCCTGGGCGTTCCCGGGGACGTTCCTACTCTCCTGCAAGCCTAATGTGGAAATTGCAATGTGGTTTTCTTTGGACTATATCTGTGGGCCAGACTAGAGATATATAGAGAGATATATATATATAGTCAATATTTTTTTGTGTGTGTGGGAAAGATGGGGTCAAGCTTGCTGTCTCTGACAGTCTGGGAAGTTGATGTCGAACCGTTTTTATGGTCTGTATTTCACCTGTTCTGCCACCTTGAATTGTTGGAATGTATCCGTGCAGGCTTTGTGGAGCTCTGTCTGTAACCTTTTTTGTGGCTCTCGTAATACATATATATTTTTTAAACCTTTGAGTCACTTCAGTATTTTCGAGTGTCCGTTTCTGCCCCGGTGCATTCGTTTGCTGAGCTGGCTCCTGGTGCTCTGCCCTTCCTCACTTCCACTGGTGCAAAATGTGCACTGAAAGAGTAGAACTGGAAAGGCCAGTTCCAGTGCAAAGTCTACAAGTGACAAAACATTAAAAGGTTAAATCTCATTTTCAAGATGCTTATGGTAGAGTAGGAAATACACTCTGTCTTTAAATTGTCTCCTGGTTGTGACCAATGAAACGTGTTTGTGAGGTCACAGCAAGTGGTCCATGAAACAACACTAAGTGAAGTTTTCTGTACTGTTTTTAATTCCAGTTGTGGGGTTAATAGGGATCCTGTGGTCCAGGACAATTGCAAATCATTGCTACAGAGCCACTGGAAAAAAAATGTTATAATGGTATTTGCTGCAATGTTCTGTCCAGATCCTCTGGGTTTATAAATCCCAAAGATGTACAGTTCTTAGTCTATCTTCATCTGCCTGTTTCTGGTCTTTGAAAATATGTCCATTTGATCTGTCAGGCTGGCTTACAACACGCACAGTTGCCAAGCCCTGCAGCTGCTGCAGGATTTCTGATGCCATAATTTGCATATATAGGCTAATTGCATTAAGCAAGGATCCATTCAAGCATGTTCATCATAAATGCCAGTCATATTTGTGTGCTGTCGTGTCTTCACGTGGCAGAGATTACCTTCTGTATGAAATGGCCCAAACCGTAATCACCAGACCCCATTGATGTTGGCGACATCAAAGAGGATTATATTAGCTCATGATCTGTTTTAATACATTTTATTTAAAGATATCTTGGCTTACAGCAATCTTGGCTTTCCTCCCTCTAAGTAATGGATAAATTATCCAAGTTTGTATTCGTTTCTTCATTATTGTTATTTTTTATTCTGCAGGACAAGTTTAAGTTCACATTTTGGAACATAATAAGGAGAGACAAAGGAAACTATTTATACAGGTGAATATATCTTTTAAGAGAGAAGCAGTTTTATAATAAATAGATTAGAATTACTACTAGAATAGGTTTTGTTCATCTTGTCACAATAACTTGAAATTTAAAGCAAGGCTTATTTCACAGCTGATATCTCCAGCCCTGAAACATTTTTAAAATGTCTTGGTTAGACATTTCAAATTATGTGAAGAAATATGATCTACTTTTACAGATTAAAACAGTCCTAGAGAAGTGATGGTACATTTTCCAGTGCCTTATATATATGTGTATATATTTATATGTATATATATATAATGCCTATATGTATATAATGTATATGTAATTGTGTACATATATTCAAGTAAAACTAGTTACAGGTGTCCTAATCTGGTGTATTTTAAATAGAACTGATCTGTGTTGATAAAAAAAAAAAGGTTGTGTCAGCAGCAAAATACAAACCGGAAATCACTTACTAAAATGTAAGCAAATAAAATAGACTGGAAACAGTGTTTCTGCCAGTGGTTATGTTCCAGGCCGTGGGAGACGCCTTTTTAAGGAATATCCAGAGAGAAGGGAAAGCAGTGCTGGAAGCTGGGAGGAAGTGGAGAACGAGGGATGCCTGAGAGCCCCTCGGTGCTCAGCCCTGTGAAGGGGTGCAGGGGAGGGGACAGGAGGGTTTTAGGGACCTCAGATGGACCATCAGAACCTGCCTCAAACAAGTGGCCTTGAGAACTCCGGCTCTTGGCCTGCCAGGGATGTCACAGCCCCACAGGCATGGGTGGGACTGTGGCAGTTCTTTCCAACAGGCAAACTGATTCCTTTCCCCCAGGGGGTGGGGTTTTTCTGCCCACAGGGATGCAATCCTGGGGACTCTGTCTACATACAGAACAGGGACCTTTCCAAAGCTTCAGGCAGTGGATCTGATCCAGAGAGAGAAAAGTGGCTGCTGTGGAAAAGACTCATCTCCTGACTGTAAGGAAGGTGATTCATGTTTCTTTGCCTTACAAGTTATTTCATGTTGTGTTGCCATCCTGTTCACCTTTTACACATGCATCCCTTGTGTGGATATTTCAGACAGTAATTTTGCCATTTATTTCCCAGGAATATGAAGCACTGACATAGCCTGTCCATGTGGTACTAGATCTAGAATACACCTGGCCTGGGATGGACAGTGTATGAGACCGTGTGAGCACTGTGGGCACTGCTGAGGTTTACCAGTATTTCTGGACTGTGTTAAGATATTCTGTCTCTCCACTCCTCATTAGTGAAAGTCATTTCTGCATTTGTGGGCATGGCCAGTTTGCTCAGACTACATGGCAGAAGTGCACAACATGACTTGGGCAGCAGATTCTGCCAGATCACAAGCTTTTCTAGGGGTTTAGTTGGATTTTTGAATAAAGGGGTACCACAGGTAAGTCTGGTATTTTAAAAAATGCCCCCTTTCTTAAATAAAACAATTTGAGAAACATAAGTAATTCAGACCCCTTTCTTTCAGCAGACTTTATGGAGTATGTGCCCTGTAAAAGCCTTAAGGGCCATATCCTACCTTCTGAGGGTGATTTCACACCTTTTAACTCCCAGGCTGTGCTGGGGCTTGGACTGTCCATCTATTCCTTCAATATGAGGTAAGAACAGGATTTTCAGGGATTTGTTTGAGCATTGTATGTATGTGTGAAACCCTCCCATTGAGCTCAGTGAGAACTGAGAGATGATGGGAAGGATAAGTCTGGTTGGCAATGCCTGAAAGTCTTTAAGGGAACAGTAGCCCTCCATACAAGTGAGGGCTGTCCTTTATTTAGCACAGTTGGTTTGGAACTGAAGGCTGTGAGTTTGGCTTCAGTAGATCATGTCATTGCACACAGTCAGCAGTGGGGACTCAGTGTAGGGCTTTCAACACCAAAGTCACAGGTTTCAAATACCTTGGGTGAACACCTAAAGTGAGAATCCCTGTTTTCAGAATGGCACATAAGCTCATGAATGCTATTCCTAGCTCATGCTGAAATCTTAGTTCCTCTGAAATCAGTGGTAGTTTTTCCTTTAATAGTAATGGTGCCTCATTATACTTGATGTGCCTTTGGAAGTGGACTGTGGAAGCTCATAAAATTGCATTATAATCTGGTTCTAGTCCTGGGCACAGGTGGCTTAGCAGAATACAGCTTTGCTGTCAGCTTTTTCTCTTGTACAGTCATTGGAACAGATGGTAGAAGGGTTTTTGTTGATTTTTTTTTTTAAATACAAACCAATGCTACTTTTTCTTAGGAAAAGCTCATCTTGTAGAAACTGCAGTGTCTGAGTAAATTCAATGAGTAACAGCATGATCCAGTTTTTGCAGCCTGAATATTATGGATCCATCTGGCCCTGGGATCAGCCCTTGCTGTCTCATTGACAGTTATCTAAAATAACAGACTTAAAAACAAGAGAAGTAAGTAATTATAAATAGGTAGTACTTGGTTATGACTAATTTTTCAGGCACACTATGACATAATGGAGACAAACTGCTCTGTTGTTGGCCACAATCTCCTACATCAACAAGCGTGTGCTTTGCGCTGCTCTCGGCGGCAGCTCTGCAGCACTGAGCCGGAATTCCCAGTAAGAGAGGGACCAGTTGGACATTCTGCTGGAAACACGAGCTGCACTTAAGGCACAGGAATGGGCTTCAGGCACTCTGGCAGCGGGTCCTGACTCCAGTGCAGATTCCTGCTGACTCCTGTGTCTGTCGGTGCCTCCTCGCTCCGTGTCGGGGGAATTGTGACTTCCCGACCTCCCAAATGTGTTGTGCTTGTGGGAGGCTCCAGCCCTGTCGTTCTGGGACCAGCTGTGCAGCTGGAGCCAAGCAGATTCCTCCCATAGGTCTTCAGGAGCAATTAGGGCAGATTTGGGGCATATTTAACCTCAACTGAAAGCATAACTGAGGTCAGGTACTTGGGGAGGAAGTTTTTGTGTGTTTGTGATGGGTGTTGCTGACAATAATCTCCCTCTTTCACACTGACTTAGGAAAGCTGTTTTAGTAAGTACCTGAGAGGCATTTCTGCCTTGACACTTCCCTTGACCCCCAGCATATTTCCTTATAATCCAAACCCTCTGCACAATACCCACACTGCACAATCCTCATTCCAAGAGACCATATGCTTCATTGCCTTAAGCAGTTCTGCTCTTCCCTGCTTGCTTATTGGAATAGTTGTTCATGTAGATATAATAATAACTCAAATGACTGAGCAGAAATACAGTAAAAGAAATACATATATATATATATTTATGCAGAAATACAGTAAAAAAATGGCTGTAGATTGGGAGTGACCTCAGAAAGGGGGACACTGCAATGTGCTATTGAGGCACAAAACATGTTGACATGTCATGGGCAGCTGAGGAAATCCAGCCTTTACATCTTCTCTTGAGAGCAAGGACTGAGCTGCTGTGTTGCCATGAGAAAACTGCTAATAATTCCTGTCTTTTTTTGTGTCTTAGTGCTGTGCAGAAGTACATATCTGTTTATCTACAGCTCCTTATTCACAGCACATGAAGCTTGTTGAAGAAGGAGTAACATTGTCTGTTAGTGCACTAATTCTGGAGATATCTGTGCAGCTTCTCTTCACGTATCCCTAAAGCCTGGGGTGGTGCAGGACTGCATTACAGCCCCATGTCACAAATGATGGAGAGACATTTTTGGGTACAAGAGGCTTGGGATGTCCTCTCTGGTTTTGGTCTAGTTATATATATGTAAAAATATATATATGTAAAAACATATATATACTGTCATTAGCAGTGTCCTGGTGGGGCTGTGAAAGCAATGCTCTCCTTTAGCCTGGGTTGGCATGACTTGATTTTTGAAGCCTAGTTCCTTGGATGCTCCATGACTGTGCTTAAGGGTAAATTCATCACTTGAATCCTACAGCTGGTGACTTGAATAAATTAAAGCTAATGTGGTGGTCAGACTAGCACAGTGCAGTGGGCTGATTTTCACCTGAAGGTCCTTAAAATTCCCCTAGGAAATGCATGAATACATTGGCAGAAACTCGACTGAATGAGCTCAGTAACATCATTTGGAAAAGAGAAAAAGCCACGATGCCATTTTGCCTGATCCATATGTAGAGCAATTTACAAATTGCTACACACACATATATATACACATACATTTACATGCATATGTACGTGCAAAGATATTTATAAAACCAACCACAGCCTTTCAATTGTGTGTGCTGTGATTCATCAGCAGCAATAGTTTTTGGCAGGGACATAATTTCAAATCTTCTGCTGAGGATGCCTGCCAAAACATTGTTGGACAGAGATAGGACGAGAAAAGTTATTTATAAATGGGGATAATTAGGTCCTGTGGTTATTAGTGTAGGGAACGAGACAGAGAGACGACATGTGCAGTAATGAGTATTGTAATATGAGGAGATGCTCTCCATGATTTTCTATTTGATGACTGAAAAAATAAAAAAAATCAAAATCTCTCAGGTGAAATAACATGTGGTGCTCTCAGCTGGGAGAGTCATACTGTGGGACTGTGTGTGTCACGCAGGTCTCAGACTAATGGAAGCTTGGAATCCTTCCACAGGATCCAGGTGCTGACTGTCATAACTGAGGTTGGACTCTGGTTCCTCGGTCCTGGACTTTGCATTTTGTGTTCAGGCAAAAATAAACCCTGATCAGACCTAGGAACTGTACTAATTCCTCTTTTTGGAAGCAGTGTCAGGGGGGAGCAGTGCTGGGGGTGATGCTCATCGTCTCTGCCAGCAGTCAGTCATGCACGTTACACCCCTTTGTTCTTCAGAAATACTGTCACTGGGACAAATTCATCTTTGCACTGGCCTTCTCCCTAGAAGTACAAGTCCAGTGACCACAGAGTGCAGTTCATCCCCACAGGGTGTGAAAGGAGCCCGTGCTCACACAGACTCTGCCCAGCACCAGGACAATGCTCGCAGGACATTCACTGCACAGGAGTTGGTCACATGGTGAGTCAAGAGAATGGCAACTAATATTAAAGAATTCTTAGCTCCTGGCTTTATCCCAAGCTTACTAGGTAGTGTGATTAACGTGCAGTAGACACTTAAGCACAGCTCTGCATTTGAACTGTTGGATATCCCATTAACTTTTCTTACTTCCAAGCTATTTGGCCTGACCTCACAATGCTTGGGATTTTTAAGGCCCCAAGCTCCTGAAGTCTCAGTAAATGCTTGCTTATGGGGGCAGGTTTCTGAGTTTTTCACTAGAGGTGAGGGGAAAAGACATCTTCAGCATCACAGAGAAGCTTGAAATACAAAACTGGTGTCTCTCCAAAGGTCATTATTCCTCCTGCAAAGTGTGGGGGTTTAATCGCTGGCACAGTACTGAGGAGTCCCCTGCCCTCAGGAAGGTTATCCCTGTGCTCAGAGGTGGGTGCAGTGTGAGTGGGTGCTGGGCTGGGGCCGGGCCGGGGTCCCTGGGGCGGGGGCGGTGCTGGGACAGCTCGTGTGGCTCGGGCGGAGCCGCACTGAATACCCCACAGCTCCTGCGGGCCTGGAGGGAGCGGCACTTCCCAAAACTGCTTCATCCCAGGGTTGTGCCCACACATCCTCAATGCAGCCTCTATGTGAAAACACTGCATTTAAATGCTGCTTCCAGAAAAAGAAACAGCCTGTGCCAAGCTCATCCCTAGGGTGACTTTTTTTGAAGTTGCAAAGCAGGGAATATCTGAAACAGCTACTGAGAGGAAAGGATATTTCGGGGGAGCTAGAATTTTCCCTTTGTACTTCTTGTAAAGCATTACATGGATCCTTAAAACGAGAAATCTCCTGAAGTGTGTAATTATGTACGTCACGGTGCCTCAGATGGCTCTGCCAGCAGAGCACTCTCTCCTGGTAAGTGAATTTGGCAGCACAGGTCTTTCAGTGGTTTGCAAGTGCACCTAAAAGCAGTGCTGGGTTTATAGGGCATAGACTGCAGTGCCTAAGTATTAAGTGCTCAGTAATGACTGCAACAGAATCCAACACTGTCAAGACCTTAACAACTGCAAATTTATTTTTTATCTTTCTGAAACAGAAAAAAAAAAAAAGAAAATGGTGCAAAGAGAGATCAGTTGAACTTTGTTAAGGCAGCAAATGCTGTTGCAAAAGCAAATTCTCACTTGCTAATCAGGATTAGGAGAAGTGCCTGGGTTCTGTTTGGTTGTTGGGAGCTCTCAGCAGCACCTGTACTTCATTATCAAAATCAAGGTTTACTGTTATCTAAGACAAAAACGTTGGGGGGGGTGCTCCTTGAGGCAGTAATATCAAATCCCCTTTTGTTTCCTGGAGAATGATTACAGTGAAATACTTTGCTTATGTTTCCATTCCCTAGACCATCTGTTTCAAATTAAACCCTTCTGGCGTGATACATCATTATTTATTAGAGCATTACATTAGATAATGCAGTGTTAGTATTGCTGTTATAAACCCTTAGTTTCATAAGTGTGACTCCAGGGGCAGAACTAGATGTGTTTACTTAATGAAAGGGCCAGAGACTGTTAATAAAACTAGTTTTCCAGTTCACAAATTACCGTTTTTTTAGGTCTTTCACAACTACATTTTTGGTGTGTCTTTCAGTTGCAGCTCTGACTGTGTTTGGTAGAGAGAAAACTTTTGGTTTTAGATGACTGAAGGTGAAAGTACCGAGGACTTGTTAGTGATAAACCATGAGGCAAAATTTAAGAAGTACAAGACTTTGCAAGGAGACTTTTTTTTTTTAATTTTCAGTCCCAGTGTGTTAAAGAGCCTCACTCGATCCTTACTGGAGGAGTAAGGAAAGAGACTGAGACCCAGCAAAGCAAATCACAGCTCTGTTTGAGATACTCCAGTTTACCAGAGATGCCCAGTGTTAGTAAAAATATTTCTTTCAATCTACTTCAGTTAGAAAGATGGTGACTGTGAGGAATGGATTAATCATTCCTGATAGAAAGACTGTGTATGCTTTAGATAAGGCAAAGCCTACTTTTAATGTGCTTAGAGAGAGTGTGTCTGGGGAAGAGGACAAGTCTTTTATCTTAAATGAGCTTCTCTTTTTCTGGTCAAGGGAGATCTGAAGAATCCTCTAGTGGCTGATTCACAACACCTAGATTAAATTCAAGATCTGAATCACTGCTAAAATATATAAATGTAGGCTTGCTTTCATGGCAAAATCTCCCAAAATTTTGTGCTGCATTTAACTATTTAACTGACACAGAACTTGTGTAGTTCTGCTCACCCTTCAGTGAAGAGTCAGATACAGTCAGGAAGCCAGGATCCCCTTCAAAATATTTTCTTTTTTTTCTTTTTTTTTTTAATTGGTCAAATCATACCAACCAAAGTTGCTTAGAAGCAGTATTCTCTCTTGCTCTATAAAAAAAAAAAAATGTATTAAGTGAGCTTAAGTAGCATAATTTTATAACCTGAAAGTTTAACCTAGTGTATCATTTAAATTTTTGCAGGGTCTGAGGCAGGCCAGAATGACATCAATATTTCCTTTAAGAAGGCCAACAGTAAATCCTCAGTGTGTGTCTGAATACATGTGGATCAAATGACATAATGTTAACTTTTCTCTCTCTCTGTTTCTCTTTTGAAAATAAACTTGCACTTTTTTTTTTTACATGGGTAAGGTGATACATGGTGAGTAAATACTTTAAGGGTCATGGAAGAGGCTTTTCAAAACCACATTTTCCTGGTTTCAAATGTCCTTTTATTAGTCTGTTTTGTCTAAAAAAAATGCCTGAAAGTTCATAAGTTTTGCTTGCCAGTTGTAGGCTGGAGACCTGCCGTTGCTGTGCCTGTAGCTAATGGTAAAACATCCAAACACTGACTCATCCCCGCAGCATCCAGGGCCCAGCCAGAGCTGAGTTGTTTGTTTTCCCGGGGCAGTTCACCCCAAGGGTTGCCACGGACCTGCTGCTGCCACAGGGATTTCCTGCCTGCCAGGGAAAGCAGCACCATTTGTCAGGCCCCATTTGTGCTGACCTTTCTGCCAACCCTGCTGGCTTTCTGACTTCTCCTTGTGCTGGTCACAGCACAGTGAAGAGGCCACCCTAACCCTGGGCACCCTCCTTGAAGGTGTCTCTGCATCCAGCCACAGAAATGGGATAACCCCCTGGGAATCATCCCCGAGTACTGGACCTATGGCATCAGTAGCACGAGCATTTACTGTTTTAGCTAACAGAATAATTCCATTAGTGGGTACTGTCAGTAGGTTGTTATCCTCTTAGGTGGATTTTCTGCTCACAGATGAAATACAACACAATAAAACTGGATTACAATAGCAGCAATATAAATATATATAAAAAGAACAAAGCTAGAGGTTAAGAAGTTCTTGATGAGATGCAGGACTGTATGTTCAAGCTAGTGGTAACTTTCAGTAAATTATTTTTAGAGGTTTTTTTTTTTTAACGTGATTGAATTACAAGTTTTACAAAATAGTAAACATAATCTAATTAAAAATAACATTTTTGGACTTACTGAGTAAAATCCAAGGTAATCTCGAAAGACTTTTGCACATGTATTGTATAAGTGTATTAGTACCTAATCCAAGCAAACACAAGCTGCAGAATGTGAGCACAGGCACAGGAGATCCCTAATGGTGAAGTGTTAGCACAGGAGAATGACATCCAAAATGCAGCACTGAGGCAAACAATCAATATTATCCATTTTCATTTTCTGGTGCAATGGGATTACCCAGATGTTCAGCAATACTTTTTTTTGCTGAGGAAACAGTTTTGACTGTTGCTTAACAACAGCCTCAAACTTTTCTGGTGGTGAGCAGAGCCCAGCCCTGGTGTAAGTTGGTGACAGCGGGAGACTGAGACCTGGGGAAAAGGGACTGTGCTATTTATGAGGAACTGTATGTGAGGGTTTGAAACTAAACTTTTTCCTTCTGGGCTCTTGGTAAGAAAGCACATACACTGCATAAATACATACACCTGCCTCCATGATAAGGGCTAACACTTCCAAGATAAATCTAAAGAAAAATAATAACAATTTAAAGCTATGTAAGAATAAACAGAAAGCTGAGTACCTTAAATACAGAGAATGAACAGGCAAGAAGGATAAAGGGGGAGAAAAATCATCTACTCTCTAGCAAATTTTCATCAAGGTCTGATTTATGTGATTGGCCCCTGGGAGCCACTGTTGGTCTGTGAAATGCCCAAGAGCCAAAGGACCTGTGCTACAGTGAGAGCTGTATCTCCTCGGCACCATGTGTGTGTGAGACAGAGACACAGAGCGGTGGACAGGGGAAAGACACTCCACTGGAAAGTGGTTTAACTTTAGCAGAAAGACCATTTCTTGTGGGCGGGCACAGCGTCCTTGTAGCCCTGCTGTCAGCCCAGGGCTCCGGGGGACACAGCGGTGCTGGGGGGAACAGGCTTTGTTCTCAATTGCTCTGGGTCACTCACACTGCTGGAAATCTGGCTCTTGGAAACTGTCTGTCCTGCTGGCATATTGGTGGAATAACAGGAATAGTATTGGAGAATTTGTAGTGTGGGGAATGTGGCTATGGAGTTGAAGCTTGAACAGGTGGACAGGAATGGTAAGAATGCATAATGAAATATGTAAAGGCTGGATAATGGAATCTGTAAAATCTAAGGGCATCCCAAGGTCCACATTCAGCAGCATTTCTGTCACCATTTGCAAACTGCTGAATCTAACAGGTAGAAACTGTTGAATTTGGGATGTCAGCTCAGAAAAAGGTGGCTCTGTTCTGCTTCTCTTTCCCCAGGGCCTCTGTTGTGAGGTTGTTAATTGTGCCATTGCTCATATACAGGTAATTAATGTTCCAGTTCAACCACAGAATGTATTCTGCACAAGGCAATGCCATGCAGCTGTGATGAGCTCTGGCTTCTGAAGGAAGTTCAGGCACAAGAGGTGGGATGGGAATGCCCGGGCAGTGCTGCCGCCTGGAGCAGGTGACACAGGAACGTGTCCAGGTGGGTTTGGAACATCTCCAGAGAGGGACACTCCACGACCTCCCTGGATACCCTGTTCCAGTGCTCTGCCACCCTCAAGGTAAAGAACTTCTTCCTCATGTTGAGGTAAAACTTCTTGTACTTCAGTTTATGGCCATTGCTCCTTGTCCTGTCACTGGTCACCACTGAATAGTCTGGCACCGTCCTCTTGGCACTCACTTTTGAGATATTTATATGGATTGATGAGATCCCCTCTCAGTTTTCTCCAGACTAAGCAGGCCCAGCTCCCACAGCCTGTGTCATAAGAGAGAAGCTCCAGTCTCATCATCTTTGTGACCCTCTCGAGCAGCTCCTTGTCTTTCCTGTACTCAGGAGCCCAGAGCTGGACACAGTGGTGTGGCTCAGGGATTATAACTAAATATGATGGACCTGGCAGCGCTGGGTTACTGGTCGATGATCTTACAGGTCTCTTCCAACCTAAAGGACTCTCTGACGCTCGCTTTACCCACGAAACCCGCACCCCGAGCGCTCACACCGGCACCGCGATAGGCAGGGCTGCAGGGGCTCCCGGTGCCCCGGGAAATGGTTTTGGACCGGCTAGGCAGGAGCAGTCCCTTCTCCCTCCCTCGAGCCCGCGCAGCCCCGTCCTGAGGCGGGCGCAGGTCCGCGGGCACCGCGGCTGAGGGGAGAGGGGCCCGGGCCGGGTCCGTGAGCGTCTGTGGGACCCGGTGGGGGTCCGTGAGGGTCTCTAGGGGTCCGCGGGGGTCCATGGGGGTCTGTGCCGCCCCGTCCTCCCCGTTCGCAGAGGAATCTTGCCCCGCGCCGCGCTCCGTCCGGGGCGGGGCGGGCGGCGCGGGGCGGGCTCGGCGCTGAGGGGCACGCGGCCGCCCCGCCATGTCGCTCCGCCGCGCCCTGGCGCTCGCCGCCTGCGGGCTGGCGGGCGGCTCCGTCCTGCTCTCCGCCGTCGTCGTGGGCAAGCAGCCGGCCCGCGGCGGTGAGGGCGAGCCGCGCCCGCCGGGCTCCGCCGTGCCCGCCGCCTCCGCCGCGCCGCCCGGCTTGCTGCTGCTGCCGCCCGCCGCCTCCTGCCCGCCGGCCGCCGGCTGGATCGAGAGACCCGCCGGCAGCGGCGGCTACTGGGACAGCAACTGGGACAGGTGGGCCCGGCGGTGGGGGGCCGTGAGGGGCGGGCCGTGCCCGCGGGTCGCGGTGCCCCCGAGCAGCCCCGGCCCGGGCTGACAGGGCACCCCCGGGGCGAGGCGGGCCCGGGACCCGCTCCGGGGGAACTCCGGGGGGGACTGCTCGGGGCACAGTGTCGGGGAGTTCCTGAGCACCCGTGAAACGCTGGAGTGCTCCCGGAGGGGTGTGCCAGCGCCGGGTTTTGTTTCAGACAGCTCGGAGACTTTCCCCTGGGCAGGTAGAGCCCTTTATTGTGATGCTGCTCAGCCTCGGGTTTGTGATGCTGTGAGCACTGGGGAGAAGACGTGCGGGGTTTTTATGTTGGTTTGTTTTTCTGGTTGGTTGGGTTTTTTTGGGTGTTTTTTTTGTTTTTTTTGTTTTTTTTTTTTTTAGTCCATTTCTGACTGTTCTGTATGTGCAGCGAGGTTTCCCGGCTCGGTGGCAGTGCCCGTGTGGGTGCCGAGCGCTCTCAGGTGCTGGGTGTGCCCTGGGCCTGCTGCTCATGAGGCTGCCAGGTACTGCTTTTAAATCCTGGTAAAGGTGATGCTGCTTCGAACGCGACTCAGTCGTGTTCTTCACTGTTGAAACACATTCACACAAGGGTTAACTGCATTTTTTTATCATTCTTTAATTAAAACGTGCAGGTATCTGTACTGAGCTTTGGCTCATTTAGCTTCTGTCTGGTAGAATTATCTCCCTGGGGAGACTTATGTCAGGCTCCAGTTTAATCATGGTAAATCCAAACCTAAGCACTAACAGATTTTTATTTTATAATGCATCCAGTTTTGGTTTCTGAGAGGCTACGGGATCAAATGGTCGTATAAGTAGGGCTATGTACACCACAGTGATAAAAATAAAACCTTTATTAAATAAGATTATATCTGGTTACACAGTTACATTGAGGGAGGTACTAAAACTGCTTGTTTAGCTGTGGCTCCAGGCCTTCCTGCTTCTGCTGAAGGGTTGATTTTCTTCAGGGATTCTAAACTACTTTCAGATTCGTTTTTTTTTTTTAACCAAATCGGGAAGTAGGGGTTGTGCTATAAGCAATGGAGCTGTTGCAATTGCCTGAACAAATACAGCAGATGATACTGCATAGCAGTCGATGACAGTGCAGTGTCACCGTTTGTCATGGCATGCAAACAGTGGAAGTGTTAATATATTACCACAGATCAATTTTGGTTTTTTCTGCTTGTTGCCTGCCAGTTGGTGTGCTGTGGCTTTGGCTGTGCCTGCTTGTAATCTCAGTTTTGATTTTTGGATGTTGTTGGCAGAAGCAACATGAAAACGTGAACAATGTGAAAAGTTGTTGAATGGCTTATAAACACCCGGGGCATCTGCCCACTCCCCTCTGGGGGCAGGGAGTGTTTACAAAGTCAAGTCGTGAGCAGACAACCAGGTATTACAATATTCTTAGCAACTGATGGCTTTGCAAGTTTGAAACAGCAGAGTTGCAGGGTATTTTGCATTTCAGACGTGCTGGTGGTGTGGATACCACACCTGGAGTGTTGCACTGGTCTGTGCTCCCTGCACAGGAATTGTACAGCTCAGTTGGTGGAGAAGACTAGATACAGGTTTCATTCATGTGAAATCTTTATTTCAGCCATCAGATGAGTTAGTCCCTTTGCTGCTTTACAAATGTGCTCGAATTTATTTTAAACCCTTCTTTTTGTTCTCCTAATGTGTCTTTTCAGCAGTATGGTTTCCACTGAATCAAAAGAAGTATACTATGAAATAGGAATGGAATGTCTTGTTATTGGACTCTTGTTTTGTTTTTAATGCCTTGCTGAAGTTTAACAGCTTAAGAAATGTGTTGAGCCTCATTGTTTAGTGGAAATCTTGTGTTCACTAAAGGAAAATGGAGGCAGCAGGGCTTTTCAAAGCCAGTCTTGCTGTGAGCTGTAGAAAGAGGTACAGGAAGCAGCAATTTTCTATTACTAGATTACTTTGTCTCAAACTGAATAAAAGTTGTATTTTTTATTTTAAAAAATCTATCAACAAATAAACAAGTTTAATGGAAGAAGTGAAGTCTAGTATGAATTAAACGAACTAACTGGTTTTTAGGTATGAGATCAAGGGAAAGATTTCCACTGTGAGGTGTGAACGTAGCAAAAGGATTTGTATTAGTGGGGTAAAGGATCAGTGCAGGGAGGGGCCTGGGCTCATCTGTGGGAGGTTTGGGCAGGGGTGGTGGTGCCAGGGCAGTGTGGGTGTCAGTGGCACTCAGCTGAGACACCAGGGCACAGAGGGGAAGATCCTCCCTGTCCTCGGGAGGAACCAGGTCAGCTGTCTGGGTGAGGTGCACTGTGCCAAGGGGAAGAAAGATTAAAGTGGCACGAGGGGAAAGAGTAATGAAAAAGATGAAAGGATAAGTACACACTCCAGGCTGACAGATAAAGTTACTGCAGAGACCTGAGGTGACCTGGTTTAAAGCAGAAGAGAATTCTCAATGTGCACTGCAGAAGGTTGGAGCCTTTCTAGGATATTGCTGGGGGGATGGTTTTTCAGTCATTTGATGTAAGTGTGATTGATAAAGTGCAGATTTTCTGAGTGTTATCACAGGGATATGGAGCACTTTCTTTTCTTTATGATCAGTCAACACCTTTTCCTCTTTTCCTGGGTATCCTTCCTGATTAGTTAGTCACAAACCCTACTGTTACACCTGTGACCGAAAATCTCAAGAACAACTACTGAATCATCAGGAATTGAAATATAAAGTCTCTGCTAGTGTTTGTAATCTTCTTGTCCAGACAGACAAGTGTACACGATTTCTTGGCATTGGGATTTAACCTTTTCTGTTGTGTTTTTGCTTTTATTTTCCAAGAATTAATTCAGAGGTGGCTTTTACTAAACAGCAAATTTATCCAAGTCACCTTTTAACCTATATTTATTTGTACCTCTCACACAAAGGTTTGTGATACAAATGGCTAAATTGTCAGTGTTAGTGTTTCAGTTATATCTGGACATAAGGCAAGGGTATCTACCTGTAAAATTCTTCTGCCTTTTAGTCTCCCCTACCCAAAAATGACACTTCAAATGTGTTTGTTTAGGCGTGAACCACTGGCTCTTATCAACCTCAAAAAGAAAAATGACGAAACTGGGGAAGAAGAGCTTTCCTCTCGCTTGGATCACTGCAAAGCAAAAGCCACCAGGCACATATTCCTCATCCGCCATTCCCAGTATAACTTGGATGGCCGGGCTGACAAAGACAGAACTCTGACCCCACTCGGTACGTGTCACTCACAGCATCAGGCTTTGGAGTGTTTTATAATTAAATACATTTCACTTTTGCTACTGTCACTGTTTCTGGGAGTGCTGCTAATCAGGTAGTTGAACTGAGGATAACCTCTGTCTGTGTTAATTCATTGATCCTGTGAGTGGGTCTCAAATGCTAATTGGTATTACTTTTAGTAGTGTACTTTAGAAGCAGTGGATGCTTTTTTGATTATATATATGTCAACACTGTTTTGAGAGGGCAAAAAATTGTCCTTGTGGTGGTGTTTTCCTCCCAAACCTTAATTACCGGTGTGCAAACAGGAGTGAAACACTAATTTGAGGCCTCAGGTGCTATCTTAGACTGGTAACAAAGTCTAATCTTAATCCTGTCTCATCCTGTGCCTTAAGTAAATGACTTAACCTGTCTGTTGTGTTTTCACCTGGGAGATGGGATGGAGCCTTTCCCGAGGGTGCCGTGACCTCTGGAGCTGGTGCTGCCCTGATGAGCAGGACACTGTCAGCCTGGGAGGGTCTGTCTGACACAGTCACTCTGTGCTCCCCAGACAGGAGGCTTGGCCTAGCACTGCCTTTTATTGGAAGTGACTTCCTTGGGATGGGGCTGGCAGGGATATTGAAGATTTCAGTGAAGGTTGTTCAAGAAGTTTTGATTTTTTTTTTTCCCTAATTAAAAAAAGAATTTTTTTGTACCAATGGAAATGCAACTTGAAATCCAGCCAATAAGCTTGGTCTAAGTAGTGACTCTGGTAAAAATGATTTCCAGTTGCTTTTTGAAAGGAAGAACCCTGCCATCGATGGAGGCCTTTCCTGTCTGCTGGACACCTTTTTGTGGTTTGCGTGAGACCCGGGAGTGTCCCCAATTTATGTAATGAATGTCCTTTTTAAGGTCGAGAGCAGGCTGAGCTGACTGGACACAGGCTGGCAAGCTTGGGATTAAAATTTGATCAGATTATCCACTCCTCCATGACTAGAGCAACTGAAACAACTGAAATTATAAGCAAACATCTCCCGGGTAAGACACTTCCCTTAATTTTTCATTGTCTTCTGATCCTTAAAAGTGCTTCCAGAAGAATTTTAAGCTTGTCCTTAAGGTTGAGGTGTTATTTAGCCATTTTCCAACCCTATGTGAATATGTCTGTAATAAAGAAATCTACAGCTGTAATTCTGCCTGTTTGCAGTATATCTTTAGAAGTACAAAGTGCAGCGGTCTGGGAAGACTCAGCTTGCTGTGCCAAGCTGGTCTGGCTGTTCTCAGCTGAAATAAACTTTGTCTTGCTGATGGCAAAACAGTTGTGTTGGAGAGATAGACTAAAATGGACTTTAGGATGGAGAGGAAGCTCCCTGGAAGAAAGACTATGAAAAATGCATTGATCGTAGAGTTGTGGGGCTGTTTGTAGTAGCATGTAAAGTAACAGCTCCTTTCTGAATGTGTATTTGATATTTCAGGAGTCAAAAAAATTAGTACTGATCTGCTGAGAGAGGGAGCCCCTATAGAACCAGACCCTCCAGTCTCCCACTGGAAACCAGAAGCTGTGGTAACTGTTTCTTTAAAGATTTTTTTGTCGTTGTTTGTGATTTTTTTCAGTATACTCTGTATGGGCAGTAGTGGTAACTTGCAGTGTCTGAGCTGATGGTTTTTAATCATAGGCTTTAGATAATTGCATGCTCTCCTCCTGCCCAGCGAGTGTACAGAGCAGTTAAAATCCCTTCAGTGTTAGTTCAGGCTCGTGTGCCTCCCCAGAAGGAAGAGCTCTGGGCAGGTGAGGCCCTCTGGCAGTGCAGGGGGCTCTGAGCTGTGTGTGACTCTGCCCTCAGCAGTATTACGAAGATGGAGCTCGAATTGAGGCAGCTTTTCGGAACTTCATCCATCGAGCTGACGCCAAGCAGGAGGAGGACAGCTACGAGATCTTCGTGTGCCACGCCAACGTCATCCGCTACATCGTCTGCAGGTACGGCCTGGCTGCAGGGCCAGCTCTGCCTCACAGGGGGGCCTTTCTGAGCTGCTGGGGGGTCTGCACCACTGAGGGGGGAGATGGGTTGGTTTGGCTCGTTTGAAAGAGTTGGAGATCGGTGCCTGCATTGTGAGCAGCTGCTTCTGCAGCTTCATCGCAGGATTCATTTGCAGATACAAGATACACTTGACAATTAGAACAATTTCATTCTAAGTCTAAAGCAAAAATGGCTAAATTGGTGAGACTCAGCTTTTTGGTACATCTGAGCAGTTACTCTAATACCATGTGCTGCTGCTTCCATAAACCTGAGGACAGTGCCTGTGCAACTGTTGGAAAAGACAACAAATAGAGCACCTGACTGGATGTGTCTCCTTGAGGTGACATGAATTGGATCTCACATAATGAAAGATTGATTTAGTTTGGGGAAATCTTTACTAATGGAGATTTTTGAGTTATGTTCAAGTTGCATTAGTGTGTTTTTGCAGTAACATCCAGTATTGGATTAAGGGGAGAGTGGATCTTTCCGATAACATCAGGGTTGTTCATGAAGGAGAAAACAGTTCTGGATCCTTGCCTGTCTCTGTGTCCAGCCAGCTGAGTCTGTTTTATTCCTCTTCCCTCTCAACAAAGCACTGTCTGTAAGATCATTTGTCGTGAGCAGGACAGATGTGATTAAACTTTAATCTGATCAATACCTACAACAACTTCAGTTAGCTTTATTTAGCTGAGCTAGTTAAGTGCTATCCTTTCTGCTCTCTTGGCTGCTTTAGAGCTCTTCAAAATTGCTGTACTTAAAATTATTGATCAGGTAAACAGAATATTCTTTCCTGTGCCAAAAAATATCATGTTGCTCCTACAGAGGCTTTTTCTGAAATACTTACATACTTTTTCTCTTTGCTGTTCCTTCCCTTTTCATTTTAACGTTTCTTCTGTGCCTCCTATTCCAGGCTGGCTGATAGCACAGTTGAACATGACCCATGTAACATTCCCTTTGGATCTAGCTTGGCTGGAGCTGGTATTTAATTTCTTGGGCTTTCTACAAGACTGTCATAAGAGCCAAACCCAAGTTATTCCTCAGTATCTGAGGCAAAAGGTGTTTGAGACAGTGTGGTGTTTTTTCCAGCTGTTTAATCCAAGGGATGGGGGCTCCTGTTGGGTCAGGAATTTCAGAATAGCTGGGGACCAGCTGTGATACTGTGTTTCTGTAGAAGGCACAAGGTACTTTTTGTTGCCCCTCACAGGGAATGATGTAGCTGAGGGAAAGGAGTTGGGTGAACTTATTCCAGAGACACCCTGAGGCCCCTGGAGTGAGCATGTCTGTGTGCTCTGGTTGTTGCACTCCTGCCCGTGTTGGTGCCATGGTGTGTAACAAGCAGTACCCACCCACGCCCGGGCTCTGTGCAGGTGGCCCTTGGGGTGCTGAGCCTGCTGTCCACCTGTCCCCACCTGCCCAGGGTGTTGTGGTGCTGCAGCTGCCTCGGGCACAGCCTGGGCTGTGCTCTGCACTGTGCTCTGGGCTGTGCTCTGCACTGTGCTCTGGGCTGTGCTCTGGGCTGTGCTCTGCACTGTGCTCTGCACTGTGCTCTGCACTGTGCTCTGCACTGTCCTGTCTGTGCTGAGGTTGCTGGGAGTGCCCCCGGCAACCTGCCTGCGTTCAGCTCCTGCCTTCTGCCGGCCTGAACTAATCCTGTCAGCACTAATCACCCCCATCTGCTGGACTCTGCTTATCCCAGGGCACTGTTGGCCCCAGTCCAGTTGCCAACGCTGTGGTTTTACATCAATTCCACAAGAAGAGGATTTTTCTGAGGCTGGCTGGGAGCATTGACATGGAAACTGCAGAATGCCCAACCATGTATTTTTTTTTTCCTTCCCGTGCTGTGAAGGCACGTTACAGTAATACCTGTGTCTGTTTTTCCCCAGGGCACTGCAGTTCCCCCCAGAAGGCTGGCTGAGACTGTCCCTCAACAATGGCAGCATCACTCACCTGGTGATCCGTCCCAACGGGAGAGTGGCCCTGCGGACACTGGGGGACACGGGCTTCATGCCCCCAGACAAGATCACTCGCACCTGAGGGAGCAGACAGGATGGCTGTCCAGGAGCTGCCTCAGCCTCTTTGCACTAGCACGTTCTGCCACAGTACCACTAGAGTTTTTGTTACCTTGGGGTGTGATGCTGTCTTAAAATGTCCTTTAGCCCCTTGCCTCCTTCATATTCATATCTGCCTTTCAGTCCAGAAAAGAAGAAACCTTTGTAAGCCTGAAGCTGTCCAGTCCTTAAGTATTCCCCAGAACTCAAAGCTGAGCTGTGGAATACTGAGATTGAATGTCTGCTCAGCAGTTGCAAGAGCACTGACTTTTTCCCCACCCTGCCGTGAATTTCTCTAACCAAAGCTTGCTCCTGTGGATATTTTTCTTGTGCAGGAAAGTGATTGGTGTGGGAACAGCCTCTTATCTCACTGCAGCTAAAACAAAAGACAAGCCAGCTTGTTACAGCTCCTGCAGAAGAAGTGACAAACAGGGTATTCTGCTGTTCAAAGGACAAAGGGATAAAGCTTCAGTTTTGTAAGCTCTTAAGTGTGTATATTTATGTTGTGTCATTGTTCTCCTCTGCCCCCAAAAAGCCCATGTCAACTGTGCCTGGAGGTTATGAGCATAAAGCAGAGGGTAAAACCCCCATTTGCCTCAGAGCTGTGGTGCTAGAATTAACTGCTGCTTATATTAAGTGTTCTGCCATCCTCAGGATGTCCTTTAAGGTATTCTGAACGACGTTTTTCAGTTTTGTAAAGCCTTTAACTAAAACGTGGTCTGGAGAAGGCTGTAGAGGTGAGTCTGTAGCAGTAAGATGGAAGGAACACAGCAATCTTCTGAAAGTGCTTTCAGTTGCTGAGTGCTCTCTCCCACTGATTTGTGTTTGTTGATACCTTACTTTGACAGCAGAGAAATGGCACCCCTGAGTTGCAGGAGTGGTGCTGCAGGTCAGAGGCTCTGCAGTGCTGCTGTTGCTGCAGGGGTGCACAGGTGTCCCCGGGATGGCATTTCTAGGCTGGTGTGTGGGACAGGCCTGGGGCAGAATGCTCCAAGTGCCTCCTTCCTACAGCTCTGACACTGCTGAGGGGAGGGCTCAGCAGCATTCCAGCTCTTTGCTGGGCACCTGAACCCCTGGAGGAACTTGGCTCAGATAAAAGCTGCAGTCTTGCAAAATTTCACTGTATGCACAGTCTGCCTTGGGGACAGCAAACACAACTGACTTGTCTCACAGGTTCTCTTATCAATAAGGATGTTGGTTAGAGCCTGAACTCACTCCTGTCAGAGCTGTAGGAAGCATAATCGGGGCACACAACCTCTGGAGACAGGGTTTGGGGCTTGTTTGATCCCCCACTGCTACAGCAGGACGAGTTTGGGGAACTGGGGCCAGGAGGGAACAAACCACGATCGTTGTGTAGTGCAGGGTGTGGGGGCAAGAAGAAACCATCATGACGTATCTCTCATTGATGCAATGAGAATAATTTATCAGTTTTTGTCTATTAACTTTTTAAAAGTTTTGAATAAAATACTTGGTCTGTCTTTCTTTCCTGTCTCTTCAGCCGTGGCTACATGAGCAGCTGTAGCACGTGTGGCTGCACAGGGAGTGTCCCAGGCTGCTGAGGGCAACACTTCACTGCCAACTTTGTTCTTTTAGCTCCAACCATCTGAAATACAAACTTGGGACAGGAGCCAGCACAGAGGGAACTGCTGGAGCCTAAGCCCAGGGCTGTGTCACTTACCCCACGTGGAACAGGAGCACCAACACCAGTAAGATGAATGTGCTGGGTATTTTTATCTGTGTGTGTGTGTGTACACATACTCTCTTCACACACCCCCTTACACCCCCTATGTCAGGCTCTTGGTGGGCAACCAGAAGACACACAACACCTCTCTGCACAAGTACACAAATTAATGAGTTTTGGTGACAGTTAAGGTGGAGGGGAAAGTATGAAATTTAAAATTAAATATATATTTTTTTTACCAAATTCTGAGTTCCTGTCTCTTCAACACTAAGGCAGTCCTTTAAGCTCTGGGGATGTAGTGCAGTGTCACTGTGCACACACACAGAGATGCAGGTAGTTGTGTGAACAAGGCCTGGACCAGCCAGGGAGTCACCCTGTCGTGGCATCAACCCTGCTCCTGCTCCCCTTGTCCCACATACTGAACACAGGGTGACACTTCCAGCTGTTCATTTGGTTTTTAATATGACAATTTGCTAATTAAAAAACAACCAACAAAAAACACAACTAATCTTTTGCACCTTTAAAAGTGAACTTTTGGCCAAGAAAACACAATTCAAGCACTATCATCTGATTTAAAGTGTCTCCACAGGCTCAGTGTCCGAGGGCTTTCTTCACAATCCAAATGATCCAATCGCTACAGAAATTGCTATTTTTGTCATAGCTGAAGTAACACATGGTTAGAAAAATGAGCTCTGCAGTACAACTGGACTAATGCACATTATAGAACACAGTTAAAAAAAAATAGTCGAGCGAACCAAACCAAAATTACAAAGTGAAAGGGAGGGGTGGGTGTGTGGAGGGGGGTGTGGAGGTGTCTGGCTACATGTACATACCGGTACCATACATTTAAATATTTAAAAAATGAAAGTAAAGCATAACAACAGTAAAAAGGACAAAGAACTAGAGTGTTAGTATCAGTCTCCTGGCTCAGTAACAAACTCTTAGCTCAGAAGGACCAGCATGGAGAAGAGCAGCTGCCCCTGCAGCAACTTACCCGTCAGTGTGGCTGGAACAGGGGATGAGCTGAGCTGTTTCTCCAGAATGATAAAGACGTAACTTATTAATGTTAAATTATTTAAAAAAACCCAAACCAACTAACCAACTCCCCCCAAAAAAACCCAAACCAACCCCAACCCTCTCAAGGTAAAACTGTAGGTATGTGGGACCTTAAAATGTTTTAGACCATGGAGCTTGCTGCATCAAAAAAAACAAATTAAAAAAACAAAACAAAACAAAAAACAAAAAAAACCCAAAACCACCAACAAAAAATACCTGTATAAAAAAAGTCAGTTAATGTAACAGCAGGTTATCTTTGTGAGTTGTATTTTGTTTTTAAATGTCTCTTAAAGCATGACACCCACCCAAGCCCCTGCTTGGTGTCTGGAATATGACTGAATGAGAAGCATTTATATAAAGTAGCTCTTTCTAATGTCCAGCTCAATGGAACTGGGCTTATTTTTAACAGAAGAGCAAAATAAGCCTGTTGGTTTTTTTTTTTTTAAGAATTTCTAGAAGAGGAGTCTCTCCCCCATTGGAGAGCTATCGCACCAGATAATCAGACTTAAGAGACATTAAAAGACATCCTGTTCAGAAAGCCCAGAGAAAAACTGTGTTTTATCTGCCCATAGTAAGTGGATGCCACTTTTTTTGTTTTTCCAACTTCTAAAAGAACAAAAATTTAATTAAAAAAATATATTACAAAAGGCACTACTGAACTTGCCAAAGCATTAAGTGCAGTGTTGTAGTCTGTCCTACGGAGGGTGCACGGTTGGTGTACGAACAGTCACTGCCGTGTGAGCAGCCAGGGGGGCTGGAATCAGCCCCAGGAATGGGGGGACCCTCGAGGGGCAGCTGGACCGACCCCTCCTGCCTCCCTCTGTGTTTTTAACCTGGTGCACTTCCCTGACAGCTCCAAGGTGCTTCCTCACAGCCTGTGGGGCACCAATGCTCCTGATCCGTCCCTTCGTACCAGCACAGCTGTGCCAGAGCCTCACCTTCTCATCACATTAATTTTTTTTTACCTCAGAGTTCTGTTTCTGGAAGCCTTTCATGCAACATTATAACCATTAGGCTTGATATGGAAAACTCTGGAGTTTTGAAAAGCTTTCTTCACTCCCAGCATTGTGCTGTCCAAACAAGTCATTCTTACAGAAGGCTGAAGAATAAAACTATCGACTGCTGTAACAGAAACTCATTACCATGTCAAGGCTGGAGACACAGTAAAAGCTTAGATTTCAAGAAAAATATTTATAGTCCTCAATCCTCTCTCTTCGCAGTTGGGAAATAAGGAGCCACCTCCTGGGCCACTGGCTACCACACTTAATATATTACAAACTAGACCATTAAGGTATCTTGCTGGTAAATCTGCTGAGATTATTGCTCATGTGCTTTTGTGCAATAACTACTAAAATCTGTTAATGTTAAAAGCTTCTGGGGGGTGGGGGGAAATCAGCTAATTTTTATGTTTTTTTTTTTCCTTTATCTTCACACAACCACTGAAAGGAATCCCAGCAGTTTCTACAGCACTGGGTCGATCCTGGTGTTGGTAACAAGCAAAGAGTCACATTCCCTGTGCACAGACACACGGACAGACAGGGGAGTGTGGGGAGGAACTGCCCAGCCCAGGCTGCTGCTACAAACACTTTGGTTCTGCACAGGGTTTCACAGCCCCGTTCCCTACTGGGAAGTGGTGCTTGCATTACCCAGACAGGTTTTGGCCTATTGCTCTGAGAGCTCCTGCTGCAAGCAGGAGAACATTTCCCTTCCTGCCATCTCTTTCCTCTCCTAAGGTTCTGTTTGCTGCTGCTGATTTTTCTGGCCTGTCCAAGGTAAAGAAAGGCAGTTGAGGGCTGTGTGTTCATTACAATAACAATAACTAGTGCTAGCAAATCCCACCATTGCTAAGGGAGGGCTCAGCTCACCGTGTTAGCAAGGGTTAAAATGTAGCTACTGGACAACTGCACTGTCACGAACTTCTTGCATGTCACCAGTAATGATCTATCTCGTATGTGGCATTAAGACATATATTCCATTTTTTTAAACATACAGTTGTCCTCAATTGAGGAAAAATAAATAGCCAAGTACAAACCTCCTGTCACTTCAGTAACATTGTAGTTTCCCCCAATCAAAGAGTGAGAACACGGGTGCAGTCTGGGCCACGCCTGGTGTTTAGTGGGCGGGGGGCTCTGCGGGGTAGCGCAGTTGGAGCAGGGCCTGGTGCACAGAGGCGGGGCTGTAGCGCCCGGGGCTGCCCGGCTCTGCAGGGAACGAGGTGGCACTGCCGTGTTTGCCTGGGCTTCCAGGGATGGGGCTGTTTCTTCCTGAACTGGGATACACTGAAGCATTTGGAAGGCCAGCAGCGCTGGTTTGGGACCGGAATTTTGCCTTCAGAGCTGGACTGGGCCAACTGAAAGAAACAAGAAGCGAGGTTGCATTTTTTAAAGAAGGCTGCAGTAAGGAGAGCAGCACTTTAACTCATCGTGACTGCGTATAAACTGTTGGCTGTCTAAGCAAGGGACTCCTCAGTGTTCTGGCCAGTGTCTGCCACAGTGGAAATAAATCTTTATGTCAGTAAAATTACCACGGGGAGCCACTTGTGTGAAAAACTGTCACTTTGGCTCCCCAAAACCAGCAATATTAAAAATAAAACATATAAATAGCATAACATGTCTTCAGGCCTCCCAACAGAGGCAGCCTGTGCCCATTATTTGTGTGGCAAAACATGACATTCTCTCAAAAAACTTAACACACACCATCCTTCACACGAACAATTCCTTTGGACTGGGGTAATGAAGGGTAAAAATAAAAACAGTCATAAAAAAATGGCTGAACATAATAATTCATCTTAATATCGCTCTGCACAAGCTAAGTACTGCAGAGCAATACAGAGTTCCTGCACTGCATCCACAACAGGGATGAACTACCAACCAACAGCACAACTACTGGTTGTGAACAGACACCAGCCAAAAAGGCCTGGTGATTAACTTCAGTAACACAGTAACAGTTATCACAGTTGAGTATTTAAAACAAGGTTCTGTGAGCATTTGACTGCATTTGCAGCAATACCTTTGCCTGTCAGAAGAGGAGTAGGACTGCACTGCGAGCTTCCACCTGGAAATCATCGGGTATTTCTGAGCATCGATCTCTGCTCCTTCCAGAGCTGCCAGGACATCCCCATCCAGCTTCGAGGGCTCCTCCCTACAACAGAAACACAACTGCCTGAAAAGAGAACTGTGGATTTGTTTAGGCAATAAACACCCCAATTCCAAAACACTTGGTTTTTATCTAAGCAAAGAGATTACTGTGCTCCTCTACAAACACAGCTTCCTCATGAGCTCTGTGCAGCAGCCCCCCCACAAACGACTGTCTGTAATTACACAGAAGTCTCAGAATAAACTTCTCCCTTCTGCTTTATGGTCAGGTAATGAGGTGCAAGAGAACTGCACAGCTTCTGTACAAGCACTGGGGCCCTTTCAGATGACTGTTCAAGCCTGACTGCAATCAGTGGTGTTTAGTGTCACATCACCTCAACCTTTTGTCAAAAGTATCTTGTGTTTCCAAACAGAAACCCAAGGAAAAATAAGTGTTCAAAATTAAGACAATTCTTACCCAAGCAGGAATAACTTAGAATTGTCATTTGTGGGTAAAGGCTTCAAGAGAAACTTCTGGGAAGAAAGTTCTTGACGTTGTTGTGCCTCCTTAGTCAGAATCCCAGACTGCCTGGACAGCCTCTCCTTTTCCAATGGCATTTTGTGTTCTGTCCTTAACTTGGCCTCTCCAGATTTTCCTGTAACACTTGGCTTAGAAGAACTTGCCAGTGACCCTGCACAGCAGGCCTTGTCCAGAATCCCCTCATTCTCAGTTTTTTCAGTGATTTGATGAGACCCTCCTGCGAGCTCCTGTTCCTGGAAGGACAGGCTTTCGAACTCCGACATCAAATTGCAGACGGGCGACACGAGACATTCCTCCCCATGGTGCAGCTGCTTCCTGTCACTGATGATCCTCTCACTGGACACGGGGCTGCAGAACCCGTTTCTGCTGGGGGCAGCCTCCTTGCCGTGGCACGGGGCCGTGGGCAGGATGTTTGCCGCGCGCCCCACGGCCAGGATGTCGCGCTCGGCGATGTCGCCCGCGGGCTCCCGGGACGCGGCCGCGGGGCTGACGTTCCGCGCCGCGTTCTGCCTGTTCTTGATTTCCTCTAAGCTCATGTCATCCTCATCCTCGTCCAAAAATGCACCCACGGAAATGGAATTGCAGGACTTTTTGCTCTTCCCTGTAAAGCAGTTTTAGTAAGAGCAACACATAAGACAACTTTCAACGGAGTATCGAGTAAACAAACTAGCAGCAAATACCCAATTTTTGTGCCTTATTCTATCTCCTGAAGCCCTCTCTAATTTTATTTATGTAACAACAGCATGAACTAACCTGACTAAAGCTACAAATGCAAAATGACATTATTGCTGTGTATTTTTTGCAAATAACCTTTCCTGTCCTAGTCATTTGAGAACTGCATTTCCTCCACCCCCCATTTCAACCATTAACCAGCAACAAAGGACAAGCTCAGGATAAAGCAGAATAGGGCAGGTAAATGTTACTAATACAGAACAGCCTAAGTTTTCATCTCTTCCAAAGCACAAAGCCTTATGACTAGTCCAATGACTACCCCTCAGGGTCTTAGGCCAGGTTTATCCCAGCACCAGAGCCCTTCTGGATCTATAACTGCCCAGAAAAGGAGGAAGGAGCACAAAGATTTGGGACCAGTGTTGGCTTCCATGAACACATGGCAAGTAGTGGCCTAAGAAGGTATAAAAGTTTTCTTGGATTTTACTCCTTGTCTTTCACCCTCAACTTACTGTAAAAAGTTATTTATTCTGTACCCGTGGATTACAAAAGGTTTTCTCATAGGGATTTCATTTGGGGGCTATAATCAAATAAAGTACTTCATATGAAAGATAAAGAACATCTAATAAAGCCTGTTGTACTTCTCTTACATTCACAGTGTTGTTGGTTACTTTTCCAGATTGTTTGGATAACAGATTAATAACAGCAACCACAACAGGTGAATATGACTTCCCCTGGGCACCAAGCTTTTTCTCTCCCTCTTGTCCCTTGGCACAACGTGTTGTTTGCAGCTTTGCCCTTTCCTTACCCGAGGGCTGGGGTGTTTTATATCTGTTGCAGGTTTCATTTTCCCCTGTCTCCTGCTGAGCCTTTGTGCTCATTTCACGATGACTCAGGTACTCTTCTAATTTTCGCAGCCCCTCCTGGGAAGACAGATCAACAAAACAGCCCAGAAATTCCCAGTATTCAACCCACGGGAACCCCTGTTCATGAGCTAACTCCCTGCAATAAATAAAATAAAACGAATCATTTGTGAAGACAGAAATATCAGTTTGACAATAACTTTTCTGATCACATTCTATCAGCTACGAACAGGAGCACAAACGTGCAACTAGGCAACACAATTCTGCAACAATCAACAGTCTGCAAAAGCACAGAATACCCTCAGCAAACAAAGTATCATCTCATTCATTCTAGAGTATTTTTCAAATTTAATCTACTATTTTACAGTTTGCAGCACAAGCATTGCCACCTTTAAGCTGACTGTATCTGACATCAGATGGAGATGAACTCCACTGATGGAGACCAAATTTGAATGATATTGCATTCAACAGCTTGTTCTATTTGGGAATGGGGGAGGCAGGAGGAAATGAGGGGTTATTTTAAAGAATGAAATCTAGTCAGCTTGTAACAAAGTATGTTTTTTCCATATGTTGCTGATAGAAGGTATTTTAACAGCAAGGACCCCCTCCAGCTTTTATAAAGCAGCACATTTGTATTAGGATCTTTTCATTCTGCTCCCTTTTAACAATCCCTCTTTCCCAGAACAAGCAGGCTGTAATTTTACATCTTCTGAAATATTAGGCAAGTCAATGTTTGAGAAAAGCATTCCATATATACCATCAATAACAGTTCAATTGTCTCTATTGTCAAAGCTAAGAAAGCCAGGTCTCACATTTTAGCTATTGTGTTTACACAAAAATAAAAATCCAGCTACAATATACTTCATTAAACATTTCTGCAGTAACTTCTGCCCCAACATGTTGTTCAGTAACAACTGTACTCTCAGCACAGTCTTTTGCTTTTAATTGCTCTACGATTAATTTTTTATACTGGTAGTCTTTTAGATACCTTCCAACTCTTTCAACACCTCTCTCCAGATCAGATTTCCTGACATTGTGAAAGAAGCCAGCTCTCTCTCGAGGTGGAGTTTTCCAAAGCCTGCGAAATTCTTCAGCCTTTAAAAAACAGAAATAATTTAAAAAACTACCCCCCACCACATGAAGCAACTCAGTCCTGGCTAAATATCTACCAACAGGTGTAGAAGACATTCAGCTGTTTGCTGTCCACAGGCAAAGAACTCGAGTTCTGCCACGGGTATTGCTCAGCTCCAGCCATGAAGGATAAAGCTACTCCTCCCAGGATTATTTACCTCTGATCCCCTAACTGCTCATGACAAGAGAGGGACCATAACATGCAATCAACACTGTACAGACACCAGGTCTGCCTGGTTTTAATTTGTGTGCAGCAGGAAACAGAACTGTCTTGTAATTTTGCAACATCACTATAATTTTATTTAATTTCAAATGCCCTCTGGGTCACTGGTTTCTAGGATTTTCATATGCACAGAATCACTACAACTACTAGAACATATTCTTGCTATTTTGAAGTTGGAATGCCTCAAGGGAATTTTTTTGTACAGTCCCACACTTTTTGACTTTATATGACAAAAATCACAACAATGACTAAGAATTACATTCAGACATTAAAAATATCTGTCAGCAATCAAGATGATGAACTGTTTACCCCCTAAAGTAATAGTTTTCAAAGTAAAAATGGTATTTAAATTTCTGTCAGTTGAACAGAAAAATGATCATTTAGAAGAAAAAACATTAAGCATCTTGATAAAACTCAGTCTTGAAAAATTCAAGCATCAGATGACACAAAGTCCTCCATTGTATTTATTCACCATTTTTAAAGCTGTCATACTTCCAGCACATTCCTATTAGATAAATGAGTCAAAGAAATTCCTATAACTTTATAATATACTTAACAGGTTTCTAAGTATTCCTTCTGAAAACTAAAGACTTTGCTTTTCTACTATACAATCAATACTTCTCCAAAACTATCCCAACACCTACTACTTGGTTGTCAGTTTTTCCACCTAGAAAAATATATAAATGTTAATTCAACAAGCAGAGGTGATAAACTGCTTCTAACATCCAGTGGCAATTTCTGGAAATTAGATAAACACATAGTTTTTTCAACCTGATTCATAGCTGCATTGAAAGGCTTTGCTCCATGTTAGAAAGTTACAGCAATTATCTGTAAGAAATGAAAGGTCTGACAAAGGTGCTCTTCAAAGAGATTCCAAGAGGAAGAAGAAAACTTTCTTTTGACTGAACTTCCATTCTTCTTCTTTACAGCACATTCTGTTTCCAGCAATAAAAAAAATATGTACAGGCTTGTGTGCTTCTCCATGGAGGAAGAACAATCTCCTCAAGAAAAAGAGCCACAATCTGTACCAGGAGCAAGTTACACCACACAAGGAACTGTGCAGGATCTTCTAATGGTTCTTCACTCAGAAAGAGGAAAAAATAGGCATTAGAGTGGTATAAAGTTCTCTCCTTACCTTTGAGGGGCTCATGGGGCCTGCAAAAGCTCTTATGGACAACACTGGATCTTTGGGGTTGCCAGGGTATTTAAATAAAGTCCTCTGGGGACCATCATCCATCTGATCCGGTGACCAGGGCGCTCCAATGACAGGAGCTGAGGAATTGTCTTCTGCTCTCAAGAGTGGCACATAGTATCGGCCTAAAATAAAGAATACAAAGCTTTCTTAAGGTGTTTATGTTACATCAGCCTGCTGCTTCTTCCTGGGGTATCAATGCACCCAGACACTTAACCACCTGACTTTATCTCATTAGTAAATTCAGTTGTAATTCAAACTCACTGTTTCAGTATTTATTGCCTGCTAACAGATGGGATGTGAGCAAGGATACACAGAGGCCTTCCCTCAGGATCTCCAACAAATTTCAAAACCTCCTTTTGCAACCCCCTGAACACACATGTGACAAGACAGAGACAGTGCTGTGTCCAAGAAATGACAGGAGTCCCCAGGGTGACAGATCCACCTCCTGCCCTGCACAGGGCTTTGTTCCTTCTGGATTAAACGCTCTGCTCCAGGCTGGCTGAATGAGTCCAGAGCTGGGAGGGTAACCTTGTGGTCCACACTAAGAGTTCTGACCACAGCACTTAAAACACAGCAGGTTTTCTGTTCCTGCTCAGTTTTGGTTTCCTTTTCACAGCCCTGTACAGCAGCACCATTTCTGAACCGCTTCAGAAAGCACAGGGGACAGGACACAGCAAAGAGCCAGAATACATGTCTGATATAGCACAAAACTCTGCATACAGACCTTTCAAGTACTCTCTTAGCTTTTCTTTCAATTCTGCAGATTTATTCTTGCTTCTTTCACAAATTACCTGTTAATATAATTTTAGTTGTCAGTCAAGCATAAGACCTCATTTTCAAATCAACTGCAACGTGTCTTCTTGAACAGTCACAGTATTGGCCTCTCTCCATCTCACTCCGTACTTCTAATTCACAGAAGACCAAACCACTAAAACACATCCACATCTATAAAATCTAAAACTTTTCCATGGACACAATCAACATAAAATACTTCTAATGTTACCAAAAATTTACACTTAAATCATAATACTAGTACCTTACTACAAGCCCTCTATCTACAGCACTTACTAAATGTCTGAACGTGAAAAATATTGATCAGGCATAACATTTTTGTGTTTGTTGAGGACATGGAGAGACTCACTTCTGCTGGAGTTTGATCATATTTGTTTCTTGGATTTTTCACAATAGCTGGGTGTGAGGTAAGCACGTTAACAACATCCAAATTCCCAAACTTGCAGGCAAAATGCAGTGGAGTATCAAATCCCTGCAGTGGGAAAAGGGGGAAAAATTCATATGCATTTAGAAAGATGATAAGGTCAATACCACACATTTGATTTTGAAACTGGGAAAATTAAATAAATGTCATGATAATCATCCAGGGTCTTGATAAATCTTTTCCCACCATACTGCAGAATAATGATTATTAAGACCCACAAAATTCATGAATAGCTCATTTTGCTACAAGTGTCCCCTTCTGTCTCACTCATACATCCTTAACACCTTCCATTACTATGCCAACCAGGTCACCACCCAAATCTTACCATTTTATCTGGTGTGTTAAGGTAAAGGTCAACAATATACTGGATGCGATTCTTCAGCATGGCATCGTTATCATCGGGGTACATGAGCCTCATAAACTCAGGATTTTCCAACGTGTCCAGCAGCAGCTGGCAGATCCCAGGTTGATTCTCCTTGGCAGCAACATGCATGACATTGTACCTACACCCTTCCTGGAAAAAAACCATCACCATTGGAATGAAGCAAAATCTAAACAGCTCTCTTACACCCATACATGTAACTGACTTCACTGTGAAAATATAAAGGTTCCCACACTGAGTCTTATACTAATATTTTTGTAAAGACTAATGCATCTCTACACCCACATTATTCTCATAATTAATTCAATTGTTCTTATACTCAGCTATGGTCTTTTTCTACGTGCAGGGCAAAACTGTGGCAAAGAAGATATATTTAGATATCACAGTAAAAGAAAGTAGGAAGTTGAGTGTATAAAAAAAGCAAGAAAACGTATATATATGTATACACACATATATATATACAAAATTCAGCTGTGCTTTGTTGTATTACACAGAAAACTTTAACAGCTTCCTAAAGCTGGTGTGACAGAAGGCATTTGTTAGCTAAGATTGTCAGTGTTTGCTAAATGGCACCTTATACATGGTTTTGAAATTTAATAGTGGTGCTTAGGTAAGCAGTGCTGCAGGAACAACTAATTACAGCCTGGGCCCTACCCTGGTCTTTAAAATCAGTCTATTTTTAAAAAGATTGCAATTATTTGGAGGAGACCAATACTATATGAAGACAAGACCATTCTTTCACTACGGAATAAAACTGTTCTTCACCTGCAGAACTGCACACAGTGCCTTTAGCTCTTCTGGAGCAGAGAACTCTCAGCCATCCTGGGTGACTTACACAGGACAGAGAACTGCCTGGCTTCTCTTCATTTTCAGCTACTATCAACAAACACTGAGAAACCTTGCACTGGTTGAAACAAGACCTCTTGAAGGAAAGGTAGGAAACATTCCTTCCAGCTCTGCTATCACGCCTAAAAGTTACACCACTGAACAGGAATGTGGATTCTCCTACTTTGTTGGGTTTTTTCACCTGTACAACCGTTGGATTGTCTCCTGACCCGATCAGGTAGCGAGGGTTACTCCAAATAAGTTCTGAAAACGTTGCTGTGTCTCCCTTCTCGACAGCTTTCCGAAGTTTAGCCGTGAGATCTTGAGTCCGTGGACTTTTATAGCTGTTGGCTCTCTCCTTATTAGCAGTTTCGGTTTCAGGGGAGCACAAGCCATCTATGAAACACAATCACTTGTTTCTACATACATTCTTTTCAGTGATCACTGTCTTCAGACCCAGGCCATGAAAAGCTTTTAATCTAAACTCCATGTTAACTTTGCATCTTTAATGTACAGGAGTAAGACACAGAGGTCAATAACAAGACATTTAAGTACACTAGTAGTTAATAATAGGGAGGCAGAGGAAAATGATTAATCATCTTGTAAAACTGTTTCAGGCTTTAATAGGGACTGGTAAATTCTATAATTACCAGTCTACTCCCATCCAAACTTAAAAGCAAAATTCAGCAAGAGGTAACAATTGCTTTTGCAGTTCTGTGACTCCTGGATCCCTTTAATCTAGCAACTGGGAACACTGGGAAGTATGATCAGTGCTTACCATTTTACTTCTGAACTTATAAATATACTTAACAATTAAATATAGTTTAATATACTGTGCAATTTTATCAGTGTCTTATTAAACCTGAAAATCCTGAAGTCCATGAGTAAAACCAAATCCTAACAAATATGACCAGGGACTACCAAGCAACATATTTATGCAGATCATGACCCACATTTCAGCTTTAGAAGAGTAGCAATGTTTTTTTCATTTAAAACAAATGTTGTTTTAAACTTCAGCTTATTAAGGTGCTTCACCCTTTGAGTTTTTCCTGTTATTAGTGTATTGGTAGTGCAGTCGTTGCTTCTTCTGTCACAAAAAAAAATGAACAGACTATATAACATCTACTGTACAGAGATGAACCTCCTCACTTACCTCTGTTAAATGATCCCATTTTCACTGGTGACAAACATAAGGAGGATTTGCTTGGAGATGGGAAATAATCACAGATTCCTTTAGCAAATTTCTCAGCATCTTCTCTGTTTGTAAAAGCCTTAAAACGGGAACCCTTAATCATCTTAACAGCTTGGAGAGCTTCCTTTTTATCTTCATAAACATGTACTCTCTCTGCAACAAAGAACAACCCAAGTTACATTACTTCAATAATCTCAGATTTGATCCTAGAAACAGGTTACCAAATTCTCAGATTATCCTTCCAGCTTTGGTCTCAAACTGCTTCTCTTCCAAACCAAAAGAACCAAAAGCTCCTTTCAATCTTCTCTCTCAGAAACTAAACAGAAGACTCCTGCACACTCCTCACATCAGGTGACACGTGTACAGGGTTTGACCATTCCTACCAATCAATACCTGAACATCCTTTTTAATGGGCCAGCTTCAACAAGCATTTCACATCCAGACTGAAATGTAAAATTAAGTTTATTCACCCTGCATTACTTTTGATGTTCTCTTGTTCAGAAAGTCCAACTTCGTGGCTGTCACAACTTTACATCTCTACACAGAACCTCAGATATTAATCAAATCCTTCCCCTTCCTCCCCTTTTAATGATAATTTGTTCAAATTCCATTGTTCATAATATGTGAATATTCACTTTTTAACAGAAAGAAACTACTGTCTCAGAGTAAATAATTTAGTAATTCCTTACAGCAGTCTTCATAAATAAAATGTGAAGAATGACTGATGCTTCCAGATACAATTTGGCATTTAATACCATTTGGCATTAAAATAGAAAGAAAATGTGAAAACTTTTAGACAAGATGCTTTAAACTTCAACTGATGACAGTATAAATAGTTTTTTGATTGTTTATTTATAGGATTACTTTTTATTCTTGAGAGGCACAATATGGGCCCAAGAGTAGCAATAGGAAATCATTTTCTTCATCTGAGCTAACTAGGTAGAGGACCCTCGTGAGTAGGAACTACCATAGCAGAACACCTGGGATCTCTTATAACCGTGTTTCTATGCCTCAGAAGATCAAATAAATACTGTTTACAGAAACAAAAAAATCTTTTCAGCAATGCTTACAAAACCAGTGGTGTTCATATCCCCTGCTACACAGAAAAGGTCTATTTAGACATGACTGTAAAATGATTATCACTGGAAATAAGGGAAATGAGTATTTACCATTCCTGGCCAGTATGTCATCATAAACTGGACAGACACCGTAGAACAGAGGAGGATCTCTGGATGGTGTCTGAGCACTGGTTTGTGAATCAACACTTCCTGCTCCACAGGTTGCAGCTGAACAGTTCATGTGTGTCACAGCATCTTCTTCTGGAGGGTTCAGACCCACACAGTACCCAAAGTCTGGCTCCTCAGCAGCACTTCCATGGCCGTTGTGATTTGCTGCCAAGACATTTCCAGCAGCCTCCTCTGGCAGAGCAGATCCTGGTTCCTCCAGTGCTCCTTGCTGCTCCAACAACACCTGAGCCAATTTCTTTTCAAAAATAAACCTGGTAGTTGCAGTAATGGGGCCACATTTCAGTCCTGCTCTCACAATCTCTTCTCTAAGCTCATCCGGGCCAAGCTTCTTCAGTCGGGATAGTATTGTATCCATTGTCAGTTCTCCTGTAGGGAAGGCAAAAAAGACAGCAGAGAAACTGTTAAGAAACAGCACAACTTTTTTTCTGCTATTTAAAACCTGTATTAAAGCCAAGGAAAAAAGGGTCTCCTAACTATTTTTCTGATTTTTATGAGATTCTCACAGTGCAGAGAAGACAATTCAAAGCATTTAAAACATTTTTAAGCTGTCAGATCCATACCAAGTTTACTTCCTCCTCTCTCAACTACTTAACAGTACAGCCTACTGTTCTCACTTGTCCTTTTCAAATTTCTTCTGGAGTGAAAATTCAATCCAGAATAATATTTGATCCCTGCCAAGAAAGGCACAATCTACGTGTGCAATGCAATACAAGGACATGGCAACCAGTCAACCCCAGGAAGAGGGGCAGCACCTACTGCCAGAAGCACAGCACTATTTCCATTATTTCCTTAAGAATTTCTACCTGACAGAAGCTTAAGGTATAAGTGTGATGCAGCAACCAGGGGAGGCTTTCACTGGCCATGATGCAAGGCTGGACTTATGTGCACAACATGTTGTTTCCCAGGCCCTGTTTGGAGAGCAAACAGCCAGAAGACAAAAACAACTGATCTTTTCAGATCTCCCTCTCCAAGAACAAGCAGAAGCTGGAAGAATTTCTCCCTTTCCAAAGGAAAATCCTTCTCTCTGCTATGATAATACACTTCCCTCCATGTAATCCACACTGACAGTTTCTGCACTGGTCAATGAGAAGATACTAAGACCAACATGATACCAATACAAATTTCTTGCTGTGAAAACCACAACTGAAGGAAATACTATAAAAATATACTTAATGCCAAACTTAAGTAGACTTTCAATTATTACAACTTGACAGTCATGCGAGTTTGACGGTTCCTTCCCTTGAGGGCTCTTTCCTTAGAGAGTTGTTTGTTTTTTATGAATGCCTGATTTTGAATGTCAGTGGTTAGAGAACATACCTCTGTTCCTAAATATTTCAAATATTAACTGGAACCTTGCTGAAACAATGGGAAATGAGAGTATTTCCACTTAACAAACCCACCACACTGCACCAAAGCCACAGCTGGTGCTGCTGAGCCACCTCCCCAAAGGATTCCAGTTCCCTGAGGACTCCTGAGCCTCCAAGCAACCTCATTGTCTCGATTATCTGACTCGGCCACAAGATTGCAAAGATCTTCTCACTTGTTTCCAATTCTTAATTGTCTATTTTTTTAAATAAATGTGATGCCATTGTGTTTTAATCAAAGAATAAAATGCAGGCTTCAGTTAAAATAATATAAAAACTTGCTGTTCCAAGGATTTTCTTTTTGAGACTGCACAACTGGAAAAGCACAGTAAAGATGAAAACTCAGATGTGAGGAAGGTTATTGCAAAATCAACTCAATGAAAACACTTTAAAGAGTCAATGTAATGCGTTAAAGAATTAACTCAGAAAGGTTCCTATTTTTAGGTTTCAGAACTAGCACAATCATTCTGCAGAAGAGCAGACCTGTACATATATATAATTCATGTATGGAAAACAGGCAGGAACACACAAAAATCCTTCCTCTTGCCTTGTGGTTAAACAACCAAAAGTGTTGGGAAGGAGTGAATTCTTTGATTTCTTATGTTTTGATAGAACTTGGCACCTAAAATTTAATGCTTGAAATTTGCTTTCTCATTATGTAAAAGAAAGTATTTTGTGTGCCCATTACAACTCTGGCACAACTAAACCAAAGCAAAATGGCAAAGCAGACCAACAGTGAAAAAAACAATCTTTGGTTTAAGATCTTCTGTTAGGATGAAGCTTGCTGTGGAAACAGGGAAAACACTGTTGGAACGACAACACAGAACTCCCATGAAATCTGTATTTGACAGGATGATTTCAGCTACCCTGGGTAAGCATTCATTGATTTTTACCTGCATCACCTATTTTGATCTGCCCAAAACAGAAGGTGTGACTTGCAAACCTGAGAAACAGCAACTGCCTGTTTTAAGATAATCCTTCAATTGTTTTCTACATGCAGGTGAAAAAGGGGATTATCTGAACCTTAAAATGCATTTTATGTAACTACAAACGATCCGGAGTACAGCCAGTGCTGACGCAGCTCCCTCCTGCAGTTCAGCACACAAGCCCACGCAAGTCACTTCTACTAATCGGAATAACTGCTTTAACAACGGCATGTTTGAGGGTTCTTCCAAAGCAACCAAAACCTGAAAGAATGGGCAGGAACTGTATTTTCCCTTGTCTCATTGCATCAGCATGAAACGACCAGAATCTGTTTCCAAAAAAAATTAAGACTAGTCCCACGGCAGAATGAACGACTGACTTTTAAGGATCACAGTATTATTGTACTCCACTACTCATTAAATCCTTCAATAAATTAGTAACGTAAGAAAACAGGGAGTATTTTGTTTGTTTGTCTGTAGAGGCAGGAATTGAGACTCACATCCTGTCTTTGGCTGTACCGGGATTTGCACATGGCAGAGCAACCGTGGCTATGCCACGGGGCGGGGGTTTTGTCTGTACTGCCTGTGGCCAAATGAGCCAGCAGCAGTTCCGAACTACGCGGCTGAAAGAGAACCGAAAACAAACTCGCAATAACCCACGGGAAAACAAGAAGGGGGGGAATAAGAACAATTTCTCACGAAAGAACACCGCGGGTGTGTGTGCGGCCCCGGGGAGGGCGGGCGGGGGAGCGGGTGGGGCAGCGCCGGGGACCGGCCGGGACAAAGCGGGACCGGGGCGGCGGGGCCGGGCCCGGCGGGGCCTGCGGGCGGTCCCCGAGCTCCGCCCGGGGCTGCAGCGCCGGGAGGCGGGAAGGGCCCCGGGAAGAGCGGCGGGAAGAGCGGCGGGAAGGGAAGGGCCGGGGAAAGGAAAGGGCCGGGGAAAGGAAAGGGCCGCGCGGCCTCGGCGGGCGGTGCCCGGTGCCGGCCCTCCCGCGGGCCGAGGGGCCGCGCCACCCCCGACCTGCCCGAGTGTCTCACCTGGGCGGGTCCCGCTGCAGCGCCGGCTCCCCGCGGCGGCGGTGGGAGCGGGGGAGGCGGCGGGAGCCGGGCAGGGGGCGATGGCCGTCGCTCGGCGGCCGCCCGGCCTCCTGTCCCGCAGCCGCAGCAGCCAGCCCACGGCGCCGATGACGGCGCAGGCGGCCAGGAGCTCCCAGCACGGCCATCGGCCCCAGCCGGCTCCCCACAGCGAGCCCCAGCCGCCAGCGGCCCCGGCCCAGCGCTCCATGCCCGGCCCGCGGCCCCGGGCACGGACGGTACCGACGGTACCTCAGCGGCCTCGCGGCTTCCGCCTCCCCCGCCCCGCGCCCGCCCCCCCCGCGGGCACCGCGGCGGCTCCGCCCGGCGCTGACGGGGCCCGGCCGCCTCCTCGCGCCTCACCGGGACGGCGGGCAGGGCCCTGGAGAGCCGAGGCGGGCGCGGCGCTGCCGCTCCGGCGGAGCTCCGAGCGGGGCCGGGCTGCCCTCGGCTGCGCTGCGGGCGGCGCTGAGGGCGCCCAGAGCTGCCGGGCCTGGCGGGCACGGCCCCCACTGCAGCCGCTCGTCCCTCGGCCAGCGCGCGGCTCGGCACTGGCACTGGGAGAGGCTCCTTAGAAAGGAGGGCTCAGCCCAAGCAGTAAGCTCGAAATGCTGCCGTAGTCCCGGCTAAGCCGGCAGAGAGGGAAAGCCATGAAGAAGGAAGCCTCTAACGCAGAAGGGAAGCAGTCCCTTCCCGGCTAAGAACCGGGCATCCCTTCAGGCCCAACATTCCTGCCTCCCATACCTGCACCGCCAGCAGCGCGGTCACGTGCTGGGTTAAGAGCCTGTCCTTAAAGAAGAAAATAACATCCCTTTAACTCACACAAATATTGCAGGCAAGGTAGAATAATTTCTCTCCTCATCACTGCCATTGGCTAAACTAGAATCAAGGTGACATTTCTGCATTGTTCCATTTTGTACACTCAAGAAGTTGGCAAATTCAGGCCAGGGAATTTCGTTTTTCCCTGATGCGTTCAGCTGACTGGGAAAAAAAAAATAAATGCAATATAAATGCAACCACAAGGAAGTTTAGATGTGTGAAAAAACAGCGAAAACAGTGAAAAATTAATAAACATAAAAATTACTGCCCCAAACCAAATCAAAGATTGTAACTCTTAAAGGAGAAACAACATGGAGCCCTTTACCAAAAATAGTTTATTGCACAAAACTTTTAAAGGAATTCCCTATGCACATAATTTTTATAATCAACATGCTTTGTATGATCATAAACATTAAATGTACATAGTGTAACTCCTCCAGCCCCTGGGTTATCCATTCAAGAACATGAAATGATTAATTTCTATCTTTTACAAATACAGGCTAAGCAGACATTACTGAATGTCATATATGAAACAGAACCATTTCATTTACAATATCCAGAACATCCTTCCCTTCCTTAGAAATCTGTGCATCTGCATTGGAAATGAGGCTGCCCAAGACTCAAGTGTTACACATAAGTAAGAGACAGAGAGATGCTGATGAGCATTAGTAATTCCTTTGGACTGTAATTCCTTTCACATGAAAATATTTAAAGGCTCTGGTCACAATAAGTCACATGCAACTATTCCCACTTTCCCCACAAGGTTAATAAACGTACATCACAATCTTCTGCATCACCAGGAGTGAATCTGTCATCTTTAAGTTAAACTTACATTGATAATAGTCTGTCCCCAGCACACCTTTGATGTTGTCACAGCTAGCACTGAAGCACCCATGCCACTGCAGTTCTCTCCTCTAAGGAGAAATACATAATCCATGAAATTACAAACACCAGAACTTTCATCCCTGATATTACTTTACACATGTGAAAGTCTCACAGATTTCAGCTAGGATATTGCCTGAATAAACAGTATGGGATATTATATGAGTGGATAAGGGGCTCAGCTGATCCCAAATACAGTGCACAAATATTTCCAAGAAATCTGGAAGACAACAGAATGGAGCATTATGCAATGTTCAGCAACACCAGAGACTCAGTAACATTTCTCACCACTGTAGGGTTTGCTGGTCTTTGTTGTGATTTTTTTTTTGAATGCACAGTTACTCAAGAGTCCTCAAAAACTCAACAGCATCTGAAAAAGTAACACTGCAGCATTTACCAGCTTTCAGCACTCGGGAACATTCTCACATTGCAGTGACATTTTTCCTTCATCAGTAAGACCTAGTTTAGTAGGCAGCAACTACTGAAGAGACAGACACAGGAAATACATTCTATTGCAGTGCTTGAAAAGGGAAAATAAAAAAATCTTTAAGATATTATTCTTCAGATTCTCCTCTGATGTATTTGGCAGTGCTGTGACAGGCAGAGGGGGGAGGCAGTTTTCCTTTCTACAACTAGTTTGTTTTATTGCCTAGACAGGAGAGACCTGAAGCTTTGCAGACCAAACATGCTCAGGGTGAGGCTTTTTAATAAAACAGCAACTACTGCTCTGGATAATTAGGAAACTTAACTGATGAGCTTCAAAGAAAAGGCCTTGCCATTATCACATGCTGCTGCTCCTTCTAGAAGACTTCCTAATGACTTAGTACCTCACCAGATTTAGACCCTCAAGTCTCACTGTCTGTCCTTCATTAAAGTAAATGACATGGTGCTTTTGTTTAGAGAAAAAAACACAGGCTGAATATAACACAAAAATACCCAGTGTCCATCCAGGTACTTCCAGAAGCAGGTGGGTCACTGTGGGAATCTAATTCTGTGCACAACAGCTCCCTCATCTTGACAAGGGAAACACATCTAAGGGAACTGGACTGTACAAGCTCAGATGGCTTCAGGAGCTAGTGAGAAATGCAGCAGAGTGCAGAACTGATACAAAAAGGAGAGCAGACATTCAGAACAACTATGCAAGTTTATAACACTTCTGGCTTCTTTGATACCAGATAAAACCTTTATCCATACAACTGCTGCCAAACTTAACAGATTAAAACATAACTGTAGGCAATGTATTTAATAAAGTGAACAGCAACATTAACGCTGCACAAGTATTATTTTAAATCCTGGACATTTGGTAGTTTTTTGTCCTGAATATATTATTCATTAAATAGTTTTAATTTTTTCTTTAACAATACTGAGGTGTTTTTTTTCTTCTTTGAGTTTAATATACAGGTAACTTCAAGAACATGACAACAGTGAGATAATCAGTACCATTTACGCTACAAAGTAGACTGCATCAGTATGCAGACACTACCATGTCTAAGCTAGTCAGTAAAGCTTTTAATTGTTTGGTAGATCTGTAGGATGGGCACCAAATGCCACACAAATGCATTTCTTCCTTCAGTTCCAAACCCCTGACTGTCAGCACCACTTGACTTTGATCCCAATAAAATATAAGTCAAAATCCAGTGGCTGAAGGGCATGAAATCATTCAGAATAAACACTTTAAGTGCAAAGTGTTCAACTGGACTAGAGCTTAAACTGGTAATTATGAGAAATCGGACTTTAGATAAATATAAGTGGGTTTGGGTTTTTCTTTGTTTGCTTATTTTTTGTCTTACTGCTAAACAAACTGCAATATCCTTCCCATTCCTCCACAATAACCAAACCCATCCAAAAGCAGAAAAAGTCTCTTTGGAAAAATACATGAACTACAGGGTTTTTCCCCCAGCCACTGAATCCACTTGTACTTACTAGATTTTTTTTTTTTTTGCAAACACCAAACTACAGTGGATATAACTAACCTGTTTTCTTTATGTTTTAAAGGCAAAACCATTCTAGTACAGGAGTGGCTACTAAATCTTCCAAATAATGTCCCATGTATTTCGATTTGTGCTTTAGAACTCAGCACACTTGGCGAGGCAGGACCCTTCCACTGGATTTTTGAATGAGGACAGCGTGGGCTTATCACTCACTACAAACCACCTGGAGAATGGGACCAAAGGGGAAGGAATCTGAAATGAGCTGCTTTAAAAATCACCTGGTCAAGGTGCTCTGCAGAGGGGCTGCCACAGTACCAACACTTCCATTCGTGGTGGACACCTTGTAATAGAGGGTGCAAAAAGTAGGGCAAGTGTGTGGGGGGGAAAATAAAGCTATTAAAAATAATAATTTTATAGGCATTATAATTATGTCTTTTAAAGTAAAAATAATTACATTTCTGAAAGCTCTGGCTTTAGGAGCCAATTTCCGTAAGACATTTGTACAGTATGTCGAAAAAGAGCAAACTTAAATGTAACATTAAAACAATGACAGTAACAAAACCCTCACGTCAGCCTTAACTTACAGTATATAAGCATATTAAACCAGATATTCAAAGTCAGAAAATTATGATCTTTTTCTTATATATATATATATATACTTTTTTTTTTTTTTTTTTACACACATACTTTTTTAAGGGTGTCTGTCTACTTCAAAACTTGAACTAAAAAGGTGCAAAGTGTTTGTGCAGTGAAGCAAAGCTCACTACTGGCCTGCAACTGTAAGGGAAAAACCAGTACTTCAGAAAACATCCCAGGCAAATCTGCCACAGACACCAACTGCTCTGCATGGCTCGTCTTTACAGTCTTGTTTCTTTTGCTATAGGTCAGAGGTCATCTTCATAACTGGAAATAGCTTACAATGAAGGGTTTTTTCTCTTTAAATACAGATATCTATAATCTGAACTTTGAGATTACAGGAGGGAAGAGAGAGGACGCTCAGCATATCCAGTTCTCAACCACTGCTAACGGCTGGACATGAGAACTTGCTGGAATTTGGCTACAACCAAAGATGGGAGAAAACAACACATCCCTCTCCCCCCAAATAAAAAAAGAAAAAAACCAAACACAAAAAACTAGATGTTACAAAATTAACAGTAGTTCCTCAATAAAATCACCTAGATTGAACAAATACAGACCTGGAACCAGATGCTCCTCTTGACCTCATTTTAAACCTTCATGTGAATCTCTTACTAAACCCGCAACTGAGCTAGATTCAGCACTTGGCAGTCCCCAGCATGACAGAATTATGGCAAGGTTTCAAACAAACCCTTGGAATAGCACGTTCTGCATTTATTATTACCTCAGTTTCTCAAATCTGTGCCTTTTGCTTCTACAGGCAAAAGCACAACTCTGAACACCATTTAAAAAAATGAAATAAATAATTTTTATAAAGATTTGTTTATATACTTAAAGCAGTAGGAAGAAGGACAGCTGATGAGGAGGTTATAGTGTCAAACCTTCCTTGTCATTAACACTACAATTCTCTTTCTTTTCATCTACAGTAGGAATCTCCTGCTGGTCTGATGCAGGTGCAGGACTGGTAGAACCAAGGTCCATTAACTTCCCCTCAATCTGAGTCCACGAAGACATGGATTCATGTACTGTGATGGTGTGTTCCTCCATCTGGCGCTGAAGGCTGTCCATTTCTTGCCTTGAAAGTATTGAGAACAAAAAAGCAAAAATTAACAAGCAGAAAACTAAAAGCTACATGCATGATCAAAAGTTTACCTCTGATTCCTGATATCTACTCCAAGACTACCTGAGATACAGCTGATAACAAGAGAAAGAAATCCACAGGAAGCTTAGGAATTGTCTCCTTTAATTTAGAGCAAAACAAATACAATGTGCTTAATTCCAAAGTAAGGGCCAGCAATGCAGCAGCTCCTTTGCTGCACGTACTCAGTGCCAGGGATGGTGAGCACTGTTTCCTCAGGAAAGGCACTTAGTGACTGTAACCTGAACCACGGTGCTCCTGCAGGTATGGAACAACAACACCATGGGAGGCAGAGGGGAGGAAAGCAGCATGGAAAATGCTCTCAGGCACGTGGTGTGATTCTTGGGGTTGCCCTGTGCAGGGCCAGGAGCTGGACTCGATGCTTGTGGGGTCCCTCAGACATCAACTGAGGTGGTGAGAGTGGCTCAGTTCTCCTAATAACCTCAACTCCCCATCTCCCTGAAGTTGTAGCTTTCCTGTACCTTGCCTCACATATTTTTGGACAGACAGTAGAGACTTATTACCACACCCACTGCCTGGGCTCCCACTGCAAGCAGCCTTTCTGATGTTGGCAAGAGAGAAACACCAGCTTTTCCACCAGCAAAAACTAGAAATAGTTGTTTCTGGTTTGTTCTGCTGTGTACAATTTAGGATGGACTTTTTGTCTAGTTTATTGTAAAGTCTTTTTTTGCCATGGTAATGGTCATATAAGCAAGCACTTACAATGACAGAACATCCTACTGTCCTAAATATAGTCCTAATAAAATAATTCATTTTCCAAATCCTTTTTTCCCTTAGGCTGGCAACTGGTTTCCTGGAAGCATTTTTAAGGTTATGGTTGAAAATAACACAAATAAATAACTAACTAAGGTCCTACTTTAATTGCTGGAGACAGCTGTTCAGGTTTTTCAAAGGCTCCTTGCTCAGAGCTGTTGATGGTTTCAGCAGTTCTTCCAGCAAGGCAGCAGGCACTGGACAATCAGGAATCTTGACTGGAGTCACAGGATTGGAAGAGTTATTCTCTCCTTTGAGTTCCTTCCTCTGGTTAAAGGAAAAAAGTCAGAAATACAATTAAGCTATTTCATCAATGTAATTTTTACTACCTAGAAAGAGTCTCACATCACACTACTGGTACATATCTGCATAACAGAGCAGGAACCACAGGCACATTCATGGTAGGTAATTTAGGAGCATTAACAGAGTATTTTCCTATGTGTTCTTCCTATTTAAATACCTTCTTCATCTTGCCATGCTTCAGGTCCTGCTTCAGTTGCTGGTTCTGCTGCAGCAGTGACTTCATGCTGTTCTTCAGTTCAGTCACTTTGGCCTGCAGCATAAACTTATCCTTCTGAGTCACTGACAGGTCTTCCCTCACCATCTCCAACTCAGTCTTGATATTCTAAGTGGGAGGAAAATCAATGTAAGATAGAGAAACAGTATAAAAATTCCAGCCAATTACTGGTTTTATAATTTATTTTTTTTTCCAGTTTTCAGGGGAAAACCATAATTCTATCAGAATCTCCACTGGCTGCACATTAAATACCTGCAAGACAACTTGCATCCCTTCTAACTCCTTGTGGCTGCGCTGTTCAGTCATGTCCAACTGCTGCTTAAGTGTTTCAATTTCTCTTTCTTTCTGTTCTACTTCCCACTTGAGATCTTCCACCTACCAGGGCAGATAAAAAAGAAAGTATCTTTAGAATTATCTACAGGTGCAATCAACCACAAATATATTTTTATGTCTCATGAACCGTTCCTGGTTCTAGGAAAACCTATTAAAACTCCATTAAAAATGCTGAATTAAAGATAAAGTCATACAGTGCAATATAAATAGGGGTGAACACAATCAGTGTTCACTTTTTACCTCTTGGCTTACTAGAGGCTGTTCACTAAGCTTGTCATCCAGGTTCTTCTGCAGAAGTTGGAGCTGAGCCCTGGCTTCTGCCAGCTCTTGCTGAAACTGTGATACCTCCTGGGAATGTTTTTCATCCTCTGCCCTGCACAGCAGGATCAACAGACACAGCAGTTACTCAACCTGTCCTTTAAAACAAGTACTTCACTGGGTTAGCCTTGTAAGTGCCATGACAGTGCATGGAACTGGTTAGTTATAGCTTTGACTGAAGACTTTGCCAACACATTCACAGCAAGAGTTAAATCACAAGAAGACTTTATGAAACAGATAATTAAATATTGAAAAAAAAATTTTAAAGATTCCTTGACCACTGGTAATAGTCCAGTTACAAACAACAGATTATGCAGTAAAAAAAATCAAAACAAAAACCTGTCAGCAATTTTGCTTGGTTTTAGGAGGAATAGGGTTAACCTTATATCCATTCTCACGTAGGTCTGAAAACTTCTTACAATTTAAGAAAACATCTTCTATACAAGCAAACAAATTGAATTGTAATATATCGTGGAATATAGTCAACAATCAAATTAATCCTCTATGTAGTTTGTCAGGGATGTGAAAGAGACAATAATAGGACATATATGAAATGCTAATCCTTACTAGTAACATGAAATAGTACAAGTCTGTGTTGAAAGTAGAAAAAAAGCAGATGGTGAAGCCTAAATACAGTTCACTTCAGCATTCAGTGGACTGACTGATAAAGGGAGAAAAATGCAGTTCAAAAAGCATCTCACAGTCAGGCTCTGAGCATTCAACATAACCCACTCCACAGGGGCAAAGCCGAAAATTCACTAAGGTATGGTTTTTTCCAGAGGATTTAATTACTGTTCTCTTAGAACCTTGTCCAAGAACTTTACTTACTGCAGTTTGTCCACTTCAGCCTGCAGGGCCTGGACGAGCAGGTCCTTGGCGTGGAGCTCCTTCTGCACCTCGCTGAGCTCCAGCATGGCCGCCCTGTGGTGCCGCCGGTTGTGCGCCGCGTCCGCCTTGGCCGCTGCCTCCTGCAGGGAAAAAAAACAAAGAGGCAGGTTTATTTTGGTTTATCACTGCAGGTGAGCTAGACTAAAGCAGTACAAAACCAATCGAGAAGGAAACTGTGCAGCTGTTGACATTTTCTGTCTGAAAAACTTAAGTGCTGGTGTCTTTATTAATGCTAATGGCGATTAATGACGATCTGTAATTAGAATGGAAGAAGCCTGTTTGCCAGACTGCTGCTTCATTGTGAATTTTTGGATGGTGTATCATCACTTTAAGAGGTCTCATGCATTGCAAGTCATAATGGAACTTTCTGGATAGTCAATGAGTATGACTAACACAGGGCACAACAGAGAAGACATCCCTGACCTTTCAGCCACTATCCATCATGACAAAGACCCTGCAAGCAGCAGTCTGTTATAAAGCATAGATTTTGTAAGATGCTTTTAAAATACATTTAAATCACCTTCTAAGCAAATAAATCAAAAGATAAGACATTACCTGCTTCTGAAGGTCTTTAACTTTTAACTTTTCTTTCTCTAAGGAAGCCTGTAAAGCTTGAATAAGTTGTTGCATTTGCTGATCCTCTTCCTCTTTCCGCTTTAGAACTGCCTGAACCTGTAGCACATCATCACAAAAATCAATGCACATTTTGTGTGGGCTCACTGGAAGAAGAGGCAATACAAACACAAGCCAATGCAGGGATTGCAAAACCAACTTTCTGTCTCTCTGCTGTTCACTGATCACTCTTTCCACATGGTACCCTTTAACCTTAAAGTTGCTGTGGTTAAATGGCAGCTCGTTGCCTACGTTCCCATTTGCTTATACCCCATGAATACACTACTATTGGCATAAAAATTGTCCATCTCAATGAATCTGTATGTAACACTGTATGTTCCAACTAACTAAAGTGAGCCACACTTTCACTACTGCAAATATTGTAGTGCCATTCTGATAATTTTTTTTTCAAAGGAAACAAAGTCCCATCTCTGATCTCTGGTTTAGCCCCCCATACTGCTGCTGTTACACAACACACGGGGGACCCAGAGCTGGAGAAAGTGCACCAACATTGTATCATGAGCTAGTTCCTTTCTTAAGTTGTTAGGTCAGAAAGTCAAATACCTGCAGATTCAGCTGCACCAAGTCTGCCTCTCTCTTTGCCAAAGCTGTTTCGAGGATATTATTGTGCTCCCGCAGAGCAGCGTTGGACTGACTGAGACCTGTAAGTTTGCCACGTTCGTGCTCCAGTTCAAGGGCCAACTTCTTATTAATTTCTTCTAAACGTTTTATCTTCTTCCTGAAGCCTCTAGATTCCTGAAGCTACAGTCAAAGAAAAACACAAACCAAACAAGCATAACCAAATCACTCCAGTCTACTACATAAAAAAGCTGTGAGTTAAACTCATTAAATGTCTTGCTTTTCCAGAATGGGATTTCTTTTCTCTTTTCTTTTTAAATTTTTTTAATGAACATTAAATATAAGTTCACTTTGATATTTTTTTTGTGTTGGAAGACTAAAATGCTTGCTAGAAAGCAGAGTCCAGGAGTACTGTTTAGATGCAGATCAAGAGTAGTCGATATATATAATTTTTTTGTGTAAACTCTACAATTGAACACCACTACCCTGCCCTCAAAATCACTGGGGATCCATGACTCCAGATAGCTCCAAAAGGTAATGATTCATGCATCCTCACTGTCTCATGACCAGACACAGCTGGTATCTAATACAGGAACTATTTTTTTCTCTCATCCTTTTTCCCTATACAACAATGACTCATGAAACCACAAAGAGCCAGCACAAGGCAGCAAAATCTGCAAGTATCCCTGACATGATGTTTCCTATCTAAGATTCTGATTTCCTGCACTGTTGGAATAAAATCACAGTACTAAAATTTCTCCCTGTCTCCCGGGCACTTTATACTCATCTACCAAGCAAATTCAAGCAATCACCTCATCCTCAAGTTCCAGCACTTTCTCTCTGTACTCTTCAAGCTCCTGGCTGGTGAGTGAAATCACTTCTTGCAACTCCTTTTCCAGCATCAACTTACTGCTGCTCACAGCTCGCAATTCTGCCTTCAGAGCTTGAATCTTTTCCTAAAGACAAAGGGATCACATGTGTGGTTAGTGCCTCACCCATCTACAGGATTTTTGCTTTGGTTAAAAGCCCACTTCCCTAGCAAATATGAAATGAGGTGCTAGTGTTTAATTTAAAGGTCTTGCTCAGAGCTTTCCACCCCTGCATCCAGCTACTGCTGTTAGTGTATTTGATATCTTGCTCCACTGGTCCAAGGAATTGGAGCTTCCCCCAGCAAATTAATTTTCTTATCACAGCCATAACATATATGAATAAGTTATGGTACCTTGAAAAACTTTTAACTCAATGAGTTAAATAAGAAAAAAGCAGTAAGACTTAGAATTTTGGAAAATCTTCAGATACTGATCCTTTAAAAAAAAAAAAAAAAAAACAAAACAAATAAAAAACCCCACCAAATAAACCAAAACCTAAAACCAAATCAACAATAAAAATTAATCAGGAAATCTAGCACAAAGGATAATGATCCTCTTGAGGTCAGATTACAATTGGCAATCTGAAAGATACAAATAAAATATAAAAATCCCCCCACCAACCAAACCAAAGCCTACCAAATCACCTCTCTCCAATGTAGTTAAATTCTCAGTGCTCAGAACACTGACACCATGTTATGATCTAGCTTTATATTCCAAATATTTTCATCACTTCAGGGTAAAACAGTATTTCAAGATTATATTCAATAACAAGATAGCTTTGTCTCTGCACAGTGTCACGGGACACCTGCACACCTGAGCAATCTGGTCGTGTCCACCATCAGTGATCTGTGCCCTGAGCTTGCTCAGCTCTGCCTCAGCAGATTCCTTGGCAGTGAGGGACTCCTGGAGCCGCCGGCTCAGGATGCCGACGGCGTTCTCGTAGGCTTTGTGCTTGGCTTTCATCTCCTTCTGAGCACTCGACAGGTCTGACCCCAGGCGCTTCATCTTCTGCTTCTGCTCAGTAATGGCCCTGCAGTGAAAGGAAAGAAACCACCAGGTGAAAACAGAAGCTGCTTGAAAAACAGCACTGAAAGATAATTTTTTTTCCACACGGCCCAACAAAAACCAACAGTCGCTTCTCTCCCTTTGTCCCAGAGTCACCCCCCTCATCAGAGAAAGCCATCAGGTTGGCAAGACAGTACCTGGAAACTCTTGACAGCATTCTAAGAAAATACGTATGGGTAATTAAGAGATCTTTGTCAGCGTTATTAAAGTGCCAACATGAAGTAATATATTACTATCTCTAAAAATAACACTGAATTTAGAGTAAGAATCCAGTCTAATCTATGATTCTTGATGGATATGTCAGATATCATAAAAACCCTGTGACCACCAGTGGGAAAAAAAAAGAATGATTCTCATTAATGCCAACATTCTAGCCAGAGACTGCTGGTTAAAAGCATAAGTGAATCAGAGAAGATGCAATTCCTGTGTAGTGTACAGCCAACATCTTGCCATGAGTCTGACTATGTGAATTTCCCAAAGGAGAGACTAGGGAATAGGAAAAGAGTGATTGCTAGAAAGGTGAATATGAAAAACAAATGCTGTAGTTATTTGTCTGTGCTGAAAGAACACTTACTTTTTTGCTTCTTCTTGCATTTGTTCTACTTGTTGTTTTAATGCCTGATTTGCCTCAGCAAGAGATTCCATTTGTTCCTTATCAAACTGCAAAGACTTAAAAGGAAGGAAAAGAGCACCCATGAGAGTAAGAACAAAAGCCTGTTTGCTATATGTTGGATAATAAAAGAGTAAGCACGAAATTTCAAAATCACTTTAATCTCTAAATATAAATTGTTCCACAGTTCTCCATGTTCTTTCCCTTTCATTTCTTCTTTTAACTCTTCCCTATGAGGGCACCACCATAACATGTACGAACAGAGTTCTAGTCTGGTTTTTGCTCTCAGATGGGAGTTCACTTTGGGATCAAGGAAACTACTTCCACATCACACCTCTATCACTCCTGTGGTCAAGCAGTCGTGTCTTTACAGAATTTTGGTAGGTAAATGCTCAAATGTCTAGAGAATATTAAGTATGTAACCAAGAACCTTATCTTGTAGGCGATCATTGTGCTTATTTCTAAAGTTAACAGAAGTAACACTCTCCAGTGCAAAGCTTTACACCTCCCATACCTGCAGGCGTGTTTCCAGATCGTCTCGTTCTCTTTGCACTGACTGAAGATGATTCTCTATTTCCACCATCTGCTGGTGAACCTGAGATACTTCCTTCTGTAGCTTCGAGTGTTCGGATTCGAGCGACTGTTTTTCAACTTGCATTTTCAGCATCTCTTTTTTTATCTCCTTCAGTTCCGAGTCCAGCCGCTTCTTTGTAGCTTTCAGTTCGCTGATCAGCTGGTCCTTGGAACTGGCGTCTCTCCGATAAGCCTCCACCATGACCTTGGGCACAGGAGTTACAAGAGGACAATGTCACCTCTGTTACAGCCTTACAAATTTATCACAAATTTAGTGGAAAGTATTTAGTGATTTCCCTTTAGTTTGGGGGAGGTGTGTCATACAAACCAGCGTTAGATGCTGTAACGTATTTACTCTGGTTCAAAGACTTTTGTGTAGGCTCAGATATCAAATAACACTCTGTACTAGGAGTTCATGAAAAACCCCCACCTCTGAGTGTTCATGGCAGTTTGGGATACTCTTCTTCACATTCTTTATGGAACTGCACTAATTAGGTGTCATTTCTAAAAACTAAACTGTCAAAAATTAACCATCCCGTGCACACCACTAATAACTTTTGCCATGAGAAGAGGGCTTAACTGTGACTGACAGTTTAAACACCCTTCCCAAACTTAAACCTAACAAGCTAAACCAAACTTTGGCACTAGGTTAATAAGCAATCAAGCAGTAAATTAATGGTGCCACCCTATAAATAAGACACATATATGTGCAACGCTAATGAGATACAAATTTTAAATGAATGTTTCAGAACTGTGCAAATTCAAAATAAAATTTTAAATAAAGCACTTAATTTCCATCTAATTACTGAAGCAACTACCACGTTTCAATGCTGCAAAGAAATGACAACACTTGAAGATTTTCATGAGTGCTTTGGCAAAGGAAACCTAATCAACAAACTAGAGAGATTTTCCATGGTGGATCATTTGGCAAACTCCCAGAAGTTCTATCAAAACATGAAGTGGTTGGTGGATCAGCTTTTACTTTAGTTACAGATAGAAGTTTAACTGTAAATTATACAGTTTCTTTATTTCAATGTCACATAGTTCTGTGATAAAGAATAGATTCAAATATTCTCACACTCCCCCAGAAGTACATGCCTTCACTGTAAAAAGAAGTATATTCCTTGGTTTTAAGTCTGTGAAATTTCTTTGGTTTTGCTTACCTTCTGCTGCAGGAACTGTTCCTTCACTTTTTGAACCTGTTTTTTGAGACTGGCATTTTCTTGTTGCAGATTTTCCACCTGCCAAAGGGGAAAAAAAGCAAACATTGCTTTACATGCCAAATGTCATATTCTACGTGACTTCTTCAGTGACAGCATCTGTGCCTTGTACTAACTGCCCAATCTAACAAGGATCCTGTTTCTGATAAGTGTCTCAGTGGTTGATAACACAACATTTTATACAGAAATACATTCACACAGGTAGTGAGCCTTGTTAACCCTCAGGGATGCACAAAGTCCCCTTATCCATTGCAGTTTTAGTACATGTCATTAGTGTACAGATTTTGTATCTGGATGGCATCTGTTCACACATTCATGATCAAATGAAGAAAACAGCTGGTTCTTTGAAGGAAAAAAACAACATGTTAAATATACTGTTATTGTTTTTCAATAATTCCATTGGTAATACTATCAAGTCCCATTATTATCTTCAAAAGAAATCTCTAAAGATTACCAGGAACTCATCACTACCAGTATTCAATAAGAAAGCTCTTCCTATGAAGCTTTGATGCTCTAAAAGACACAGAGCATACACAACTACAAAACTAGAGTGTGAACAGAAGACTCCCCATAATTTAAAGCAGATAGAAAAAAAAATACAGATATGCTTTAGGCTTGTCCTTGTTCAATGACTAGAAAAAAGCCTTGGTTGGCTTTGAGAAAACAAGCCCTGGCGAAAAGGCATAATTAAATGTGACCAAACTACTGCATAGGAAGGATGTTTGGCTTACAGTGCCACAGAAGAAGAGAACAATAAAAAATTACTTCCTGAACTGTCACCTGTACTCAAAATTTTTGTGTTTTAAAACGGATAGATTTCAGAAAGATGGTGGCTCTTGAAACCAGACAAAACAAGACTGATTAACCTCAGCTTCCCATCCTGTGCTACACAAATGCACAAGCACATACAGGTACCACAGGATATTAAACCCTAAGGTCACCAGTGATGTAACAGGATGCACAGTGTCACTCTACTAACAAAGAAAATGATGGAACTGATTAAAATATTCCCCTTAGCTGAATCCCACAAGTACACAGGGACACAAACTCACACGTACCAATCTCCTCTCATGGCTCTACCATGTGTCTGTGGCAATCTTTCCCTGCAACAGCTACTTTAAATAAGGTACCTTTAGGGATGCACTACCTGGCTTGTCTTGACTGCCATTTCTTGTTTCAGCTGTTCCAGGATCTGTGACGTGGCTTCTGTATCTTCTCCAAGGTGCGCGGCTCCTTCGTCCAGCTGCTCTTTACTGGCCTTTGCTGCCTGCAGAGCTACTTCCAAGACAATCTTCTCGTTCTGCAAATACTGGATGGTGTCATCTTTAGAAGTAGCATCACTTTGGAACTCTTCTAATCTGGCCTTCAGTTCGTCATACTGTGTTTGCAGGTCATCCAGGGACTGCTCCTTGGTGTGCAGTGTCTCCTGGGCGAGGGTCAGTTGCTTCATCAGTTCCAGGTGCTCTTGCTGTAAAGACTCAAGCTGCAGATCCCGCTGATGCAAAGTCAACTTGACCTGAGAAGAAGTATTTTAAGATTAAATTAATACAAAGCCAAGGTTATCTTTGCAAATGTGCTCCAATCAAAGTCAAGTATTTTAATCAATATTTTAGCTTCTAGGAGAAAATAGCAGGAGGTGAAAATATTTTTTAACATTCCTAGGGCACTTCTATTTTCTCTATTAATTGCATTGATTGCCTTCTGCAGCATGTTATCTTCAAAATATTCACTGTATTCAAAATTTTTAGTTGCAAGATGTGTCCACAGTAGATATTCAGATAAATTCAGCATTATTAATGATCATTACATGGAATGTTGTACTGAGCTGTCACGTCGTTCATCTCATTCCAGCCCTTGACATGCTGTCTACATTACAAGGTTGAAGCAGGACTCTATAGTGAAGTGCAGATTTATCATGCTCTAAATGTAAATGTATATAATGATATCCTGACTGCCTAACAACTTTGAACATGGATCTATAGTTCTTGTCCATACTTACAATAATCACACACTGAATTTACTAAAAAACCCCAGCACCTGCAAGACAGTAGTTCTGAAATTTAAAAAAGGTACTGTTACTGAGATGGTTGAAAGAAAAAAAAAAGCTTTTCACCTGAAACAGAGTGACTTTGATGTGGAATTCATTTTTGCAGCGATCTTTCAGGTTTTAAAAAGGAGTTTAGAGCTCAGCATCTATTTACTATTGTTTTTTCAGCCAAACAAGTATTTCCCTTGAAACCCTTGGGAAGTTGATTAACAACAGTCTACCTGTCCCAGTTCTTGTTCCAATGTTGCTGCAGAATCAGCCATTTTCTGAAGCTGTTCTTTCTCATCCTCAAACTCCTCTAGTTTTCTCTGCAAGTCTTCTTCCACCATGGTTTTAGCCTCCTGGATCTGCATGAAGGCAGCTTCTTGATCTAACATGTCAGCCTGCACAGAAAAAGCAAGGAATCAACTTCTACAGTTTCAATGGAGGGGGAAAGAGTGGGAAAAAGAAAAAAAAATAGGAAAAAAAAAAAATTATCAAGAAAATTTGTAGAGGAAAGACACAAGCACAGATAATTCTGATGTCTGCCTTACACACCTGTATCCTCTTACTGAAGTCACCCATTCATATTCTTAAGACACCTCACAATAACAGTGAATGTCTTGCATATTTGTGACAATCTGAATTCCTATTAAATAACGCCATGTCCTTTCTCAATTGATGAAACAAGACAAAGAAAAGGAATCTTTATTAAAATTAAGCTTGGAAAAACTCTAAAGCAAAAGGGATTCCTGGGATGCTGCAGCTACTCAGTGTGGTGACTGAGAGGACACAAACTCCTGTCATTTACACAACGTATCAGGAACGCTGGTCATGGGGTGCTCCCACTAACCTGCTGCTTTACAGCCCTTTGAGACTCAGGAGCAGGAATGTCACTGAAAATCAGTGGAATTTAAGGTTCTAAGAGCTCTGAAAGTGATTTTACCCCACTTTTCTTACTGGAGGGCAAGAAGGACAAACCTGATTACTGAGCAATTTCACACACTTAAAAAGCACATTACTGATTTAGATTAACTTCCAGTTAAGCTTTCTCTTGAAAAAGTTCATGAATGGGCAAATGACAACATTTACATCTGAAAATGCAAGTATCACCACTGAATGGGTAATATATGGCCTTGCTCCCTCTTATTATTCATAATGCCATGCAAATTTATTTGTTCTGAAACATCTTCTGGTTTTATAATGCAGCATCTGAACCTGTTCATAAGAATTCTATGTTACTTTGTTGGAATAGCCTCGAGTTTGCAAAACATAAATACACAGCCTAGACAGAACATAACTCAGGAAAACCATCCACAACCATACCTCAATATTTTGCAGCTGTGCTGCAATGCGTTCCTTCTCTTTAATGGATCTGTGCTGGGTTTCAGTCAGCTGCTGAGACAGTGCCACATTCTCTAGTTTGAGATGTTCCAACATACCTGCCTGAGTCATTTGCCCAGCCTAAAGGAAGGAAAAAAAAGTCACAGATTAACACCAACAGTCAAAATTTGGCCAACGAATTTAAGAGTTTCAGGAAAAAAAAAAAAAAAAAAAATCACACTGAATCCATGTGTGCCTTATTTCAGGCACTTCTCATCCACAAAGGTAAGTGCTCTGGTTAAATCTATGCCTCATCATTAATGTGAGCTAACATCTCAGGATGAAGAACAAAACACGACCTGGCCCCTTCTCTTGCCACCTGAAGAACACACAGGTTGATCCCCCAGCCTGTGCTGACCCCAGGGTTGCCCCAAGCCAGGTGCAGCACCTTGCCCTTGGCTTCCTCGAACCTCAGGAGGTTCCCATGGGCCCACTTCTCGAGCTCATCCAGGTCCCCCTGGACGGCATCTTGTCCTTCAGGTGTGTCAGCAGCACCACTCAGCCTGGGGTCACCTGCAAACTTGGAGGGTGCACTTGATCCCCTCCCTGGTCCCACTGCAGACCCCTGAGGGGCACCAATGTCCATCGGGACACTGAGCTGTTGGTCACCACCCTCTGGATGTGACTGTCCAGCCAACTCCTTATCCACCAATACTGAATCCTTCTCTCTCCAATGCAGGGAGAAGGATGCTGTGGGGGACCATGTCAAAGGCTTTACAGAAGTCTAGTTAGATGACACCCATAGCCCTCCCCTTGCCCTGGTGCAGTCAGTCCATAGCAGAAGGCCACCAGGTTGTCCTCTGGATAAAAACACAGAAAAGAACAGATTCCCAGTTCTCCAGGTGCAAGTGAATCAGAATACCTGTATATTGGCCATCTCACTCTGCAGCCTGACCCGGGCCTCCTGTGCCAGAACGAGCTGCTGGTGGTACCAGTGCCGCACATTTTGGAGGGACGTGATTTCTGTCTCAGATGCCTTCAGCTTGTTGGTCAGTGTGGTCCGTTCCAGCTGCACCTTCTGAAGCTGGTTCTGTAAGGAAGCCAGTTGCTGTCGCAGATCGTGAACTGGAGACACAAAAAGAGAGAACTTGGACTAGAGCATCCACTGCTCTATTTTCCTGCACAAATTTCCAAAGATTATTGCCGTGTTCACAGCTTCTTTTTTTTCTTTTCTTTTTGAACAAAAGCATATCTGCCTAATTACATGAAGACTGGTTTTTCCTGCAAAAGTGTTAGAATCTGAAGTATCAGGTCATAAGCAGAAATAAAATTAAACTAAATGAATCACTTCTGTAAGCATTCATTGTTCCTTAGAGGCAGAAAACATGAACTAATTAAACATCAGGAAGTAGGTGTCCTGTAGAGTCATCCTTACAAATCACTATTTGTACAATTTTCTAAGAAAACAATTAGGGCACTGTCAAACAGTGACTGGACTAAATATTTATGCCTCCAAGTTGGCAGTGGTAGTTTGCAAACTGTGGCACATCTGTGACACAAAATAAAAAAACAATCATCTTAAAATTCATACCATTTTAGTAGTATGACATCAATTAAACATGACTTAAAATTTCTTCCTCTTCCTGGACTTCAGAATTATGTTGAAAGAAAATGATTTATGGAACAACAAATTTTAAAGATTGACATTTACATCATCCCACCTGTGCTGTCTCTGGTGAGAACATTTTTTTGCATATCTTCAACCTTCTGCAAGAGTCTTTGGTACTGCTCCTCTGCTAACTGCAAATCATTATTTGAAGAAGCCAAACTGGCATTCTTTGCTTCCAAGGCATTTTGCAGGTCAGCCATTGCTCGTTCCAGATCCCAGCAAGACTGCTTTAATGTGGCCACTTCTGAGCTCAGAGATTCCTGCTTCTGCTGGCTGGTTTGGCTGTGCTCCATCTGCGCCTGAAGCTTCATGTTCAAAGCTGCAAGTTGGGCTTGTAGCTCAGTCTTCTCTTTGAGAGCCTGAGCGTGTCCAGAAAATCAAAACAGAAAAGTCATAAGAGAAAATACACTAATGGCTGACTAAAAAAGATGCTAAGGCAAAGAATACTTGCTTGTAAGAAATTCTTTTTTTAAAGTGACATCTCACCTATCAGATATTTCAAATACCTGAAAAGTCAAAATACAGAGGAAAACACAGACAGACCACTTTTTTTTTTTAAAGTAACCTTTGAAGGCTTTACGTTATATTTACCCTCTTCAGCATCTGCATTGGGTTTGCATGACAAGATTTTGGCAGTGGGGTTCTACAGGGGTGGCCTCTGTGAGAAGCTGCCAGAAGCTTCCCCCATGTCCAACAAAGCCAATGCCAGCTGGCTCCAAAATGGACCTGCCACTGGCCAAAGCTGAGCCCATCAGTGACAGTGGTAGTGCCTCTGGTATAAAGGATTTAAGAAAGTGAGAAAAAAAATTGCAGAAGAACAACAGCAAAGATAAGAGTGAAAATATGTGAGAGAAACAGCCCTGCAGACACCAAGGTCAGTGCACAGAGGAGGAGGAGGTGCTCTGGGCATTCATGGAAGACTGACTCCCATGGGAGGAACCCCATGCTGGAGCAGAGGAAGAGTTTAAGGAGTCCTTTCCATGAGAAGAAAGGAGCAGCAGAGACAACTTGTGATGAACTGACAGTAACTCCCATTCCCTGTTTCCCTGCGTTGCTGAGGGGGAAGGAGGGAGAGAATTCAGGAGCAAAGTTGAGGCTGGGGAAAAAGAGGGGTGGGGGGAAAGGTGTTTTTAAGATTAGTTTTTCTTTCTCATTACCCTACTCTGATTTGATCAGTAATAAATTAAACTCATTTCCCCAAGTCGAGTCTCTCTTGCCTGTGATGGCAACTGGTGAGTGATCTCTCTGTCCTCATCTCAATCAGAAGCCTTTCACTGTATTTCTTCTCTCCCCTGTCCAGCTGAGGAGGGGACTGACAGAGTAGCTCTGGTGGACACCTGGCATCCAGCCAGGGTCAGCCCACCACAGCATCCTTGTGAAGTGCCTTATTGAATAATGTTTTTACAAAACACAATTCCATGAGTAATGAGAAAGAGGCTCTTGAAAATTAATTTGAACTATTAATGTGATTTGCTAAACACAGAATTTCAAATTCATTTTCTACCTGATTAGCTTCTAGTGAGAGTGCCTCTAGTTGCCCTTCAAGTCTCATCTTCTCCTTCAGAACCTGCAGCATTTCATCATGAGTTCCTGCGACAGAGCTTTCCATAGAAACACTGGAGACAGACAGCACATACACAGTGACAGGGTTAGAATACAGCACTCATCTGGTTGAAGAAAAGTTTAACTGAAATTAAGACTATCTGTGTGACCTAGACTGTAGGACATTTTTTCTGGCTTTATACACAGACCACAGTGGAACAACCTTAGTTACAAAGAGATAAAAAAATTATATTCATGCTAAGGTTTTATACTTTAGTCTTCTGTATTTGCAGCAACTAGAATCTAGTGTATTTGTTTTTTAGCAGTGCAATGGTTGACTTCATTAAATTCTGTATCTGCATATCCCATTTTAAGCAGATAAGGTGACATACTGGGAGCACAGAACCTCCACAATTATTGTCCACAACTGTCTGCTTCAATGTGCCCGAAAAATACCAACAGCTACTGCAAAAGAAGGAAGAACAGGTATTTGGTGTAATGCCTAACAAAGGCCTCCCTGGGATCACTCTTACCTGCTAGAAATACTGTCTCTCCTGCTCCGTACTTCCCCGTTAACTTCTTGCTCTTGGGCTTGATGCTCCACTGCCGCAGCCTGCAGCACCTCCCTGATGGAAGGGAACTGCCCCATGGCTTCAGGGTGTATCTTCTGGCCATTTATTGTATATGGAGTATCCTGTTTGCTTTCTGAGCTCTGTAAACTGCTGTACAGCCCTTTCCCTGACACGCTGCTGTAGGTAGAGCTGTCACTCTCATTTCCATCCAGCCTCATTGCCACTTCACTCCCGTCGATCTCCGAAATGCTGTCTCCTGCCAAGGAGGAACTCTCTATTCGATCATCCACGTCAGAGGGCAGACTAATCTCAGAAACAATTGATGTTGGACCACTTCTGCTTTGCTTCAGAGTCCCACCAGATAAATCAGTAAAATTCCCAGCAGTGTTTCTGGTGTCTGACTCTTCAGTTCTGTAGTCAGCCAAGGACCGGATCTTACTGGACTTAGATTTTGAACTTTTCCTCTCTTTTGAGGACGCTGGAAGTCCCAAGCTACCCAGTTTTGGCCCCCTGGGGACACTGGTCCGCAAAAAGGAGTATTCTTTTGTCATTGCTACAGTGCTAGCTCTCGGCAGGATCTCTGGGTTTAACATCAGCTCAGGATCCAGGGTGCTGGAGGGCCGGTTTTTGGATGTGGACTGACTTGACTAAAAGAAGCAAAGAGTCAACAATAAATTCCAGAATGTTAACTTTGAAGTAGCATCAAAGCCTTATTTTGCTCTCACTTAAGATGTAAAGCTCTTACATTTCTACACTGATATTAGATATACAGGTCCTTTTGTAAACAAGGTAAATTACACCAGCAATCAACCCTATCAAGGTTCTGTATATCATGTTGAAAATGTTCAAGGTACACTCCAAAAGCTAACTGAAAAATACAGGCAAAATGGAACATTTAGGTCACTTAAGTTTTGTGTTTGGTTTTGTCCCCCCTATTTTAAGTAGCACAAAATGGTATGTTACTGATGAGGTAAGAGAACCAAATTTTGCCTGTCAAGAAGAAAAAAAAAAAACTGCTTTCTCCCATTTGAGAAAACTACTGAATGGTTTCATTCAAAGCACAGAAAGGGTAGAGTTTTCAAGCTTCTCCACAAAACACTGAATCTAGAAGATCTGTTGTGTGGTACTCACTCTTTCTTGATGTCTCTTCACTCTGTATTGTTTGAGCTGTTCCTCTAGACGCCTTCTTGCCTGAAGTCTGATTTGTTCTTCTTTCTCCAATGGCAGTGAAGACTCTACTGAGCCTGCAAGTGAAAGGTTTTCTTTACAGTCAAATAGAAAATGCCAACACAGGCAAGTGTGATGCAAAAGGTAAAAGCCCCTTCTACCATCAGCAACATGCATCATGCTTAAGCAAGGAAAGAAAGGAAAGCCCATTGACATGCACCTCAAACTACCCCCTTCAAATACAGACTTGTGTAAGCACTGATAAAGCTTGTGGACTTCCACTGCTCAGTTTGCAAATGCTGTAGTTTCCCCACACATATATGACAAGAAATTATACAGCAAGAAAAAGAATATTGCTGTCATTTAATCTCACCTGTCCTGCATTTCTGACAGTACTAAAATTATAAAACTAAGCAAGACCTATGCAGTCCTCTCATTCCCTACAAGTCAGGGAAGGATGTTCCCTAAAAACATTTGCTTACCTTTGGTTAAGTCACATTAAATCTTTCCCATAGTAAGGCTTTTTAAAAACACTATTTCAGGAAACGCCCACAGCATTAGACACCTTATTATAAAGGCTTCCCCTTCATTGCTCTTCCCTCTTTATTACTTAGCTTAAAATCCCCTGTTTCTGCCGTTCTGTTTTTTTTGGGGTTTTTTTTTGTTTTTTTTAATGTCACCTGTTACTCCTAATAATCAGAAAGATTAGAAAAGCTTCAGCCCCAGAAAGCATGAGTTCCCCTCAGCATAAGAGCCATCTTCAAATGGTAAGGCACATGCCTTAGCTGCAGCAGAGGGTGGTTTACTGAAAGAAAATGAATTGTAGTTCTAAGTAAAAGCTTACTGCAAAAATGAAGTTTAGTTCAAGCTTAAATGATGTTAGAGGAGTCCAGAGCCAGGCTCAGAGTAAACAGCTTTATGGAGCAAGAGAAAGCAGGGGCACCACCATAAACAGATGCTTACACAATTCAGTTTCTTGCATGGGAAGACTTAGTTTGAGAGACTGCAAAGCTTCTTTTCTAAGAACTATGCCCTCAGCACTAGTTCCCTGAGACTTCCTTAGGCTGTCATGGAAACCAGTCACACCTGGGCATGACTCTTCACCCTGCTCACAGTTGGTGGGGTCAAAAGACACAGGAGAGTCAGGGAAGAGCGACTCTGGCCCATTCTGGCAGGCGTCCACTGTGTTGTTCATCTCCAGACCTCCCTCCTCATTTGGCACTTCGTTGATGTTATTACTGGTAGCTGCAAAAGAAAGTCTTATTGAGCCACCCCTTAAGCCACCCCATTTATCTCCACACCTCCACCCAAATACAATGCTACTGCTATTGCCTTTAAACTGTAAGAACATGGAAATCACTACTGACAGCAACTGGCAGGAGAAATTTTATAAAGGACTTTTAGTTCTCTATTTAGAAAGACCAGAACAAGTACCTTTCACTGCTTTACCATGCTGCCTTCAATCAGGACCTCAAAAGTGATCATATAAAAATATCTTCAAAACTTCACACAGGTTTTTAAATCTTATTAGGTTTAGAAGCATGAAACACCAAGTGTAAGAAACTCTGAGGGGCAACCTACTACAAATCAGACTCACAACTGCAGGCCTGTGCTGAATGATTCAGCTGTTTGATATTCTGCTGGGCACTGGGGAGAAAACATCCACCATCCTGACTTCCAGCCTGAGCCAAGCAGTTTTTCAATTTTAAACTGAGTTTACATTTTTTCAAATGGGATGTCTTCATCAAAAATACAGCAGCAAAGCTCACATGGATCAAAATAATAGATCTATCAATTAAAATCTACAATTAAAATTAAAATCTACCAAGTAAAATGCAATTCAAAAACCACTTTAATGCCAATTTTATCCCCACTTACTAATATTAGATTTTTCTTTTCCATCAGGAAAAAATGCATACTCAAAACCAGTTAAACATTTCACAGGTTTATACTTTGGATTTCTCACACATTTCTACTTTGCTTGGCTGGTGACTACTTACATTTATGAACCTGCTGTTGCAAAAAAACTGTGTATCTAAATTAATTAGTATAGATCTCAAATGAGCAGAGTACTGAAATAGCCACTGCCTTTCTGTTCATTCCCACACTATGTATCACTGGAGTAACTGGAACTCACTGGAATAACATGTAAGACTTCATTATTTTTTTCTAAAAGATGTTTGAAAATATTTGACATTTATGATCACAAAGTATTTGCAAGTGCAAAAATCAAGTTTTCTCTTCCCATTTTTCATCTCCTCTCAGAGCTACAGACTTGAATAAGCAGTTTGCATTTTTTTAAAGTCTGCTCAAGGAAGATATGACAGGAAAGAAAAAACCCAAACTAGAACTGGGAAACATATCCTCCCAAAACAAAGTGTTTCTATGATGATGTTCTGTAGCCAGAAAGTTGATTACAAAGATTCAGTAAAACTTTAATTATTAATTTAGACTAGCCCACTAACCTATTTCTATTAAACTTTTTCTCCCCATATAATGAATCACTGCAAACTTCTGAAAGCAAAATCACCACTAAAAAATAAAGCTATTATGAATCAATGATGTATGTGGAGAACATTAAAATGCACCCTGAAATTAAATGAGCCATATGGAAAAAAGTACAAGTAGAGGGGGTAGGATCTTTTCATTGTTTTTCCTTTCCTTATTGAAGAAAGCAGAAGGTTTCCTTTGAAGTGCAGTCAAATTTCACTGCAGAGTAATTTGAAGAGGAAAAGACAAATTCCCACCCCTGAGCATTTGTTCCCACCTCTGCAGTGCCTCCTCCCTTCAGCAGCACAGCTGTTTGTACAGTGACCCAGCACAGAGGGAACCGAATCACAAACCCAATGGGGGTAAAAATAAAAAGCTTTCAGTCTTGGGCTGCCAAAACTCATAAACTCGCTAAGATTTGAATCAAAACACTTTTGAGTATCTGATTTGTCATGCAGACAAACATTTTCAGGCCACTGTAGCCTGAATCAGTTCTCTGATTGAGATTATCGTGTCACAAAAACACTTACAGGCACAATGGAAAGGGAGGGTGCAACGAGTACGTAAAGGAGGACAGAGGACAAGACTGCTTAGTAATGACTAACATTTTCAAACTAAAAGATTGTCAAAACCAAATTTGAAATAGAGGTCAGTGCTAAGAATAGCCACAAGAAACCAAAAATAAGAAGACAGCTCACACATTCAGAAATATCGTTTCTGCCCATGTCTCAGAAACTGCAGCCAGTGCTGCATCTGGTTTAATCTTTATTTACATTTTTTTCTTCACTACTGTCAGTGGTATACATATACAAAAGAGATGTTGGAGCAAAATTCTGGAGGAATGGTTTCCTGGCAACTTCCTGAGGCCACGAGACACTCAGAATCTAAACACTACTTGAACCAAAGTAATTTAATTGCAGTAGAGTCAATACAGCTGCAGTCTTTTTGGAACAGTGAAGACGCAATTAGAATAAAAACAGTAGGAAGATACACTACCTATTTGTAAGCCACAATTCAATTGTCCAACACAGGAGAAAGCAGGAACACGTGATCTCCAAGTTCATAAAAGATGAATGAATCATCACATAACTCCACTCTGCCAGTCTGGTAATGGGCAGTGTAAGAAATGTAAATAAACTCTCGGGCCTTCACTCTCTCGACTGGGACTGGATGACAAACCTGTGGAAGGCTGCAACTTCCTCCCGTCACCTCCCCTCACACAAGGAACCCTTTGTGTATCCACACAGCCACAGGGAAAACACCCCCTCCACCCACCACCACCAAGGCCTCGTTACCAACACAAACTCACACTCCAGCCAGGAAACAGGGAGACTCCAACTCATCCCAAGGAAAATGTTTTCACAATGAAAGCACCTGAACACTGCAACGGGTAGAGAGGCTGTTGAACCTCCCTCTGCAGAGACTTCCAGAATTCAACAGGACAAGGCCCTGAGCAACCTGATCTTGCTCCAGAACCAGGTCTGCTCTGTGCCTGAGGCTGGACTAGACAACCCACAGAGCTCCCCTCCAACTCAAGTTTGATTCTATAACCTCAGATCAGTGGTCTCTCAAATTTCTTGTAAACAGCTGCATGATTATTTTATTATAGAGCTCGTCTACATATAAAAGTTATTTTGAGATAATTTGGAGAGTACATGCCAGCATCTCTCTTCCATAAAGGGAAGTTTAGGGAGACTTTTAAAGTACATTTTGTTTTTTGCCTAAGCAACCTACTTTATTAGGAAAATTTCTTTTGCCAGAATAAATTACTCCAGTCATGAGCTTCCTCTATAACAATCATTTCAGAACTGCTGGTTCTAGATAATTTCATGTTTACCCTTTTGGAAACACTATCAGAAGACAGAGAACATCGTGAACAACAAATACTCAACTGACAGCAAACAATACTTAAGTTAATAGTTGGGTTTTGCTTTCGAAAGAACAAGTTCTACAACAAAAATAATTTTCCTCATATACAGAACCTTGACCAAACTCGCTTAAAACTGCTGTACAGGAAATTCCTGACCTCAAGGAAAAAAAGTCCTTCAGTATCACCTGAACAATAAAATGTGACTGTATAAACACCTGAGTTAGTCTAGGAAATTATTTGGCGCACATGAAACAACTTACTGTTAATTTCATCTGTAATAACTGCCTGTGACTTGGATTTACAATCCAGAAGTTCTTCAGAGCTGCCAGGAGCCCCATTACTGCTCCTGTTCTCCAGGTGAACATCCTGCTGGACAGACGAGGAGTCCATGGTAAAAACGATCCAGATCCCTGGAAAGTTTTTCTTCTGACTAATTTGCCACCAAGTGAACTACCAAGTCCTGTTTCTCTCCATCAGCAACAACGGCATCCAGGTGTCCCAGGGGAGCACAGTTCTGGGCTGTACAGCTGGTGGTGTGCAGCAGGCAGCTGCTAACCCCAGATCAGGAGAACAGCTCACAGCCAAAGTCGTGATCACCAAGGACCTGCATCCTCTAGAAACAAAATTTACAAACATTTATTAGAGCTTTGAAAATATGAGATAAAAATAAAGCAGTGCCCACAGACTGCTCTGCAGCTCAGCTTTGACACATGGAACCAGGACGTGGGGTAATAACAGAGCCAATGAAATACACCCAAGAATCCAGCTTTGGGGATAAAAAGTGATCTGTTTAACAGGTTTTTTTAAGGTCACTTTTTTTTTAGTAGCATTGATTTACCGCATAACAATGCATGAAGATAATATTTAGCAAGACAGCTCATTTAAGATCACTGTCTCTTTTAATGGAAATGCCTCTCTGGCCTCTGCTTTAAGAAGCAAGCCAGTATTCAGAGCAGCATTTTGCTCTGTACATGACAGTCTAAACTTTCATACCATATATTTCATTTTAAGGACCTACTCCCATTTAAGTTCAGCTAGAATGCAGTACAGAATTCAGAGTTTTTTAAAAATTAAATTACATCATTACTGTTTACTTGGCTGCAGAATGAGAAGTATGTATCACTGCACAGAACCTGAACTACTCATTACAGCACACACTGGCAGTCAGAACGTGGGCTGGGCTGCAGTTCAACACTGCCTTCTCCTATGAGCACTCAAGAGGAGGATTTCCAAACACAGTTTATAGAATTTTCTATTTATTTTCCAGGCATGCAGATCTAACCTGTGGGTAAAGATCCAGCCAACTAATAAAATCTGACAGAAACTGTTGTATTGTACACGGTCCCTTCAAGTATATAAATTTTGTTCAAGTAGTTACTGACAGATGAATTCATATTAAAAAATGTCATGGTTCTTAATTACTAAAGAAATCTAAGAAATCCCTGGTTTAAAAAAAAAAAAAAAAGAGGGAGCTGTGGGGAGAATGTCAAGTCAGGAATATTTTGATTGCATTTTTACATGAACACAAACACTTTGAGCAACATTCCTTCCATATTTCCAGAGAGTACTTGTGTAACTGCTACTGTGCCCCCCTGCCCTGGTCACCCAAAACACCACCACCATCTCCCAAACGTTACCGAGCAAACAGCTCAGGGCACACAGGAGAACACGGTGATGGAGGTGAGCTATGAAGGAGCCAGGAACCTGGAGAGCATTTCCAAAGGAGAAATCTCCACAAACAGAAAAAGATTTAACACCTTCACTGCGATTTGTTATTGATTCTTAAAGACTTTCAGTATAATAAATCTTAAAATAAAACTTCTAGAAGGACTGCCGCTGTACAGCAAATAGACACCACATGACAGGTCACCAGGAGGAATTACAGACAAAAGGCACGCAAGACTTTGACTGCTCACACCTCGGGAGAACCCCACCAGCACGAGATGGTTTGTTATCCTTGTCATAAAACACGTTTTAATAAGTGGGTAATGGAGAACAACTTTCACCTGTACATCCCACTCCCGATACCAAAGGCTCGAGTATTTCGGCTTCAGAATTCTTTTGTATCCCTGTGTTGCGCACAGACAGGCAGACAGACAGACACAGATGCAGGCACGCCAACCTCACGGGGGGGGAGCTGCACGAAACCCACCGATTTTGCTTAAAACCCCCAAACCAAGAGAGCACCGAGGCTCGGTCACGGCCCAGCGGGCGCCCCAGGAATGCCCGGCGGGGGCAGCGGGAGGCCCGGGGCCCGCAGCGCCCAGAGCCGGGCCAGCGGCTCCCGCTCCCCGACAGCCCCGACCGCCCCCGGGCCTGAGCCGGCCCCGGCCCCCCCAGCCGCCCCCACCGTCCCCCGCCCCGGCCAGACCCCCGCGGACCTGGGGCCGCCCGCCCGGCGCCGGCTCCTGCCCGAGACGTGGCGCTGCCTCCGCCGGGAAGGGGAGGGAGGGAGGGAGGGAGGGCGCGGCGGTGCAACGCGGTTCTGCCTCCCCCGCCAGCCGGGCGCTGCCGCCGCCGCGGGCCGGGTGCGCGGCCCCTCCGCCCCGCGGTTCTCCCGCCCCGGCGCCCTCGAGGGGCCCGCGGCGCTCGGCGGGCACGGCAGCGGCTCCGCGCCGGGCGCTCCGGGGCAGCGGCAGCACCGCCGGGCCCGGGCACGGGCGGCGGCTTTTCCGGACGGACCCTTCCGGCAGCGCGGGGAGGGAGGGACGGAGGGAGGGACGGAGGGAGGGGCCGCTCCCACCCCCTCAGGGCCGGGCCGCCCTCAGTGCGGCCCCTCCGCCCGCCCCGCGGGTCCCCGCGCTGGCGCCTCCTCGCGTGAATTAAATAAAGTGGTGCATAAATTAAACATTGACTCTGCCTGTGGGAGCGGTGCCCCCCTCGCAGCCTTCTGTGCCTACGTTATTCGTGTTGCGTTAGTGTCTGCATTTACTGGGGAGTCCAGTGACATGTCCTGTTAATGTCGTGTTTCCAGCATTCCCTATGGCCCTTTTCTCATAAATCAGTCCGTACAGTTTTCAGCATCTTTCTGCCTCTGGGCATCCAAGAAGTCCTGTGGGTACTGGGAGCCCCTCATTTCATAATGAAAACGCCTGCTGACATCGCACTGTCACACTAAATACAACTGCCAGGTAAACACACTTAGTCTGCTTTTCCAGGTATTCCTCTTTTATCGGCCTGTCCAAATTATCCTTATTATGAACATGAATCCCCGGAGCTGTTTCTCTAGGAAGATGTGAGGCTGTTCCACAAGTCAGGAGGGTTGATAAACCCAAACCACCAGCGAGTCTACATTGTTTAAACTGCAAACCTGTTAACCAAGCTCCTGGCACATGGATAATGCCAACAACTGGGTGTTTTCCTGTGCACACTGTGCAGCCCTCGAGGCGTGATTTGGAAGAGAACATTACTCTACAAACTAATTCAGGAAGAGGACTATTTTCAAGTGCAAATGCATGGATGTGAGAGAGGCTCCCAGCCTGATGATCAGAGGCAGGGACTAAATGAGCTTGATCAAGGAGGACTCCATAGGGTGCACCTCAGTGCAATCTATTCTTAGAGATCTACTGAATTAAATCCTTTGCTGTTCACAAATTCACAAACATAATAAGGGATCTGAACAAGTATCCAAAGAAGGTACATCTGGATTCACAGAGCAGCAGCCTCCTGCTGTTCTGCTGCCTGAGCCAGACCCCTGTGTGAGTGGGCAGTCCCAGGCTGTGGCTCACCAATGTGAACTGAAGTTTGACCTTTTTGGCTGGATGCACATGCTCAGCACTGAGCTTGTAAACCATATGTGGGACTTGAATGGGTGAGGGAGAGCTGAGTGAAAGGGATGTTAACAGAGTGAGCCTCTGCTGAGATTTGAGGGGAAATCCTGGGAATGTTATGTGCGTGTGTCTTTCAAATTCTTTGATAGTGACCTTCACTGGATACTCTTCCACAGAAGATGCCAAGAACATGAGGAAGATTTGAATGCATAATCCTCATTTGATCTGGGTTTGATTTTCTTTTAAGAATGTAAAAAGCTGGAACCATGCCTCTCGCAGAGAACTCAATAATTGTTGAGTCACTAAAGTAGCTATTCTGTTCAGTTGGGAGAATTTGTCTATATTTGCTTCTTGACTTTGATCCCATCTCTCTAGAACAATGCAATGCTTGGGTAAAGCTCCAAAGTATCTCTTTTTAGTTTATTAGTCTGCTACATGGCATCAAAGCCCCAGCTACAGGAATAACCCCTTGTTTGGAGACTGTCGCCCAAGCTTGGCACAAAGCTGCAGCAGGCTTAAACAGGCTGCCTGAGAGAGAAAGAGAATCCTTCATACTGCAAGAGATCTATCATCAGCAATGTAAGTTTTAGCACAACAGAGGAATGTCATGGTAGTTTTTTAAAAAGCCATAAAAAAATGTCAAACAGTATTACAAATTAGGCCTTAAAGTGAAGGGATTGCTGTAAATTTGCAGGAGACTTGTTTGTGTAAACTGCAGTCTCTGTCTCCAGCAGAGAAAGAGCCCATGGCGTATCCCAAAGTCTGAGTCCTTCTTGCAGAGCTCTCTTTTGTTCTTCATATAGAAAGATCAGAAGGTACCACAAGTCCTTTAACCACAGCCAGCTGCAGCATTCTCTCACCCTGCAACTAGACTGCATACAGGAGCCCTCGTGCTGCCTTCTCTCCAAGCGAGCTCGCTCAGACCTTAATAGGAACTGTCTTTTTCAGGAACCCACAGGGCCTTGCCCCTAAAAGGGGAAGGGAAATTTATTCATCTTGGCTCTGAGCGAAAAAAAGAGAAGGCATATAATGCCAAATTGAAGAGCTGACCTAACAAAATTACCAGGGAATGACAGACCATTTGCAGAGTTGCCTATCCAGATGGGTAATTTTGTAACTCACTGCCTGTGTGAGAATTGCACTAGTGAAAGAGTCAGGTAAGAGGGAAAGGCTCCATTCTCTGCAGGAGCAGAGGGTGGCACTCTCTGCACAGCACAAAGTCAGTGCGTGGTGCTTTCCAGTTACAGCTTTTATAGCTACAAAGGCATTTTTCTAAATATTTCCGTAGGGATGTTCTTGTTCTCTAACCACTGACAACACCATGTTCCAATTGCCTGTACTTATTGCATGTTTTTCTGCTTGCATATTTCTATTATTTGGTGTCACTCAGTCTGCAAAAACTTCATTAAAAAAGAAACTCATGCTAACTACATATAAATAGCTCTATTACTGGCAGACTGCAATCAGGCTCAGGCATCCAGCTCGCCTCTCACAGCCACTGAGGAAAAAAAATAATTTTGGATTAAATACAGATTATGGAACTAGAATTCAGGTCTTCAGAAATGGGCTTTGTTAAAGACTGCCTTAATATTTTATTTGCCTATAAATTTTATTTATATGTGTGAAACATTTTTACAGCATTCTACCTAAGCAATTTTTAGCATGCCTGTTCTAGCATGGATAAGTATTTAAAGTGTTACTTTCCTGACTCATTTCTATAAACAGAGGAGACAGATGCAACTGTGGTGTATCTGATATAACAACATAGCTCAGAATGGATTTAAGCAGCCTCTACTCTACATAAGAGAAGCCTGGAAAAGCATAAAAAGCCACATTGTATAACCATAAGGTCTGCAGATGAGAGCTCTTGTGTACAGAGAGTAAACTAAGATTTAAGGCCTTGTAACTGAAAGTATCTTGCCAATGCCCTCCTCCTGTTTAAATCTGGATTCAGTTTGGTCACACCAGCTGTTTTGAAAAACAGAAACTGCTAAGAGCTGCATTCATTTCTGTGGGACATTCCACGAGAGTCTCCCTGGGCAAGGAGGGTTACTTTTGGTATCAGGATGCCTTACATATTCAGGGAAATTAATTCAGAAAGTTCTCTTCCCATCTATCTGTGTGTGTTTGTATCTTCCTGTGTATCTGTGTATGTGTGTGTGTGTGGTAGAGAGAGAGTTGATGGAAATGACTGGGTTTTAGTGGTTTCAGGCTTAGCTTTCCCACAATAAATGATTTTTACTGCCAGTCTGGAAGGAGTAGGTTTCTGAATCTTTTTTTTTTTCCTGGAATTCCTCTCCCAGCCTGGGGCTACTGGTTAAGAAAGTGCTGCCATTATACACACAAGTCCTATCCACTAACTTCATAAATGTCACTATTTCACTGATATTTGGTGCTTGCTTCAGCATTTCAAGAGCCCTCAAAGTGGCATAGTATAGTAGGTAACACTGGCCAGTCCTTGGAGTGACTTGCTACAAGAACATGGAAACCTTGAATTTTTCAACAGGGAGCCCAACGCAGAGAATGGGATATTTACTTTCTTCAAGATGTCTCGATGACTGTGGAAGAGTCTTGGCCTTGTCTGTTCAGGGATGTGCACAGTTGTTGCACCTGCATCTCCCCTTCCTGACACGTGGTGGGAATGGGTACAGCTCTGATCTGGGCTGTGTGGCAACTCTGTGAGAGGTGGAGCTGTAGAGGGTGTAAGACAGGGAATAAAGATTAGGCAGGAAGCAAAGCTCCTTTTACCCTTCTGTCCTTTCTTGATCCTTCCAGTAATTCTGTCACTGGTCTGCCTCCAGCTGCCTGGCATGGCTGTCTGATGGGCAGCACTGAGGGAAGACAAGCTCACAGGTGAGGTGTTCCCTGGGAGAGGCATGAGAAGCCCTGGTTGCAGGCACCACTCACAAGCCTGGCTTTATACCATTACCTTCGGTGGGTAGTCAGACACTTTTTGGACCTAGAATTCCACGCTGCCTGGTGTGGGAAGTTGTTCTAGCCCATACAGGGTCCTGCTGCCTGCTCACAGAGTGAGATCATATACATAAAACATAATCCTTGCTAAAAATATGGTTTGAAAGGGTCGCCAACCTGAGCTGAAAATACTTATGAGCAGACTACTGTATGTCTGATCCTTAATTCTAGATGCTAAGTCATTGCTAATCCATAGTGATGAAGTGTGGTGTGGACAGGTCCTGCCAGCAAAGGGATGCTGGGATAAGGGATCAAAGACATACTGACAGAATTTGCTGGGCCAAGAACAGAGCAAACACAAACATGAGAAGTCGGCATACATTTGCATCTGTACCTCATGCTCAAGGTCTACAGCTTGGAATGGCAGCAGAGCCCACACAGCAGCCTCTTTGCCTCCAAAGGATTACGGGTGCCTGCACTCAGATGACCCCTGGAAAGGAATCCAAATGACAGAGGTGTAAGATCCTTTAAAAGAGAGCTGCATTGCTAGACTTGGACTGGTTCTCTCTCATTCAGATATTCTTATATTATTATTCCAGTGCTGTCCAAGCAAAGATAAAAAAACACTTTTTGAATACCCTTTTCTGCCAGCTAGTCCTTGACTTATGTCCTCAACAACTGTGCATCAACATAAGGAAACAGCAGATGGAATCTGATCGTTTACTTCTGTCACACTGAGCCTCATGTAGAAAAAAGTAGATTTCTTGTTTCAGGGATTTTTCAAAGCTTACCATACATTTATGGTGACATCGCCCTGAGATTTAACTGTGAGTGTTAAGAAAAGCAATGTGCCACAGTGCTGTGCTACAGAGACCAGACTGCCCTTCAGGCAGAAGTGTTCTGCTTAGAAAAACCCTCCTGCCAAAGATGCCAAGTGTCTTGGGTTTTGTGTTTATTCAGAACGGATATAATGTAGTTACATATTCTATGATATATGCTTTTTCTGTTGACAGCTAACTCAAAGAAGTATTACCCAGGAGGAGTGAAATGTAAATTTGAACATGAGCAGTCACAGTAAAAAACTGACAAGGTCAGAGCCCAGGAACACCATTTACACAGAATTAGCCCTGAAAAAAAGAAGGGTGAAATAAGAAGTGACCACACAAAGAATTATTTGCATCTTCTGCTTACAGTGCAAGAAGTATAAACAACCCAATTAAGCTATTGAGACATTCCTTCTGTGCCCTTCCATGCAAGGGCTATTTCTGCATTAGCAGATGCAGATTTCCCAGGGAGCCAGCATGGTCCCAGTGGGCAGCGAGCAACCGGAGTCCTGGCCCTTCAGTCTCCCTCAGCCTTAGGCTAATCCTGTTGTTATGTTTTGTAGGTGTCCAATAAAGGAAAACAGGCACCTTCATCTCAGGAGTACTGCAAGGATTAGGTGGAGATCGACTTCGCCTCTCTGGGAGTCAACCATGACTTTCTATAGACAGGACATCAAACCCATGGCGTAAGTGAATGGCCCTGGATTACACATGAGCTCAGTGCCAGGGTGCCTTCAACACAATACTGCTGCCTCGGTGCCTGTGCCCAGCCTCTCCCACCTTCATTACAAAGTGTAAAATCAAGATGTTACTTCTGATTTACACAATGAAATGACAGTATGGAACTTCAAATACAAAGTACATCCATGCACTTCTGAAAAAGAAAATTGTTTTCTTTGACACCAATTCTCCAACTTCATGCTTACTATATGCACCCACCTGGACACCACCTGAAGGTACTAATCACTGTTTCCCATTGATTATGTTGTTGCCTGGCACTCAGGCTGGATGTGGTGTGAGTGGATGGGATACAGGAGAGTGTGTCTCACCTGGAAAACCAGAAAGCTGCCTCAGAAATGAGGAGTATTCCTTGCCTTCCCATGTTATCCAGAGGGGTTAAGTGACTGCTGTACCCCGACTGCTAGTTTTTGTGCAGCTCCTGCTCTTTGGGGTCCCGAGGATGCCCGGGAACACTCCTTTTCTGTCCTTTGCTTCGTGCTCAGATGTAGCTGGGGTGATTTTTCCTCCTTGGAAAGACCCGAGCTGCTTTCCTATTTCGCATTCCTCTGACAGTTCACTCCCCTGACCGTGCTGCAGGGTCTGGCAGGTGACCGGAGCAGTGGCCGGGTGCGCTGTCCAGGGCAGCTACCCCGCCGGTGCCAACACACCGGCCCCTCCATCTCCCACCGACCGCAGGAGACGCTTCGCCCGCAGAGCCCGCTCCCGACGGCTGCTCGGAGGGGCTGGGCTGCCTCCAGCCCGGCGCTTCCCGAGCCCGGAGAGGATGCACCCCGGGGCATCCACACGCGGGGGCTCGGACCGGGCACCCCCCGCTCCCCTCCGGAGCTCCGCGCCGCAGGTGACCCCCCGGGGGAGGGCAGGGGCCGGGGGAGGGGGCGAGGGGCGGGGAGGCCGCGCTCGGGGGGTCGTTGTCAGCGGCGCCCGCTCGGGGCACGGCTCGGCGCGGCAGCTCCGCTCGCTCGGCGCGGCGGCAGCGCGGCTCGGCTCGGCTCGGCTCGGCTCGGCTCGGCTCGGCTCGGCTCGGCTTGGCACGGCTCGGCTCGGCTTGGCACGGCTCGGCTTGGCACGGCACGGCTCGGGCACGGCTCGGCACGGCTCGCACGGCTCGCCATGCAACGGAGCGGCCCCGGCGCGGGGCTCGTCCTGGCGGCGGCCGCCGCGCTCTGCCTCGGCGGGGCGGGAGCCAAGGTAACCCCGCGGCACCGCCGGCACCGGCACCGGGCAGGGCAGGGCGGCCCCGGGAGCCCCGCCGGGAGGAGGGAAGGCACTGCGAGTCCCCGGGGGAGAGGGGTGCAGCGGAGCTGCCGGGAGTCCCGGGTGCGGGCTGCGGGGGTGCTCCCGGGACGAAGGATGCGCCGCGGCCGCCGGGAGCGGGGATGCAGCGGGGCGGCCGGGCCGGGGCGGCTGCGGATCCCTCTCGGCCCCTGCCCCTCGGCGGCGGGGTTTGGGGTGTCGGGCTGGCCGGTGACTCGCCTCGGAGTCCGAAAGGCACCGGGAGACAGGATGCTCCGGGAGTGTGACTCCGGGTCACCCTCCCCGCATCGATACAGCCGGACCCGAAATCCGGTGCAAGCCCGTGGAAACCGATAGACCAGCGCCTACAGCCGAAATGAGAGCATCCCCCAAGGCACCCCGACCACGGCAGTGCCTGGCATGAGGAGTCCAAACAAACCACCTCGTGCTGTATTAGAGTCCCACGCCCTCCGCTCTTGAGCACCTGGGCTGCAGTTCGGGGAGCAGGCAAACAGTGCCAGTGCCAGGTACAGCTCCCAGGGCAGGGATCCTGGCAGAGCTGGGAGCCACTGGGTGAGCAGAGATGGAAAGGCAGACGAGGAAGCACAGAGCACCCCAAAACTAGGGGCAGCTACAGAGCAGACAGTCACTCTGAGCTTTAGGAAGGCTGAGCATTCCTGGTCCTGCTGAAGTGAAGGGGACTGATCCTATGGACCCTGATAGGACCAAGGTTTGACACTTCTGGTAGAGATTATCAGATCTATAAAACATGAGCCACTACAGTAGAAGAAAATTATACTCCATACATGTATGTCTTTTGTTACATATATATATATGCATATACATATGCATATATATATAGGTTCGGGTTTGCTTTCCCTGGTGAGAAACAGCATTATAACTCTGCCTGATAAACCAAATCCCTGCCACAGCACATACACACAGCAATGGCTGTGGTTGAAATGAAGATGTTTTATCTCACTCTGGTATCCTAGTGAAGACAGCTATGATGAGAACTTAATTAAGCCACATTTCTGGCACTGAAATACTAAGTATTAACTTTACCAAGATCTATTGAATTGTATGGTTCTGGGGTTTTGTCTTTGGTTTCTCTTTTAAGTCAGAATTCAAACACAGAACCTGCAAGCTTACCCTCACCCAGCTGCATACCTCTCTTATTAAACTACATAACTTCCTTGCTTCCCTGAATTATTGCATCCTTCCTGTGCTGTTTCTGTTCTAACTTTGCTTGTACAGTCATGAGGAGCAAGTACTGGCTGTGTGCTGTGCCTTTGGGCATGAGAGGCAATGGTGGGACACTGAATGCATCAGCAAGCTTGATTTGTCTTTTTTTTCTGTGTTTTCTAGTCAACTTCTGCTTTTCTCTAACTCTGAAATCAAGAGTGTTTGATTTCCCACCAGGCAGTATCTGAACTAAAGTATTGACCAACAGCACTACAGAAAAGAAACTGGCTCCTTAATGAAGAAGCAGCAGCCTCCTGCCTGGTTTCCTGACTTAACTTCTTACTGTGTCAATTATTCTTTTGATCACATGTTGTTTATAGGCTCTTAACACACTGGACAATTTCTTTGGCAGAATGAAACAAGCATTTTCTGTTGCTTTTCTTCCTAAATGTGACAGGGAACTCTATCCAAACAGATGTGTGTGTACATCTCTTGCTCCCTGTTTTTGTTATTTTTTGAAGTAAGTTGCACTTGCTTTTCACTCATCAAGGACTGCACTATGCTGCGTAGGCTTCACTATTTTTATCTCTTTTGGCTACACTGATAGTGTTGCTATGCTAGTAAAAAAATACACATCCCACTCTAAGTTACTTGCTCAAATGTAGTTCAATTTATCAGCTGAACAAAGGTATTCAGAGATTTATGAGAAATTATTTGTCTCCTGGCTTAGAGTTAACAATATGAAAACATAACAGAAACTCCCTTGGCAAGGGCAAAGTCTGCATGAGGTACAGGGAACTGAACTGATCTTTTCATCCAGGGAGGTGGTCTCTGCCAGTCGGAGCTGAGAAACTCTGGGATGCTGTGAGGTAGCGTGGATGTTTGAAACATGTTTTGTGGCAAACTAGAGCTCTGTCTGGAATCCTTCACCCAGCACTACAGCAATTTAAAAATAGGAGTTAGATCAAATGAAAGAAAATTTGAGGATAAGGTGAATGATGCTTCCTCCCGCGTGTCTGTATCAGATGATGGAACAAGATGTGCAGATAAGTGGCTTGTTTATCCTGAAGGAAGAATGTAAGCCTGATGAAAGAGTAACACAGTCAAAATTATGTCTCTGTATGTCCATAAAATATTATCTGTTTAATCAAATCCCTGTGGAGGAGGTCGCTATGCCAGTGCCATCCTTCATCTGGTATTCTTCTGTTCACTTGCTGGCTTGAAGAAAAAAACAAGCCTTTCTTGTTCCTTTCAAGAGAAGAAATCTTAGCAATCCAAGACCCTCTAGTGAGAATCCTAGCCCTGTTCCCAGCAAGAGCTATGGCAAAATTCCTGCTGGTTTCAGAGGAAGCAGGATCCTTCCCAAGATCAGTGAAAGATTAAAAAAAAATCAACTACTAAAATATGCACCTCAATTAGCAAAGAATGTGGCCTGATTAGTAAAGTGTATGAAATTTCAGCTATTAAATTCTACGGCCCTGATCAACAAAGCACACTGCACAGTTGGCAATGTATCCAGAATCTCAACTGCTGTACTAGTCTCCTACCAGATCAACCAAGCATGCAGCTGAATCAGTAAATTATGCAACTGGAGCAGCAAAATATGCACTTCTGATTGGGGCGGGAGGACAGGGAAGTTCTCAAATGTTTTAAATTGGCACACAGTAGGTCTGCTAGTGGTCAGCCTCTGCCTTAAGAAAAGAGGAGGCAAAATGCCTCACTTCTACCAAGACTTTGCAGAAAATTGCTGGATTGGAAAAGTGTGTTCCTCCAATGGCTTGGTGTTTGTTAGCAGCAGTCCCATTCCTCACCAGATGTGCAGCACATCTGGTTCCAATCCCAGCTGCTGCCAGGTGTGGGGGTTATTTTAGTAACACTTCAATGGGATTTTTAGGTCCAGGTAGCTTTTGCTTTATTAATCACTGTAAAGCAGTGTATTTCTGTCTCGAGAAATTAAGCCAGTCAAGTCAAATAAGACACCTTCAAAGAACCTGACAGTTTTGTTGCAATGGGCTTAATAGCTATTAATCTGTTTGTGAAAGTACTTTGGGCTTGAGGAGCAGAGAAATGATAAGTCTTTCCTATTTTCTTTGTATCTTGATTAATTGCCATAGCTGCATCCTGTTGTGTTTACAGTGCATCTTGGCAGATCAGATGTTTACTGTGAGGACAGTTTGGATGTCTGGGCAATTTGGGGAGCAGCTATATTCCTATATTCTGAAGCAGTAGAGCTGTTTCTCCCTAGCTTCTGTTTATGAGCTTTAAAAATCCAGTCACAGTATCTGTTTCTGGTCTTCAGAATTTGTTTTTGCTTTAAATTATTATTATTTTTGGTTTCTACAGAAGAGCTACAGGTTGTCCTATTTTAATAAAGATGCAGTTTCAGGGTTTCTATAAACTGTTGGTTTGGGTGTTTTTTGTAATGTCTGGAATTAAACTGTGTTACAGTGCTCAAGGAAGGCATGAGAATTGCTTTGTTTTATTGCACTTCTCACTTTAGCACCCAGGAGTCTGAAACATTATTTGAATCTAGGAAGTATCTGGGGTTGGGGTTTTTTTTCTGGTTTTGGTTTGATTTTTATTTTTATTTTTTTAATCCACTGCATTTGGTTCATAAAGCTGGCTTGCATTGAGCTTCTTATTTACCAAATTTCTGCCTCATTTCCAGGTCAGTTCAATGAATGATCCTATTTAGTTCTTTTTCCTGTTTAAAATATTTCCTACTGAGTCCAGAGCAGTGCCCTTAAAACATAATTGATTTGGGTCATTGAACCCTTATTTTTCATGCATGTTAGTTTACATCCCGCCACTGGTCTGACTGGTATTTAAATGAGAAAATTGCAGGCAGATTTCTCGTTGAGGCTAAAGTTCACGTGGAGTCCCTGGCAAAATAAGATCCTGGAGTACGTATCCCTGGAACTGGGCAATGATTTGTAACTTTTTTTTTAATTCTCTGTCTGGCCAGAGTGTTGTAAATCTGGCGCTCCCTTGTTAGCTTCACGCTAAGCAGCAAGAATGTCCACAGTGTTTTAGTCCTGATAATTCTAATTACTGAAGCACTGAAGAAGCTGAAAGCTGAGAAGATGGACAAGGCTGGCCTCAAGTCCTGCACAGCACATGGGACACTTTCTTTTTAGAGCTGAACCATAATTCTCTCGTTTGCCAAGGCTGGCAACGGAAGCAGAAGCCAAGGTAAGAGAAACAAGCCCATGGCAGAGGATTTCTGGAATGATGTGGGTAATCTTTCTGCAGAAGGAGCTAAAAGAGAGCAGTGCCTCTAGAGATGCCAACCTTCCTTGGGGTGGAAACGCTGAAATAATTGTTTTGTTTTTTTTTTTTACTGTCTGTCAAATCCTGTTGCACTGGTAAAATATTCAGGTCTCTTTCTTCCTGCCTCCCTTTCCTCTTAAAAAAAGGAGCTCAGGGCATATTTGGTACCAGAGAGTGGCTACCCAGCACTAGTGTAGCTAGACCAGGTCTGGTAAAGCAACTCTACCCATTACACACTATTATTATTATTATTATGCACTGATATCTCAGGCCTGTAAATAATAAATATTCAGCTTGGTGTTTAGATACTTCCTTGAGTATGGGGAGTACTAAATTAAAAAAATATTCCTCTTGTACAGATTCGTGGCAGGAGGAGGGTGGAGTAGGGATAGAGCACTGCACAGTCTTGCATTAGTGTGCATTCCTCTTACAAGCTCTCAGCAGTAAATGGCTTTATGGTTCATTTTGAATATCCTTACATCATTCCCAATGAAAAGGAGGTTCCAATTTTGAGAGAAGCAAAGGCTAATTCACCTGTATTTCCTTTCTTGAATTGTTGGAGCCCTGCTGGAACTCACAAAAGTCATCTGGGATTTCAGGAAAACTTAAATCAGGCCACTAAATACTACTGGTTTAGATTAGTAATGATGTACATTGAGGACAACCTCTGCATTTTGGTTTGGGTGGAGCCCTTTCATGGTAGAAGAGTTGGTAATACTTCCAGAGCACCTTTCATCAGAGGATTTCAGAGTTTCACAAATATCTAATTACAGAAACTATTAAACTCTGTTAAATCCTTGGTCCTGGGGGAGTACAGGCAGTACCATTATGCTCCAATAGAAAGCAGGGGTGGGTGGTGTTCAAAGTGCAAAACAAAAGCAAAATTTTCACATGCAAGCCATAACCTGCTGCACTATCTCATTTCCATCCAGTATTTTATTCCTCTCATTTCTTTATATTAGCAGCCAGGTTTCACCACCAAACCAGCTAAACAAAATGGGCTGGCACAAGCCTCCATTCAGAACTCCCTCCAGCCCTGAGGAAGGACTGTCAGTTGTTCATCAGTCTCTTCCTGATTTGTTTCTGTACTGTTTGGGTTTCTTTATTCTGTTAAGGAGTAGCAGGACTGTAGGCAGGGTCAGGTGCCAAGGATGGCAATAAGGGCAGCGTCCTGATTACAGGACATGTGGGATGAAATGCCTCTGGAAGTCCAGCCTGATCCAAATCCCAGGAAGCTGATTGCTCAGCCTCTCCAAGGAGGGTGTGCCTGCTCTGTAGTGTAGTTAATTTGGGGTTAGCAGTGGGAGATCTAATCCACTTGTTCTACCTAAATCCAGCTCCCTCCTAGTTTTAGGTTAGTAAATATTCCACTGTTTTGAGTGACTGTTTTTCTTAAAGGGATTTTTTTTCTGGATTTGACTGAAAACTCGGAGCCTTTACTGTTAGCATTGAGGGTTGAAGTCCAGGCTGCCCATGCCTTTGACTTCCTCCAGTGTCACAGATCTGCATGGGTGGGCAGTTCAGGTGAATCTGAGACCTCACTATTTGAATACAAGGGCCCCAAGCAGTTGCTCATCAAGACTAACTTTAAATGCAAGCTTAGCAGGCTGAACACTTTGATTTGCCTCTAAAGTCAACAGTAACTTATTCCAGGTTTCCTGGTTGAAACTTGAATGGGGAGGAAGAAAGGATGTCTGCAAAGCAGATTTATTTGGAAAAACAAACTGCTCACTGGTTGGGACCCTGTAACAACAAACCCAGGGCTTGGCTTTTCCTCTGTCTGCAGTATCTGTGATGTCTTTTTTCTGCTTTCTCCCAACACTCCCTGCTGTGCCCTCATGCTCTCTCCTTATGTGTAGGCAATAAAGTAAAATTTACAAGCATCCTGCTCTCTGAAATCCTGACAAAGGTGGAGTCTTGGAAATTTCCCTTTTCAGAGTGTACAAGGGGAGACTAATCCTGCAAGAACAAGGTGGAGAGAAGTGCTGCTGTTTGTGTACCAACCAAAACTAAGGATGAGTGCTCAGACCACAACAGACTTCTGAAGGCCAGCCTCAGCTGCAGCAATGGCTCATTCAGAAGCCTAGTGAAAAATATTGCATGAAAAGGAGAGGGTTTTCCTTTACTTGCATTTTAAGGATCACTGTCCATGTCTTCTGCATAAGCCTTCTCACCTGCTAGTGACATTTAGTGACACAACAACCTGGTTCCCAGGGATAACAGCTCTGCGGCAGGGCAGTGACAGCACAAAATATTTGCAGGTTTTGGCTTTCACAGGTGGAATGTTTCCTTCTCCATGTGTCTGCACAATGCAACATGTGAAACATCTGAAGTGTCTGAATGAAACAATAGGGTCATGTAGCTGGAAAACCAAGCACAGAGAGCTTGCTTCTTTTGCCAGGCCAGTTTATGTGTATATGTGTTGTGTTTTGTTTGCTTTTAAAGATCCAAATTTATTTCCCAGGAAGTGCCCAGCAAAATCTGCTTTTCAGTCTTCCTTTCTCCTGTTTCTGGTACTTTCAAAACAGAACAAAGCAATTTTGGGCACCTAAGCTGCATATGGATTTCATTATGTAAATCCCCCCCACACATTTGGGAGGTGATATATATAAAGTTAATTTGGGAACATTAGTTTTACAGATTCCTATGGACATACTTAACTTGCTCAATGGACTTTTACACTGAACTCTACAAGCAAACAAACTTTTTCTGCAGTGCTATAGCTTTTGTTTTGTTATACCATCTGGCTACCAAGTAGTAGAAAACAGTCTGACCATGTTTTCTACTCTTTAATTTGAGCTGCTTTAGCCTGTTCAATTCGTAGAAAATGAAAAACAGATTGATCTTCTGGAAACTGCCTCATCACCCCTGTTAGTTCCCACCAACCCTAGAGTTTACTGTTAATTTTTCTATGGTGTGTTGAGTACACTTTGTTAATGAGAACTTGCTCTAGTGGAGAAAAGACCTATGTGACCTATTAAAGCCCTGAAGCAAATGGCCATGGCATCTTGAACTCTTCATTACACTGCCTTACTTTTATTTACGGTGGTCCCATCATATTCATGATTATTTGCCTGAGGAGACACTCTAAATGATGCCTTTGTTTCTCTTTCTAAGGCTTTACATTTTTTTGTATGTTTGAATGAGGGTATTTTCTGAAAAAGGAACCCAACAAACTAGAACATGGATAACAGCTTTGTATAGATGTAGGATCTTATTTGGTATGGCATCTTGCATCTTTGTTGGAGAATCTCTATTTGTCTGCTGAGTGTCCAGTCACAAGAGCTAGCTCTTTTTTTTTCTCCCTGCAAGGATTAGTCTGAAAAGTCTACAAGAAAAGGCTGGTTGTTGTTGGGAATTCCAGCACTCCCTGGTGGATGTTATGTTAAATGTGCTGTATGCTTCCTTGGCCATAAAAGCTAATACTGGGATGAAAGGGGAATGCCAGTGCTCAGACTGCCCTCATAATGACATGACTCACATGCATCTGTTGCATGAGCATGGCACAATAAATTTGTGAGACATGTATGAGAGGTTTCTGCTCAAAACAGTTTGACTTTGTGGGTGTAATAGTCACAGTCCCCAGGGGAGCACTGCCTAGTCAAGTGGGTCTTTCCAAGCACTAGATTTGCATATTTTATGTAGATTTTTAAAATCATTTGATAGAAAAATAGTCTGGCTTTTGTCCCTTTCAGAACCAAGGTGAGAAGAAGGAAATGAATATTGTAATGTGGGACTGTAGTGAAAGATGGAGAAGAGTTCAGAATGAGACCTTAGTTTCTAGTAAAAGCACCTGGATGTAAGTCAATTGAAAGAAAAAAAATGTCCTATGCCTTAGCCTAGGCCTCTTCCAGAGCATTTCTATCTGGTTTTCACACTTGTACCAACATTTACTCACTTCATAAGCATATCTGCACCTTGGCATGCAACAGCTACTGGGCAATCAGTGAATGTCAGACTTACTCCTGTGGTGGTAACTTCAAACTGGAAAGTAATAGGCAGCAAATGCACCCATAAACTGCCAAGCCCAGAGAAAAACTATTCCTCATAAGCATTTCTAGCCCTGAGGATCTAAATCACAGAAAGAACTGAATAAGGAGAGAGAACTCTGCTTGGCAAGACTTACACAGCTGCAACTTGTAGGACATCTTGTAGGTAAATCCAACTCCATCTTAATTAAAGAAAGGAAAGGGGAGAACTAAAAGTTCTGCCTATTTATGATATGGGGGTTTATAAACTACATGGGTTTATTCTCTTTTCAATGTTCTGAGACTTCACCTTTTAGGTTTTAGGTAGCTGAGTTAGCAATAAGCCTCCTGCAGTCCCACCTTTGCTGAAAGGAGAGGACATGTTCTTTTAGAGGGCTGTTAAGACCATTTCAATTTCTCTGAAGTTCCCTCTGCAGGAAACAACCCTGGCTTCTGCCTGCAGAGGAAGGTGAGCCAAATCAGCCAGTAAAACCTTGCACCAGAGCTGGGTGATCTTTGTCTTACATAGGAATCTGGCATCAGGTACTCATAAGTCTGTGGCTGCTGCACAGAATTCTGCCCACTGCTCATAACTGCAGTGGAGGTTGGCATCTCTGCCCTGCTCAGGATGGACTGCTTTTCCTTCTCACCTGAGCCTCTCAAAGCAGAAGAGCACTCGCCTGCCTTTCCTCTGGGTGCCCAAAGGCAACTACAGGATGTCAGCGTATGCCTGGAGTGCATATGCTGCTGCTCATGCTATGGAAAGCTGGGCTGTTCCATGGGGGATTGTTTGGAAAACAGCCCCTGCTTGTGTCGCCGGGAACAAGCATTTTTTTGTTGTTTGGGAACAAGCATCTCTGGAGTTAAATGAGGAGGGCTGTTGTTCTCCACAGAGGCTGGAGTGCCCGTGTTTGTTTTTTTGTGATTTTCCTTTTCTCCACCTCCTGTTCTCAGGGAGGATCAAGGAGGAGGGATGGTGACCTCATGGTGCAGTTATGCAATCTGCCAGGGCCAGGTATCAAAACACACTGCAGCTGTGGGGCTGGGACCTCGCTGTGGCTGGGGGCCCTGGCCTCCTGGCTCTAATGAGATCACTGACCTTCTCCTGCCACTTCTCCTGCAGCTGCTTTGATTCCCAGGGATTTGTTGTGGCCATGCCTGCCTAACGGTTTGGCAAACTGCCTCAGGGAATGCTGCAGCCACAGACAGGCACTGGGAAGTGGCCCCGGAGACCCAGAGCAGGTGAGAATATCCTGAGCCCTGCCAGCCTCTTTCCATCCTAACAGAGCTTATTTGCCTTCCTCCAAGGGTATGCAAACGTTACTGCCCTCCCTGATTATTCTTTTTTTCACAGGGAGCGAGGGGAATGTTGCCTGTTCTCCAGTGAAATAAAGCAGTGCCTGCCCAGCAATCTGGTTGTGATGTTTGAGCCCAGGGCTCAGCTACAGCCCAGTCACATGTGGGAAGGATAAGAGAGAGTAGCATGTCTGTAGTCTGAGGCATATTTGGGCCTCCAAGTCCTCAAGTCTCATTCAGACTTTGCATTCTTTGCTCTAATTGCTGAACTGCATTCCCATTTCCCTCCTCTCCTCTTCTGACTGTATTTTTATTTTCCTTGTCTCCTGCAGTAACAAGCTTTCACAGTCCCCTTCCTACCTGCATATTTGTTCTCTTCAAATGTCCTGCAAATCACAAAAAACAATAGAAAAGTTGGAGATAAGTGTGAAAACAGGGCCCCATGAAGCTGTCTAGTGTGTGCCAAGAAGGAATATAAGACAAGTTGTTTTCCTGGAAATGGAATTTACAGACTGGAAATGTCACATCCAGGATCGCTTTCATGTGGTGGAACTGCTGCTGCCCACCACTGAAATAACAGAGCATCTGTTCAAAATTTGGGTTTGGGGTTGCTTAAATCCAGCAGGTTGCACTCACTCCAATAAGTGTTAGATCCTTGTTTAAAAAGAGGAGTGCAAATGCTCTGGTACCATAAATGTACTAAAAGCAAATGTATGCTTGGCCCAGCTTGAGAGTCCCACACTGAACCTGTTCAGAGCTTGTTTGTGTGAATGACTCAGGGAGTGAGGAGAGCACGTGAGTGTGGGCAGGGAGCTGGGTTTGTGTTGGGACAGGGATATTGGGAGGGCAAGGGAGAGCCCTCAGCAAGCAGGATGCTCTCAGAAGTGATGGGAACTCTTTTGAGATAAATCTGAAAATAATCACATTAAAGGCTGAAAAAGAGGAGGCAGGGAAAACTCTCTCCTAATAACTAAGCAAAGTGTCAGCAATTTTTGTTACACTCTGTCAATCCCATGTCTGATCTGCTGCTGCTTTCAATCATCCAGAGATACTTGAAGAGTTGCCCTAATACAGGATAAGAGACTGTCCTTTTGCTTGTTCCTCATGCTTTACAGCAAAGGCAATTTGGCAAAGAGGGAAATGGTGATTCCAAGGCATTTCCAGGAATTCTTGAACTACCAGGTGGAAATAATAGGTTAGATGTGCTGCAGCTGAATTTGGTTCATGCTAATGAAAGAAAACAAACGTTGCACACAAAGATGAGCTGGAAATGCAAAATTAAATATAGCAGTATTTTTCTAAAGTCTCTGATCAACCTTGTCCTCTGCTTGGAAAAAGTCCTACCAGCTTTGATCTCTAGATCAGTCAGCTGGTGAAGTAAATGTGGTCATTTCTTAAACCAACAGACTGGAGTTTTCTATCCTACTCTTGGGATAGTGTTTCCTGAGATCCTGGATTTGACGAGCATCCAAAAAGTTCAGACTTCCCTAACTTGGAAATACCGTGAGAGGAGAACTTGGGGCTTGTGCTGGGAACCACAAGACTTGTATTTCTGGTGGCTTTGCAGCCAGTTCCAGCCATGTCAGCAAGTCAAGACTTTTATCTATATGATGTTTTTCCCCTGTAAGCTGGGATTGTGGAATGAAAATGTTCCCTTTTTCCTTCTCATTTTCTTTCTAAAACCCTGAGTTTGGCATTTCTCTCTGCTCTGGCTGAATGTTTGGGCCACTTCATATTTCATCCAGGTGGCTGGCTCTGTTCAAATGTCCTCAGGAGTCTGAGGGATCTTTAACTTGGAATGAACCTCCCATGTTTGGAGGGGAGAAGGGGGCAGTACTGAGATGCCTCCCTGTGTTTTGAGCAAAGACATTGGTGTAGCCAGGGCTTTACAGAGGTCCCTGGGGCAGAATAAATGTGCAGGAGCTGGTGGGGCACCTCAAAGCACTGCCAGCTCTTTGAAGGAAACACACGTGTGTGCATGGAAGATGTTTTTAATTTTGGAGGGGTGAGAGATCCCAAACAATTTACATCCCACTGATGCTACAGTGAGCTCAGATCGTTAAATTTAATCATCCAGGCTGAACAATCTTGGATTCTAAGACTGCATCCATCTCTGTGCAGAAACCCATTGCACACCCCTGGGACAGGATAAGGCTACTGTGGAATGCCCATACCCTGCCTGCAGTCCTGTTTTGGCACCAGGCAGCTGCAGTGGATTTTGATTTTTAAATTAAGCAAAAAAAATCTTCCTGCTGAGAGGTTCTTTCTTTTTTTACATAGTGGGGCTATTTTACCAGAAGGGACAAAACATAAAATAATTACCGTCAAAATCACAGGATCATAACTAAGTATTTTGACTTCAGAGTGATTTTTGTTAGGGGCCTAATGTCTGCATAAAGAGCTTCTATCCTCACCTCCACTCATTACTCTAGTATTAAATTTTTCTGGTACAGTCTTTAGCAAAGACCAAAAAGTCCTTTAGCTTGGATAGGGAGTTAATACATGTCTGTTCCTGAAAGGACTAATAAATGCAGCACTTCTTAAATATTCAGTCAGTTTGAAATACAGTGGATTATTCCTTCTCTCATTTCTAAAAAGAAGTGGAAGTGACATTTTTAAATCTGCCTGAGACTTGAAACACATGTTGAGAAATGCACAGGAGTTGAGATGTGCATGAAGCATTAATGAGGGCAAAGTGGGTTATGAACTTTGCACATCATTTCCTTGCAAGCCTGCAACTGGATCTCTCTATTAGGTGTGTGTGGCTTGGCCCCTGAGGGTGTCTTGGAAATCCAGTGGCTCAGCTGTGTGTCTCTGGATTCCTCTGCTGAGCTTTCACTCTGACTCTGGGTGTGCACCACAAGAACTTGCTATTTCTTGGGTATTTTATAAAAGAACACAAGCTACATTGGACAGGTCCCAAGCCAGAGAATCTGAGGTTATGCTCATAGAGGAATATCAAATATCAAGACAGGATGTCCTCCTTCCCCTTCTTTGAAATAAATACACTTAAAAAGTAAACAGTCTTTGGGATGCAAGAGAGATGTGTCCTCTAAGATGTGGAAAACAGCAGCTCCTCATAACCAGCATTAGCATGAACAAAGAAAATGTACACTACCTTTTTGAGCTTCAGCAAAAACTAGGAACACAAATGGGCTGACGGTTTCCCTGGCCAAGGCCTCACATCACTTTGTTTCCACTTCTCTTCAGCAGGGCTTGTATCTTTACAGGCTGAACCAAACACTCATGTCCCTTTCTCTCACCAGCTACGTGTCAAAGCATCCTCCCCACATTCCCTCATGGCTCCCAGTGTCACCTCGTGCCAGGAGCATTTCTCTTTTGGAGGCAAGACAGAGAAGATTGAGAAAGAGCCCTGCCAGCTTCCAGTGGTGCAGGGAGAGGCTGGGACCCATCACCCAGCTAAAGGCCACCACTGGCCATTTGTGGCATTCTGCAAGACCATCCTGCGGGTTTTGAGCGTGGCTTTGCTCTGGTGGGAGCAGCCAGGAGGGTTTGATGCAAAGTGCCACAAGAGCTTGTCCTGTCCTGGCAAAGCAAAGAGCTTGGTTCTGTGTGTGCCCCTGGTCATAACTAAATTATTCTCAGAGAGAGTGGGATTCCTTTAGAATGTGTTGACTCCCTGAAAATGCTCCTACAGGAATAATGCAGGTGCTCCAGAGCTACATTTGTAGGTGTTGTGTAAGTGGAGAGCAGAGTTAGGGGTTATATTACCCTCAGATGATGACAACCACTCTTCCCTGTGCATATAATTGGTTGGGCCTTATAATAAACGTCCACCTGGCCAAAACAATAATTTTCCCTTTTCTGCATGGAAATTCTGCTTTTCCTCAGGGCCTCCTGCTCAAAGAGCTCTTTGATGTGCAGTGTCCAGTGGGAAGAAATGACAGTAAGAAAAACTCCCAGGCTCTCTACAACTGCATCACACATGGGTTTGCTGCAAACATACACTTCAGAGGGCAGCAGAGCATTCTTACCACCACCCACTGCCAGAATCATCCATGAGGGACTAGCACAAGGTCATCCTTGTACTCCTTAGCCCTGTGTTTCCTGGTGTAGAGGCCTTATAGCTCCTTACATATGTGTATCTTAATGGCATAGCTCAAAGGTGATGCCAACATCAAGTACTCGTTTCTAGGGAGTCCAAACACCATCACAGGAGGAGGTAAGTGCATGACAATGGGGCATGTTTCAGTAAAACAGATTTAAACTGCTGAGTGGGCTGTGGAGTGTGAAAAGGGGAAATGCAACATCTTGGCTTGTTCTGAAACAGCCAAACATTGTGTCAGTGGCCAAGCAGCAATAGTTGAGATCTGAGTTCCTTCTAAACCTACTAAATGCTGTTCCCCACTACCCTAATTCAGAGGACAGGTAGGATGTGTCTGACCATGATGGGCTGAAGGTTCAGTTCAACACAGCTGTTGGAAACTTTTGGGGCTCCTGGCCAGAGAGGGAAGAACTGAAAAGCAGATGAACAGGACCAGTAATCTGGTTCTCCCTGCTCGTAATTGACCTAATTGGTGTGGGCATATATCAAGTGTTGTTTTTAAAAAGACAAAACCTATCATTTGCAAAGATTAAAAACGTGCTGAAGTTTTTGCGTGCCTCTGTCAAAAGCACACGAGTCTATAACTTGCTGCAGAAGGGAACATCTGTGTCTAATTGGTGAAACTCAGGGTTCATAATGGATGATTCAAATGAACTAAACCATTTTGTCAGTCATTCAGTTGTGGATTATAAATTAATCAGAAACTCTTCCCCCTCCCCTCCGATCTGTCTTGCATTTCCTGTCCCTTGTGGTTTGTTTTTTTTCCCTCAGAGCAAGTCTTGAATCTTTTTGGTCTCACAAGCCATAATAAATGAACAATTTCCTCACTGCCATGACCTTTCAGCCATAACTCTGGAATTCACACACGGCACTTCCCCCTGTGCCCGGGTTTGGGGGTGCAGGTTGGGGGTTCCACTCGATATTGTGGCCAGTGCATTGGGGAACAAGGGACACCCGAGTTTGGGCACATCTAAGGAGTCTTGGATTCAGAGTGTGCAGGATATTTCCCTTCAAACTGTGACAGATTCAAGTGACAATGAAGGCAGGAAAGGGAGCCTATCCCGAGGGCAGGGGAGGGATTTCTGGGGAGATGCACTCACCATTGAGCACTTTGGTGATTGATCCCACAGGACCCGCTGATCCAATGCTTTTGGTTGTTAACAAAGTCTTCTGGTAGTAGAGGTGGGGCTGTGAACCCCCCCCATCCCCTTCTCAGAGTCTGAAAAGAGACACATAGATCAGTCACATACTCCTCAAAATAAAATCTCACCCTTGATCACTGCTAATTTAGAGAGGCTTAAGCCAATCCAGACTAAGCCCCGAAATATTACCTCCTAGAGAAAAGGTCACTAAATTTCTATTAATTTATGTTTGTATTTTGTGCTGTGGGACTCCTAAGGCATTAAACAGAGAATAATATGTATGTGGCAGATGAATGTGGTTTCTTTTCCACTTGAGACTTCAAGCCACAGTTCAGCCCAGATGCCTTAAATGAGAAGCCTGTAGATTATTCCACTGTAATTAACATAAGTTTTGATTTAAATGACATTTTTACAAATCAAATACTGGATTTCAAGTTGAATACAGACCACAGTTTCCAGCCACATTGCTGTTTTGGTCCTTTGCTGTGGCCATCCTGCATCCATCCTGAAATCCCTCAGAATATGAGCAGCACCTGCTGGAAAACAAAGGTCGTGCCTCTCAGAACAGGTCTGGCTTTTTGTTTCTATTTAGGGGCTTCTAACATTTGGCATTGCATTTTTTTTATTTCCATTTCAATATGAGCCAAGGGGAGGGACCAAGAGAAAAAAATCTGGAGTATTTTGATCTTTGTGGCTTTATATGGATTTCACAAGCTTCGTTTGTTCTGCTGCCAAGCTTTCTTTGTGTTTAAATAGATAACAGACCAAGACAACTAATCATTTCCAATAAAAAAACCACACCAAACCCAAAGCATTCCCTTTCTTTTCCAATTAATTATTGTAAACCCATGCTCCTAGACAGGGTCTTGTGACCTAAGCACTTAGGATTTTTCCCCACCACCACTTTTCCAAAAAAGTTGCCCAAGGCACAGTCAGAGCTCTGTGCTCTGCAAATTTATGAAGGGAGCTTGGAAAAAGACTCAGAGAGCATCTCTGGGAGAAGGCAGTTGTAAATATGATGTGCAAAAGCAGCCTCCTGTACCTTTAGAGAAGCAGCAGCGTGGGGGTTTGTGCCACCATTCATGGGCTTCCTTCCTCTTTGGAGGCTGAAAGGCTATTTCTGGAGAACGAAGGAATAGCACATTTCCCATGGAACTGTGGCTGTGTTATGTAAAATGCATGTTGATTGCTGGTTTACTAGAGAGCTGTTATCTGCTATCACTATTTTGAGAGGCGTTGAATTTGAAGAAGAGAAAAACCATCCAAAAAATCAAAACCACCCAGATTTTACTGCTTATTGAAGTAAAAAAGGCTGAATGTTCTTGAAACAGAAGATGAGTTGGGGGGATGAATCATGGGTAATCATCAATGCAAAGATTCTTTTTCACATTAACATGGTTTTCTAGTGAAAATAACACAGAGTTCAAGCTGCTGTGGTAACACATTTTTTCTTTAGCTTCTTAAGATTTTTGTCACACAACCAAATGTTTAGAGCAACACATTTGTGTGGTCAAAAAGTTGTATATTTGCCAACAGCGGAAATGAACAGTAGTAGGAAGTGAGAATTATGTGAATTACTTTTTTGGGTTATATTTCTGTGGAGGCTGACCATTCAATATACACTTCCACAGTCTCTAAGAGTGGCTTTCCATATTAGACATATTAGATTGATGCTGCACAAAAGTAGGAGTTAGACTTGCACAAGCTGAATGAACTTCCCTGTCTTATCTCTGAAGGGAAAGAAAAGAGCAGGACCTTCCAGAGGTCCAGCAGAACTGCATCCTGTGTATAATCTCTAGCAATCTGTAAGATGATTTGTTTTATTTCCCAGGTGTATTACTCCTGTGGTGCAGTGGTGCAATCG